>NC_042976.1:33922667-35122667 GCF_901001165.1 Salmo trutta | reverse complement strand
ATCTTCTTCATCAATAAGTATATCGATGCCATTGTCCCAACAGTGACCGTACATAAAGTACATACCCCAACCAGAAGCCATGGATTTCAGTCAGCATCCGCACTGAGCTAAAGGGTGGAGCTGCCGCTTTCAAGGAGCGGGACTCTATCCTGGACGCTATAAGAAATCCTGTTATGCCCTCAGACGAACATCAAACAGGCAAAGCGTAAATATAGGACTAAGATTGAATCCTACTACACCGGCTCCTCGGATGTGGCAGGGCTTGCAAACTATTACGGACTACAAAGGGAAGCACAGCTGTGAGCTGACCAGTGACACAACCCTACCAGAAGAGGTAAATGACTTCTATGCGTGCTTGAGGCAAGCAACACCGAAGCATGCATGAGAGCACGAGCTGTTTAGGATGACTGTGTAATCACACTCGCTGTAGGCGATGTGAGTAAGACCTTTAAAACAGACAGATTACCAGGACTTGTTCTCCGATTATGCGCTGACCAACTTGCAAGTGTCTTCACTGACATTTTCAACCTGTCCCTGGCCATGTCTGTAGTATCTACATGTTTCTAGCAGACCACCATAGTCCCTGTACACAAGAACACCATGGTAACCTGCCTAAATGAATACCGAACCGTAGCAAATCAAATCAAATGTTATTTGTCACATACACACGGTTAGCAGATGTTACTGCGAGTGTAGCGAAATTCTTGTGCTTCTAGTTCCGACCATGCAGTACTATCTAACAAGTAATCCAACCTAACAATTTCACAACAACTACCTTATACACACAAGTGTAAAGGAATGAATAAGAATATGTACATAAAAATATATGAATGAGTGATGGTCGAACGGCATAGGCAAGGTGCAGTAGATGATGTAGAGTACAGTATATACATATGAGTAATGAGTAATGTAGGGTATGTAAACATTATATAAAGTGGCATTGTTTAAAGTGGCTAGTGATACATTTATTACATCAAGATCCAGTAGATGGTATAGAGTACAGTATATACATATGAGATGAGTAATGTAGGGTATGTAAACATTATATAATGTGACATTGTTTAAAGTGGCTAGTGATACATTTATTACATCATTTTTTCCATTATTAAAGTGGCTAGAGTTGAGTCAGTATGTTGGCAGCAGCCACTCAATGTTAGTGATGGCTGTTTTTAACAGGCCTTGAGATAGAAGCTGTCTCTCGGTCCCCGCTTTGATGCACCTGTACTGACCTCGCCTTCTGGTTGATAGCGGGGTGAACAGGCAGTGGCTCAGGTGGTTGTTGTCCTTGATGATCTTTTTGGCCTTCCTGTGACATCGGGTGGTGTAGGTGTCCTGGAGGGCAGGTAGTTTTCCCCTGGTGATGCGTTGTGCAGACCTCACTACCCTCTGGAGAGCCTTACGTTTATGGGCGGAGCAGTTGCTGTATCAGGCGGTGATACAGCCCGACAGGATGCTCTCGATTGGGCATCTGTAAAAGTGTTTTTGATGACGAGCCAAATTTCTTCAGCCTCCTGAGGTTGAAGAGGCGCTGCTGCACCTTCTTCACCACGTTGTCTGTGTAGGTGGACCATTTCAGTTTGTCCGTGATGTGTACGCCGAGGAACTTAAAACTTTCCACCCTCTCCATTACTGTCCCGTCAATGTGGATAGGGGGCTGCTATCCTCTGCTGTTCCCTGAAGTCCACGATCATCTCCTTTGTTTTGTTGACATTGAGTGTGAGGTCATTTTCCTGACACCACACTCCGAGGGCCCTCACCTCCTCCCTGTAGACCGTCTCATCATTGTTGAGTGTTGAGGATCAGCGGGGTGGAGATGTTGTTACCTGCCCTCACCACCTGGAGGCGGCCCATCAGGAAGTCCAGGACCCAGTTGCACAGGGCAGGGTCGAGACCCAGGGTCTCGAGCTTAATGACGAGTTTGGAGGGTACTAAATGCTGAGCTATAATCGATGAACAGCATTCTTACATAGGTTTTCGTCTTGTCCAGATGGGTTAGGGCAGTGTGCAGTGTGATTGCGATTGCGTCGTCTGTGGACCTATTGGGGCGGTAAGCAAATTGGAGTGGGTCTACGGTGTCAGGTAGGGTGGAGGTGATATGGTCCTTGACTAGTCTCTCAAAGCACTTCATGATGATGGAAGTGAGTGCTACGGGGCGGTAGTCATTTAGCTCAGTTACCTTAGCTTTCTTGGGAACAGGAACAATGGTGGCCTTCTTGAAGCATGTGAGAACAGCAGACAGGGATTGATTGAATATGTCCGTAAACACACCAGCCAGCTGGTCTGCACATGCCCTGAGGATGCGGCCAGGGATGCCGTCTGGGCCTGCAGCCTTGCGAGGGTAAACACGTTTAAATGTTTTACTCATGTTGGCTTCAGTGAAGGAGAGCCCGCAGATTTGGGTAGCGGGCTATGTCAGTGGCACTGTATTGTCCTCAAAGTGAGCAAAGAAGTTGTTTAGTCTGTCTGGGAGCAAGACATCGTGGTCTGTGATGGGGCTGGTTTTCCTTTTGTAGTCCGTGATTGACTGTAGACCCTGCCACATACCTCTCGTATCTGAGCCGTTGAATTGCGACTAAAATTTGTCTCTATACTGACGCTTAGCTTGTTTGATTGCCTTGCGGAGGGAATAGCTAAACTGTTTGTATTCTGTCATGTTTCCAGTCACCTTGCCCTGATTAAAAGCAGTGGTTTGCACTTACAGTTTTGCGCGAATGCTGCCATCAATCCACGGTTTCTGGTTGGGGAATGTTTTACTATACGCTGTGGGTACAACATCACCGACGCACTTGCTAATAAACTCGCTCACCGAATCAGTGTATTCATCAATGTTGTTGTTCAACGTTGTGCGGAACATATCCCAGTCCACGTGATCGAAGAAATCTTGAAGCGTGGAATCAGATTGGTCGGACCACCGTTGAACAGACCTGAGCGCAGTTGCTTCCTGTTTTAGTTTCTGTCTATAGGCTGGGAGCAACAAAATGGAGTCGTGGTCAGCTTTTCCGAAAGGAGGGTGCGGGAGGGCCTTATATACGTCGCGGAAGTTAGATTAACAATGATCCAGGGTTTTGTCAGCCCGGGTTGCGCAATCGATATGCTGATAGAATTTAGGGAGCCTTGTTTTCAGATTAGCCTTGATATTAAAATCCCCAGCTACAATAAATGCAGCTCAGGATATGTGGTTTACAGTTTACATAGAGTTGAATGAAGTTCTTTCAGGGCCGTCGATGTGTCTGCTTGGGGGGAATATACACGACTGTGATTATGATCGAAGAGAATTCTCTTGGTAGATAATGCGGTCGGCATTTGATTGTGAGGAATTCTAAGGTGAACAAAATGACTTGAGTTCCTGTATGTTGTTATGATCACACCACGTCTGTAGCCATGAAGTAACTTTGAAAGGCTGGTCATGGCTCACATCAACTCCATCTTCCCAGAAACACTACACCAACTCCAATTTCCATACCACCCCAACAGATGACACAATCTCTATTGCACTCAACACTGCCCTTTCCCACCTGGACAAAAGGAACACCAACGTGAGAATTCTGTTCATTGACTTCAGCTCAGTGTTCAACACCATAGTGCCCTCAAGGCTCATCACTAAGCTAAGGACCCTGGGACTAAACACCTCCCTGTGCAATTGGATCATAGACTTCCTGACAGGCTGCCCCCAGGTGGTAAGGGTAGGCATCAACACATTTGCTTAGCTGTTCCTCAACACAGAGGCCCCTCAGGGGTGTGTGCGAATTTACCAGCAACATCTATCGACAGATGTCGCAGTGACATAAACATTCTATTGAAATGGTTACTTGCATAGTAGAGTCTTTTGTTTAGACATGCAACCAGCTAACTAGCTAGCTAAAAAATTTACCATAATCCCAACTCATGTTACTATGCTGCATGAATCTGTAGGTAGTTAACCAACCAGGTTCAACGTTAGCTAGCTAGCTAATGTTAGGCTATAACTAGCAATGCAAATTACTTTCAGACAAAATTAGAAACATGTAATATCGGAAAATGTAGCAATCTAGAGTACCCTACCCATATTGATTTGTTACATGTACAGAATACAGAAGGTGTAAACAGTACAGTTACTAGCAGGTAGTCTAGTGGTTATAGCGTTGGACTAGTAACCGAAAGGTTGCAAGATCAAATCCCTAAACTGACAAGGTAAAAATCTGTCATTCTGCCCCTGAACAAGGCAGTTAATCCACTGTTCCTAGGCCATCATTGTAAATAAGAATTTGTTCTTAACTGACTTGCCTAGTTAAATAAAGGTAAATAAATAAATATACATGGATGGATGCTTCTCCCTGTCTGTCACGGTTGCCTTAGTTTGAAGATGTAATCCGGAGACAGATATTTCATACTACAGCCATCTGTGTGTTCTCCTTTTGACTCCGTCTGCATATTTGCAATCAAACGTCAGAATTTTTTCCATCTCCTTAGCTATCATACTCTAATTCCACTGTGCATTTCACTCATTTCAAAACTCGGTCCTCTAGAAAGTGGAAAGCAACACCTTTGCAGTTCTACTACGTGATATCATTCAAAAAAGCAGCGTTAGAAAGTATTACCTACACATACTACCAGCTCATGTTATAGACAGAAGATAGACAGAAGCGTGCTACATGGCAGACCAATCCGAACTCATCTCTCGGCATGTCCAGCCCATACATTATCTCAACCAATCATGGCTAGCGGGAAAGTTCCTGTCTTTTTCTGTGGCTAAACCAACGAGGCTCATAATTAGTATTTACAGATGGATTACAAGTTTGTTATTAAGGCACATGAAAGTTCACATATTCCCGGAGGCATTTCTGCCCCAAAAAAAACGCATTTTGATTAACCTCTTATGGCTAGGGGGCAGTATTTTCACGGCTGGATAAAAAACGTACCCGATTTAATCTGATTATTAGTCCTGCCCAGAAACTAGAATATGCATATAATTATTAGCTTTGGAGAGAAAACACTCCACAGTTTCTGAAACTGTTTGAATGGTGTCTGTGAGTATAACAGAACTCCTATGGCAGGCAAAAACCTGAGATGCTTCTGTTCAGGAAGTACCCTGTCAGACCTTTTATTTTCTTTGTTTGACATCTCTCCCAAAAACTAAGGATCTCTGCTGTTACGTGACACTTCGCACGTCTCCAATGGAGTCTCAGAGCCCGGGAAAAACAGGAATGACGTAATTCAAAGCCCTGGCTGAAACAAAGGAGAGCAAAAGCTAAGTGGTCACTCAGTGGACTAAGCCTTACGCTCGTGACCCGCCCCGCCCCCGGCTTTCGGTTTTTCCCTCAGTATACAGACAGGCAGATTCCCGGTCGGAATATTATCGCTTTTCTACGAGATAAATTGCATAAAAATTGGTTTTAAACAGCGGTTGACATGCTTCGAAGTACGGTAATGGAATATTTAGAATTTTTTTGTCACATTCTGCGTCATGCTCGTGGCCGAGATTTAGCGTTGGGATAGTGTCTAGAACGCACGAACAAAACGTCTTGATGGAACATAACGATGGATTATTTGGGACCAAACCTACATTTGTTATTGAAGTAGAAGTCCCGGGACTGCATTCTGACGAAGAACAAGCAAGGTAAGAACATTTTTCTTATAGGAAATGTGATTTTGGTGAAGGCTAAACTGGTTGGGTGTCTAAATAGCTAGCCCGTGATGGCTGGGCTATGTACTTAGATTATTGCAAAATGTGCTTCATCCGAAAAGCTATTTTAAAATCGGACATATCGAGTGCATAGAGGAGTTCTGTATCTATAATTCTTAAAATAATTGTTATGCTTTTTGTGAACGTTTATCGTGAGTAATTTAGTAAAATCACCGGAAGTGTTCGGTGGGAATGCTAGTTCTGAACGTCACATGCTAAAGTAAAAAGCTGGTTTTTGATATAAATATGAACTTGATTGAACAGACATGCATGTATTGTATAACATAATGTGCTAGGTGTGTCATCTGATGAAGATCATAAAAGGTTAGTGCTGCATTTAGCTATGGTTTGGGTTTATGTGACATGATATGCTAGCTTGAAAAATGGGTGTCTGATTATTTCTGGCTGGGTACTCTGCTGACATAATCTAATGTTTTGCTTTCGCTGTAAAGCCTTTTTGAAATCGGACAGTGTGGTTAGATAAAGGAGAGTCTTGTCTTTAAATAGCTGTAAAATAGTCATATGTTTGAAAAATGGAAGTTTTCGGATTTTAGAGGAGTTTGTATTTCGCGCCCCGCCCATCATTGGATATTGGAGCAGACGTTCCGCTAGCGGAACGTGTAGATGTAAGAGGTTTAAGTTAAAAAAAAAGTTTACATTCAAATGGCTCTCCTGTGAAGTAGTGACGCGCGATATATGCCTACTGTAGTTTTCTGAAATGAGTCACATTTAACTCTGTTTTGTTTGTAGCAACATCTTGTTTGGCCAGAGTTGTTCCAAGTGACTCCGGTTCACACTGACTGTGGTGTGTGCAGAAAGTAGCAAATCACTTTTTCCAACTGATCTGTCGATAGCACCTGCTAAATTCAGGGCAGCAATGTCGTTGAGAAAAATAGCTAAACTTTTGTAGTTTTCGATGGCTAATGTTATATATTTCAAAAATGGTGCGGTAGAAAGGACTATCAACACATACTGAGCAGCTCACATTATAAACAGAAGCATGCTTCATGGCAGACCAATCCTAACTCATCTCCCGGCATGTCCAGCCCATCCATTATCTTAGCCAATCATGGCTAGCTAGTTTCTTTCCTTGACTAAACCAACTAGGCTCGTAATTTAGCAATGTTACTTGTATTCCATCCATAAATACAAATTTGTCATTAAGGCACATGAAAGTTCACATGTTCCAGAAGGCATTTCTGGCCAAAAATGTTTACGTTCAAATGCCTCTCCTGTGAAGTAGTGACGTGCAACATACGCCTAGTTTAATGAAACGAGTCACATTGGGAATACAAATAACCCCCACTGAAAACACTACAATTCAGGAATTAAATCCGTCACAAATAACGCTATTATAATTTGGTTTTACCAGGTCTTAAGAAACAATATGGGTATAAGAAAATGTATTAAAAAAGAACAGCATATCATTTTTTAGGTTGTATTATGTTACTAGTCTTTGCTTAGGAGCCTGGGTGTGGAGCGCATGGACAGTGGTTATTCTTGGAAAAAGTAATATTTTGAAATAGAGCTCACCGCTTAAATTTTGAAAGTTGGCAAAGGTAAACGTTTTAAAAATCAAAATGTGACTCTGTAGGAGGATTTGTAACAGTAACATTTTGGTTGTCCGTTTCCCTACCTCTGTGTAAATTACAATTTGACAATTAATAATATTGTCACCGATCAGACTATTGTCAATTTAATCTCGTCTTTCAGCTAACTCTAATATTATATGTGTGACATTAGTTTCGATATAGGTAAGGTGCAGTTTCGATTTCCCATCAGCTGCACAGGCTGACTGACGGTGAATGACTGGCGTTGAATAATGGGCAGGGGGGAAAAAAATGTCCACATAGAAATGCGGGTAATTAAGGTTTTGTATAATTCAGCCAGTAGTTTTGAAAGTAGTGCTCATGAGCCAAAACGGGTGCCCGAAAATGTTGCACAATTGTACTACCTCATCCATTCCATATGATATGTTACTTTGTCACGGTTGTCGTCGGTGAAGGAGGACCAAAACGCAGCAGGTATGTGTATGCTCATCTTGCTTTTAATAAATACAAAATGAACACCAAAATAACAAAGAATGAACGATCAACAAAAACAGTCTGGCTAAGCATAAGGCTTACACACAGAACAATCACCCACAAATAACAAACACAAACACACCCTAATATATGGGACTCTCAATCAAAGGCAGATAGACAACACCTGCCTTCAACTGAGAGTCCCAACCCCAATTAACCAAACATAGAAACAGACATACTAGACTAAACATAGAATACCAGAAAACCAAACAGTGCCCAAAAACCCCGGAATACTTAAACCAAATGCCCCTTCAACAAAACACACCACCCAGAACCACATAAAACGAATACCCTCTGCCACGTCCTGACCAAACTACAATACTAATTAACCCTTATACTGGCCAGGACGTGACAGTACCCCCCCCCCTTAAAGGTGCTAACCCCGGAAGCACCTTAAAAAAAAAACAAAAAAAAAAAACAACAACCCCAAACAACAAAACCAAAATTCCCCTCTACTAAAGGGTGGGAAGGGAGGGTGGCCGCCGTCAACGACGGCACTGTGCCACACCCCCCCTCCCCAACCCACCTATATCTGGAGGTGGCTCTGGTTCCGGCCGTTCCAGGCTGTCGGGCCAATCTGGCATCGCCGGGGGGCAGTCGGGCCACTCTGGCATCGCCGAGGGGGCAGTCAGGCCAGTCTGGGCAGTTTGGCAGCTCGGGACAGTCTGGGCAGTCTGGCAGCTCGGGACAGTCTGGGCAGTCTGGCAGCTCGGGACAGTCTGGGCAGTCTGGCAGCTCGGGACAGTCTGGCAGCTCGGGACAGTCTGGGTAGTCTGGCAGCTCGGGACAGTCTGGGTAGTCTGGCAGCTCGGGACAGTCTGGGCAGTCTGGCAGCTCGGGACAGTCTGGGCAGTCTGGCAGCTCGGGACAGTCTGGCCACTCCGGCAGTTCAGGGCAGTCTGGCCACTCCGGCAGTTCAGGGCAGTCTGGCCACTCCGGCAGTTCAGGGCAGTCTGGCCACTCCGGCAGTTCAGGGCAGTCTGGCCACTCCGGCAGTTCAGCGCAGTCTGGCCACTCCGGCAGTTCAGCGCAGTCTGGCCACTCCGGCAGTTCAGGGCAGTCTGGCCACTCCGGCAGTTCAGCGCAGTCTGGCCACTCCGGCAGTTCAGCGCAGTCTGGCCACTCCGGCAGTTCAGCGCAGTCTGGCCACTCCGGCAGTTCAGCGCAGTCTGGCCACTCCGGCAGTTCAGCGCAGTCTGGCCACTCCGGCAGTTCAGGGCAGTCTGGCTACTCCGGCAGTTCAGGGCAGTCTGGCCACTCCGGCAGTTCAGGGCAGTCTGGCCACTCCGGCAGTTCAGGGCAGTCTGGCCACTCCGGCAGTTCAGGGCAGTCTGGCCACTCCGGCAGTTCTGACGACTGTTGACTGGCGGGCAGCTCCGACGACTGTTGACTGGCGGGCTGCTCCGACGACTGTCGACTGGCGGGCAGCTTCGACGACTGTCGACTGGCGGGCAGCTCCGACGACTGTCGACTGGCGGGCAGCTCCGACGACTGTCGAGCAGCTCCGACGACTGTCGACTGGCGGGCAGCTCCGACGACTGTCGACTGGCGGGCAGCTCCGACGACTGTCGACTGGCGGGCAGCTTGACGACTGTTTACTGGCGGGCAGCTCTGACGACTGTTGACTGGCGAGGCTGGGTTTACGCAGTTGAAGGCTAGTGCGGGGAGCGGGTACAGGACGAGTCGGACTGGGTTGACGCACTTCCGGGTCCGCACGAGAGACAGGAGCTGGAAACCCAGGGCTATGGAGGCGCACAGTCGGTCTAGATGTTACCTCCTGCACAACCCGCCTTGGCTGGATGGAACTAGTAGCCCTGTACGAGCGGGGTGCTCGTACAGGGCAGACTGGGCTGTGCAGGGGCCTGATGGTAGCCGTGCGTAGAGCGGGAGTTGGGTAGCCTGGTCCTCGGAGGCGTACCGGCGACCAGATGCGCTGCGCAGGCATCCTCCTACCAGGCTGGATGCCCGCTCTAGCACGGCACCTGTGAGGGGCTGGAATAACTCGCACCGGACTGTGCGTGCGTATGGGTGAGATAGTGCGCTCCTCAGCGAAACATAGCGCTCTCCACCCCATACGCTCCTCCATATAACCACGGGTAGCTGGCTTCCGGCTCTTCCTACGCCTAGCCAAACTACCCGTGTGCCCCCCCAAAAAAAATTATTGGGGGTGCCTCTCGTGCTTCTCCCTCAGCGCGTCCATGGCCTCGTACCTCCGCCTCTCTGCCTTGGCTGCCTCAATTTCCCACTGCGGGCGGCGATAATCCCCAGCCTGGTGCCAAGGTCCCGTCCAGAACTTCCTCCCAGGTCCACTTCTCCCGCCAGTCCAACTCGAAGTCCCTTTGCTCCTTCCTCTGCTGCTTGGTCCATAGTTGGTGGGTGATTCTGTCACGGTTGTCGTCGGTGAAGGAGGACCAAAACGCAGCAGGTATGTGTATGCTCATCTTGCTTTTAATAAATACAAAATGAACACCAAAATAACAAAGAATGAACGATCAACAAAAACAGTCTGGCTAAGCATAAGGCTTACACACAGAACAATCACCCACAAATAACAAACACACCCTAATATATGGGACTCTCAATCAAAGTCAGATAGACAACACCTGCCTTCAACTGAGAGTCCCAACCCCAATTAACCAAACATAGAAACAGACATACTAGACTAAACATAGAATACCAGAAAACCAAACAGTGCCCAAAAACCCCGGAATACTTAAACCAAATGCCCCTTCAACAAAACACACCACCCCGAACCACATAAAACGAATACCCTCTGCCACGTCCTGACCAAACTACAATACTAATTCACCCTTATACTGGCCAGGACGTGACATACTTCCTGCAATCGTAAAATATATATTTTTTCACATGATATGTAAAGAATGTAATTTGTACCACATATAACAGATTTTTTGTGCTTAAGATACCGTTCAATCTCTTTAAAACGGCTTATAACACATTCTGTTTGTGATATCTAAATTTTAACAACATACGTGTGTTAAATAGATTTAGAAAAATTTAAGGATGGGGGACAAAAAATGCCTAAGCAATTAAAATGTAAAATTTGTTTTCCATCAACATGTTGGTCTTGGCACTTCTAGTGTTAAAAGGAATGTGCTGGTGTGAGGCATGGTAGAGCACTTTATATAGGGTGGTAATAGACTTTCTCAACGTCAGCATGTTTTCAGGAGGTAGATTAGATTTTCTGTTTAAATGTTATTCTGAATGGGCTGAAAATGATAGATACCTTTTAAATTAAGTAATGTTTCCCACCTTTTACAAATCAATTAGAATAGTATGTGGCACAAGATGACACCCCTTACCCCCACTCACTCACACCTCCACGGTATAAGGTGAGGCAAATAAATATATTCTTGTATTTTTCTTCTTCGTTTAAGCGGTAAGGGAATATGATCATACAAGTAAACATCACACTCAGGAGGAAATTAAGTAGAGATTAGAGCCTCCTTTCGCACTGACACACTGAAATCTGTGTGTTTGTGTGCGTGTATGAAAGGTGACAGTGTGAACTTGTGGCCGATTCACCTGATAACTTTCCGCCTGTCGCATTTCGCAAACAGTCCTCTCTACCTACACCCCCCCCCCCCCTCCTCTCTACGGACACCCATGCATACCCCACAAGACATATCACCAGAGGTCTCTTCACAGCCCCCAAGTCCAGAACAGACTATGGGAGGCGCACAGTACTATATCGAGCCATGACTACAAGGAACTCTATTCTAGAAACAAGCAACTCATGCAAGCAGTAAAATTTGATAGAAAAGAAACTGATAAAAATACACCTTATGGAACAGCAGGGACTGTGAAGCAACACAAACATAGGCACAGACACATGCATACAGACACAATATGTTTTGTAATGTTTTTAAAATTGTATAACTGCCTTCATTTTGCTGGACCCCAGGAAGAGTAGCTGCTGCTTTGGCATTAGCTAATGGGGATCCACATTAAATACAAATACTAATACCCTAACTTGCAAATCTAGAAAATGCACTGTAGATGCCTTTTTAGATATAGGCTTATGTTTCTGTTTATAATTTCCAACATTTTGGTAGGATATTTGTTAGTCAACTTGTATATAATTAGATACATGCATCTTCTCTTCTGTTATTACTTGTTGCCATGGAAGACTAAATAAACCCTTGCTCACCAGAATCATGTCATAAATCAATAGAATGCTTCAATCTAGTTGACATCTGTAAAGCTTGTTTTCTTTTTCCTCATTCATCTCTGCTTTTCCCGAAGCAAAGACATTTAGGGGCAGAGGAGAAAATGTAATAACAAACAAAACGGGGAAAGATTTTCAGTGCCAAATTTCCAAATGACATCAGTTTGACCGGTTATAAGGAAGTTAAAACGACCCAACATGTTTTTGATAAGATTTCTGTTCGTCTTGGATGCATATTATATGTGGTTGAAACACTACCAGATTTTATGATGCTGATAAAGATAGCACCTTCACAGAAGGTCCCTAACTGTACATTCATTCTCTCAAGATGCTGTAATAAATCAATCATATTTCTCCACTTATGCAAGAGTTAATATTATACAGTATTAGACTATGTGAGATGTTGTAGACCTACAGTCAGTGTCCATATTTCAGTTAGGCTCAGGGCCTAAAATTAACACCTGCCGCCTGCTAAATGCGGGTAGGTTTTGGCATTGGCGGGTTAAGAATGTCTACATCAACAGCCACATTGGTGGGTTCTCAGGATAGTACAGTGCAAGCATTTCATAAAAAGTCTGAAGTGAAGTATGGGCACGTGCAAGTTGTGATTTATAGCCAAATAAATGCTGCAGTAGCTGTTTTCTAAATATTTCTGCTATTTTCGTATCTGGTAATGCACAAAGAAATATGAATCCTAACGTTGTAGCTATCCCACTTCGTGCAGCAACACTGCCTGTCTAGGGGGCTGTGGGCACTGTGAGTGAAGTGCTGAAATAATATGTTTTAGAAGCAGGTTATAAAAGTTGGTCTAATTTACTCTAAATTCTACTAAAGTGAGACATTTTCCTCGTGTTTCTTGGGTATTTACATTGTTTTGCTCACAGACCTTGAAATCCCTCCCAAACCATGACCAGACAGACATCTGCAAATACACAAGTTGACCACCACACTGCCCTGGGAACGTGGCTCCCCTCTGGCCCAAGGAAGGGCTCCTCTCTCCCTCTCAGGAAAGGCTGAGAGGACTTGGGGCCAAAGGGATTTCACTTATTCCCCCCAATCATAAACATAGAGGGCTCGGGGAAGCCCCTGTTATCCTCAGAGTAATCCCCCTGGGAACATTCTGTGACCCTAGTTATACATCGCTTAAGATGACATATTAGTTATATGTAATGCACTTTGAGGGCTACTGTAGATTTTCTCATGGCCCATCAAATTCTCCACCACGCAAAATGAACAGTGAATAAAGCAGGCCTGGAAAATAACAAAGGAACCAATAGTGAATGCTATGGACTAGGAGCTGAAATTATGGACTTATAGAAAGTTCTCACATTTATAGGAATGACACAACCATGGAGGAACAACAGATGGCACACCGAGATGAAATAGTGCCCTTCATAATGTGTTTACATTCATAGGAATGACATATAACATCATGGTAGCCTCTGTCAGGCTCTGTCAGGAGTCATAAGACATTATAACACCTACACTAACTCCATCGTGAAAGTGTTATCAGACCCGAGTGTATATCTGCTGTGCAAGATTGTTAAGTCCTGTGATGTCAGGCATTGCATCAGACATTTACTCTGACTGGCGCCTTATTTGTAACCCAATTTATGATAGGGTGTGGACTTCCGTCTTGGAGCGAAAAAATTAAGAGTTTATTACCCGTATATTAAAAGTCGGCTGGAAGTGCTGTTATTTTTTATTCATTAAAATGTTTTGGGTTCTCACTGATGTTGCAGCAGTGAGTTGGTAGTCTCTGATGAGACGCCCTTATTGTGTTAGCTACTTGTGGAAATCGACCACACAAAAGTCAAACAGTATTGGCAATCTGAGGGTCCTACTAAAGTTATAAAGAAGCAGTGGAAGAAGATAAGCAACTGAAAAAATCATAGCTCAACTGTCCTGTGATATTAACTGATTACGGTATGTCAATGTTTGACAGGGATTCAAAGCTGTCTGTGTGTCTCGTGACCATGTACGCCCACAGTGCCTAAAACTCTGGGATCGAACATGATCAAGTTTTCAGGTCATAAGACAAGTTACTCATCCCATGATTGTTCCCTCCATTACATGTTTTTGTTTTCTTGAGACCTTTGTGGTATTTGAGGATTACACCCTGTGTACTGAGACTAGAGAGGTGAATATATAGTGAGATATAGAGGAAAAATATATAGCGAAATATATAGCATAGAGACTTCAACTCAAGGGTGGTCTTACATAACTTAGATGAGGGTCTTAAAGCCTGTTCTTGCCATTGAAAGTTATGTTCTTATTTATGACATTCCAGACAGGATGTGTCCTATAATTCTGGCAGACCTAATGATAACTATTAAGATATTATTACAGACGTATAAAGACACTAATGATATCTACAGCAGACAGAACGTGAACGTTAAACGCATGGCATGGCATGTCTTTTTACTGCAGCAAGCCAGTCATTGTGGCCGTTGTTCCAGGCAAACAATTAAAACCATGGGGGTGTTGCTCTTACTTCTCGATTTCAGTGCTCAGACCTACCCAGTAAATGTCAGTGGCGTGCAAGGAGAGTTCAAACATGAGAGATGTTAAAGAAAAAGGTGATGAAGACAGGAAGAGAGGAGAAGTGAGAGAGAGAAAGGAAAAGAGAGCAAGGGAAAGACTGCAAAAAGAGAGCTAAAGACAGGAAGATAGGAGAGACAGAGAGAGACAGACAGAGGGAGGAGAGGCAGTAAGCACTCAAAGGCCTTTGGGCAGGGTTGTAACCTTAACCAGAGAAGCAAGGATGCACCTCACACACACACACACACTGCTCATTCATACGTCACTGTGGATGCATCCGTGTGCTTTTGGATGACACCGTAATTCTACACCTACCTGTTCTATGGCAGCGGTCATTGTAGACAGAGGAGGGAGGGGGAAAACCACAAGGGAAGGACGTTCTCTCTCAGACAACAGAGCTGTTCAACCAAAGGATCCTGGAATATCCAAGGCCTGAGGTCATCTGCCTTTGGCCTAAAGAGCAGGAACCTGGACTTCATAAAAGAAATCGGAAATACAGACATTGTCATCTACAAGAAACATTGTATAGAGGCGATGGACCCACTGGTTGCCCTCTAGGTTACAGAGAGCTGGTAGTCCCATCCACCAAACTACCAGGTGTAATTTGGTATAGAGCAGACCTAACTCACTCTATTAAATGAATGAAAACAGGAGCATTTTACATCTGGCTAGAAATTCAAAAGGAAATGATCTCAGCAGAGAAAAATAACCCTCCTGTATGCTACCTATATCCCCCACTAGAATCCCCATACTTTAATGAAGACAGCTTCTCCATTCCAGGTCCAGGGACATGTACTAGTCTGTGGTGACCTAATTGCCAGAACTGGACAAGTACCTGACACACTCAGCACACAGGGGTCAAACACCTACCTGGAGATGACAGCATTCCCTTCCTCATATGCCCCCCTAGGCACAACTACGGCAACATAATCAACAAAAACGGGTCACAACTCCTGCAGTTCTGTCGCATGCTGGTTATGTACATAGTCAATGGTAGGCTTCGAGGGGACCCCTATGGTAGGTACACCTATGGCTCATCTCTTTGCAGTAGTACTGTAGACTACTTTATCACCGACCTCAACCCAGAGTCTCTCAGAGCGTTCACAGTCAGCCCACTGACACCTCTATCAGATCACAGCAAAATCTCTGTCTACTTGAACAGAGCAATACTCAATCATGAGGCATCAAAGCCAAAGGAACTGAATAATATTAAGAAATGCTATAGATGGAAGGAAAGTAGTGTGGAAACTTACCAAAAAACAATTAGGCAACAACAAATTAAATCCCTTTTATACAACTTCCTGTACAAAACAGTCCACTGGAATAGTGAAGGTGTAAACTAAACAGTATATTTGACCTCTCAGCTTCCTTATCAAACAGAAAATTAACAACAATGACAAATGGTTTGTTGAAGAATGCAAAATCCTAAGAAAGAAATTGAGAAACCTATCAAGCCAAAAACAGAGAGACCCAGAAAACCTGAGCCTACAATATGGTAAATCACTAAAACAATACAGAAATATACCACGGAAAAAGAAGGAACAGCACATCAGAAATCAGCTCAATGTAATTGAAGAATCCATAGACTCTAATCACTTCTGGGAATAACTGAACAAACAACATGAATAGTTATCTGTCCAAAATGGCGATGTATGGGTAAACCACTCCTCCAATCTTTTTGGTCCTATAACAAAGAACAAACAGCAAAAAAATATACATGATCAAATACAAATCCTAGAATCATCTATAAAAGACTACCAGAACCCACTGGATTCTCCAATTATATTGAATGAACTACAGGACAAAATGCAAACCCTCCAACCCAAAATGGCCTGTCGTGTTGATGGTATCCTCAATGAAATGATGAAATATACAGACTACAAATTCCAATTGGCTACACTTAAACATCATCCTTAGCTCTGGCATCTTCCCCAATATTTAGAAGCAAGGACTGATCATCCCAATCCACACAAGTGGAGACAAATTTGACCCCAAGAACTACCGTGGGATATGGGTCAACAGCAACCTTGGGAAAATCCTCTGCATTATCATTAAAAGCAGACTGGTTCATTTCCTCAGTGAAAACAATGTACTGAGCAAATGTCAATGTTTTTTTTTTTTTTCCAAATTACCGTACAACAGACCATGTATTCACCCTGCACACCCTAAATGACAAACAAACAAACCAAAAAAAAGGCTAAGTCTTCTCATGCTTTGTTGATTTCAAAAAAGCTTTTGACTCAATTTGGCATGAGGGTGTTGGTGGAAAAACAGAGTGAACTGGAACTAAAACAGAGTGAACTAGAATGCTATTTGGCCCTAAACAGAGAGTACACAGTGGCAGAATACCTGACCACCGTGATTGACCCAAACTTAAGGAAAGCTTTGACAATGTACACACTCAGTGAGCATAGCCTTGCTATTGAGAAAGGCCGCCGTAGGCAGACCTGGCTCTCAAGAGAAGACAGGCTATGTGCACACTGCCCACAAAATGAGGTGGCAACTGAGCTGCACTTCCTAACCTCCTGCCAAATGTATGACCATATTAGAGACACATATTTCCCTCAGATTACGCAGATCCACAAAGAATTTGAAAACAAACCCAATTTTGATAAACTCCCATATCTACTGGGGGAAATACCACAGTGTGCCATCACAGCAGCAAGATGTGTGACCTGTTGCCACAAGAAAAGGGCAACCAGTGAAGAACAAACACCATTATAAATACAACTCATTTATGTTTATTTATTTTCCTGTTTATACTTTAACTATCTGCACATCTGCACATCGTTACAACACTGTACATAGACATAATATGACATTTGAAATGTCTTTATTCTTTTGGAATTTCTGTGAGTGTAATGTTTACCATTCATTTTATTGTTTATTTCACTTTTGTTTATCTACTTCACTTGCTTTGGCAATGTTGTTAACATATGTTTCCCATGCCAATAAAGCCGAGAGAGAGAGAGAGAGAGAGAGAGAGAGAGAGAAAACACTTGAATGTAGTACCTTTTTATCCATTGTCTGCTGAATGTTCTAGATTGTAAAAGTGCCCACTCTCTCATAAAATGTCTCTCTCGCTCTCTCTCCCCCAGTTTGTAAAGTTAACTGCAGGTGCCAAAAGAAGAACCCACATCTATAATTAGCCTAAAGAGGTACCAAGTCGCCACCCACGCACGAGGGGGAAAATGAATGATGTAGCATAATTGCACGTTGAGTGGGTTCAAGCGGAAATCCCTATGTTTGAGGACTAAACTGGTTACCTTTCCCATAGTGTGAAAGGTAAAGCCTAGCCAGCATAGAGCCAGTGGCGAGTCCTATACCGTCCTCCCTGCCCTACAGACACCGCAGAGCAGCCAGGGAGAAGAGGGAGGAAGACAAGGGAGATGAGAGCCAGCAGTGGCACCAGCCATAATTACAGACATACATTGAGAGAGAGAGAGAGAGAGACAGAGAGGCGAGAAATGGAGGGGAGGAGTCATTAAAGACAGACAGAGCAACACTGCAAAAGAAAATGTAAAGTGAGTGAAACGGAGAGCAAGAGCAAAAAAAGGAAAGACAAGACGCTCGTTACAATCCCTACTTTATTTTACCTCAGTGACCTGGAAGTATCAACCAGCTCTCTGCTTTGGTCATCTCTGGTCAATGCCTTAACATCCCTGTCTACTGGTGACTAAATGTAGCCTGTATCACAGCACCATAGTTCCAGCCACAGTCCCTTGTCCCAGCATTACTACAACCTCACCCTTACTGTAGTGTGACTGCAGTATAAATAGTCAAGGAACAAACAATTGCAACATAGCTGACTGAGAAGACAGTACAGTTTGTCTTTATAAAAGTTAGGTCATTCTGCCTGCGCCTTTAATCAAACCATCAGTCTTCCCAAGCCTATTTTGAATGACATACGTTACTTGTGCTGAACCATGTGCCCTGCATGGGAAGCTTTGACAGCAAAGTATCAGACAGTTTATGATAAAACCAGGCAACAAAGTGTCGAATGTGTTGCCAATCTCTCTGAGTGGCAGAGTTGACAGTATAGTGGTCATTAGTGAAACTCCAGTCTATATTCACTCCGATTCATTTTTTATCTTTTCCACCCTTTTTATCAGCACTGTTATAAAGTCAAGAGCCAATGACAACACTGATAATGTATTTCACAAACATGCAGTTGGGAAGGAAATGTACTTGGGCTTGTATGGGTTCAGGGTAAAGCAAGTTTCCAGACCCCCCCCTCAACCCTCCAACACACACACACACGCGCCACAACCACCATCATCACCCTAACACATCAAAAGTGGTACCTGTTGATAGTAGTTGCTAGGTGACAATCTCCAATCTTAGTCTCCGTTTGTAGAGAGGGAGCAAACGGGCCGTGAGGCATGAGCACTGACGTCACTTAAGGGGTTGATTGTGGTTGTTCAAGAGCTAAGACACACATAAACACACTCCAGACAAAGAACGGGGTCAAACTGTGCCCCATGGTGCCAGAGATGTTGAAATCAGACATTCACATCCAGTAAATATTGACTCTACAAAGCAAATGTTTAACTTTGTGCTCCTTCAAGTGACTGCACTTTTGATTTATGCTAAGGGGACAGTTTAGTCGGTGACACAGTAACCTCAGTCCAGCCTCGCATCAATCCCTCTCCACTTCATAACAACTCAAACCTGAACATATGCTGAATCGGCTGCCAAATTGCCAGCTCAGCAGTCTTATGGCCAGGTCTTATCATAACTATATTGAGAAGAACAAAAAAATTGACATTTGATGTAAGCCTGTGGGTGATTCTTATCTGACCCGTAACAGAGAATTAGTATTTTCCTGAAGGTTGTGGCAGTCAGGCCCATCTTGAGTTTATGGTAAGGTCACCTGCTGAATGTCTGTCACACTGTTTCTCTTAGTGTGTGTGTGTATGTGTGTGTGTGTGTGTGTGTGTGTGTGTGTGTGTGTGTGTTAGTAGCAAATACCTTGTCAAGGCAAACAAATGATCTAATGTCTCTGTCATCCAATGATGTGGTAAGCTAACATGGTCGCCCCGCACTTAGGCAAAGATCCCAAATATCATATAATAGTTGCACCTCAGTTCAACTATTATAAAAATGTTTATTTTTTAAACAATCCCATCGAGGAGTACACTAGGTTGATGATTAGGAGGACAGAGATGGAACTGTTAAATTGTTAATCATCTGTCTACCTTGTACAAATACGGACCTGGACTTGAATTGATTGTGTTTATTTTCCATCTGGATTGTTTCTCTGTCAACATTAAATACACTGCTCAAAAAAATAAAGAGAACACTAAAATAACACATCCTAGATCTGAATGAATGAAATAATCTTATTAAATACTTTTTTCTTTACATAGTTGAATGTGCTGACAACAAAATCACACAAAAATAATCAATGGAAATCCAATTTATCAACCCATGGAGGTCTGGATTTGGAGTCACACTCAAAATTAAAGTGGAAAACCACACTACAGGCTAATCCAACTTTGATGTAATGTCCTTAAAACAAGTCAAAATGAGGTGTGTGTGGCCTCCACGTGTGTGGCCTCCACGTGCCTGTATGACCTCCCTACAATGCCTGGGTATGCTCCTGATGAGGTGGCGGATGGTCTCCTGAGGGATCTCCTCCCAGACCTGGACTAAAGCATCCGCCAACTCCTGGACAGTCTGTGGTGCAACGTAGCGTTGGTGGATGGAGCGAGACATGATGTCCCAGATGTGCTCAATTGGATTCAGGTCTGGGGAACGGGGGGGGGGGGGGGGGGGGGGGGGCAGTCCATAGAATCAATGCCTTCCTCTTGCAGGAACTGCTGACACACTCCAGCCACATGAGGTCTAGCATTGTCTTGCATTAGGAGGAACCCAGGGCCAACCGCACCAGCATATGGTCTCACAAGGGGTCTGAGGATCTCATCTCGGTACCTAATGGCAGTCAGGCTACCTCTGGCGAGCACATGGAGGGCTGTGCGGCCCCCCCAAAGAAATGCCACCCCACACCATGACTGACCCACCGCCAAACCGGTCATGCTGGAGGATGTTCCAGGCAGCAGAACGTTCTCCACGGCGTCTCCAGACTCGTCACGTCTGTCACATGTGCTCAGTCTGAACCTGCTTTCATCTGTGAAGAGCACAGGGCGCCAGTGGCGAATTTGCCAATCTTGGTGTTCTCTGGCAAATGCAAAACGTCCTGCACGGTGTTGGGCTGTAAGCACAACCCCCACCTGTAGACGTCGGGCCCTCATACCACCCTCATGGAGTCTGTTTCTGACCATTTGAGCAGACACATGCACAGTTGTGGCCTGCTGGAGGTCATTTTGCAGGGCTCTGGCAGTGCTCCTCCTGCTCCTCCTTGCACAAAGGCGGAAGTAGCGGTCCTGCTGCTGGGTTGTTGCCTTCCTACAGCCTCCTCCACGTCTCCTGATGTACTGGCCTGTCTCCTGGTAGCGTCTCCATGCTCTGGACACTACGATGACAGACACAGCAAACCTTCTTGCCACAGCCCGCATTGATGTGCCATCCTGGATGAGCTGCACTACCTGAGCCACTTGTGTGGGTTGTAGACTCCGTCTCATGCTACCACTAGAGTGAAAGCACCGCCAGCATTCAAAAGTGACCAAAACATCAGCCAGGAAGCATAGGAACTGAGAAGTGGTCTGTGGTCTCCACCTGCAGAACCACTCTTTTATTGGGGGTGTCTTGCTAATTGCTTATAATTTCCACCTGTTGTCTATTCCATTCGCACAACAGCATGTGAAATGTATTGTCAATCAGTGTTCTTCCTAAGTGGACAGTTTGATTTCACAGAAGTGTGATTGACTTGGAGTTACATTGTGTTGTTTAAGTGTTCCCTTTATTTTTTTGAGCAGGTAACTACCAAAATAAAGGAAACACCATAGTAAAGCTGCCAGAACAGCTTCAATGCGTATTCGCATAGATTCTACAAGTGTCTGGACCACTATTGGAGGGATGCGACACCATTCTTCCATGAGAAATTTCATCACTTGGTGTTTTGTTGCTGGTTGTGGAAAACGCTGTCTAAGGCGCCACTCCAGAATCTCCCATAAGTAATCAATTTGGGTTGAGATCTGATGACTGACACACACACACACACACACACGCACACACACTTTAAACCCCTTATGCTCCTTTGAGACCCATCTTTCAAAGTCGCTGAGATCTCTTCTTCTAGCCATGCCAGCCAAAATAATGTGCAACTGAGGATTTTAATGCATGACCCTACTGTAAGCATGATTGGATGTTAATTGTTTAATTAACTCAGGAACCACACCTGTGTGGAAGCACCTGCTTTCAACATACTTTGTATCACCCATTTAATGAAGTGTTTCCTTTTTGTCAGTTGTCTGTACCTAGACCAAACAAAAACAATGAAAAATGCACACTAATAATTAGATTTTGAACTGATTATGGCTGCGTATGGCATTAGTCATGTAAACACCTTACTCTGCTTATCTTAATCGGCGTAAGGTCAAAATCAAAGTAAGCATACGCTGATTAAAACACCTGGTTTTCTGATTAATATTTCAAATTATTATGACATGTAAACAGCTTAATCTGTGTTCCAGCAGTCTATATGATCTGCCCATGTGTCAGCACCAGTATCACAAGCCTCCCTCTTATGCGCAATTTAAGTGAGTTCTGAAAAACCGAAAGTATGCAGCTTAGAAATAGTTTGTCCGAACTTAAAATAAAAAAATGTTCGCAAAAATAACATGGTCATTGTGGTAGAAAGTTTATTTTGGTTGCCGATTTTCTGCATTTATCAAAAGTCCAATCAGGTAGACTGATTTCAGATGTGTCATGTAAAAGATATTAGTAGGGAAATCCTTCATCTTGCAAAGCTTGTAAATGTTTTAAACAAGCTATTCTTAATCTGACTATGCACAATAATTGTATTAATGTGTGCATGTAACTGGGCTTAACGCTAAGTCCTTTGTACTGTAAAGACCAAAGCACAAAAATTAGTTTCTGTTTTTATTTATTTTTCTTTCACAATTTCTTTCTTTGTTTTTACATTACGGCATAGCCAGTCTACATTGAGAGTCTACATTGAGGCACTGGCCACTAGCAGTCAGATCCTACATGGATCCCAAGGGAAAATCAAAGGAGTCTCCTCAGAGGAGGAAGGGGAGGACCATCCTACTCAGTGACTTTCATAAAAATAGAAATATTAAAACATTTAAACAGTTATCCTTCTTGGGTGAAACGATACTAAATATATCAATGTCACCAAATACAGTGCATTCGGAAAGTATTCAGACTCCTTGACTTTTTGTGATGTTATGGCTTTATTCTAAAATGGATAACATCCTTTTTTTGTCATCAATCTACACACAATACCCCATAATGACAAAGCAAAATATATACAGTTGAAATCGGAAGTTTACATACACCTTAGCCAAATACATTTAAACTCAGTTTTTCACAATACCTGACGTTTAATCCTAGTACAAATTCCCTGTTTTAGGTCAGTCAGGATCACCACTTTATTTTAAGAATGTGAAATGTCAGAATAATAGTAGAGAATGATTTATTTCAGCTTTTATTTCTTTCATCACATTCCCAGTGGGTCAGAAGTTTACATACACTCAATTAGTATTTGGTAACATTGCCTTTAAATTGTTTAACTTGGGTCAAACGTATTGGGTAGCCTTCCACAAGCTCCCACAATAAGTTGGGTGAATTTTGGCCCATTCCTCCTGACAGAGCTGGTGTAACTGAGTCAGGTTTGTAGGCCTCCATGCTCGCACACGCTTTTTCAGTTCTGCCCACAAATTTTCTATGGGATTGAGGTCAGGGCTTTGTGATGGCCACCCCAATACCTTGACTTTGTTGTCCTTAAGCCATTTTGCAACAACTTTGGAAGTATGCTTGGACTCATTGTCCATTTGGAAGACCCATTTGCGACCAAGCTTTAACTTCTCGACTGATGTCTTGGGATGTTGCTTCAATATATCCACATAATTTTCCTACATCATGATGCCATCTATTTTGTCAAGTGCACCAGTCCCTAATGCAGCAAAACATCCCCACAACATGATGCTGCCACCCCCGTGCTTCACGGTTGGGATGGTGTTCTTCTGCTTGCAAGCCTCCGCCTTTTTCCTCCAAACATCACAATGGTCATTATGGCCAAACTGTTCTATTTTTGTTTCATCAGACTAGAGGACATTTCTCCAAAAAGTACAATCTCTGTCCCCATGTGCAGTTGCAAACCGTAGTCTGGCTTTTTATGGTGGTTTATGGAGCAGTGGCTTCTTCCTTGCTGAGCGGCCTTTCAGATTATGTCGATATAGGACTCGTTTTACTGTGGATATAGATACTTTTGTACTTGTTTCATCCAGCATCTTCACAAGGTCCTTCGCTGTTGTTCTGGGATTGATTTGCACTTTTTGCCACAAAGTACAATAATCTCAAGGAGACAGAATGCGTCTCCTTCCCAAGCGGTATGACGGCCATGGTGTTTATACTTGTGTACTATTGTTTGTACAGATGAACGTGGTACCTTCAGGCGTTTGGAAATTGCTCCCAAGGATGAACCAGACGTGTGGAGGTCTACAATTTTTTTTCTGAGGTCTTGGCTGATTTCTTTTGATTTTCCCATGATGTCAAGCAAAGAGGCACTGAGTTGGAAGGTAGGTCTTCAAATACATCCACAGGTACACCTCCTATTGACTCAAATTATGTAATTTAGCCTATCAGAAGCTTCTAAAGCCATGACATCATTTTCGGGACTTTTCCAAGCTGTTTAAAGGCACAGTCAAACTTTTGACTCACTGAAATTGTAATACATTGAGTTATAAGTAAAATAATGTGTCTGTAAACAATTGTTGGAAAAATGTCTTGTGTCATGGACAAAGTATATGTCCTAACTGACTTGCCAAGCGCCCCACCTCGACAACATCCAGTGAAATTGCAGAGCGCGAAATTCAAAATACAAAAATTGTAATATTAAACTTTCATGAAAATACAACTACTAACTAATTTTTCAAAAAACAAGCCTGAAACCCTTTCTAAAGACTATTGACCTCTAGTGGAAGCCATAGGAATTGCAATCTGGGAAGAATTCCTTTGAATATCCCATAGACAAGCATTGTAATGGCCTGTGACCTCAAAAGATTCCGGATGGATTCTCCTCTGGTTTTCGCCTGCCATATCAGTTGTGTTATACGCACAGACATTATTTTAAAACTTCAGAGTGTTTTCTATCCAATGCTACCAATTATATGCATATCCTAGCTTCTGGGCCTGAGTAACAGGCAGTTTACTTTGGGCACGTCAGTCATCCGAACTTCCGAATACTGCCACCTAGCCTTAAGACTAATTAACAAGAATTTGTTAAGTGGTTGAAAGTGGTTGAAAAATGAGTTTTAATGACTCCAACCTAAGTGTATGTTAACTTCCGACTTCAACTGTATATACTTTTTTGCAAATTTTAAAATAAAAAATAAAATGTCACATTTGCATAAGAATCCAGAACCTTTACTCAGTACTTTGTTGAACCACCTTTGCCAGCGATTACAGCCTCGAGTCTTCTTGAGTATGACGCTACAAGCTTGGCACACCTGTATTTGGGGAGTTTCTTCCATTCTTCTCTGCAGAGCCACTCAAGCTCTGTCCAAGCTCTTGCAGAATGAACTGATATGTTGTCCATCCATTCAAAGGATCAGAGAATAAATCTAGTACTGAAAGCATAAATTACAGCTAACTAGCACTGCAGTGGATGAAGTGTGTTGAGTTGTTGACTCAAAGAGAGAGAAAGACAATAGTTAAACAGTTTTGAATAAATTAAGAAGAAACTTCAGATAGAGAGAGAGAGCTACCTATATTTCATTGTATTTTTTCTTCTTATTAGTTAACCTTTCACTTAGCTAGCTAATGCAGCTAATTTAGCCTACTCAACAACCTGACTAAAAAAGAGAGGAATGATATTTATGTTAGCTAGAAGGCTAAGGCTATCCAACACTGCAACTTCAAAGTCAAGGTTTTAATTAATTTAATACCACCGGGGCACATCGGTGTAACTGCTAAACTGCTTGCTGTACACTGTATTGCATGATTGTACACATGGTATGGATTGTGGATTTACTAACTTGTTAGTTCTAGTAGCTATTTTGACTACGATGTTAGCTAATATGGTGAAAAATGATGTACTGTAGGCTGTGTAGCAGCAAACATTAGCGGTTATGTATGAAGGTTTGGCTTTGAGAGGTTTTTTAGCCAGGTCACAGACAGCTGTTGTGTTGTGCACTGAAGTCCACAAGCGAAGGGAAAAGGTGAGAGGAGGAGAGCACGTAGATGAGAAAAGGAATTATACAATGAGCAAAGTTGTCACGATCGTGAGGAGAGACGGACCAAGGCGCGGCGTGATTGGAGTTCCACATCTTTATTTTAGTGAAACTTAAACAAACCAAGAGACAAACAACAACCGTGAAGTACCGTAGTGCTACATGCACTCACTCAAAACAATATCCCACAAAACACAGGTGGGAAAAAAGGCTACCAAAATATGATCCCCAATTAGAGGCAACGATTACCAGCTGCCTCTAATTGGGACCATACAACTCACCAACATAGAAATACAATGACTAGAACACCCCCCTAGTCACGCTCTGGCCTAAACACCGTAGAGAACCAAGGGCTCTCTATGGTCAGGGCGTGACAAAAGTGTTGATGCTGGCATGCATAGTGTGTGGCTGCTATGAAAGTGAACTGTGTGTGTTGGTGATTAGGGGTGGAACGTTTTGCAATTGTTTGGACTAATGATTAATCAGCTAGATGCAGCTAGATGCAGGCAGGAGTGCGCAAGGCAGTATTGTATGTGTCACTGTCTGTCACCTTGAATACTCCAATTTGTCTCTCGCCCAGTGCACCTACGTTATAAACTTTCATTTGTAGGCTAGGTTGTAGCAACCTCATGATAGTTATACAGCAAATTTGTGTATCATGTAATAGCCTAAACCTATTGATGTTACATTTAGCTGGGTAAATGGAATATAAATGATAGTCATACAATATGCTGTAATAGAAATAATGCCATGCTCATAAAAATAAAAAAGAATGTCCTCCCTAATCTTAAACTGCGCCGACCGCCACTGACAGGAACACACAAACTCACACAAAGCTCTGTGGGCCTAGCTAGCTAAATGTGTGTGAAATGTTATAAACACTTCATATACTGTACAGTGTCCTGTAAGATGGAGGCTGTTCAAGGAGAGTCATATGCTTTATATACAATGCTCATCTAATTGATTGTTCAGAAATCATCCAAGACCTTTTGTATGTATATTTAACATTCTAGGAAACTGCAGTTCTTTGCGGAAACAAAGCTTTCCCAAGTGTGAATTCAAGGTACTGTTAATGTCTACTATACAGTCAACAGTTTAGGAAATATTTGCGTGTTTCTGACTCCAAGGTAAAACATATTACCTATCATGTCACAATGATCAACATCTAAAGAACTGGGAAAACAAGGAACATCCAACTCATTCCAACAGTTTAAGCATAAATTCCCTCAGAACTGAGAGAGAGACACATGTTTACAGGTTTAAATGGATGACCACTGCATAGTATATTGAGATTCCATAAATACACACGAGTCATAGCGTGATGAATGAGAACACAGCCTTCCTAAATACCCGGGAGAATAGCATGCTGGGACAGCAGCCCAGGACCCACTTAGAGAAGAACAAGATTTATGGGAAGAAGAGGAGAAAGGAGAAGGGAGGAGAGGAGAAAGGAGGAGAAAGATGGAGAGGAAAGGAGGAGGGGAGAAAGGAGGAGAGGGAAGGAGAGGAAAAAATAAAAGATGGAAGAGGAAAGGAAAGGAGAAGGGAGGCGAGAAGAAAGGAGGAGATGTGAGTCGAGACAAAGAGAAAGGAGGAGAGAGAATAGAGGGAGAGAAAGAGTATCTGAGTAAGATAAATGTCAGTCCTTTCTTGTAAAAAAGAGAATGTTGGGTGGATGAAGAGGGAGATATGATGGGAAAGGAGATGGAAGCAGAGGAGAGGCAGGAAAGAACACCAAGGGGGATATACAGTACATTGACAATATATTATCACATAATATATACAGCACTTGAAAGACAGAGGAGAGAAACTTCTTGGAGACATGACAGCTTTTGTCACAGAGAGCCAGCCCTACCCTTTAACATGCTTGAGTTCATGTGGGTTGGAGGGGGTCGGAACAGGAATACCGTGGGGGTGGGTGGCATGCATTGTATGATGACAATGTCTATGATGACGATGTCATGTCCGATGTCTGCAGTTAAGGGGGCAGAGAGCTAAAGTCACAAGCTCAACAACACAGGCTTTAAACAAGACAGTCAACCAACATCCCCCCTCCACACCCATCCCCACCTCCGCTGCCAGTGAGCCAACAAACCAACACTCTGGACATTGCATCAGGTTGGATCCTGGATCTTATACTGGGAAAGGCACAAGCAACAAAGAGGGTAATACTTTCTGTGCCGAGTGCCAGGCTGTTGCACGCCATGCCCTGTCACACCACGGGCACTCCAGACTTGGCCCAGTCGCTTCTGTCCAATAAAGAGAGCCCTCAGCGTTGGGGTCGTAAATCATAACGCTGACCACGCTAGCTCAGGAGGGAGAGCCCCTTCCTGTTAATGGTGCGTTTAATTATCTCATGACTTTGTCATTGTTTTTTCCCTCTCATTTAAATCCCACACTGCATATCTGGCGAAGAAAGCAAACAAAAAACTTGAAAAAAGTGCACTTTAAGATTGGAAGACTATTTTTAGGGTGCAGAGTGAGTCTTATATGAGCTTGTTAGGCAGACCATAACATGAGCATTAATATGGAGTTGCTCCCCCTTTTGCTACTATAACAGCCTCTACTCTTCTGGGAAGGAATGCCACTAGATTAGGCCTGGCTCGCAGTCGGCATTCTAATTAATCTCAAAGGTGTTTGATGGGGTTGAGGTCAGGGCTCTGTGCAGGCCAGTCAAGTTCTTCCACAGATATCTCGACAAATCATTTCTGTATGGACCTCGCTTTGTGCATGGGGGCATTGTTATGCTGAAACAGGAAATGGCCTTCCTCACAAAGTTGGGAGCACAAAATCGGACCAGCCCGAACCATGAAAAACAGCCCCACAGCATTATTCCTACACCATACTTTACAGTTATCACTATGCAGTCGGGCAGGTAGCATTCTCCCAGATTCGTCCGTTGGATCGCCAGATGGTGAAGCGTGATTCATCACTCCAGAGAACGCATTTCCACTGCACCAGAGTCCAATGGCGGTAAGCTTTACACCACTCCAGCTGACGCTTGGCCCTGCACATGGTGATCTTAGGCTTGTGTGTGGCTGCTCGGCCATGGAAACCCATTTCACGGAGCTCCCGACGAACAGTTATTGTGCTGACATTGCTTCCAGAGGCAGTTTGAAACTCGGTAGTGAATGTTGCAACTGAGGACAGACAAAGCAGCTCTTTTCCTTTCGTCCTCTATCCATCAGTCAATCCATTTTTTGGGGTACTTTTGAGAAAGACATTCATACCAGAATACTGTACTTCTCAAAATGAGCTGCACATTCTCAGAAAGAGCACGTCTAAAGTGACAGTGGCATAATGAAGTTATCCCTAGGTAGAAAGAAACCTGTAACTCGACATCTAGAAGTCTAATCCTGCATGTTTGTGTCTGTGCTCTGAGCCTCAGTCAGGTCCTACACGCCTCTAGCCTGTCAGTCTTTTCCTTATGTTCCCTGTTTCTGTCCATCTACGCAACCACACTTGGGATTTGAACTCACGACTTCTTAGATGACAGCAACCTGAATTTCCGCTTCGCCACCAGTTGCAACAATTGCTAGATGATTGCCACGCCTCGAATAAGCCACGCCTGCAATTTTCTGATAGGCTGCCGCTGTTAAAGCATGCCACCAATCAGCAAGTGATGTGCATGTTGTCAACAGAAAAGTCAGTGAATGCACAGTAGGTTACTGGCAAAATCGCTTGTGTTAATCTTTACAGGGACAGTGCACATTAATGAATGTTTCAGTAAAAGTGCCGGTTTTAGCCAGCCGGCTAATTTTCAACTGCAGTCCCTGGGCATGTTATTAAAAACAATTACAATACAGACAATCAATGAGCAGTGAGCACATGCAGAGCAACATAGGACAAGCAAGACATAGCATGCACACAAAACAACATAGCACAAAAAGCAACAAGACAAAATCCATAAAAGCAACAAAGTGTTTCCACACCTCACAAGCTACAGACAACATGGAAAGTGGCAATACACAGCTAGGGATTATGTTCACAAATCTGATTGGCCTTTTTTTGTGAAAGTGTGATAGGCGGTACAGCTACGTGTGTCTGATGGAAAGTGTCCTGCAGGTTATTGTGACTTTTAATACAGAATACAGCAGCATACTGTCATTTAAAAAAAATAACAACTTCAACTTGTTTTATATATTTACTTAATTTTTATTGAAACTTTAGGCAAAGTGCAGAAATGTAGTCTTGCCAATGTCCATTAGGTCCACAAACCTGGTGGCCCAGCAGGAACTACAGGTAGCTAGCAACCAGGAAGTTGTGAATTCAAAACTGTACTCAACATACTCAACATACTGCCCTGTGAGTTCATGAACAGTCCATTTGTGTTTTTCATGAAATTGGATGATATTTGGATGAAACCAGATCAAAGTATGATGACCAAAGTAGCTGTTGCTTCTACATTGATAAAGTTTGATCATAAAGTTATTGGTCCCCACCCCAGTGTCAACCACATGGATACAGGAGGCAGGATTATAAAGGAAAAGGCTGACATCACCCTAACTCTCTCATTTTAATACACCAGCATGATATTATTTAAATTAATTTTAACAAGTACCGCTTGTAACCAACGTCGGAGAAGGTGTGATTGCAGAGGGGCGTGGTTTATATAGCTAGATAGCTACTCTACTGCTGACAAATGTACTGTAGGGTGTCAACAAATATAATTAATAGTTTACCCTATTCATATGTAGAAAAAACACAAACACTACATATACAAAAGTATGTGGATATCTCTTCAAATTAGTTGATTAGGCTATTTCAGCCACACCCATTAATGAAAATTGAGCACACAGCCATGCAATCTCCATAGACAAACATTGGCAGTAGAATGGCCTTACTGAAGAGCTCAGTGACTTTCAATGTGGCACCAACATAGGATGCCACCATGCCAACAGGTAAGTTCGTCAAATTTCTGCCCTGCCAGAGCTGCCCGGTCAACTGTAAGTGCTGTTATTGTGAAATGGAAATGTCTAGAAGCAGCCACGAGCTTCCAAACTGCCTCTGGAAGGAACGTCAGCACAATAACCTTTAGTCGGGAGCTTCATGAAATGGGTTTTCATTGACGAGCGGTCCTGTTCTGTGAGCCTAAGAACACCATGCACAATGCCAAGCGTCGGCTGGAGAGGTGTAACGCTTGCTGCCATTGGACTCTGGAGCAGTGGAAACGCGTTCTCTGGTTTGATGAATCCCGCTTCACCATCTGACACTCCTACGGACAAATCTGAGTTTGGCGGCTGACAGGAGAACGCAACCTGTCCCAATGCATAGTGTCAAATGTAAAGTTTGGTGGAGGAGGAATAATGGTCTGGGGCGGTTTTTCATGGTTTGGGCTAGACACCTTAGTTCTAGTGAAAGGAAATCTTAACGCTATAGCATACAATGACATTCTAGATGATTCTGTGCTTCTAACTTTGAGGCAACAGTTTGGGGAAGGCCATTTCCTGTTTCAGCATGACAATGCCCTGTGCCCAAAGCGTGGTCCATACAGTAATTGTTTGTCGAGATCAGCGTGAAAGAACTTGACTGGCCTGCACAGAGCCCTCACCTGAACCCCATCAAACACCTTTGGGATGAATGAGAACACAGACTGCGAGCCAGGCCTAATCGCCCAACATCAGTGCCCGACCTCACTAATGTGCTTATGGCTGAATGGAAGCATGTCCCTGCAGCAATGTTCCAACATCTAGTGGAGAGCCTTCCCAGAAGAGTGGAGTCTATTGTAGCAGCAAAGGGGGGACCAACTCCATATTAATGCACATGATTTTGGAATGAGATGTTAAACGAGCAGGTGTCCACATACTTCTGGTCATGGAGTGTATATGTTTCCCCTTTTGTCTGTGTCTGGCGTTAGCTAGTAACTGGCTAGCTAGATCTTCAGCCAGCATGGAACAAAATGGCTGGAAGGATCATTCAAAACTCATCTGTGAGTGCTGCTGTGAACCACATCACAATAGACATGCCAAACGGGAGAAAAATGTCAATCTTTGGTTGAGATGATTGTACTGCATCACTGCTCACTACAACCAAGTTGCTTGACATAGGTGTTTCAAAGAGCTGTCAGTCAAGGCGAGTTCATGAATTTAAGCTCCCTGCCTGTCCGTTAAAACTCCCTGGTAATTATCAACGAGAGAAATTAAATTCTCTCAAATTTTGAGCATTTTTATCCAAAACAAATATTATGGGTGATATTTTAGTCACTTATTATACATGGAAATCAGAATGACTGTGCGGAACCTTTGACATTAACACCTGCATTTAGCTGTAGAATTAACTAGTTGTAGATGTATTGTATTTTCACAGCAACAACACAACAACCTCCAGGGGACCATGACTGTTTGAATTAATGTCAATTATGCCATTCAGAGTAAAATATTCTAAGTTACATTTGACACCTAATTATTCACGTGTTCAAATGTTGTCACATGTGTCGTGTTATGGTATCACGTTGTCATTTTGCATTCCCATGTTGTCACATTTAATTCACAAGAGATCGTGTTTTCACATGTGCTCAAATATTGTCATGTGTAATTTTATGTTATCACACGTTGCAATTTTGCATTCCCATATTGTGACATTTATTTCACATTCATTTCACATGAGATCATGTTCTCACATGTATAGTTTTATGTTATCACATTAACGTCACATTAAATCACATGTGATCACCTGAGATCACGTGTTTACGAGGAATTCTCATGTTTTTTCTGTAAGGGTCTAATTAAATAAAAATTATTGGTTGCACTGGTGCTCCCAATTTAACAGTTTGGAGCCTCACATATAATTTAGAGCACCAGGAAAGAAGAATTTTTAAATTGACTGAGATATGGGGGTGGCAGGTAGCCTAGTGGTTAGAGCATTGGACTATTAACCAAAAGGTTGCAAGATCGAATCCCTGAGCTGACAAGGAAAAAATCTGTCATTCTGCCCCTGAACAAGGCAGTTAACCCACTGTTCCTAGGCCGTCATTGAAAATAAGAATTTGTTCTTAACTGACTTGCCTGGTAAAATAAATGTTAAAAAATACAGCTTACAGTGCCTTGTAAAAGTATTCATCCCCCTTGGAGTTTTTCCAATTTTGTTGCATTACAACCTGTAATTTAAATGGATTTTATTTCGATTTCATGTAATGGACATACACAAAATAGTCGAAATTGGTGAAGTGAAATGAAAAAAATAACTTGTTTAAAAAAATTCTAAAAAACAAGAAACATAAAATTGGTGCGTGGATATGTATTCTGTATTCACACCCTTTGCTATTAAGCCTATAAATACGATCTGGTGCAACCAATTACCTTCAGAAGTCACATAATTAGTTAAATAAAATCCACCTTTGTGCAATCTATGTCTCACATGATCTCAGTATATATACACCTGTTCTGAAAGGCACCAGAGTCTGCAACACCACTAAGCAGGGGCACCACCAAGTAAGCGGCAACATGAAGACCAAGGAGCTCTCCAAATAGGTCAGAGACAATGTTGTGGAAAAGTACAGATCAGGGTTGGGTGATAAAAAAATATCAGGAACTTTGAAGATCACACAGAGCACCATTAAATCCGTTATTAAAAAATGGAAAGAATATGGCACCGCAAACAAACCTGCCAAGAGAGGGTCGCCACCAAAACTCACGGACCAGGTAAGGAGGGCATTAATCAGAGAGGCAAACAAAGAGACCAAAGATAGCTTTGCAGCTCCACAGCGGAGAATAGAGTATCTGTCCATAGGACCACTTTAAGCCATACACTCCACAGAGCTGGGCTTTACAGAAGAGTGGCCAGAAAAAAACCATTGCTTAAAGAAAAACACCTTTGTAACCTGTTTGTCTTCCAGAGATTTGAGACTAGGACGGAGGTTCACCTTCCAGCAGGACAATGACCCTAAGCATACTGCTAAAGCAACACCCGAGTGATTTAAGGGGAAACATTTAAATGTCTTGGAATGGACTAGTCAAAGCCCAGACCTCAATCCAATTGAGAATCTATGGAATGACTTAAAGATTGCTGTACACCAGCGGAACACATCCATCTTGAAGGAGCTGGAGCAGTTTTGCCTTGAAGTATGGGCAAAAATCCCAGTGCCTAGATGTGCCAAGCTTATAGAGACATACCACAAGAGACTTGCAGCTGTAATTGCTGCAAAAGGTGGCTCTACAAAGTATTGACTTTGGGGGGGTGAATAGTTATGCACGCTTAAGTTCTGTTTTTTGTCTTATTTCTTGTTTGTTTCACAATAAAAAAAGATTTTGCATCTTCAAAGTGGTAGGCATGTTTTGTAAATGAAATGATACAAACCTCCCAAAAATCTATTTTAATTCCAGGTTGTAAGGCAACAAAATAGGGAAAATGTCAAGGGGGTGAATACTTTCGCAAGCCATTGTATATTGGGCCTATATGAATTCTAGCAAATTTGGACAGACATGTTTCCTAGAAACCAGTGCTAGACCAGTGCCGGCACTCTTTTTTGGTGCCAGTACTGTTTACTTTTAGGTGCAGGAGCTCCACAATACTTTTGAGGTAATATTCTGTAAGAGGAACAGGAGCTCAAGCAGTAGAACATTTGTGGTGCCGGTACTCAGCTCCTGCCCAAGTCAAGCACTCCTAGAAACTAATATTTAACAGTGTAATGACATCTGTTTATTATAAATTCTAAGCTGTGACTGACCGGCTCAATTTGATCTCATGTGGCAAACTCTGAAATTGTGTTTTTTACATTGGATAAAAGTAAAGACTCAGTGCTAGAAAATGATATATCATGCACTACAGTTGAGAAACAATGGGAAAGTAATTTGGCTTTGAAAGTTGATAAACTTGTAACCCCACTATTGAGAAAGTGGGGCTTGAATGTTTTGGCACACCTAATGCAGAACTCTTCTTTGTCTACAGCCATTAAGCCTTAGCCCCACCCATCTCTTTAAGGATTCACATGTGAGGCCATATACAGAGTGAGTACGGTAGTGTACTAAACAACTAAAGACTAAAGGATGGTTTATACTATGTCTATTGACATGTCTGTAGACAGCTTTCGCAGTGACACCATGAACATTCGATTGTCATCCGACATCAAACTTGTTGTTGTCATTTTGAAAAAGTATTAACACAAAAATGACAGGTTGCATGACATCAGCAGCCTGGTGGTCCAAAATAGCATAACTGTTGTATTTTAACACCAATAAACCTATCTGTTTATTTTTTAATGTATGAAATGTCAATCTAACAAACCAGTCAACTAAAAGCACATTTCTAAACAATGTTTTGGTTCATTTCTAGCCTGTTAGCTAGCTAGCTACGTTATGTTAGCTGGCTAGCCAGTTAAAATAATGACCATATCATATAGCAGACAACCTAAACTTTAGCTAATTTGTATTTGTTATTACAGGAAAATAAACTTACAACAAGATCATTAATTACAGAAAATAGCTTATGGTTGTAGTGTAACGAAATAAAAGCAGGGCATTCTACCGTAGAATGTTAAAACTTGGACACTGTCTCATTGGCCTAACATTATATCCTAATTTGACTTTGGTTCAGGTCATGTTGTTCTTCACATTGCAGTCTCTGGTAAACACAAACGATATCAAATAAAATAAAAGTTTATTTGTCACTTGCACAGGATACAGATGGTGTAAATGGTACAATGAAATTGTTACTTGCATTGTGAAATAATTTGTTTAGACATGTAGCGAGCTAGCTAGCTAAACAATTATCCATAATACCAACTCATAATGTTACTACCCTGCATGTATCTGCAGGTAGCTAAAGCTAACCAACTAGCTAGGTTTAATGTTAACTATCTAGCTAACATTAGGCTATAACTAGCAATGCAAATGGCTCCAAGATACAAATAATATTACTACACAGATCATACACGTAACGTTAACTGGAAAACAGCCAGACACCTAACGTTAGCTATTTAGCTAACAGTAAGCTTTAACTTGCAATGAAAACAACTTTCTGACTAAATTTGAACTATATAAATTCAGAAAATATAGCTAAATTGACTCTTAACCGTATATATGGATGAACACTTCTCCCTCTCTGTCACGGAAACCATGGTTGCCCTTAGTTTGAAGATGTAATCCAGAGACAGGTGTTTTATACAACAGCCTTCTTCTGTGTGTTCTATTTTCGACTCCTTCCGTATTATTTGCAATCAAATGGCAGAATTATCTCCATCTCCTTAGCTATCATACTCTGCTTCCACCAGGCATTCCACTGATTTCTGAACTCGGTCCTCCAGAAAGTGGAGAGTGTCGTGTCTTTCGGGCACCATTAAACTGAAGACATGTTTATCAATTAACTCCCTGTAATTATTATCACGCGATTAAACTGATTAATCGTTTAATTGTAATTAACTAGGAGATCGGGGCACCAAGGAAAATATACAGATTACAAAGTTATAATTTTCTTAATATAACTTTCCTATACTATAACATTATATATTATATTCTATTATAGTATAGGCCGATTATCTTCTGGTTTAAATGGTGTATTTTACCTCGCGTCCAGTCTCATTCCAAACGTCGTAAATGGTTGTATCTGCACGAATCCAGCCTTTACTAAAGTCATCCATACATCAATTGTCTTAAAATCATTTATTTAAGTAATTCACAGAAAGCATACAAACAGTAATTATCGTCACAAAGAATTGGTAGAGTAATGTGCCCTAGTGGGCTAAACAGGCATGGCTGCCTGTTAAACAAAGGGTCATAAAGGGCAGCTGAGAAGGCACACAGAGTTCATTAATATTAACAATTGATATGCTAATCCTTTGCACATGAACGCTCACTCATTCGGGAACAATTGCAATCAATATATATTTACGCTCAGTGTGTCATCGGGATCCTTGTTGGAGAGTCGTTCTGTTGGAGAGCTCTCTCTCTCTCTCTCTCTCGGTTAGAAGGGATCTTTCAAAGTGACATTCATTAATGTCGTTATAGAATGGATGGTTTGTTGGTCTTCGCGTTCAATGATATAATTTACTTAGCTGCAGACTAATAATTAATATCAAAGACTTGTTCTTATTCTGTCGGTCTCGATAGTCTAAAAGTTTAACCTTCAGTAGAGGAATTGGGTGGTCAAACCTATTGGCCAACTCGTCATGGAGTGGAGGCCTGGTCTTAAGAAATAAAATCAGGGTGGGGTTTTATACGTGAACATAGAACAGGCTTGTCACATGACGCCTGGTCCTGTCTGTGTCCCTGGGGGCGTGCCGATGACTGATTTAATCTTTGAACAGAAAATACATTCTATCACATTAACATCAGTACATAGCATCTCAATGTATTTGAAATAGCTTTATCCTTATTAATACATTTTATTAGGCTATTATATAAACAGTTTTATGGTAATATGGCTATATTGTCTCTTCTGAGTATCACAAAATTGTACAAAGCGGACCAGTTCGTAGCTGGATTCTTCACCAATCTTTTATACCTTCTCCAGACATAAATTTCGTTCGGTTCCCCAATTCTGTGAGTTGGAAGAATTTCCTGTGTCTCTCTATGGGCCATGTGGCAGGAGATTCTCTAGAATTTACCACCCCTTCACACAGGGCCTGGGTGGGGGGAGGTAGGTTGGGGGATGGTGCAAGGGGGAGGGGGTCAACTGTCCTCCCTGTACTCAAAGAGGGCAACGTCATGACAAGAGCATTAGCAACACTTATGCAGTTCTTCTTGATATCTTAAAAAAAAGTTGTGTTAGAAAGATTACCTCCACATACTGAGCAGGTCATGTTATAGACAGTAGCATGCTACATGGCAGACCAATCCGAACTTATCTCTTGGCATGTCCAGCCCAACCATTATCTCAGCCAATCATGGCAAGTGGGATGGTTCCTCCCTTTTTCATGGCTAAACCAACTAGGCTTGTAATTGAACAATTGTATTCATATTTACAGATGGCATACACATGTTATTAAGGCACATGTTCTAGAAGGCATTTCTGGCCAAAAATGCATTTGGATAAATAATAATAATAATTATTACATTCAAATGTCTCTCCTGTAAAGTAGTGATGCGCGACATAAGCCTAGTTGATACAAATACCTGTTGATGAAATTACGAACACTATTTTCCTATTGAGATGCTTTAAATTAAAAAGTGTACACTCTCTTTAAGAACGTCAGGTTTGTGTTCAGGACATGCAAGAGATCTCCTGAAGAAGCTATCCCTTTTCCTTTCTTTCTGGGTCCCCAAATGTTTGGAGATGCTTATAAAGTTATCAGGTTGTTAGCTAGCTAGCCAACGAGGTAAAATGTCTGAACAAAGTGTAAACAAATGGTGTCGCACCCGAGTAGTTTTAGAACGGCCGATGATACGGTTTATGAATGTAAATCTGCTATAGGAAAAAAAAATGTTGCACCTGTAATATGGGTCAGATATGAACATCACTACTTCAGTTGATATTATCTATATAGTGCTATTTATATTTATATTGTTGTTTTTCTTATTACCATTTTCATTGTTTTATTTCACTTAGTCCTGAATGTTGAAGCTCAGAGCCTAAGATTTTCACTGTACCCGGCATTCGCACCTGCAACCCTGTATATGTGACTATTAAACACTCTGGACCTGAATCTGAGATCTTTTGAACTGTTTGACCTAAGAAACAAGCCATTTTTGCTGTGGTAATGGTGAAGTCTTTTATATTTTTCAGGTTTATTTTCGGGGTTTTTTACCCCTTTTTTCCCCCAATTTTGTGTTATCTATTTGGTAGTTACAGTCTTGTCTCATAGCTGCAATTCCCGTACGGACTCGCGAAGGTCGAGAGCCGTGTGTCCTCCGAAACACATCCAACCAACCCGCACTGCTTCTTGACACAATGCAACAGAGCCTGAACTCAAACCCAGAATCTCTAGTGGCACAGCTAGCACTGCGATGCAGTGCCTTAGACCACTGCGCCAGTCGGGAGGCCCGGTACAGTGAAGTCTAAACATTCCAGCAATTATCATCTGGGCGATTATTTTTCTAGACTTACTGGTGCTCCAAAAATAAAATTCCAGGTTGCACATCAAAATATTAACTAGCATATTTGACCAAAATGGTCACACTCTATTGCCCTGCTCCTAGCACCTGTTCTTTCCGTGCCCTCTATTAGAGCCACTATGGCAACGTCCCGCCCGCACCCCCTCACCCAGCCGTAATCCGCTCTCTCACCTGTACTGCCGCTTCAAGCTTCAACCTGGGGAAAATAACTGCAATTAAGGCTGTCTTTGAAGAGCCTGAGAGAGGCAGGTTATGACACATTACACAAGACCAAGGATCACTGGAGGCGATGAGGAGTTCAGATATGGTCAATTGTGAAACAACAAAGGCATTCACCAAAACTAGGCTATGTAATTATTGCCCTAAACATAACTTTGTCACAAACCACTGTGTAATTACACTGTCTAATTATTTCTAACTGTAACACTAACCTACTGACCTCTAAGCTCAACTAGAGGAGCAAAAAATAATCAAATTAAATCAGAGATGAGTGCCATAAAAAATTAACTAAGTGAGAGAAACTGACAAGAGTGTTTGAGAGGGAAAAACAAGTTCAATGAATTGTCGAAATGTGTGTTTTTTTGTCATGGGCAGAACAAAACCAAAAACATTTCTGAGGCTGTCCAACTACAGTGTATTTTTGCTGGAATGTGTCCACAAACATATCACCACCATAGTTACAGTATACTGTGATTGTGCCATCAAAACATTCCAAGCAAGCTTATTATAGTTTTGTGATTTAATATTGTTTTTTATTTGAAATTGAGTTTAGTTTCAGTTTTCAGATTTGATTTACTAGTTTTTATTTAGTTTCAATTTGATAAAAACATTTATATTTTGTTTTTATATTATTTAGTTATAGTTTTAGTGTTCGGGCCAGAAAGTAGCCTTTGCGTGGGAGGCTAGGAGGCATTTATGTGTCGTAGGCCTCTAGGTTTTTTGGGGGGATGAATTTGTTTGAGTTTGAGTTGATACATTTTTGCTCTCAGATAAAAATTGAAGAAATACAGAATTTACATCATAAAAAATTGCAAAACACTTTGGGAATGGCTCCAGCAACTTCACAAGCTGCTCATGGTTGTTCCAGTCGCTGGTCAGCAAGGTGTCCATATTCTGCTCCTCAAGAACTTCATTCAGGTGAGGCTTTGTCTCAAGCAGTCTCTTCAACTTATCAAAGGTGCTGTTCCAGCATGTGGTGCAATCTTGGATGAAGGTTTTGCCACACTTATTGATCATGCCCTCATTGACCACTGACAATTTCATGACAGCAGTTATCAGCCTCCTGGCTTTGGTAATAGCAGCCCAGTAATAGCCCCTTCAAGGACAGCTGTAGGGTATGATCAAGCATGCCAACCTCTGTCATTTTTAGAAACCCCCATCCTGGATCAGGCTAAGAACACAAAGAAGAAAATATGAATATAGCATTGAGTGAATAAATGGAAGCCACACACTGTAAAATGTAGACTCTGTCTTTCATGCCACATCCCCCGAAGAGGGAGCCACTAACACAAAAAGTACATTCCATTTTCATAGATAATACTAGATTTCTATAGCATATCTGTAATGTTCAGCTGCACATAGAGCAATACTTTTGAAAAGGAAATTGAGTGGCACAATACCTCTGCAAACAGTTTTGTTGGCAAGCTATCTAGCTACAGCAATCCAATTGCAACAACATTAGACTTTATTAGCTAGCTAAGGATACATGTTTCCTATGGTTGTTCCAATATCAATCAATCAATACACTTGTTAGCTAAATGAATACTAACACTTGACGTTACCAGGTAAAATGATAAGGTACTAGCTAATACATTTAGCTAGATGGTATCTACATTCGCTAGCTAGCTACATGTAGCTGGCTATCCAACATTTAGCTGGCTAGCAGTAGCAACCAGACATGGTATAGAAACATTATCCACCATCTTTGTTAGCAACTTCAGTTAGTTAAGTAGCTCATATCATCCAACATTAATTCACTGATGTTAGCTAGGTACACTGGGTGAAAGGGGTAAATATCAGGGGATATCTTTATCAATATATTTCTGGATATGTGTATAGATATAAGGAGTAGACATGCTCCAGATATGCATGGCGTTAATTTCATATAAGGAGCTCGGATATTATACCTAATGGGACAGTCTCTACATGCGTTCAATTCAGACCTCAGAAATCTCCCTGCTACTGTATCTGGGGTGAAAAACGTTCAAGACACGCACTTGATGCACCTCTACCCACTTACGTATTTGTATAATATAATAATACGGTATTGGAACTGACTTTTAAACATTTCATGTATATAGCATGCTTACTTACTTTATTGTGTATTTCATATTATCTATTCCTATTTATCATGTTTTTTTCTAGTAATACATTGTTATTGATTATTGCATTGTTGGGTTTTCAGTTTGCAAGAAAGGCATTTCACTGTACTTGTGCATGTGACATCTCCCGAAAGGGTGTGTCAACATGCTGACATAATTGTACTTAGGCATCCACATGTTTTCAGAAATCTATCATATCTGCAGTCATTACCTGATCATTTATGTATCGTATATCTACAAAAATATATATATAATTCTAGAGATATCATTACATGATATGTAATATTCATCCTCATATGAAATTTCCAGCGGACAAATTATTTGACCTGTTTAGGCGCCGAAAATCTTTGTACTTCTTCAAATGAAGGTGACATATCTGAGCACCATATTTTGTAGTAGGCTATACAAGGCACAGACAGGTAAACACTGTTATACTTAATCCAAGTTGCTATTTCCAAAGCACATCGCTGCTATTTCTGTTTTAAAAATGTAGCATAGCAAATACAGAGCTCCAATCACAAGACATGTTTTCTGTAAAAATGCAAACGTAGGCCTATCTTTGCAAAAAATATATTTTTATTTATTGAACAGAAAATAAAAGTTGCATACCCTCAATACACTTGCCTGCCCTGCTTATTATGGGCAATGGATGTGATGGGTGCAGATTGGGACGTGAGCGGCGGTCCCAACATAGTGGTAGTGTTGGTCTGTGATCCACTCCAAACTATCAATGCATAAATCATGAACCAAAATTGTGTAGCTACTCTACCTCCTTCAATCATGACGAGAAAACTAACTGGAACAAGCTAGCTAGCTTATATTAACCAGTAAGAAAACTATGCCTAAATGTTTTAAAATGTTAGTTGTCACCTTGAGGATTGATAGTGGGTAAGAATGTTTTTCCCTGAAGGAAAGGCCAATTTCATTATTTATTAGCTAGCTAGGCTTCCAGTTAGCTTTTAACATTACGCCCCTGTCAAGCCTGGCTAGCTAACGGTAGCTAAAACTATTCCGTACACATTTTGCATAACCGCAGCATTCAAAAGAGGCTGCAATGGAAATAAATGGGACTGTAGTGACTGTGTTGGCATCAAAATCCAGGGTGTAAACTACATTTCTATTCAAGCGTTGATTGACATGGTAATGGTCCAATAGTATTCAAGAAAAGTTGAAAAAACTGACCGCTGATGCTGTATGTTACATTGTGACGTGTCACGACGTAACATTCAGCATGCAATATGCAACTCATTGTGTGCCGTACAGCGGCTTTCCAACAGGGGTAGCGCTTCTCTCACAGATTAAAAACAAGAAATGCTCAACGGTGAGTGTATACAGACCACACATACAAATTCCATCTAGACACCGTTGCCCTAGAGCACACAAACTATCCATACCTACAGTATTTATACTTTAATCAGTTATAGAACCCATTGTCCTTTATGGTTATGAGGTCTGGGGTCCTCTCACCAACAAAGAATTCACAAAATGGGAAAAACACCAAATTGAGACTGCATGCAGAATTCTGCAAGAAATATCCTCTTTGTACAAAATCCATAAAAGACAACCACCTACAGTGGCAAGAAAAAGTATGTGAACCCTTTGGAATTACCTGGATTTCTGCATAAATTGGTCATCAAATTTGATCTGATCTTCATCTAAGTCACAACAACAGACAAACACAGTCTGCTTCAACTAATAACACACAAATTATTGTATTTTTGTTGTCTATATTGAATACATAATTTAAACATTCACAGTGTAGGTTGGGAAAAGTATGTGAACCCCTAGGCTAATGACTTCTCCAAAAGCTAATTGGAGTTAGGAGTCAGCTAACCTGGAGTCCAATCAATGAGACGAGATTGGATGTGTTTGTTAGAGCTACCTTGCCCTAGAAAAAACACTCACAAAATTTGAGTTTGCTATTCACAAGAAGCATTGCCTGATGTGAACCATGCCTCAAACAAAAGAGATCTCAAAAGACCTATGATTAAGAATTGTTGACTTGCATAAATCTGGAAAGGGTTACAAAAGAATCTCAGTCCATGGTAAGACAAATTTTCTATAAATGGAGAAAGTTCAGCACTGTTGCTACTCTCCCTAGGAGTGGCAGTCCTGCAAAGATGACTACAAGAGCACAGCGCAGAATGCTCAATGAGGTTTAAGAAGAATCCTAGAGTGTCAGCTAAAGACTTACAGAAATCTCTGGAAGATGCTAACATCTCTGTTGATGAGTTTACGATAAGTCAAACACTAAACAAGAATGGTGGTCATGGGAGCACACCACGGAAGCCACTTCTATGCAAAAAAAAACATTGCTGCACGTCTGAAGTTTGCAAAAGTGCACCTGGATATTCAACAGCCCTACTGGCAAAATATTCTGTGGACAGATGAAACTACAGTTGAGTTGTTTGGAAGGAACACACAACACTATCTGTGGAGAAAAAAAGGCACAGCACACCAACATCAAAACCTCATCCCAACTGTAAAGTATAGTGATTGGAGCATCATGGTTTGGGACTGCTTTGCTGCCTCAGGGCCTGGATAGCTTGCTATCATCGATGGAAAAATTAATTCCAAGTTTATCAAGACATTTTGCCTGAGAATGTTAGGCTATCTGTCCGCCAATTGAAGCTCAACAGAAGTTGGGTGATGTAACATGACAACAACCCAAAACACAGAAGTAAATCAACAACAGAATGGCTTCAACAGAAGAAAATACGCCTTCTGGAGTGGCCCAGTCCTGACCTTAACCTGTTTGAGATGCTGTGGCATGATCTCAAAAGAGCAGTTCACACCAGACATCCCAAGAATATTGCTGAACTGAAACAGTTTTGTAAAGAGGAATGATAAAAAATTCCTCCTGACCGTTATGCAGGTCTGATCCGCAACTACAGAAAACATTTGCTTGAGGTTATTGCTGCCAAAGGAGGGTCAACCAGTTATTAAATCCAAGGGTTCACATACTTTTTTCACCCTGCACTGTGAATGTTTACACAGCGTGTTCAATACAGACATGAAAACGTATAATTGTTTGTGTGTTATTAGTTTAAGCAGACTGTGTTTGTCTATTGTTGTGACCTAGATGAAGATCAGATCACATTTTATGACCAATTTATGCAGAAATCCAGGTATTTCAAAAGGGTTCAAATATGTTTTCTTGCCATTGACACGGCCCGCTAACAAAGCCTGTGTACCCTCCTTCTCCGTGGCCAACATGAGTAAAACATTTAAACGTGTTAACCCTCGCAAGGCTGCAGACCCAGACGGCATCCCTAGCCACGTCCTCAGAGCATGCGCAGACCAGCTGGCTGGTGTGTGTACAGACATATTCAATCAATCCCTATCCCAGTCTGCTGTCCCCACATGCTTCAAGATGGCCACCATTGTTCCTGTTCCCAAGAAAGCTAAGGTAACTGAACTAAACGACTATCGCCCCGTAGCACTCACTTCTGTTATCATGAAGTGCTTTGAGAGACTAGTCAAGGATCATATCACCTCCACCCTACCTGATACCCTAGACCCACTCCAATTTGCTTACCGCCCCAACAGGTCCACAGACGACGCAATCGCCGTCACACTGCACACTGCCCTATCCCACCTGGACAAGAGGAATACCTACAGTTGAATTCAGAAGTTTACATACACTTAGGTTGGAGTCATTAAAACTTGTTTTTCAAGCACTCCACAAATTTCTTGTCAACAAACTATAGTTTTGGCAAGTAGGTTAGGACATCTACTTTATGCATGACTGTAATTTTTCCAACAATTGTTTACAGACAGATTATTTCACGTATAATTCACTGTATCACAATGCCAGTGGGTCAGAAGTTCACATACACCATTTTAACTGTGTCTTTAAACAGCTTGGAAAATTCCACAAAATGATGTCTTGACTTTAGAAGCTCCTGATAGGCTAATTGACATCATTTGAGTCAATTGGAGGTGTACCTGTGGATTTATTACAAGGGCTACCTTCAAACGCAGTGCCTCTTTGCTTGACATCATGGGAAAATCAAAAGAAATCAGCCAAGACCTCAGAAAAAAAATGCAGACCTCCGCAATCTGGTTCCACCTTGGTAGCAATTTCCAAATGCCTGAAGGTACCACGTTAATCTGTACAAACAATAGTACGCAAGTATAAACACCATGGGACCACACAGCCGTCATACCACTCAGGAAGGAGACGCGTTCTGTCTCCTAGAGATTAAGTGAAATCAATCCCAGAATAACAGGAAAGGACCTTGTGAAGATGCTGGAGGAAACAGGTACAAAAGTATCTATATCCACAGTAAAACGAGGCCTATATTGACATAACCTGAAAAGACACTCAGCAAGGAAAAAGCTACTGCTCCAAAACTGCCTATAAAAATCCAGACTACGGTTCGCATCTGCACATGAGGACAAAGATTGTACTTTTTGGAGAAATGTCCTCTGGTCGGATGAAACAGAAATATAACCTTTTGGCCATAATGACCATCATTATGTTTGGAGGAAAAAGGGGGAGCCTTGCAAGCCGAAGAACACCATCCTAACTGACAGCATCATGTTGTGGGGGTGCTATGCTGCAGGAGGGACTGATGCACTTCACAAAATAGATGGCATCATGAGAAAAGAAAATTATGTGGTTATATTGAAGCAACATCTCAAGACATCAGTCAGGAAGTTAAAGCTTGCTCGCAAATCTGTCTTCCAAATGGACAATAACCCCAAGCATACTTCCAAAGTTGTTGAAAAATGGCTTTTAAGGACAACAAAGTCAAGGTATTGGAGTGGCCATCACAGAGCCCTGACCTCAATCCTATAGAACATTTGTGGGCAGAACTGAAAAAGTGTGTGCGAGTAAGGAGGCCTACAAACCTGACTCAGTTACACCAGCTCTGTCAGGAGAAATGGGCCAAAATTCACCCAACTTATTGTGAGAAGCTTGTGGAAGGCTACCCGAAACGTTTGACCCAAGTTAAACATTTTAAAGGCAATGCTACCAAATACTAATTGAGTATGTAAACTTCTGACCCACTGGGAATGTGATGAAAGAATTAACAGCTGAAATAAATCATTCTCTCTACTATTATTCTGACATTGCACATTCTTAAAATAAAGTGATTATCCTAACTGACCTAAGACAGGGAATTTTTACTGGGATTACATTTCAGGAATTGTGAAAAACTGAGTTTAAATGCATTTGGTTCAGGTGTATGTACATTTCCAACTTCAACTGTATACGGTAGTCGTTATGAATTTGTTAGACTACTTGTTAGATATTACTGCACTTTCGGAACTAGAAGCGTAAGCATTTCGCTACACTCGTGTTAACATCTGCTAACCATGTGTATGTGACCATTAAAATTTGATTTGACATATTGTTGACATCTACGTAGCCCATTGATGTGAATCACACTGCTGCTCTCTCTTTAGCTATTTGTGCCTTACAGATTGTGGTTGTTGTGGATGGCTGTTCACAAATCTAAAAATGTCTTTCAACCCAATAATGGTGGAATTCAAGAAATGTAAGCTGATTATCAATCATTGTTTTTGAAACCAGTGGACAGCCAGTGAAAAATGTGGTTTTGCAACAGCTGCATAGTGCGGATCCCAACCTATGGAATAAAAGTCTGGCTTTTATTGCTCAAATCTAATAAGAAAATACATCCATAGGCTTAATGGACACATGCTCAAACTCGCACACTTTTGAAAGACTTGTATGGCCAATCTGAGGTTGCTACATCAATTTTTGGGATTTAGAAATTATATATATATATATCCATTGATTCTTGAGGAATATAACTTATAAGTGCCTCTTGAGCTTAGTTCAACTGACAACTTCATGAGAACACAAAATACAAGCTTGTTTTTCTCCAATATTTGTAAACATTGTATATGTAAACAAACACTGTATAAAATGGTTAAAACAATAATTTTGATATCATGGATGGTCAGTCCTTGCATCCATATCTCTGTCTATTTGTCTGAGTGGTTACATTTCTCCAGGCCCATCCCTCAGCTTCTCCAGGCCAATCAGTCCTCCATGACAACAAAACAACAGAGTAGGGCTGGCTAATAAATCCTTAGTTTTGGGGTCATGCTCAGGTAAAACTATTTGGCTAATCTATACTTCCATATTTCAAAGTTCTATTCTTGAAGATCAAGGGGTATAACATTTATTGGAATGACTGGAATTCTGATAGACGTTTTAATGTAAAGATATAATTTAATCATATTATTATATGTATTAGAAAGTGATGGGTTAGAAGAAGCCTACAAAACCAACCCATAAAGTAAAATTGAACATCCATATATGGCCAGCTATGTAAACTTTAACATTGATATATCCTGCAATAGATGTCGTTCAATTGGTAACATACATTTTTGTTTTCTTCTAATGCCTCTTAAGGGGAAAGTAATCTAAAAGTAACTGAATGTAATCAGATTACGTTACTGAGTTTGGGTAATCCAAAAGTTACATTACTGATTATAATTTTGGACAGGTAACTAGTAACTGTAAGGGATTACATTCAGAAAGTAACCTACCCAACCCTGCCCATGCCTTAAAGCCTCATGAATTGAAATTAGTGTTAAGTTAATTAACTATTGATGAACTCACGAGTAATTCAATCATTAATAGTTCATTTGCGTCATCACTGCGAGCCATCGTGACTCTCAATAGTCGTGACAGCCGCAGTTTACTTGTGAAGATAACTTTAGCGCCACCCTAAAAACCCTATTCAAATTCGACACAAACCTTCAAATAGGTATGTAATGAGACATTATATAAACTCTTCATAGTGTTTTATTTACATTTTAGAGGTGATCAATTGGACAAAAAGCAGTTTCCCCAAATGATATATCTCCCATTATCACTCGCTTCCACCTCCTCCATTTTTTAAAAGACCCGGCGGAACTCCGTTGCCTTCTTCAATCATGCAGAGACGGGCAGCATGAAGGTCTCGTCATTGGTTTTTCTGGAAAGGGGAGAAATTGTGCTTTACAATGGAATTAATATTATACTTGACCTGGAAGTATTCCATTTTTGGGGTGCTAAAACAAGGTCATTGTTTGCTACTGTAGGTACTGTTAGTCCTACTGGCTGGTGGCCAAATTAGCTAACGTTCTTGATTCTAATTAATAAGATAAATAAAACATCTCAAATGAGCTACTCACTTTAGCGTTTACTTGTTTGAGTTATTTTCTGAACAGCTTCTCACTTCTTTGTTTCTCCAGTTGTCAGTTCGACTATACATCGTTTACACACTCATTTGTGGCACCCAAATAAAAAAATGACAGTTTGAACTCCACAGCAGAAAATATGTGATTCTTGTTACAGTGCTTTTAGCTTGCGGTTTGCGCACACTTTATCAAAAATGGAATACACTAATTATAGCTAGTGTCTGAAAGAATGATATGGATTTAATATTTGTCAAATTATTGAGCATGTCCTCAAAACTCAAATAAGGGTCAGAAATTGTCTTTATTTAGCATATCAAAATGCATATCAAGATTCTGACATGGACATCAGGCAAGAGCATTTGCATTGTATGTGCTGAAAATATACTATGTAGGCCTGCTGTCAGTATTTGTCATCATATAGAGAAAACAGGCCTTTCTCATTATGTCCAATGAGTCAATATCTGGCTATACCATGTATGATATCCAGAGGGAAGCAGGAGTGTCTAACCATCTGATTCTGATTAGATCTGAAGAACAGCATGCACACTGATGACCATTTGGGCACAGTGAAACAGAGGAGAGCCCAGAGTGATCAAATACAGGAATTACACAGAGCAAAATCCCCAAACATTCACTGGTTGTAGGGGTGAAACCCAGACACTTGCCAATACATGGGGAAGATAGCGTACAACACGTGACTCAGCCAGGCCAGCTCACTCCCGCAATCCTGCATGGTCCGAAGCCATACATGGTCTCACACTGTGGCTTTAATCAAAGCCATCTGGAGGCGGCAGTCACACGCACACACTGCACGCACGCCCGCACGCACACAGACAACCATCTTGATTGGCCCTCTGGGCCTTCATGAGCACATCTCCCAAAGACCTGCATCAAGCTGCATTTTCAGGCCCTGGTGTGTCACGGCTCTAGTTGGTTTGGTGTGAATTCTAGGTGTAATCGTCAGCATGCTCTCACTTCTCTGTGCTAATTGAAGGCGACAACGATGAAGTAGCAGATAATCAGTGTTTTGTTCTTTCCCTTTGGCACTGGGTTCTCTCCTATTTCCATATGCATATTTTCCCACCTGCTTCTTTGTTACGCTAAACATGGCCACTAGGTTTGCGCTGTGTATTGACAATATTCTCTCAACAGCATTTATTCTGTAATACATAATGCAGTCTAGATGGAATCATTCTCCCAAGACTTTAAAAGGTAGTTCTGGAACAGCCAGTAATTGGTCATCTGCAGATCTGCTAATGACTGAGTCCCTCTAGAGCAGCTAAAGTCAACTAGCGGACTGCGGTCTGAGTCCGGACCCAGAGAAGAATCAATCCCAACCATACAACATCGCATTTTGTTATATAAAAGTCGATGCATTATTATTAGACAGCTTTAATAAATAAACCGGGCACAGTGGCCTCTTTAACTCAGCAACCTCACTTTCTTGCTCTCTCTCTAGAAGCAACACCCTCCTGTACTAGTTCACTGTCTAATCCAATCGCGTGGTTATACGCAAATACCAGAGACAGCATCTTTCCCAATCACATTAATCCAAATATCTTCTGTGGAACCTTGGGGCAAGCAGGCAGAAAGAAACAGAAAGATTTGACCGCAGTTCAACTGTTAATATCACAGACAGGAGCTTAGCTACCAGTATCTTTGTTAATATGGCTTGTAAAAAAAAAAAGAATTGACTCTGAAAACCGTATATATGTGACCCGTTTCAGGAAACTAGGTATATGTCGCAGGCCACTACTTTACACTTGAGAGACGATTTCATGTTATTTTGGGGGGCAGAAATGCCTTCTCGAACATGTGAACATTCATGTGCCTTAATAACAAACTTGTATGCCATCTGTAAATACAATTTGTAAATTCCGAGCCACAGAAAAAGATAGCAACATTCCCGCTAGCCATGATTGACTGAGATAATGAGTGGGCTGGTCAGAAGGCAATCCTGTCTAACGCAACTTTAAAAAATAATAATTGCGTATTAAAACTTAACAACAGACCTGACTATGCAAGTATCCATTTCAATAGAAATGGATACTTGCAACAACTGTTTCAGAGCACTCTCGTCTGTGTGCCACGACGCAGAATAACTGACGAATTTCTGAACTCCCAACACCGGTTAGCAAAAAAACAGAATCCAATTGTTGCCAGTGACAGTCACCAATGCTCTGGATAACAAGAAAACAGCCTAACCAGCCATGCTAGGGTGAGTGAAATGGTCAGAATTTGGGTGGGGGCTTATGGCATTGTACATGGTCAGTGTGAACCAGTGCGAACCAACAACGGGCCAAGCAACGGAAACGACACAGGATGTCTTATTTAATGATAGGGGTTGCAGTCTGCCGTGAAGCTTTCATCCATGTTTACGGTTAAGAGTCTAGCTACAGTTTTAGATATTATACTTTCGAATTTTGTCAGAAAGTTATTTTCATTGCAAGTTAAAGCTGACTGTTAGCTAGCTAGCTGACATTAGATGGCTGGCTCACTAGCTAACATTATGTTTATGATCTATGTGAAGTAATGTTATCTCAGAATGCTATTTCGCATTGCTAGTTATAGCCTAACACTGATAATGCCCAGCTTCTGGTGTTTGTCAGATTTTATAATGAAACAAAGAAGGAATTCTGTGAGGAGCTGTTGGGCTTAACAAATCTAGAACTACACACACGAAGAGAGGATATCCATGAAGTCATCAAAGGGATACTGACAAAAAGGGGATAGATCTGAAGTCAGTGGTCTCCATCAGCACAGATGGAGCTCCAGTCATGATAGGAAGAGGGAGGGGACTGGTTGCACGTTTGAAAGAGGAAGACCCTGTCCTGACATCATATCACTACATCATCCATCAGTATGTCCTGTGTACCAGTCTGGAAAAAGAGTATTCTGAGATGATGAGGCCAATGCCAATTTTGATGACTTACACCTGCACAATGTCAGATGGCTCAGCAAAGGCAGGGTTTTGGAACGCTTTTGGGCCATTCAGGAAGAAATCAAAGCTTTCTTATCAGAGCAAAAGAGTGACAAGGCAACTCAGTTTTCTGAGTATTTGGAAGATGAGGAGAAGATTTTTTGACAGACATTACATCACACCTTAATAAACAGAATGTTAAGCTGCAGGGACGGGACAACATAGTGTGTGATATGATAACAGCAGTCCGGGCTTTCCAGAAGAAATTGGAGCTTTTCAAGAATGATCTCCAGGGAGAACTTGTCCACTTCCCCAATCTCCTGGGGCAAATGTAAGGAGACAGATGTTCTCAACCATTTTGATTTAATCCAGAAGTTGATGGATAACTTCAAGGCTCGCTTTGATGACTTCACTGTTGGAAGAGAACTGCTGCTGCTCATCCAGAACCCCTTCTTGGTCACAAATGTGACAAAGTTGTCAGAAGAACCAAAATAGATCTTCAGATGGGTAGATGTTGCATCACTGCAAATGGAGTTGATTGAGCTGCAAGAAAATGTGGCTTTGAAGGAGCAGGCTGGTGATTGTGACCCTGTCACTTTCTTGGGAGAAATGGTGCTTGCAGCTGATATCCCTGTTCTCAAGAAACTGCCCCTATACATCCTGACCATGTTTGGCTCCACGTACAGCTGTGAATCAGCCTTCTCCACAATTGACTTTATTAAAAACAAATACCGCACCAGGCTCACCAATGAAAACCTGTACTAGTGCCTCAAACTTTGTGTCAAAGTTCAAAGCATTGGCAGGAGACAGAAAGCGTAATTTCTCTCATTAATGCAGGGCAAGGCCCAGAGTGACTTATACATTAATATTGCATGGCCCACAGTAACGTTCTCTGCATTCAGATACATTTTTTTGTTCAACTATCCTTTGTTCTTCAGGAAACATGCACTTTATTTTATTTAAAATAATAATATTCAAGGCCCATGGTTCACAGTGCACTTTTTGTATAGACAATAATGCACCCACTTTTGTTCTTCAGCAGTGTTGATGCAATGTTGCACATGTTTACATTTGAAAGAAGTTGTAATTATTTTTTTTTATTGTCTAATTTAATGTACATTTTATGTAACAATATGTTTCCTAAGTCGTAGACGACTATGTTTGTTACTACGCTGTGCCACAGAGCCGATAAAGGACGATATCCATCCGGACCTTTGCCACCTAGGAAATATGTGTCACTGGACCTTCTCAAATAGTAGTTGAGTACCCCTGCTCTAGAGCCTGGTTATTGTGGAGCCTTTTCTTCTTTATCTGTCTGAAGGTGTTTGACTGTTTGTGTTTGATGAAGAGCCTCTCATGCCCTTAAAGGCAGCCAAATGTCTGTCTCTGCAAAAAGAGCTGCAGAAAAAACTATTTGGTGCCTGTCTGCTTAAACTCAAGGAAAGGAGCTCTGATCATTCTGCAGAGAGAGCACTTCTGTTTGTATGGTTTGCACAAATCAGCCAAAAAGTTGGCCAAAAGACAAGCTGAGCACACGTTTGTACAAATTACAAATTACTCATCTTGGGGGGGAGTAGCAGTTGGTTGAAACGTTGAGCTTTGTTTGGGGCTTTTGACTCGGTTTAAGAGGAGCTTGTTTGGACTGCTTTGATGCATCCTGGAACAACTGATGACAGGTCCATGTGAAAGGAAGGAAAGAAGTATTTTTCACATTGCAGACCTCATTAAAGAAGGGCCTGCCTGGGGGCCCAAAGAAGCCACCTGGGTGTTGGTGCCTTTAGGCTAGGAGTGAGAGAACACATTGTTTGATGCTATCTTGGGGTTTCAAAATGAAAATAGCTTAAAACCCTTTCCTACAGTCAAATGACCTAGTGGCCTCATGAGTGGTGTTAGTCCACCACATGCAGGCCTGTTTCGGCTATAGCAATGAGTCTACCAGTGTCTGGTTTTGGTCTATAGCTGAAGATGTTCTCCAACAGGTTAACTGACACTGGTTCCTATTAAAGCAATAAGGCACAAGAACATGGCGATTATCGTGTGAATAACTCCTGACGAAGGGCTGTTCTTAGGTTCACCAGAAGCCAATGACTGGGGAAACAGACATTAGGAGGGTGTTATTCACGATAATTATTGAGTTTGAGGGCCTTATTACTTTTATAAAATGGAAACCAACATATTTTTTAAAAGATGAATGACATGTTTTCATAATTGTATTTCTTTAATTGAGTTTTATTTCATCGTTCCACCAAACAATGTAGTCTGGGCAGAAGCCGTTCATTAGTTCTGAGAATCTGAAGTTACTAGCCAAACATGTTGATTGTCCATTCTATATGAATTGCCTGGCTGGGCTGTGCGACAGTGGATTAGCATTGATAATTCAAATGGAACTTTTAACAGGCATTACCCGGGGATTGTGGTGAATAACTCCCTGCTATCAACCAATCAGCATCCAGGATCCAAACAACCCATTTTATAATGCTGAATAAAACTTGTGCTGCGCTCAATTGCCCCTGAGTCTGGATAAGAACAGTTTATCTTAATAGTACAACTAAGACAGGATTTAATGCCATAAGGTTTTTGTGTGTCTGAGTGTGCTCACACCACAATATACAGCCATCAAGGGACTTACAACACAATTGCAATACTTTGTTCTCATACCAAAAATCGATTCAGTATATTATCTAGGTGATATGTCAACTTCAAAAATATATAGAACATAGCTTTCAATACAGTTACCAAGGTGACAGTCTATGCATCAATAGCTAGCATCTTTTGACCAATCAGATCAGCCCTGAAAAAGATCTGATCTGAAAAGATTGGTCAAAATTCCATTTAGAGGAAAAAATATCAGAATTGGGTTGCCTGTGTAAATGCAGCCATGTACATAAGAATTGGTCAATATCATAAAAAAATCTAGGAAATGCAGGGTAATTTGATTAATACATTGGGAAGGAATCAAAGGGACATCTGTGATATAGCCTTACAATTAAAATAGAAAATCCATAGTACCAGTAACTCTACTTTGTACATATGCTTATCTGAAATATAATTCATATTTAGAATTATGAGCACAGCTCTTAAATGCACCAATAGTGTTTGCCTGCTGAGAGTACTTGCGAACTGAGTTCAAATCAGTTTTACATGTAGAATCACAAAATGTCAGCAGTCAGACATCAACAGTGCTTTAAACAATACCATAGAATATCATAAGATGGCGCCGAAGAGGATGGCTGACGTTTTACATGCTCCTAACCAACTGTGCTATTTTGGAACTTTTTTCTTTATTGTTTGTAACTTCTTTTTTTAACGTATTTTGTACACAATGTTGCTGCTACCATCTCTTATGACCAAAAATAACTTCTGGACATCAGAACAGCAATTACTCACCACAAACTAGAAAAAGCTTTTTCCTTTAACGAGTCCGACGAGAAGGATATACTGCTTTCCCGGGAACAGGCCCAAGTCCCTGTCATTTGCGTCAAGAAAAGATGGAGGAAAAGAGGACACAGATCGAGCTGCCTTCTGAGAATCCGTGGGCGAGTGAGTAAACTCCCACTGCCATTCGTTCTACTTGCTAAAATGCAATCATTGGAAAATAAAATTGATGACCCACGATTACGATTATCCTACCAACGGGATATTAAAAACTGTAATAGCTTATGTTTCACCGAGTCGTGGCTGAACGACGACACGGATAATATAGAGCTGGTGGGATTTTCCATACACCGGCAGAACAGAGCAGAAGCTGTGTCCAGTAAGACGAAGGGTGGGGGTGTGTGTCTTTTTGTCAATAACAGCTGGTGCGCGATGTCTAATATTAAACAAGTCTAGAGGTATTGCTCGCCTGAGGTAGAGTACCAAATGATAAACTGTAGACCACACTATCTAACAGGAGAGTTCACATCTATATTAATCGTAGCCGTCTATTTACCACCACAGACCGATACTGGCACAATTACCGCACTCAACCAACTCTATAAGGCCATAAGTAAATAAGAAAATGCTCATCTAGAAGAGGCGCTCCTAGTGGTTGGGGAACTTAACGCTGGCAAACTTAAATCAGTTTTACCACATTTTTACCAGCATGTCACATGTGCAACCAGAGGAACAACAAGTCTAGACCACCTTTACTCCACACACAGAGATGCATAAAAAGCTCTCCTCTGCCCTCCATTTGGAAAATCTTACCATTATTTTATCCTCCTGATTCCTACTTACAAGCAAAAACTAAAGCAGGAAGTACCAGTGACTCGCTCAATACGGAAACGATCACATAACGCGGTTGCTACGCTACAGGACTGTTTTGCTAGCACAGACTGGAATATGTTCCGGGATTCATCCAATGGCATTGCAGATTATACCACCTCAGTCATCGGCTTCATCAATAAGTGCATCGACAACGTCGCCCCCACAGTGACTATGTACACTTCCCCAACCAGAAGCCATGGATTACAGGCAACATCTGCATTGAGCTAAAGGCTAGAGCTGCCGCTTTCAAGGAGCGGGGCACTAATCCAGATGCTTATAAGAAATCCCGCTATGCCCTCAGACGAGCCATTGAACAAGCAAAGCGTCAATACAGGATTAATTAACTTCTTCAGGATTGGTAGGTCCCCTGCGGGACGGTTGAGCTTACGTAGGCTAATGCGACTAGCATGAGGTTGTAAGTAACAGTAACATTTCCCAGGACATAGACATATCTGATATTGTCAGAAAGCTTAAATTCTTGTTAAGATTGAATCCAACTACAATGGCTCTGATGTTCGTTGGATGTGGCAGGGCTTGAAAACTATTACGGCCTACAAAGGGAAGCTAAACGCCTTTCATGCTCGCCTCGAGGCAAGCAACACTGAACCATGCACGAGAGCACCAGCTGTTCTGGATGACTGTGATAACGCTCTCGGAAGCCAATGTGAGTAAGACCTTTAAACAGGTCAACATTCACAAAGCCGTGGGGCCAGAAGGATTACCAAGATGTGTACCCAAAGCATAAATGTACCAATTGGCAATTGTCTTCACTGGCATTTTCAATGTCTCCCTGACCGATTCTGTAATGCCTACATGTTTCAAGCAGACCACCATAATCCCTGTACCAAAGGAAGCGAGGGTAACCTGCCTAAATGATTACCTCACTGTAGCACTCATGTCGGTAGCCATGAAGTGCTTTGAAAAGCTGGTCATGGCTCACATCAACAGCATCCTCCCGGATACCCTAGACCCACTCCAATTCACATACCACCCCAACAGATCCACAGATGACCCAATCTCAATCGCACTCCACACTGCACTTTCCCACCTGGACAAAAGGAACACCTATGTGAGAATGCTGTTCATTGACTACAGCTCAGCTTTCAACACCATTGTACCCACGAAGCTCATCACTAAGCTAAGGACCCTGGGACTAAACACCTCCCTCTGCAACTGCATCCCCCAGGTGGTAAGGGTAGGCAATAACACATCTGCCACACTGATCCTCAACACTGGGGCCCCTCAGGGGTGTGTATGTAGTCCCCTCCTGTACTATCTGTTCACCCACGACTGCATGACCAAACATGACTCCAACACCATCATTAAGTTTGCTGATGACACAACAGTGGAAGGCCTGATCACCGGCAATGATGAGACAGCCTATAGGGAGGAGGTCAGAGAACTGGCAGTGTGGTGCCAGGACAACAACCTCTCCCTCAATGTGAGCAAGACAAAGAAGCTGATCGTGGACTACAGGAAAAGGTGGGCTGTACAGTCCCCCATTAACATCAACGGGGCTGTAGTGGAGCTGGTCGAGTGTTTCAAGTTCCTTGATGTCCACATCACCAACTAACTATCATGGTCCAAACACACCAAGACAGACGTGAAGAGGGCACGACAAAACCTTTTCCCCCTCAGAGACTGAAAAGATTTGGCATGGGTTCCCAGATCCTCAAAAGGTTCTACAGCTGCACCATCGAGAGCATCCTGACCGGTTGCATCACCGCCTGGTACGGCAACTGCTCGGCATCTGACCATAAGGCGCTACAGAGGGTAGTGCGTATGGCCCAGTACATCACTGGGGCCAAGCTTCCTGCTATCCAGGACCTATGTTAAATTTAACCTATACAGAAGACTCCCGAGCCCTGAAGCAAGCTTCCACAAAATTGGAACGGAAATAGCGCTCCACCAAACTAGATGTCCTCCGACTAGCTTGGAAAGACAGTACCGTGCAATATCGAAGAGCCCTCACTGCTGCTCAATCAGCCTATTTTTCCAACCTAACTGATAAGAATAAGAACAATACGAATTTGATTTTTGATACTGTTGCAAAGCTAACTAAAAAGAAGCATTGATCAAGAGATGATAGCTTTCACTTCAGCAGTGAGAAATTCATGAATTTCTTAGATGAAAAGATCATGATCATTAGAGAGCAAATTACGGAAACTCAGTTGGTCTGAGTCTGCACAGGACCTAGGATCAATGGAGCCACATACGTTTTGTATCCCCTGTATCTCTTGACACATTCACGAAAATAGTCATGGCCTTTAAATCTTCAAGCTGCATACTGGATCCTATTCCAAATAAACTACCGAAATAGCTACTTCCTGTGCTTGGCCCTCCTATGTTGAACATAATAAACGTCTCCCTATCTTCCGGATGTCTACCAAACTCACTAAAAGTGGCAGTATTAAAGCCTCTCTTGAAAAAGCCAAACATTGACCCGGAAAATGTAAAAAACTATCAACCTAAATCGAATCTCCTATTCCTCTCAGAAAAAAGTCATTTTTAAAAAAAAGTTACTGGGACTGCACTTGTGAAGGTGGTAAATTACCTTTTAATGTCGTCAAACCAAGGCTCTGCATCTGTCCTTGTGCTCCTAGACCTTAGTGCCGCTTAGTGCCACTTTGCCTGGCTATCACTACATTATTTTGGAGAGATTGAAAATCCTAATAAGTTCTTGCTTGGTTTAGATCTTATCTGTCGGAAAGATATCAGTTTGTCTCTGTGGATGGTTTGTCCTCTGACAAATCAATTGTAAGTTTCGATGTTCCACAAGGTTCCGTTTTAAGACCACTATTGTTTCACTATATATTCTACCTCTTGGTGATGTCATTCAGAAACACAATGTCAACGTTCACTGCTATGCGGACGACACACAGCTGTACATTTCAATGAAAACATGGTGAAGCCCCAAAATTCCCTACCCTGGAAGCCTGTGTTTAAGACATCAGGAAGTGGATGGCGGCAAGATGCAGAAATGCTAATCCATGCTTTTGTCACTTCCAGATTAGACTACTGCAATGCTCTACTCGTCGGCTACCCAGATAAAGCTCTAAATACACTTCAGTTAGTGCTGAATACGGCTGTTAGAATCTTGACTAGAACCAACAAATGTGATCATATTATTCCAGTGCTAGCCTCTCTACACTGGCTTCATGTTAAGGCTAGGGCTAATTTCAAGGTTTTACTGCTAACCTGCAATGCATTATATGAACTTCCTAGCTATCTCTCCGATTTGGTCCTGCTGTACATACCTGCACGTACGCTATGGTCACAAGACGCAGGCCTCCTTATTGTCCCTAAAATTTCTAAGCAAACAGCTGTAGGCAGGACTTTCTTCTATAGTGCTCCATTTTTATGGAATGGTCTGCCTAATTAGTGCTCCTCCATGCTGTCCCTAGGAGGGGTGCATCACGTCGTGCTAGGTGTTTTTGCGCTATACTCAACTTGAGTGAGATGTCTAGTCTTGCGCCCCCTTGGGCTCATGCGGTGGAGGAGATCTTCATTGGCTATACTCAGCCTTGTCTCAGGGTAGTATGTTGGTGGTCTGTTGATATCCCTCTAGTGGTGTGGGGGCTTTGCTTTGGTCGTGCTGCCGCTCCAGTTTCAACTGTTCTGCCTGCAGCTATGGAACTCTGACCTGTTCACCGGACATGCTACCTTGTTCCGGACCAACTCTCCCTCTCTCTCTACTGCACCTGCTGTTTCGGCCTCTGAATGTTCGGCTATGAAAAGCCAACTGACATTCACTCCTGAGGTGCTGACCTGTTGCACCCTCTACATCCACTGTGATTATTATTTGACCCTGCTCGTCATCTATGAATGTTTGAACATCTTGTAGAACAATCTGGCAATAATGGCCATGTACTCTTATAATCTCCACCTGGCACAGCCAGAAGAGGACTGGCCTTCCCTTAGAGCCTAGTTCCTCTAGGTTTCTTCCTAGGTTCCTGCCTTTCTAGGGAGTTTATCCTAGCCACCGAGCTTCTAAATCTGCATTGCTTGCTGTTTGGAGTTTTAGGCTGGGTTTCTGTATAAGCACTTTGTGACATTTGCTGATGTAAAAAGGGCTTTATAAATACATTTGATTGATATGATTGATCCTCGCTGAGTTTTGATTACCCTTAAGAATCCCTCTTGTGACTATTAGTCACCCTATCAATAATGTTATGCAAACATCAGGAATATTACAGCACTACCCAGGCATAATGTATGTCAGATAAAAAAACAAATGAAATCTCTCAAAAATTGATTATATCTCTGTCAAGTGCTTTGTCAAGCCCTCACTAGTATTGTGTTGTCCAGACATACAACATAAGGAAAGTATCTGTTGGTCCGAGCAGATGCACTTCTCTCCTGGAGGCCATTACACAAACACCCTATCGCCAAAATAGCTTTTAAAAGTAAAAAAAGTATATCTTCCTCTCCTATTCTCTAAAATGTATGCACTATATATTCTTAGGGGTGTAAGTCTTTTGTTTCGCTATGTACAGTTGAAGTCGGAAGTTTACATACACCTTAGGCAAATGCATTTAAAACTCAGTTTAGCACAATTCCTGACATGTAATCCTAGTAAAAATTCCCTGTCTTAGGTCAGTCAGGATCACCACTTTATTTTAGGAATGTGAAATGTCAGATTAATAGTAGAGAATGATTTATTTCAGCTTTTATTTCTTTCATCACATTCCCAGTGGGTCAGAAGTTTACATACACTCAATTAGTATTTGGTAACATTGCCTTTAAATTGTTTAACTTGGATCAAACATTTCGGGTAGCCTTCCATAAGCTTCCCACAATAAGTTGGGTAAATTTTGGCCCATTCCTCCTGACAGAGCTGGTGTTACTGAGTCAGGTTTGTAGGTCACCTTGCTCGCACACACTTTTTCAGTTCTGCCCACACATTTTCTATAGGATGAGGTTAGGGCTTTGTGATGGCCACTCCAATACCTTGACTTTGTTGTCCTAAAGCCATTTTCCACAACTTTGAAGTATGCTTGGGGTCATTGTCCATTTGGAAGACACATTTGTGACCAAGCTTTACCTTCCTGACTGATGTCTTGAGATGTTGCATCAACATATCCACATAATTTTCCTACCTCATGATGCCCTCTATTTTGTGAAGTGCACCAGTCCCTTCTGCAGCAAATCACCCCACAAAACAAGATGTTGCCACCCCTTTGCTTCACGGTTGGGATGGTGTTCTTCGGCTTACAAGCATCCCCCTTTTTCCTCCAAACATAACAATGGTCATTGTGGCCTACATCTCCACACCCCCTGCAGCTACTTGCCCACAGCAACTTGCCCAAGCCTCCCCAGCTTTTCCTTCACCCAAATCCAGATAGCAGATGTTCTGAAAGAGCTGCAAAACCTGAACCCGTACAAATCAGCTGGGCTAGACAATCTGGACCCTCTCTTTTTAAAATTATCTGCCGCCATTTTTGCCACCCCTATTACCAGTCTGTTCAACCTCTCTTTCGTATCGTCCGAGATTCCTAAAGATTGGAAAGCTGCTGCGCTCATCCCTCTCTTCAAAGGGGGTGACACTCTAGACCTAAACCGTTAGATCTATATCCATCCTGTCCTGCCTTTCAAAAGCCTTCGAAAGCCAAGTAAACAAACAGATCACTGACCATTTCGAATCCCACCGTAGCTTCTCCGCTGTGCAATCTAGTTTCTGAGCTGGTCACGGGTGCAACTCAGCCACGCTAAAGGCACTAAACGATATCATAACCTACATCAATAAAAGACAGTACTGTGCAGCTGTCTTCATCAACCTGGCCAAGGCTTTCAACAATGTCAATCACCGTATTCTTATCGGCAGACTCAACAGCCATGGTTTCTCAAATGACTGCCTCGTCTGGTTCACCAACTACTTCTCAGATAGAGTTCAGTGTGTCTAATCGGAGGGCCTGTTGTCCGGACCTCTGGCAGTCTCTAAGGGGGTACCACAGGGTCCAACTCTCAGACCAACTCTTTTCTCTGTATATATCAACAATGTCGCTCTTGCTGCGGGTGATTCCTTGATCCACCTCTAGGCAGATGACACCACTCTGTATACATCTGGCCCTTGTTTGGACACTGTGTTAACAAACCTTCAAACAAGCTTCAATGCCACACAACACTCCTTTGGTGGCCTCCATCTGCCCTTAAACGCTAGTAAAACTAAATGCATGCTCTTCAACCGATTGCTGCCAGCACCCGCCCGCTCGACTACTCTGGATGGTTCTGACTTAGAATGTGTGGACAACTACAAATACCTAGGTGTCTGGCTAGACTCTAAACTCTCCTTCCAGACTCCAATCAATTTTGCAACAAAGCATCCTTCACTCAAGCTGCCAAACATACCTTCATAAAACTGATTATCCTACCTATCCTCGACCTCAGCGATGTCATTTACAAAATAGCCTCCAACACTCTACTCAGCAAACTGGATGCAGTCTATCACAGTGCCATCCGTTTTGTCACCAAAGCCCCATATAGCACCCACCACTGCGACCTGTATGCTCTCTTCGGCTGGCCCTTGCTACATATTCGTTGCCAGACCCACTGGCTCCAGGTCATCTATAAGTCTTTGCAAGGTAAAGCTCTGCCTTATCTCAGCTCACTGGTCACCATCACAACACCCACCCGTAGCACGCGCTCCAGTAGGTATATCTCACTGGTCATCCCCAAAGCCAAAATCTCTTTGGCCGCCTTTCCTTCCAGTTCGCTGCTGCCAATGACTGGAACGAATTGCAAAAATCGCTGAAGTTGGAGACTTATATCCATTTGCACACAATGTAAATAGACTTTTTTTATTTTTATATTGTGTTATTGACTGTACATTTGTTTATTCCTCTGTGTTGTTGTCTGGGTCACACTGCTTTGCTTTATATTGGCCAGGTCGCAGTTGTAAATTAGAAATTGTTCTCAACTGGCCTACCTGGTTAAATAAAGGTGAAATATATATCTTTTTTTAATAAATGGCCAAACAGTTCTTTTTTTGTTTCATCAGACCAGAGGACATTTCTCAAAAAATTACGAGCTTTATCCCCATGTGCAGCTGCAAACCGAAGTCTGTCTTTTTTATGTCGGTTTTGTAGCAGTGGTTTCTTCCTTGCAGAGCGGCCTTTCAGGTTATGTCGATATAGGACTGGTTTACTGTCGATATAGATACTTTTGTACCTGTTTCCTCCAGCATCTGCACAAGGTCCTTTGCTGTTGTTCTTGGATTGATTTGCACTTTTCGCACCAAAGTACGTTCATCTCTAGGAGATAGAAAGTGTCTCCTTCCTGAGCGGTATGATGGCTGTGCGGTACCATGGTGCTTATACTTGCGTACTATTGTTTGTACAGATGAACATGGTACCTTCAGGCATTTGGAAATTGCTCCCAAGGATAAACCAGACTTGTGGAGGTCTGCAATTTTTTGGTTGATTTCTTTTGATTTTCCCATGATGTCAAGCAAAGAGGCACTGAGTTTGAAGGTAGGCCTTGAAATACATCCACAGGTACACCTCCAATTGACTCAAATGATGTCAATTAGCTTATCAGAAGCTTATAATGCCATGACATTATTTTCTGTAATTTTCCAAGCTTTTTAATGGCACAGTCAACTTAGTGTATGTACACTTCTCACCCACTGGAATTGTGATACAGTGAATTATAAGTGACATAATCTGTCTGTAAACAATTGTTGGAAAAATGTCTTGTGTCATGTATTAAGTAGATGTCCTAACCGATTTGCCAAAACTATAGTTTGTTAACAATACATTTGTGGAGTGGTTGAAAAACGAGTTTTAATGACTCCAACCTAAGTGTATGTAAACTTCCGACTTCAACTGTACCAACAGTGGGCCATTCATCAAACATGACAGTGTCATGAATCTCCTTTATTTTAGCAGTAATTCCTCTCAGAACAGAACTGTGGATCAGTTGTGATTGCTGGCTCCTAAACCTGCGTCCATACCGTCTTGCATTTAACCTAAGAAACGCTGATTTTAACCTAAACCCACTCGCGGTATGTTAAACCAAGGCATTTCGTCCGACGCACAGCATTTCAACCAAATTACATTTAGCAGTGTTACATTTTGTGTGGTATTACACGAGATAACTGTGATTCTACTTTCAATTAAAACCTGTTAGGGACCTCTTGGGGATAGAATCCCACTGACGGGATTGCTAGCATGGCGGGAAATTCAAAACAGCAAAAATCTAATAATTTCAATTTCTCAAACAATCAACTATTTTACACCATTTGAAAGATAAACATCTCCTTAATCGAGCCACATTGTCCGATCGCAAAGAGGCTCTACGGCGAAAGCATAAAGTTAGATTATGTTAGGAGAGTACATAGCCAAAAAAGTACACACATCCATTTTCAATTCAAGGACAGGCGTCACCAAAAGCAGAAAACCAGCTAAAATTTTCCACTAACCTTTGACAATCTTCATCAGATGACACTCCTAGGACATTATGTTAGACAATTCATGCATTTTTTGATCTATCAAGTTCATATTTATATCCAAAAACAGCATTTTACATCGGCGCATGTCGTTGAGAAAATGTGTCTCCCCCAAAACTGCCAGTGAATTTACAAAAAACACTCATTATAAAACGTGGTTAAAGAATTATAGATTAACATCTCCTGAATGCAACCGCATTGACAGATTTCAAAATAACTTTACTGGGAAAGCACACTTTGCAATAATCTGAGTACTCTGCTCAGATAAATACACTACGCAATACAAATAGCCGCCATGTTGGAATCATCTAAAATCATAAATAACATTAGAAATATTCCCTTACCTTTAATAATCTTCATCAGAAGGCACTTCCAGGTATCCCAGGTCCACAACAAATGTTGTTTTTTTCGATGAAGTTCATAATTTATGTCCAAATAACTCCATGTTGTTCCGTGTTGTTAGCGCATTCAGTAGGCTACTCAAAATGTAGGGCGCGGGAGGGAAAAGTCACGACGAAAAGTAAAAAAAAAAATCTATTTACGTTCGTTCAAACATGTCAAACGTTGTATAGCATCAATCTTTAGGGCCATTTTTAACGTGAAACATCAGTAATATTTCAACCAGACCTTTCCTGTGTCTTGAAAAACGTTTTGAAAAAAGTCTCATCTCACATGAACGCACAATAATGAAGTGACGACATCCCAGGGACATCAACTTCCCTTCCTTCTCATCCGTTCTCTGTTCATCATAGACGCTTCAAACAACTTTATAAAGACTGTTGACATCTAGTGGAAGCCATAGGAAGTGCAAAATGAATCCTTTGTCACTGTGTACATTATTGGCAATGACTTGAAAATAGTACAGCCACAAGATTTTCATTTCCTGCTTGTATTTTTTCTCAGGTTTTTGCCTGCCACATGAGTTCTGTTATACTTAGAGACACCATTCAAACAGTTTTAGAAACTTCAGAGTGTTTTCTATCCAAATCTACTATTAATATGCATATTCTATTTTCTGAGCCAGAGTAGTAACCTGTTTAAATTGGGTACGTTTTTCATCCGGCCATGAAAATACTGCCCCCTAGCCCCTAGAGGGGGCATGCGGGAGTGTTGGCCCTAATAAATATGACACAGACCTGGGCATTGTTGCTCAACAAAAGCCTGTCTCAGTGGAGTCTCCGGTCTGTAAAAAAAACCTAGGGGTCTCATCATTGGGTTTTTCTTTCTTTTTTTTATTTTTCTCTCCAGTCGATCACTATCTCCATTACTGTGTTTAATCTCCCTCTGAGCTAAAGTGGCAGTTCTAAAAGCCACAGCACTGTCCCTGATTTCCCCACTGGATTGCTTTACACTGTTTGACATTTCCCCCAGCCTTTTGAAATGCATCACATGTCAGCTGGGCTGTGGCCTCCTATCTGTGCCCAGTGCTCACCGGCACACACCTCCGCGCTCAAGAACAAGAGGCTATTATCCTCTACAGCTGACCGTGAAGTAAATTCACAAGCTGTGCAAGAGCAATGCTTCAGATGATGAATTGCAGCCAGTCACTCTTTTGGATTGGATGGGTGGGTAGGTTGACATTTCATAACAGCAGAAAACAGAGCTTTTTTACTTGCTTCAGGTGTGTGATAGCCACACACAAATCACATAGTAGACCCGTGCCAACAACATCTATTACAGTTGTACAGTGTTATCAGGAAGTTCAATCTATGCTAAGACTACGCTGTCACTATGTCTATGCCTAACTTTTACAAGATTCAGGTCAGAAGATAGAATAAAGGTGATTATGTTGCAAAGACTGCACTTCCTAAAGAAGGTTGCTAACAAAACACTGAGGGATACGTCTTGTTCCATTGGAGTTCTTGGCTCTTTACCAACAACTGGTTTTGGATTGAGCTCATTTCTCAATGAGATATAAATCAGGCACAACAAGGTGTCACTCTTTCAAGTGACACCTGCATTTGAAGGAGTCTAGGGAAATATATACACTACCGTTCAAAAGTTTGGGGTCACTTAGAAATGTCCTTGTTTTTGAAAGAAAAGCACATTTTTTGTCCATTAAAATAACATAAAATAGAACAGAAATACAGTGTAGACATTGTTAATGTTGTGAGTGACTATTGTAGCTGGAAACGGCTGATTCTTTTATGGAATATCTACATACTGTAGGCGTACAGAGGCGCATTATCAGCAACCATCACTCCTGTGTTCCAATGACACGTTGTGTTAGCTAATCCAAGTTGATCATTTTATAAGACTAATTGATCATTAGAAAACCCTTTTGCAATTATATTAGCATAGCTGCAAACTGTTGTCCTGATTAAAGAAGAAATATAACTGGCCTTCTTTAGACTAGTTCAGTATCTGGAGCATCAGCATTGGTGGGTTCGATTACAGGCTCAAAATGGCCAGAAACAAAGACTTTCTTCTGAAACTTGTCAGTCTATTCTTGTTCTGAGAAATGAAGGCTATTCCATGTGAGAAATTGCCAAGAAACTGAAGATCTCGTACAACGCTGTGAACTACTCCCATCACAGAACAGCGCAAACTGGATCTAACCAGAATAGAAAGAGGAGTGGGAGGCCCCAGTGCACAACTGAGCAAGAGGACAAGTACATTAGAGTGTCTATTTTGAGAAACGGACGCCTCACAAGTCCTCAACTGGCATCTTCATTAAATAGTACAAAACACCAGTCTCAACGTCAACAGTGAAGAGGCGACTCCGGGATGCTGGCATTCTAGGCAGAGTTGCAAAGAAAAAGCCATATCTCAGACTGGCCAAAAAAAGAAAAGATTAAGATGGGCAAAAGAACAGACACTGGACAGAGATATGGCTTTTTTTTTGTTCTCTAATGATGGAGATATCGTCCAACTTGAGAGAACATTTTTCCTGCAGACAGAGGTACGCTTTACATATGTACAGTCGATGTTATGTCCATGTTATATATGGTCACAATACAGTTATATCTGAGCCCTACTTTTGATTTTCATAGACACATGGAATAGCCTTCATTGCCTTTCTCCTCAGTGAACATGAGCCATTTTTTTCCACTGCAGCCATAAATACAGGCTCCCAGTTGCTGACATGAACTATGGCACCTCAGGTTAATAGAGCTGCCCATAACCACACACACACCCACACACAGTCTTGTACAGCTAACCTTGTGGGCATACACAATTCAGTCCCATTCAAAATCCTATTTTCCCTAATCCTAAACCTAACCCTAACGGTACTCTTACCCTTACCCTAACCCCAAAACCTAACCTTTACCCTAACCCTAGCTCCTAACCCTAAAACTAACCCTAGCTCCTAACCCTTAATGTAATTCTAACCGTAACACTAATTCTAACCTTAATCCTAAACCCCCTAGAAATAGCATTTGACCTCGTGGGGACTTAGTTGGTCAACTTTTTGTTTGTTTACTATTCTTGTGGGGACTTCTGGTCCCCACAAGCATAGTTAAACACGTACACACACACACACACACACACACACACACACACTCACGCCTACACAGACACACACACACACAGACACACACACAAACACAAGTGAAACAGCTCCTGAAATCGAAGAGGCTTGTGAGTGCACAACCTATACGGGGGCCTCGAGTGTTGCACTGCAGGTTCTTTAAATACCTGGTCACACTTTTTCCATTGCAGTCATTACATTTATTACCCCACAGACATATTGGTCTATTTGCACGGCTGTCAATGGTCTCTACCTCTCTCTCTCTCCCTCGCTCGCTTTTCCACCCAAGCTCTATGCTACCTTGTAGAGTCTCACACAAAGTGTAGAGTGAAGGCATGAGCGTGCAAGTTCACTAGACTTCACTCGACCCTGCCAAGTAGTACTGGAGTTACATGTTTCATCTAATCTGACTATGGGAGCAAAGTGTAACACAAGCACTGTATCACTCTACTATAAGTAGAGAACTTTGAAGGAATGATATGGTTCAGTCTTTCCATTTAAATGGAAGGCATCTAAGTGTAATATATACTTTATTGGTTCCTTGTTGGTTCTAAGACCAAGACTTGTGGTAGTAGTGTACAGTCATTGTAAGAAATGTGACTTTGATGGGACTGGTGTTGTGCCAATTTTAATTGTTGGTTTGAAACTACATCCGCAGAATGATCCAGGATAGGTGACAGTGCAGTTTCATTGGTGATGAAGGTTATGGATGGCATATGTGTTTATAAGCACTTACCCTCTGTTTACTTTAAATCTGCATAAACAATCACCACTTTCTAAAACATGTTGTAAAATATAAGTTACAAGAGCGTTTTCGATTGTGGAGTTGTGCAGATCAGTGCCCATTGAGAAGTGGAGTATATGATTTAGATAAGTGTTAACTATTACAATGATGTCAACACTATACCTAAAATAAACTTGCTATAGCGAATGCTCTCCTTTTAACACAGTTGACAGCCTACCCATCACAAACAGAGCTTTAAAGTGTTTCAAAATGTCTCAGAGTTCACCCCAACTTTTAGAAGCTGACTGAGTCGGTCTGTTTTAGACGATGACTTCATTGCACAATTAATTATAGATAGGGAAGGTGGAGGGTGACCTCACTCTTGATGGATTTACCCTGTGTAAACTTGGTGTACACTAGATGTGCAGTGGAGATGGAACATCAGATGTTTTTTTCTTGGCAGCCTGTTGCCTCACCCAAATCCTTCCATCACAGCTGCTTAATTGAAGACATTATTTTAATATCTCATTAACTGCTAGTCTATTACCAGGAGGATTTGAGAATGAGTTTTTCTCCTATCTTGACATTCTCTTTGATGAAATCAAATAGGTTCCTGACCTATGAGGACAGAACATTGAAAATACTTTAGATGCATTTAATCTAAAAAGCTGTTTTGACACCATATTGTAAACTTAAATCTAAAGGTCAGGTATATTAGAATACTGTTCCCAGACACAGATTAAGTCTTGGTCTAAAAAGCAAGATAAATGGAGAATCTCCATAGAAAGTGCTTTTTTGTCCATGGCTGGGCTTAATCTGTGTCCGGAAAACCTTCTCAAGCGTTTCAAGAAAAAGTGATCCATTTAAAACCTCTACTACATATGTTTGTATTTCAAAAGTTCAGTTTGAGTAGTTGAAATAACCTGTCACATTTAAAGCATTTATTTGCCAAGTAAATTTACCATCTTTTTCTCACGCTAGTTTAGCTTCAGTGTTTCCAGCATGAACATTTGGAAGGAAAGAGAAAGGAGCTGCCATTGATTATTTGTGATGTTAGAAGTGCAAAATGGCCGTCAGGGGAGCTGTGGTTCTCAGGCCAAATGAGAAGTGACAAGATGTACTAAAACAAAAGGCAAAAGGAAAAGAAATTACATTTTCACCCGTCATCTCCCCTGTCAGTGAGGCTTGGCTTGTTGAGAAAGATTTGGGTCCGTTGTGACATTGTAAAAAAACGTATTGAAATTTAGATGATGATCAAATTAAAGTTTATTTGTCACGTGCGCCGAAAACAACAGTGAAATGCTTACTTACAGGCCCTAAACCAACAGTGCAATTTACGTTTAAAAAAATGGTATTAGGTGAACAATAGATAAGTAAAGAAATTAAAAACAACATTAAAAAGACAGTGAAAAATAACAGTAGCCAGGCTACAGTGAGGGAAAACAGTATTTGATCCCCTGCTGATTTTGTACGTTTGCCCACTGACAAAGAAATTATCAGTCTAATTTTAATGGTAGGTTTATTTGAACAGTGAGAGACAGAATAACAACAAAAAAACTAGAAAAACGCATGTCAAAAATTGTATAAAATGATTTGCATTTTAATGAGGGAAATAAGTATCTGACCCCTCTGCAAAACATTACTTAGTACTTGGTGGCAAAACCCTTGTTGGCAATCAGAGGTCAGACGTTTCTTGTAGTTGGCCACCAGGTTTGCACACATCTCAGGAGGGATTTTGTCCCACACCTCTTTGCAGATCTTCTCCAAGTCATTAAGGTTTCGAGGCTGACGTTTGGCAACTCGAACCTTCAGCTCCCTCCACAGATTTTCTATGGGATTAAGGTCTGGAGACTGGCTAGGCCACTCCAGGACCTTAATGTGCTTCTTCTTGAGCCACTCCTTTGATGCCTTGGCCGTGTGTTTGGGGTCATTGTCATGCTGGAATACCCATTCATGACCCATTTTCAAAGCCCTGGCTGAGGGAAGGAGGTTCTCACCCAAGATTTGACGGTACACGGCCCGTCCAGCGTCCCTTTGATCCGGTGAAGTTGTCCTGTCCCCTTAGCAGAAAAACACCCCGCAAAGCATAATGTTTCCACCTCCATGTTTGACGGTGGGGATGGTGTTCTTGGGGTCATAGGCAGCATTCCTCCTCCTCCAAACATGGTGAGTTGAGTTGATGCCAAAGAGCTCCATTTTGGTCTCATCTGACCACAACACTTTTACCCAGTTGTCCTCTGAATCATTCAGATGTTCATTGGCAAACTTCAGACGGGCATGCATATGTGCTTTCTTGAGCAGGGGGACCTTGCGGGCACTGCAGGATTTCAGTCCACCACGGCATAGTGTGTTACCAATTGTTTTCTTGGTGAATATGGTCCCAGCTGCATTGAGATCATTGACTAGATCCTCCCGTGTAGTTGTGGGCTGATTCCTCACCGTTCTTATGATCATTGTAACTCCACAAGGTGAGATCTTGCATGGAGCCCCAGGCCGAGGGAAATTGACAGTTCTTTTGTGTTTCTTCCATTTGTGAATAATCGCACCAACTGTTGTCACCTTCTCACCAAGCTGCTTGGCGATGGTCTTGTAGCCCATTCCAGCCTTGTGTAGGTCTACAATCTTGTCCCTGACATCCTTGGAGAGCTCTTTGGTCTTGGCCATGGTGGAGAGTTTGGAATCTGATTGATTGATTGCTTCTGTGGACAGGTGTCTTTTATACAGGTAACAAGCTGAGATTAGGAGCACTTTAAGAGTGTGCTCCTAATTTCAGCTCATTACCTGTATAAAAGACATCTGGGAGCCAGAAATCTTTCTGATTGAGAGGGGGTCAAATACTTATTTCCCTCATTAAAATGCAAATCAATTTATAACATTTTTGATATGCATTTTCTAGATTTTTTTGTTGTTATTCTGTCTCTCACTGTTCAAATAAACCTACCATTAAAATTATAGACTGATAATTTCTTTGTCAGTGGGCAAACGTACAAAATCAGCAGGGGATCAAATACTTTTTCCCCTCACTGTATATACAGTAGCAAGACTATAACAGTAGCGAGGCTATATACAGGCACTGGTTAGTCGGGCTAATTGAGGTAGTATGTACATGTAGGTATGGTTAAAGTGACTATGCATATATGATAAACAGAGAGTAGCAGTAGCATAAAAGAGGGGTTGGCGGGTGGTGGGTGGCGGGACACAATGCAGATAGTCTGGGTAGCCAATGTGCGGGGGCACCGGTTAGTCAGGCTAATTGAGGTAGTATGTACATGAATATATAGATGAAGTGACTATGCATATTTGATAAACAGAATGTAGCAGCAGCGTAAAAGAGGGGTTGGGGGGGACAGAATGCAAATAGTCCGGGTAGCCATTACCTGTTCAGGAGTCTTATGGCTTGGGGGTAAAAGCTGTTGAGAAGCCTTTTTGGTCCTAGACTTGGTGCTCCGGTACCACTTGCCATGCGGTAGTAGAGAGAACAGTCTATGACTGGGGTGGCTGGGATCTTTGACAATCTTTAGGGCCTTCCTCTGACACCGCCTGGTGTAGAGGTCCTGGATGGCAGGCAGCTTAGCCCCAGTGATGTACTGGGCCGTATGTGCTACCCTCTGTAGTGCCTTGCGGTCGGAGGCCGATCAGTTGCCGTACCAGGCAGTGATGCAACCAGTCAGGATGCTCTCGATGTTGCAGCTGTAGAACTTTTTGAGGATCTGAGGACGCATGCCAAATCGTTTTAGTTTCCTGAGGGGGAATAGGCTTTGTCGTGCCCTCTTCACGATCTGCACCAACATGACAATAAAGATATGAGCTAAAACGGACAGATGTGATTTAATGCTTTAAAAAAGTCCACCCGGATCCACAAAAAATACACACCTAGTTGGTACAAATGTTCAAAGAATGCCTTTTGCAGTGTTGGTCCAATGCTGGTTAATAGAGCCATCATTTGCAGATTGTATGGAGCATTAATCACTTACCAATTAGGACAGTACACTGACAAGTCACTATGTCTTTTCCTTTGTTTTCATGTCTTTTCAACATTAAAATTGGGTAAGGTCACATTTTCAAACAATCCAAGAGCCAGCCACTAGACTTATGAATACAGTCTCTGTCAATGCCAAATAACACCTACATCTTTTTCCTGCTTCACTGTAAAACAAAGCTGCTTTGAACAATGCTGAATCGCAGTGAATCGCAGCGTCAACTCAAAAGGATATTCCCCCTTCAGTGAAATGCATTATTATTGGAAAATGGCGGGATCATCTTTCCCTCAGCTGGCTCTTAGTGGAGAGATCCACAGGGCTCGTTTGTGCGGAACAACAAGGGGGCACTGGAAATGAGACCCTGGGCAGGTATGTGCCGAGAAGAATGGGGGGATTGTCGTCATCTGAGTTTCAGAGTACAGAATCTCGTTAACCTTTGGAATCTGGCACAGGCTATAGGGCTGGCAGAGAGACAAGGCCTGGCACCTGCCCACTGATATGCCCGGGCAAGAGCGGGGGGGTATCAGACACAATGGGCGTCACAAACACATACACACTGGCACACACGTATGCACACACACACACACACACACACACACACACACACACAAACTACCCCCAGAAACTAACTACCCCCAAAGATCACAAACCAACCAAGTGATACATCTACAGAATCACATAGAGCTATTTCATAGATTAGCATGCATGGGAGGTCCCTAACATATGCATTAATATCTGTAAGGCAGTCTGTACAGGGATATTAGCACTGTAGATGGTTCAGAGTACAAATAATGTATGACAACAATCTTAAATACCTCATTATGAAGGAAACATATAATATACCTAAGCAAAGCACTTTTATGTTTTTAAGAAAAATACAGCTGTCTCAAGAATCTTGTGTTGTATAAACCAAACAAACCTGTGCACATGATTCCTCTCATTTGGAAGTAATTCCAATGACTCCTTTGTGCCAACAACTAGCTAGATGTCTCTGCCAAACACGAGTATCAGAAAACCGCTCTTTCTTTTTTCATCGATCTGATTCGAAACTCTTGTCCAGAAAGGGAGACTTTCTAGCGACCATTTCCTTCTTTGCTCTTGCTCTTTGTCACACCAGCAAGATGCCCCTTTCCCCCCCCCCACTTTCTCCTTGGCACCGTGCCAGACCTCCGCTTCTAAAGCCTTACCCCCTCCCTCTGGCTCATGACCAAACTAATGAGCCCCTAAGTGCCCTGGCAGTGGAGTGGTGGGGTTGGCATGGGTTGGGATTGCCAACAGGGAGCCACAGGTGTCTAGCTGATATGGTTGTACCCATGTCCTTGCCCCTCTGACCTGATGGGTACTGGCACTGAGGGATCACAACCGAAATGCTGGCACTTTGGCCTGCTCCCAACGAGGGGGGGGGGGGGGGGACATTGTGGAATTGTGTCCCTGGCCGGGAATTGTTGGACAATGGCACAGCAGGTCCGATAGACTGGGCAGGGACACTGGGGCAGCTGCAGCAAGGCAGACCCCTCTTCCAGGCATTGGCTACATGGGCCACAATGGCACAGCATGGGTATATACTAAGGAGACACACAGCCTTTGTAAATATGGCCTGTAGCAGGACTCAGGAGTGGACGCACATAAGTGAAGCAGGGGAAGACTCTTGAATTCCCTGTAAAACATTGTCTTCCCTCCTCGTATCCCCTGTTGCCTTGCTTAGTCTTACACACACACACCAACATACACACGCGCACGCACACACACAAACACATCTCATCTACTCTTGCACCCTACTGGGCCACCGGAAGAGCACTGAAGGAATCCTCTCATAGATAAATCAGTGCTGAATGGTGATTATGAGGATGATGCATGCATGCTCCTTTGCAGCCTCCTCAGAAAACACTGCATTCCCCCACACCTGAAGGGCAAACTGGCAGACTCCACAAAAGGGCAAATCCCTGCATGAGTCAATGATGTCATCTCCACCATAAGTAATAGCTCTCTGGCATCGGCTTGGCAATCTATTTGACCTATTATACGTCTCAGCTTCAATTTACTCTCTCTCTGGCCCTATAGAACCAGTGCATGACCTCACTGCTGAAATTAAATATATAGGGTACCAGTCAAAGGTTTGGACACACCTACTCATTGAAGGGTTTTTCTTAATTTGTACTATTTTCTACATTGTAAAATAATAGTGAAGACATCAAAACTATGAAATAACACATATCGAATCATGCAGTAACCAAAAAAGTGTTAACACCCGTTGCCTTGATGACAGCTTTGCCCACTCTTGTTAAAAGTTTTGACTTGTACTGTATATCTTTTTTTTCTACTAAGGATTTAAACAAAAGCAGCAACATCTCCTGAGTATGAAGTTACCTTGTTTTATAGTATATTGTGTACATAGCTGGCTAGTCTCCACAGTACCATTGCCTCGCTGTCATTGACATCGAATGAGATCAAGGGGCCAAAGAAGCTGTTGCTTTGTTTCCAACAGTGTGCGTTGAGGGTATTCCTGTCCCCTCACCTTTCTCTTTATCATTACTTAAAACATGCTGTACCTCTCTTATCACTTTGGACATGCTGTACCCAGGGGTGAAAGTAGAATTAATTTATTCCGGTACGAGACCTGCTATGTTTGCATGCACTTGTCAAAAAATCACTTCAAAAGGGCTCCTTTACTAGGCTACCCACGCATGTTTATCCACCCGCAACATTTTTCCAGCCTCCAAACATTGGTGAATGGAAAGAGACATCTGTTACACAAAATGCAATAGTGCCTTACTTTCTCCCCTGGCTGTACCTTTCTCTTCATCATCACTTTAGACATTCTGTGCTTCTCTCTCTTTTTTTCTCTCTCTCTCTGCAACATTAGGACAGTGAGCTCCTCCCTTTACGTTTCTCTCTTTATCAGTCTGTTCTTATCTTGTCACTGTTGCAGTCTCTACCTATCCCTTTCTCTCCCTCTGTTTCTTTCATCACTTTCTTTTTTGTTCTCCTCCATCTCTCTCTCACGCACGAACAAGCATGCGCACACATACACACCACACTAAAGACCCACTGTTTGGGGATAATAAAATCAAGCTTTCATGTCCACTGGTTTTCCCGTTAGACTAACTCATATTACTAATGTGCATTAGACCATTCTTAGGATGGGATGAAAATGTGACTATCTACCAATGTAGCAATGCACTCAATAGGTTAAATACAAAGACATGTAACTGGTTAAATTGAACTGGGGACATCTCGCATGCTAACCCAATGTTTTATCCATTAGACCAAGAGGGAATCCTCAGGCAGGGCTTCCTCATAGAGACGGCAAGATTCCAAATCACCTCATCTCTGCTACAGACAACTTTGGCAAGACAATTATGGGTAATTAATTGATGCCTGCATATCTCTCTTACCGCAGACGTGTCAACATGTCTGACGCTCGCTGCGTCCCATCAACTCTCTCTTTGAATCTCTTTGAGATATTTTGAAAAAAGAATAAGAAGAAAACAGAGCATGATGATTCACGGGACTATCTCGGAACCCTCCCAACACCAATTAACGAGTCTAAGAGTGAAAGTAGAGGATCAAGAAGAACAAACAGTATATCTGCCAGAATTCGAGAGACTTTGACAGTTTAATACCAGGAAAGGATGAGACTGACATCCTAAACCCACTTAACCTCGGCTAAACCTTTCGTCTTGACATCTACTGTAATAGGCAATGTTGTATGTTGATAGCAAACAATTGAAGATTAAATAAAAAGTATATGCCCTGATGAGTTGGGCCCTTATTCATGTAGCAACTCAGAGTAGCAGTGCTGATCTAGAATCAGGTCACACCTGTGCTTGTAATATTATTCATTATGATCTAAAAGGCTAAACTGATCCTAGATCAGCACTCATACTCGGATTATCCCCTAGATAGGCAGCTGTGCATATTAATGGAGTTTTGAACGCAGTCTGACTCAGTTGGCTGCAGAGCCTTGTTGGATGATCTCAGAACCTGTTAACACTGAATTTTTGTTGGACATCTGGTGCGATGTTATATGAAGAACCTTCCTCCTATGCCACGTCAAATACTGCTACACTATCAAGTCACAGACGCATGCACGGACGCATACACACACATACACAGAAAACAGAATGTCACTCCCTCAAAGTTCAGACGATGATTTCAAATCATTTCACAAACACACTATTTGAATGCTCGAAGGGGACAAACTAAATTTTCCCAAGTTTGTCGTCCATTTTTCCGTTCAAACTCCAAAGTCCTCGTTGTAATTCTCAAAAGACCAGATCCGACTTCACCATGTGGAGTGCAACATCCCTTGTTTTTTTCTCGTTTTTTCGTCCAGGCTGTCGTGGCCAAGAGTCGGCCCTTCACCTACTAAGTGTATTTTCATTACATAGAGAGGACACCCAGATAGCTTGCTATCAGCTCCTCAAATTAGTCAGTGATAACACCCCTTTCCTACGACATGCTAATAAATTCACTCTGGACAGTGGGGGTAGCTTTACATTGCTTGGCGGCAAGATTTTCCAGAGATCTGAAAGTGTAAAAACATCTTCACTGACTTTGAGAGCTTCTTGAAGGTCCTGAACATTCATTCTGAAAATTACTTTTTCTCTCATGGCTAGTTAGCCAGCAAGTTTGAAAAGACAGGCTGAGTGGGCAGTGAGCTTATATTCATGAGCTCGCCTTGACTGACAGCTCTTTGAAACACCTACGTCAAGCAACTTGGATGCAGTGAGCAATGTTGCAGTAACATCATCAAGAAAATGTGGTGATACACAAAGCAACTCAAACAACAACAAAAATCTCCCGTTTGGCATGCCTCTTGTGATGCGGTTCACGGTAGTACTGACGGATATGTTGACTTGACAACTGTGTTTAAGTTTTGAACGATCGTCCCCCCCTTTTGTTCCATGCTAGCTGAAGACCTAGCTAGCCAGTAACTATCTAACACCAGACACAGATTAAAGGGAATACAGATAAATAGGATAAAAAGGGTAATCCGGATGGGAGGGATCCGGATGGGCCAGCACGGGAGCCGAGGTAAACAGAGCTCTTAGGTGCCCAAAAGCCCTGTCCGCCTCAGCTGACCACTGCAGACGTACAGGACCCCCCTTCAGCAGTGAGGTAATGGGAGCTGCCTACCTGACCAAAACCCCGGATAAACCTCCGGTAGTAATTGGCAAACCCTAAAAATCGCTGCACCTCCTTTACCGTGGTGGGAGTCGACCAGTTACGCACGGCTGCTATGCGGTCACTCTCCATCTCCACCCCTGATGTGGAAATGCGATACCCTAGGAAGGAGACAGCCTGCTGAAAAAACAGGCATTTCTCAGCCTTGACGCACAGGTCATACTCCAACAGTCGTCCAAGTACCTTGCGCACCAAGGACACATGCTCGGCGTGTGTAGCGGAGTATATCAGAATGTCATCGATATACACCACTACACCCTGCCCTTGCAGGTCCCTGAAAATCTTGTCTACGAAGGATTGGAAGACTGATGGAGCATTCATCAACCCGTACGGCATGACGAGGTACTCATAATGCCCTGAGGTGGTACTAAACACCGTCTTCCACTCGTCTCCCCCCCCCCCCGGATACGCACCAGATTGTACGCACTTCTGAGATCCAGTTTAGTGAAGAAGCGCCGTGGCAATAAGAGGTAGCGGGTAACTGAACCTCACTGTGATTTGATTGAGACCTCTATAGTCAACGCACGGGCGCAGACCTCCATTCTTCTTCTTCACAAAAAATAAACTTGAGGAGGCTTGTGAAGTGGAGGACCGAATGTACCCCTGACGCAGGGATTCGGAGACATATGTCTCCATAGCCACCTTCTCCGCTTGCGACAGGGGATACACGTGACTCCTGGGAAGTGCAGCGTCTACCAGGGGATTTATCGCACAATCCCCCCGTCGATGGGGTGGTAATTGAGTTGCCTTAGTTTTACAGAAGTTGAGAGCCAAATCGGCATATTCTGGGAGAATGCGCATGGTGGAGACCTGGTCTGGACTTTCCACCGTGGTAGCAACAACGGAAACCCCTACACACCTCCCCGAGCACTCTCGCAAACACCCCGTGAGAGCCCTCTGTTGCCAGGAAATGGTGGGGTTATGACGAGCCAACCAGGGAAGGCCGAGTACCACGGGAAATGCAGGAGAGTCAATGAGAAAGAGACTGATTCTCTCCGTGTGACCCCCCTGCATCTCCATGGCCAGGGAGATGGTGGCTTCCCTGATTAGCCCGGACCCTAATGGTCGACTATCCAGAGCGTGAACCGGGAAAGGTCTATCCACAGGAATAATGGGGATCCCTAAACTAAGAGCTAACGCTCTGTCGATAAAATTCCCAGCTGCGCCTGAATCTACAAGCGCCTTATGCTGGGAATGCGGGGAGAACTCAGGGAAACAAACAGGTACAAACAGGTGGAAAACAGGGGTCTCTGGATGAGAGTGGTGCAGACTCACCTGGGGTGACGCCAGAGTGACGTGCCTGCTGCCTCGACTCCCAGAGGGACCACCCTGGCACCGACCGGCAGTGTGCCCTCTGCGGCCACAGATGGTGCACGTGAAGGCCCCTCCTCCAGCCTCCCTACGTGCAGCCCCTCCCAACTCCATGGGCACCGGAGCAGGAGTGCTGGGAGATGGAACCAACAGAGCCCCCTCAGGACGTCCACGGATGACCAGCAGGTTATCCAACCAGATGGACAGATCCACCAGTTGGTCAAAGGTGATGGTGGCATCCCTGCAGGCCAACTCCCGTCGGACGTCCTCATGTAGGCTGCATCGATAGTGGTTGATGAGGGCCCTGTCGTTCCATGCTGCTCCGGAACTCCAGTGCGAAATCCTGTGTGCTCCTCGTCCCCTGCCTCAAATGGAAGAGTCGTTCCACCGACTCTTTACCTTCAGGCGGATGGTCGAAGATGGTGGCGGGTGAACTCCTCGAACTGGTCCAACGCCGCGTCTTCCTCTCCCCATGTGGTGTTTGCCCACTCCAGAGCTCTCCCCGAGAGGCATGAGACGAGGGCGGATACTTTCTCCCTTCCTGAGGGAGCTGGGTGAACGGTGGCCAGGTATAGGTCCAGTTGTAAAAGGAACCCCTGGCACTGTGCGGCCTTCCCATCATACTCCCTGGGAAGGGAGAGACGCATCCCACTGGAGCTGGATCCGGATGGGACGGGACGGGTAGAGGTAACCCCGGTTGCGCTGGTCGCGGTGCTGGAGAGACTTCCTGTCTCTCCTAGCGGTCCATGGTCTGGACAACGCGATCCATCATGGCACCGAGATGATGTAGCATTGCCGCGTGTTCCTGGACGCGTTCCTCGACTTCTCTGACCGGGGTACCTGCTCCTGCTGACCCCATGGTTGGTGTAAGATTTTGTCAGGTGTGTGCGTACTGGTAGCAAAGTCAGGTGGAGGAGAGCAGAGATGTGTGAACAGGCACACTGTCACGACTCCCGCTGAAGTCGACCCCTCTCCTTGTTCGGGCGGTGTTCGGCGGTCGACGTCACCGGCTTACTAGTTGCCACCGATCGATGTTTCACTGTTTGTTTGGTTTTGTCTTTATTGTGTACACCTGTTTTGAGTTTCCCTAATTATGTTCATTATTTAAACCTCTACATTTCCTGTTTGTCTTGTCGGTGATTGTTTGTCCGTTTAGTGTAGTTGGAGGTGTTTTCTCCAGACTATGTATTTTTAAGAGAAGATGGATTTAATAATTTTAGTAAACACGTTTTGGTTTACCTTCATCCCTGTGTCCTGCGCCTGACTCCTCCACTTTTCTAAGAAGATCCGTTACAGAATCACCGACCAGAAATGGAGTCAGCAGGAGCAGCCAGTTCTCCTAATCAGCTAGAGGAGCACGTTCAGCAGCAGGCTAAAATGATCCAGGATCTACTGACGGCCATGGAGGGCGTGCTGCTGACCATGGAGAGATTGGAGAGGAAAGGATGTCCCGTCGACCCAGCAACACCACCGCCCGGTACACCTCTGGATCCTATCCAACCGCCGTCTGGATCCGGTGGGATTCGGCTCTCGCTCCAGGGAGCGTATGACGGAGCAGCTGCCGGGTGTCAGGGGTTCCTACTCCAGCTAGAGCTCTACCTGGTGGCTGTCCGGCCGCCACCCTCGGGACGCGAGAGAGTGAGCGCCCTCATCTCCTGTTTGACTGGTAAAGCCCTAGAGTGGGCCAACGCCATCTGTGAGGTGGAAGACCCGACTCGGGAAAACTACGAAGATTTCTCCCGCCGCTTTCAGGCAGTGTTTGATCATCCACCAGAAGGAAAAGCGGCGGGAGAGCGCTTGTTCCATTTAAAGCAGGAGCTGAGGAGCGCTCGGGAGTTCGCACTGGATTTTAGAACTCTAGTGGCTGGTGCAGGATGGAATGAGCGGGCCCTGATCGATCACTACAGGTGTGGTTTGCGAGAGGACGTTCGTAGGGAGCTAGCCTGCAGGGACACCACCCTCCACCTGGACCAGCTGATGGACTTATCTATCCAGCTGGATAACCTGCTGGCCTCCCGCGGACGTCCGGATCAGGGTCTGTTGGTTCCATCCTCCGGTCCCTTAGACCCAACACCAATGGAGTTGGGCGGGGCTGGTACTAGGGAGATCGGAGGGGAAACCGTTCCATGCACCAGAGGTGACCGCAGAGGACACACTGCTGGTCGGTGCTGGGGAGGTTTTCCAGGTCGTCGAGGTGGTAGGCGGAACACTGGTGGTTCATCTCAGGTGAGTGGGCACACAACTCACCCAGACCCCCCTGTTGCTCACATGTGGTTGTCTATAAGATTTCCGGGGTTTTCCCCGCATTCCCAGCATAAGGCGCTAGTAGATTCAGGCGCAGCTGGGAACTTTATAGATCGGTCTTTGGCTAATAGATTAGGAATTGTTCCCGTTGATGTTCCCTTCCCTATACATGCCCTAGATAGTCGTCCTTTGGGGTCTGGGCTGATTAGGGAGGTCACAGTTCCTATTGCTATGGTGACGCAGGAGAGTCATGAAGAGAGTATTAGTCTCTTTCTGATTGACGCTCCTGCGTTTCCTGTTGTATTGGGGCTTCCCTGGTTGGCTTCTCATGATCCTATTATTTCGTGGCAACAGAGGGTTCTCAAGGGATGGTCCTGTCAGTGTTCAGGGAGGTGTTTAGGTGTTTCCTTAGGTGCCACTACGGTGGAAAGTCCAAACCAGGTTTCCACCATGCACATTCCCCCCGAATATGCCGATTTGGCAATCGCTTTCTGTAAAAGGAAGGCGACTCAATTACCACCCCATCGACCGGGGGATTTTGCGATAAATCTCCTGGAGGGTGCTGCACTTCCCAGGAGTCACGTGTATCCTCTGTCACAGGAGGAGACGGCGGCTATGGAAACATATGTCGCTGAATCTCTGGGACAGGGATACATTCGGCCCTCCATTTCACCTGTCTCCTCGAGCTTCTTTTTTGTGAAGAAGAAGGATGGAGGTTTACGCCCGTGCATTGACTATCGAGGTTTGAACCAGATTACTGTGAAATACAGTTACCCGCTACCTCTGATCGCCAGTATGACAGAGTCATTGCTCGGGGCGCGCTTCTTCACAAAATTGGACCTCAGGAGCGCGTACAATCTGCTGCGTATCAGGGGAGGGGATGAATGGAAGACGGCATTTAGCACTACATCTGGGCACTATGAGTACCTCGTCATGCCGTATGGGTTAATGAATGCTCCATCCGTCTTCCAATCATTTGTGGATGAGATTTTCAGGGACCTGCACGGGCGGGGTGTAGTGGTGTATATAGATGATATTCTCATATACTCCACCACCCGCGCTGAGCATGTGTCCCTTGTGCGTACGGTGCTTGGTCGACTGTTGGAGCATGACCTTTACGTCAAGGCGGAGAAATGTCTGTTCTTTCAACAGTCCGTCTCCTTCCTTGGGTACCGTTTGTCCGCATCAGGGGTGGAGATGGAGACTGACCGCATTTCAGCCGTGCGTAATTGGCCGACTCCAACCACGGTAAAGGAGGTGCAGCGGTTTTTAGGGTTTGCCAACTACTACCGGAGGTTTATCCGGGGCTTTGGCCAGGTGGCGGCTCCCATTACCTCCTTACTGAAGGGGGGACCGGTGCGGTTGCGGTGGTCGGCTGAGGCGGACAGAGCTTTTGGTAACCTGAAGGCTCTGTTTACCACGGCTCCAGTGCTGGCGCATCCTGATCCCTCCTTAGCGTTCATAGTTGAGGTGGATGCATCCGAGGCTGGAATAGGGGCTGTGCTATCTCAGCGCTCGGGTAACCCACCAAAACTCCGCCCCTGTGCTTTCTTTTCGAAGAAGCTCAGCCCGGCGGAGCGAAACTATGACGTGGGGGATAGGGAGTTGTTAGCTGTTGTCGGGGCTCTGAAAGCGTGGAGACATTGGCTTGAGGGGGCTAGACACCCTTTCCTCATTTGGACTGACCACCGAAATCTGGAGTATATTCGGGCAACGAGGAGACTGAACCCTCGCCAGGCTAGGTGGGCTATGTTTTTCACACGCTTTTCTTTCACTCTTTCTTATAAACCAGGTTCCCAGAACGTCAAGGCAGACGCACTGTCCCGGCTGTATGATACAGAGGAGCGGTCCACAGAGCCCACTCCCATAATTCCAGCCTCATGCCTGGTGGCACTGGTGGTATGGGAGGTGGACGCGGATATCGAACGGGCGTCACGTGCAGAACCCACTCCCTCCCAGTGTCCCGTTGGGCGCGTGTACGTGCCGTTTGATGTTTGCGATCGTTTGATCTGTTGGGCCCACACATCACCCTCCTCTGGTCATCCTGGTATAGGTCGGACGGTGTGCTGCCTGACGGGGAAGTACCGGTGGCCCACGTTAGCCAAGGACGTGAGGGTTTATGTCTCCTCCTGTTCGGTATGCCCACAGTGCAAGGCACCTAGACATCTGCCCAGAGGGAAATTACAACCCCTTCCCGTTCCGCAACAACCGTGGTCACACCTATCGGTGGATTTCGTGACGGATCTTCCCCCGTCACGGGGGAACACCACGATCCTGGTCGTTGTGGATCGGTTTTCTAAGTCCTGCCGTCTCCTTCCTTTGCCCGGTCTCCCTACGGCCCTACAGACTGCGGAGGCCCTATTTACCCATGTATTCCGGCACTATAGGGTGCCTGAGGATATAGTCTCTGATCGGGGTCCCCAATTTTCGTCTAGAGTCTGGAGGGCATTTATGGAACGCCTGGGGGTCTCGGTCAGTCTTACCTCAGGGTTCCACCCTGAGAGTAATGGGCAGGTGGAAAGAGTCAACCAAGAGGTGGGTAGGTTTCTGCGGTCCTATTGCCAGGACCGGCCGGGAGAGTGGGCATCATTTATCCCGGGCGGAGATGGCCCAAAATTCCTTACGCCACTCTTCCACTAACCTTACCCCTTTTCAGTGTCTGCTAGGGTATCAGCCAGTCCTGGCACCATGGCATCAGAGCCAGATCAAGGCTCCTGCGGTGGATGAATGGTTTCGTCACTTGGAGGAGACATGGAACGCTGCCCATGTACGTCTGCAACGAGCCATCAGGCGGCAAAAGGTGAGTGCCGACAGCCACCGCAGTGAGGCCCCGGTTTATGCACCGGGGGATCGGGTCTGGCTCTTGACCCGAAACCTGCCCCTTCACCTGCCCTGCCGGAAGCTGGGTCCGCGGTTTGTGGGGCCATTTAAAGTCCTGAGGAGATTGAACGAGGTTTGTTATAGGTTACAATTTCCCCCTGATTATCATATTAACCCCTCGTTCCATGTGTCTCTCCTCAGGCCGGTGGTAACTGGTCCGCTCCAGCAGTCGGAGGTACGGGAGGTTCCTCCGCCCCCTCTGGACATCGAGGGGGCCCCGGCATATACTGTACAAGCCATTATGGACTCCAGACGGAAGACATCCTGGATCCATCGTTTATCCAGGATTTTCATCGCTTCCGTCCGGATCGCCCTGCTCCCCGTCCTCCGGGTCGTCCCCGAGGCCGGTGTCGGCGCGCTGGAGCCGCGCGTCGGGGGGGTACTGTCACGACTCCCGCCAAAGTCGACCCCTCTCCTTGTTCGGGCGGTGTTCGGCGGTCGACGTCACCGGCTTACTAGTTGCCACCGATCGATGTTTCACTGTTCGTTTGGTTTTGTCTTTATTGTGTACACCTGTTTTGAGTTTCCCTAATTATGTTCATTATTTAAACGTCTACATTTCCTGTTTGTCTTGTCGGTGATTGTTTGTCCGTTTAGTGTAGTTGGAGGTGTTTTCTCCAGACTATGTATTTTTAAGAGAAGATGGATTTAATAATTTTACAAAACACGTTTTGGTTTACCTTCATCCCTGTGTCCTGCGCCTGACTCCTCCACTTCTCTAAGAAGATCCGTTACACACCCACTGAGGCAAAAGTGCAAAATGCGCAAAACAGTCACAATAATTATATTTAACAATAAACATCTTCATGAAATACCACGGAAAAAACAAACCAGTCAGGCGCGTCAACAACAAACACATAACACAAACACATGATGTGGAACAGAGGAGTAAATACATGTAGATTGATTGGGTAATGAAAACCAGGTGTGCAGGGAACAAGACAAAACAAATGGATACATGAAAAAAGGAGCGGCGATGGCTAGAAAGCAGGCGACGTCGACCGCCGAACGTCGCCCGAACAAGGAGAGGAGCCGACTTCGGCCGAAGTCGTGACAGTTGCGGACAACTTATGTTTGAGGCTTAACTTAGCCGGACAAACTACCCTCTTCGAGGAGAGCACTTCTCCATCTTTTTTCACACATCAAGTATGCAGACATTTGCGCAGTCTTGCACCAACAGGCACATTTTCTGGCTGCCACTCGCATTGCCTCCAATGTTGTTTTCCTTACAAATAAAAACTTTGGACATCCTATCACAGTAAGTGCCTTATTTTCTATTTTTATTGTGTTGTCATTTCTACTGAAGCATGAAGTATGTATGTACAGTTGAAGTCGGAAGTTTACATACACCTTAGGCAAATATATTTAAACTCAGTTTTTCACAATTCCTGACATTTAATCCCTGTAGAAATTCCCTGTCTTAGGTCAATTAGGATAACCACTTTATTTTAAGAATGTGAAATGTCAGAATAATAGTATAGAGAATTATTTATTTCAGCTGTTAATTCTTTCATCACATTTCCAGTGGGTCAGAAGTGCCTTTAAATTGTATAACTTGGGTCAAATGTTTTGGGTAGCCTTACACAAGCTTCCCACAATCAGTTGGGTGAATTTTGACCCATTCCTCCTGACAGAGCTGGTGTAACTGAGTCAGGTTTGTAGGTCTCCTTGCTCGCAACACACTTTTTCAGTTCTGCCCACAAATGTTCTATAGGATTGAGGTCAGGGCTTTGTGATGACCACTCCAGTACCTTGACTTTGTTGTCCTTAAGCAATTTTGCCACAACTGTGGAAGTATGCTTGGGGTCATTGTCCATTTGGAAGACCCATTTGTCCCCATGTGCAGTTGCAAACCGTAGTCTGGCTTTTTTTATGGTGGTTTTGGAGCAGTGGCTTTTTCCTTGCTGTGTCGTCTTTCAGGTTATGTCGATATAGGACTCGTTTTTACTGTGGATATAGATACTTTTGTACCTGTTTTCTCCAGCATCTTCACAAGGTCCTTTGCTGCTGTTCTGGGATTGTTTTGCACTTTTCGCACCAAAGTACATTCATCTCTAGGAGACAGAACGCATCTCCTTCCTGAGTGGTATGACGTCTGCGTAGTCCCATGGTGTTTATACTTGGGTACTATTGTTTGTACAGATGAACGTGGTACCTTCAGGCATTTGGAAATTGCTCCTAAGGATGAACCAGACTTGTGCAGGTCTACAATTTATTTTCTGAGGTCTTGGCTGATTTCTTTCGATTTTCCCATGATGTCAAGCAAAGAGGCACTGAGTTTGAAGGTAGGCCTTGAAATACATCCACAGGTACACCTCCAATTGACTCAAATGATGTCCATTAGCCTATCAGAAGCTTCTAAAGCCATTACATAATTTTCTGGAATTTTCCAAGATGTTTAAAGGCACAGTCAACTTAGTGTATGTAAACTTCTGACCCACTGGAATTGTGATACAGTGAATTATAAGTGAAATAATCTGTCTGTAAACAATTGTTGGAAAAATTACTTGTGTCATGCACAACGTAGATGTCCTAACCGACTTGCCAAAAACTATAGTTTAACAATAAATTTGTGGAGTGCTTGAACGCATTGAAAAACAAGTGTTAATGACTCCAACCTAAGTGTATGTAAACTTCCAACTTCAACTGTGTGGAGCATAATGTATTTAAAGTTTTATTCACATGTTTGCAAGTTCTGTTGACACATAATGCATTCCGATTATTGCATATATTGTAATGGACACCTATGATGTGTAAAATACTTTTTCGAAGGTTATACTGATTAAAATGAGTTAATGCTAAGCTATTTGCCAGCTTATTGTGGCGCCATGTTTGTTGACATTATACAATGCATTCTGGGTGTCGTAAACATCTGTCAGACGAAGATGTTATAATTAGGTGAAGGAATGGTTCACTCATCTTTCGGGTAAACTTCTGGAAGTGAATGAAGGGAAGTGAATGATCGTAGACAACACACACCCTTCAACATGCATACTGCAAACAGACCAAAGTCATCTTGTCTCCTCTTTTTATCTTTGGTTGACGTGAAAAACAAACATGCAGGAACTACCCATCGTCGGATTACTTTCGATTTCTAGAAATTATTTTACTAAATTATTTCAATCAATATTGAGCTCAATCGTGATGTGACGAATTATAAATAGCAATTGCTATTAGCTAATTCATATTGTGGTTTCTGTCAGCTGAGAGTTATCTGAATATGACCGCTTGTGTTACGTTAGTATTTCATCAGTTAGCGCTAGGACTAATGTAGTGCATACATTTAAAAAAGTATTGTTGGATATTATTCATCCTGATCAGACAGGTTTTTTACATGGATGATACATTGGAGATAAGATAAATACTGGGAAAAATCTGGGAAAACCAGGCCTGGTATTCATAGCTGACTTGAAAATCCTTTTGATAAAATATGACTTGAATTTATGAATTTATATATAAATGCCTGGAATATTTACATTTTGGAGAATCTCATAAAATGGGTTAAAGTTATGTATAGTAACCCTTGGTGTAAAACAGTAAATAATGGCCACTTCTCAAAGTATTAAACTGTATAGAGGAGTAAAACAAGGTCGTCCACTATCGGCATATCTATTTATTATGACAATCGAAATGTTAGCTATTAAAATCAGATAATATCAAGGGGTTAGAAATCTAGAGCTTAAAAAAGGTGTCAGTGTACGCTGATGATTCATATTTTATTTTAAATCCACAACTTGGATCCACCCACAGCCCTGTAGAGGATCTAGATAGTTTTTCAAACCTCTGGAATACAACCAAATTGTTGGTTGTTCCCCCTCAAGCCGATACCATGACGGCCTTCAAAGAACTTCACTGGACTTTATGCAAACCACATATCCCGAGGCTGCATTTATTTTAGCTGGGGATTTTAACAAAGCAAATTTGAGGAAAACGCTACCGAAGTTCTTTCAACACATTGACTCTAATACTTGCGCTGCTAAAACACTCAACCACTGATACTCCAACGTCCGGGATACCTACAAGGCCCGCCCATCGGCAAATCTGATCACAACTCCATTTTCCTCTTGGCTTTCTATAGGCAGAAACTCAAACAGGAAGTACCCGTGCTAAGGACTATTCAATGCTGAAAAGGTGACTCCGGAATGCTGGCCTTCTACGCAGAGTTCCTCTAGTGTCTAGTGTCTGTTATTTTGCCCATCTTAATCTTTTCTTTGTTTTGGTCAGTCTGAGATATGGCTTTTTCTTTGCAACTCTGCCTAGAAGGCCAGCATCCCGTTGTCGCCTCTTCACTGTTGACGTTGAGACTGGTGTTTTGCGGGTAATATTTAATGAAACTGCCAGTTGAGGACTTGAGGTGTCTGTTTTTCAAACTAGACACTTTAATGTACTTGTCCTCTCGCTCAGTTGTGCACCGGGGCCTCCCACTCTTTCTATTCTGCTTAGAGCCAGTTTGCGCTGTTCTGTGAAGGGAGTAGTACACAGCGTTGTACGAGATCTTCAGTTTCTTGGCAATTTCTCGCATGGAATAGCAGAGAATTTTACCATTTACTGGGAATTTATTTCCTTCACATTGTAATTTGGAGAAATGGGGTTGGACGGAACCAAAGCAAAGAAATGAAAAGTTAAAGAGCCCCCTCTCCTACCTTACCTACCCACCTAACCTTAATGCCACCTGGCGTGCTAACCAAAATACATGGGGTGGTCCGCCCAGGTCTAACCTAGTGTGCATAGACAGAGTACATACTATGGGTATATGTATGCCCGCAGGCCTCTTGCCTAAGCACTCCCAAGGTGCCTTCCCCTTCCCCCCTGGGAACAAAAACAGAATAATCAATAATCACAAACAGTCCTTTTGGCATACATATACCTCAGCAGGACCGGTTACAAAATACTTTACAAAAACGTATACAGACCAACAACGAAACACAGGACATACTCTCTTTTCCTAACAAAGGAACACTGGCTTTTAAAGCTATGAAGGAGTCTGTAAATGCCAACAGCTGTATCCCCTAATGAGAGGGCGGGATCAGAGCGCCAATCTGCAATGGGGCCGACCAATCAGCTGCTTGGAATCCAGGAAGCTATCCTGAAACACACACATAGACAAAGAAACTGGGGAACGTAACACACCCACCCCAAAACCTGCAAACTTCCAGTTTGCAATAACAAAAACCAACACGCATCCCCAGTTATTAAACCTGTGATAGAGCGTCGGCGAACACATTCGCCGAACCCTTCACATATTGAATCTGTACATTGTATCCTTGAACAATCAGAGCCCATAAGGCGGCGGTTCTGATTGTACATTTGCTTCCAAAACACCAAAGGATTATGGTTCGTGAAGACCAGTACAGGCATGGCACTGGAGCCCAGATATACCTCAAAAAACTGTAAGGCTAGCAATAAAGCCAGCGTCTCTTGTTCAATGGTGGAGTACCTTGACTGACACGAGTTGAACTTACGGGAGAAGAAACAGACGGGCCGATCCACTCTCTCTTCATCTTCCTGCAAGAGAACTGCATCCACACCCACTATACTAGCGTCTACCTCCAACTTAAAAGGTTTGGCAAAGTTGGGGGCGACAAGCACTGTGGCACTACAAAGTAGCGCTTTGGCGGACTCAAAAGCATAGTTACATTCTTGGGACCACTTAAATGGTACTTTATAAATACACAGGGGATAATGGGGAAAATGGGCGACATCTGGAGGGGGGTGGAGACAAGTACAAAGATAGGTGAAACAGTTCAGGGTGTGACAGTATACATATCCAAAAAGAAAGAAAAGATCTCACTACAATACATTTTAATAGAACATTAGCTATCATGGAAAGGAAAATATCTGTCTATTTGTGGACAAATCACCCTGATTAACTCTTTAGTCATACCCCGTTTTACCTATTTGCTTATGGTCTTGCCTATACCTAGCGACCTGTTCTAAAAAATTATATGAGCAAAAAAATACAATTTTATTTGGAACGGCAAGCCAGACAAAATTAAATGTGTCTTTTTATATAATGAATATAAATTTGGACGGCAGAAATTATAAAATATTAAGGCAATGGACCCCTCACTAAAGGCGTCAGTCATACAAAAGTTCTACTTAAATCTGAACGGGTTCTCTAGCGGATAAGTAAGAATGTCTTACCACATGTTCAAGAATTGCCTTTTTCACTTTATTCAGTTTACATCTTCTCACTTTTGGTTATTTGAAAATTAAATAATCTCTAAAGTATCAATATTTTAAAACAACCCATAGAAAGTTGTTGGCAATTTCAGTTTAATCACACCGCTCAGGAACGAGACGCGTTCTTGGTAAACAAGATTAACGTACTTTCTTGCGAAAAGTGCAAATCATTTCCATAACAACAGCAAAGAACCTTATGAAGATGCTGGAGGAAACAGGTAAACAAGTATCTATACCCACAGTAAAACGAGTCCTATATTGACATAACCTGAAAAGGCCCCTCAGCAAGGAAGAAACCACTGCTCCAAAACCACCATAAAAAAGCCAGACTACGGTTTGCAACTGCACATGGGGGCAAAGATCGTACTTTTGGAGAATTGTCCTCTGGTCTGATGAAACAAAAAAAAGAACTGTTTGGCCATAATGACCATCGTTATGTTTGGAGGAAAAAGGAGAATGCTTGCAAGCCGAAGAACACCATCCCAACCGTGAAGCACGGGGGAGGCAGCATCATGTTGTGGGGTGCTTTGCTGCAGGAGGGACTGGTGCACTTGACAAAATAGAGGGCATCATGAGGTAGGAAAATGATGTGGATATATTAAAGCAACATCTCAAGACATCAGTCAGGGAGTTAAAGCTTGGTTGCAAATGGGTCTATCAAATGGACAATGACCCCAAGCATACTTCCAAAGTTGTGGCAAAATGGCTTAAGACAACAAAGTCAAGGTCTTGGAGTGGCCATCACAAAGCCCTGACCTCAATCCCATAGAACATTTGAGGGCAGAACTGAAAAAGCGTGTTCGAGCAAGGAGGCCTACAAGCCTAACTCAGTTACACCAGCTCTGTCAGGCGAAATGGGCCAAAATTCACCCAACTGATTGTGGGAAGCTTGTGGAAGGCTACCCGAAACGTTTGACCCAAGTTAAACAATTTAAAGGCAATACTTCCAAATACTAATTGAGTGTATGTAAACTTCTGACCCACTGGAAATGCGATGAAAGAAATAAAAGCTGAAATAAATCATTCTCTCAACAATTATTCTGACTTTTCACATTCTTAAAATAAAGTGGTGATCCTAATTGACCTAAAACAGAGAATTTTTACTAGGATTAAATGTCAGGAATTGTGAAAAACTGAGTTTAAATGTATTTGGCTAAGGTGTATGTGAACTCGCGAATTCAACTGTAGATGGGAGGGGTTGAGTGGAGCTGAAGGGTGGGACTAATAACAACAAGATAACTCATGTAAGATATACTGTGGCCATAAAATGTTTATACTGTAGGTTCAGAACTTTTGTGGAATAGCACAGTTAAAAATATATGCCAAATAGATAGTCTTCACAAATACAGGGGGCAAGAAAAAGTATGTGAACGCTTTGGAATTGCATGGATTTCTGCATAAATTGGTCATACAATTTGATCTGATCTTCATCTAAGTCACAACAATAGACAAATACAGTCTGCTTAACCTCTCTAGGGTAGGTGGGACGAAATCGTCCCACCTACGTAACAGCCAGTGGAATCCTGTGGTGCGTTATTCAAATACCTTAGAAATGCTATTACTTCAATTTCTCAAACATGACTATTTTACACCATTTTAAAGACAAGACTCTCGTTAATCTAACCACACTGTCCGATTTCAAAAAGGCTTTACAATGAAAGCAAAACATTAGATTATGTCAGCAGAGTACCCAGCCAGAAATAATCAGACACCCATTTTTCAAGCTAGCATGTAATGTCACATAAACCCAAACCACAGCTAAATGCAGCACTAACCTTTGATGATCTTCATCAGATGACACGCCTAGGACATTATGTTAAACAATACATGCATGTTTTGTTCAATCAAGTTCATATTTATATCAAAAACCAGCTTTTTACATTAGCATGTGACGTTCAGAACTAGCATACCCCCCGCAAACTTCCGGTGAATTTACTAAATTACTCATGATAAACGTTGACAAAATACATAACAATTATTTTAAGAATTATAGATATAGAACTCCTTTATAAAATCGCTATGTCCGATTTTAAAATAGCTTTTCGGCGAAAGCACATTTTGCAATATTCTGAGTACATAGCTCGGCCATCACGGCTAGCTATTTTGACATCCGCCAACTTCGGGGTCACCTAAACTCAGAATTACTATTAGAGAAATTGGATTTGCTGTTCTTCGTCAGAATGCACTCCCAGGACTTCTACTTCAACAACAAATGTTGTTTTGGTTCCAAATAATCCATAGTTATATCCAAATACCTCCGTTTTGTTCATGCGATCAGGTCACTATCCGAAGGGTAACGCGCGAGCGCATTTTGTGACAAAAAAAAATTCAAAATATTCCATTACCGTACTTAGAAGCATGTCAAACGCTGTTTACATTTTTTTCTCGTAAAATAGCGATAATATTCCAACCAGGCATAGAAAAACATGGCGAGTTCTCGTGACCACGCATCTCCAGTCTCACTGTCCCCAGGCTGACCACTTACAAACTCTGCTCCTATACTTTGCCCAGAGACAGCAGACACCCCATTCCACTTTCTGGCGGCTTTAGAGAGCCAATGGAAGCCTTAGAAAATGTCACGTTACAGCACAGATGCTGTAATTTTGATAGAGATGTAACAGAAGGACAACAAATTGTCAGACAGGGCACTTCCTGCACGGAATCTTCTCAGGTTTTGGCCTGCCATATGAGTTCTGTTATACTCACAGACACCATTCAAACAGTTTTAGAAGCTTTAGAGTGTTTCCTATCCAAGTCTACTAATTATATGCATATTCCGGCCGTGAAAATACTGCCCCGCATCCCAAAGAAGATTTCTTAACAGTTCTAAGAGTCAGTTTCTGAACAGAGATGCATGAATTCATTAAGTACGAGTGTCTGGATGCTCAGACAAACAAATATTTTTTAACAACATCCACATAAGAGTCACAGCCAAATCTTTTGTGTGATCTCTTATATGCTATTCTAGGTCTAGCTTTTAGAATCTTGGCATTCCTGGACATGGCGACTATATTGTGATCACTGCATCCAATGGGTACAGATAAAGCTTTAGAGCAAAGTTCTAATGCATTAGTAAACATGTGATCAATACAAGTGGATGATAAAGTTCCTGTAGTGTTTGTAAACACCATGGTAGGTTGATTAATAACCAGAATCAGATTACAGGCACTGGTTACAGTGAGAAGCTTCCTCATGAGTAGACAGCTTGTTGAAAACCAGTCATTATTCAGTTCCCCAAGAAAGTAGACCGCTCTGTTTACATCACATACACTATCAAGCATGTAACACACATTATTTGGATACTCTATCTTAGCACTTGGTGGCCTATAGCAACACCCTAAAAGAATAGGCTTTAGATTAGGCAAGTGAACCTGCAACCACAACACTTCAAAAACACTTGATATGAGATCTTCTCTAAGCATGGCTCTGAATATGTATATAGCAACACACCCCCCATTGGCATTCTTGTCTGTACTGTAGATGTTATATCCCTCTATTGCTACTGCTGTATCATCAAAGGAATTATCTAAGCGAGTCTCAGAAATGACCTAATAAATTCATGTTATCTGAGGTTACATACACTATATATGCAAAAGTATGTGGAAACCCCTTCAAATTAGTGGATTCAGCTATTTCAGTGACACCCGTTGCTGACAGGTGTATAAAATCAAGCACACAGCCATGCAATCTCCATAGACAAACATTGACAGTAGAATGGCCTTACTGAAGAGCTCAGTGACTTTCAACGTGGCACCGTCAGAGGATGCAACAAGTCAGTTTGTCAAATTCCTGCCCTGCTAGAGCTGCCCAGGTCAACTGTAAGTAATGTTATTGTGAAGGGGAAACGTCTAGGAGCAACAATTTATCAGCTGCGAAGTTGTAGGCAACACAAGCTCACAGAACGGGACCGCCAAGTGATGAAGCATGTAGCATGTAAAAATCGTCTGTCCTTGCAACACTCACTACCTAGTTCCAAACTGCCTCTGGAAGCATCATCAGCCTAAAAACTGTTTGTTGGGAGATTCATGAAATGTGTTTCCATGGCCGAGCAGCCGCACACAAGCCTAACATCGCACACAAGCCTAAGATCACCATGTGCAATGCCAAGCCTCAGCTGTAGTGGTGTAAAGCTCGCCGCCATTGGACTCTGGAGCAGTGGAAACGCTTCCTCTGGAGTGATGAATCACACCTCGCCATCTGGCAGTGCAACGGATGAATCTGGGTTTGGCGGAGGCCAGGAGAACGGTATCTGCCCATATGCATAGTGCCAACTGTAAAGTTTTGTGGAGGAGAAATATTGGTCTTGGGCTGTTTTCATGGTTCAGGCTTGGCCCCTTAGTTCTCGTGAAAGGAAAACTTAACTCTACAGCATATTATGACATTCTGGACAATTCTGTTCTTCCAACTTTGTGGCAACAGTTTGGGGAAGGCCCTTTCCTGTTTCAGCATGACAATATGAGGTCTATACAGAAAAGGTTTGTCGAGATCGGTGTGGAAGAACTTGACTGGCCTGCACAGAGCCCTGACCTCAACCCCATCGAACACCTTTGGGATGAATTGGAACGCAGACTGCGAGCCAGGCCTAATCGCCCAACATCAGCGCTCGACCTCTCTAATGCTCGTGGCTGAATGGAGGCAAAACAACGCAGCAATATTTCAACATCTAGTGGAAAGCCTTCCCAGAAGAGTGGAGGCTGTTATAGCAGCAGGGGGGACCAACTCCATTTTAATGCCCATGATTTTGGAATGAGGTGTTTGATGAGCATGTGTCCACATACTTTTGGTCATGTAGTGTATGTTAATAGCCCTTTCTTGGGTATCATAGATAGTAAAAGAACAAACAAAGCAAGATAAAAAAACATTCAGCAGTCCATCAATCAGTTGGTGTGTGTAAATGTGTGTGTGCTGCTAGGTTAAAGCTACGAACGCACAGGCTTGGCTCGCTCATCCCTTCCAGACTTTTGGGAGGGAGGGTGGACAATGAGCTGTCATAGCGGATGTAAACAATGTCCCCAAGCACTCTGGCAGCTTTCATGGCTGGGATAAGTTCTTTCCTCTTCTGGCGCACAGAAGAGGAAAGCAGGTTCTGACCGAATTGTCACATCTAAATAGAACACTATGTCCTTGGAGGTCTTCAGGATAGTCCTCGTTCAGGAAGATGCATATTCCTCTCAAGTTCTTGGCTCTTTCCAGAACAGCTACCTTGTCCTTGAACCTCAGAAACTTGACCACTGTCGGCATGGGCCTATCACCTGTGCCGGTGGTGGGTTTTCCAGTCCTGTGGGTGAGCTCCACCTCAATCTTTCTGTGGTCCATCTTAAGTTTCTCAGTGGTCATTTCCCTGACTTTGTCCTCAGACTCCATCCTGGTCTCAAGTGGAGATTCTGTAATTCGGTCAACAACAATGTTGTTCCACCTTGATTGTCTCTTGTGATAATCTGATTTCTTCGTCATTGTTGTCATGGATTTTTCTATTTTCTTATTTCACCTTTATTTAACCAGGTAGGCCAGTTGAGAACAAGTTCTCTTTTACAACTGCGACCTGGGCAAGATAAACAAAGCTGTGTGACAAAAACAACAACACAAAGTTACAGATGGATAAACAAACGTACAGTCAATAACACAATAGAAAAATCTATGTACAGTGTGTGCAAATGTAGTAAGGTTAGGGAGGTAAGGCAATAAATAGGAGATAGTGGCGAAATAATTACAATTTAGCATTAACACTGGCATGATAGATGTGCATATGATGATGTGCAGGTAGAGATACTGGGGTGCAAAAGAGCAAAAAAATAAATAACAATAAGGGGATGAGGTAGTTGGTTGTGCTATTTACAGATGGGCTGTGTACAGGTACAGTGCTGCTCTGACAGCTGATGCTTAAAGTTAGTGATTTTTGCAATTCATTCCAGTCATTGGCAGCAGAGAACTGGAAGGAAAGGCGGCCAAACGAGGTGTTGGCTTTGGGGATGACCAGTGAAATATACCTGCTGGAGTGCGTGCTACGGGTGCGTGTTGCTATGGTGACCAGTGAGCTGAGATAAGGCGGGGCTTTACCTATACCAGTGGGTTTGGCAATGAATATGAAGCGAGGGCCAGCCAAAGAGAGCATACAGGTCGCAGTGGTGGGTAGTATATGGGGCTTTGGTGACAAAACAAATGGCACTGTAATAGACTACATCCAATTGGCTGAGTAGAGTGTTGGAGGCTATTTTGTAAATGACATTGCCAAAGTCAAGGATTGGTAGGATAGTCAGTTTTATGAGGATATGTTTGGCAAGATGAGTGAAGGAGGCTTTGTTGCGAAATAGGAAGCCGATTCTAGATGTAATTTTGGATTGGAGATGCTTAATGTCTGGAAGGAGAGTTTGCAGTCTAACCAGACACCTAGGTATTTGTAGTTGTACACATATTCTAAGTCAGAACCGTCCAGAGTAGTGATGCTAGGCGGGTGGGCAGGTGCGGGTAGCAATCGGTTGAAGAGCATGCATTTAGTTTTACTAGCATTTAAGAGCAGTTGAAGGCCACGGAAGGAGCGGTGTATGGCATTGAAGCTCGTCTGGAGGTTAGTTAACACAGTGTCCAAAGAAGGGCCAGATGTATACAGAGTGGTGTCGTCTGCGTAGAAGTGGATCAAGGAATCACCAGAAACAAGAGCGACATCACTGATATATACAGAGAAAAGAGTCGGCCTGAGAATTGAACCCTGTGACACCCCCATAGAGACTGCCAGAGTTCCAGACAACAACCCCTCCGATTTGACACACTGAACTCTATCTGAGAAGTAGTTGGTGAACCAGACAAGGCAGTCATTTGAGAAACCATGGCTATTGAGTCTGCCGATAAAAATGTGGTGATTGACAGAGTCGAAAGCCTTTGCCAGGTCAATGAATACAGCTGCACGGTACTGTCTTTTATCGATGGAGGTTATGATCCACTGGATATCATAAGGTGAATGTGAATGCACCAATTTGTAAGTCGCTCTCGATAAGAGCGTCTGCTAAATGACTTAAATGTAATGTAAATATAATTTAGGACCTTGAGTGTTGGCTGAGGTGCACCGATGACCAGCTCGGAAACCAGATTGCATAGTGGAGAAGATACGGTGAGATTCGAAATGGTCAGTGATCTGTTTGATAACTTGGCTTTCGAAGACTTTAGAAAGGTAGGGCAGGTTGGATATAGGTCTGTAGCAGTTTGGGTCTAGAGTGTCTCCCCCTTTGAAGTGGGGGATGACCGCGGCAGCTTTCCTATCTTTAGGGATCTCAGAGGATACAAAAGAGAGGTTGAACAGGCTGGTAATAGGGGTTGCAACAATTTCGGTGGATCATTTTAGAAAGAGGGTCCAGATTGTCTAGCCCAGCTGATTTGTAGGGATCCAGATTTTGCCGCTCTTTCAGAACATCAGCTATCTGGATTTGGGTGAAGGAGAAGCGGGAAGGGGGGGGGCTTGGGCAAGTTGCTGCGCGGGGTGCAGAGCTGTTGGCCCGGGGTAGGGGTAGCCAGGTGGAGAGCATGGCCAGCCGTAGAAATTGAGATTTAAATAGAAATTCTCGATTATCGTAGATTTATGGGTGGTGACAGGATTTCCTAGCCTCAGTGCAGTGGGCAGCGGGGAGGAGGTGCGCTTATTCTCCATGGACTTTACAGTGTCCCAAAACTTTTTGGAATTAGTGTTACAGGATGCACATTTCTGTTTGAAAAAGCTAGCCTTAGCTTTCCTAACTGACTATATTGGTTCCTGATTTCCCCCGAAAGTTGCATATCGCGGGGGCTATTCGATGCTAATGCAGTACTCTACAGGATATTTTTGTGCTGGTCAAGGGCAGTCAAATCTTAGTTCTACATTTTCTTAGTTCTACATTTTTTGAATGGGGCATGCTTCTTTAAGATGGTGAGGAAAGCATTTTTAAAGAACAACCAGACATCCTCTTCTGATGGGATGAGTTCAATATCCTTCCAGGATACCCGGGCCAGGTCGATTAGAAAGGCCTGCTCGCTTGAAGTGTGTTAGGGAGCATTTGACAGTGATGAGGGGTGGTCGTTTGACCGCGGGCACATTACGGATGCAGGCAATGAGGCAGTGATCACTGAGATCCTGGTTGAAGACAGCAGAGGTGTATTTAGAGGGCAAGTTGGTCAGGATGATATCTATGAGGATGCCCATGTTTACGGATTTAGGGTTGTACCTGGTAGGTTCCTTGATAATTTGTGTGAGATTGAGGGCATCTAGCTTAGATTGTAGGATGGCTGAGGTGCTAATCATATCCCAGTTTAGGTCACCTAACAGTACAAACTCTGAAGATAGATGGGGGTCAATCAATTCACATATGGTGTCCAGGGGACAGCTGGGGGCTGAGGGTGGTCTATAACAAGCGGCAACTGTGAGAGACTTATTTCTTGAATGGTGGATTTTTAAAAGTAGAAGCTCAAACTGTTTGGGCACAGACCTGGATAGCATGACAGAACTCTGCAGGCTCTCTCTGCAGTAGATAGCAACTCCGCCCCCTTTGGCAGTTCTATCTTGATAGAAAATGTTGTAGTTAGGGATGGAAATTTCAGAAATGTTTGGTGGCCTTCCTAAGCCAAGATTCAGACACTGCTAGGACATCAGGGTTGGCGGAGTGTGCTAAAGCAGTGAATAAAACACATTTAGGGAGGAGGCTTCTGATGTTAACATGCATGAAATCAAGGCATTTACGGTTACAGAAGTCAACAACTGAGAGCGCCTGGGGAATAGGTGTGATGCTGGGGGCTACAGGGCCTGGGTTAACCTCTACATCACCAGAGGAACAAAGGAGGAGTAGAGTAAGGGTACGGCTAAAGGCTATAAGAACTGGTCGTCTAGTGCGTTGGGAACAGAGAATAAAAGGGACATATTTCTGGCCGTGGTAGAATAGATTCAGGGCATAATATAGAGACAAGGGTATGGTAGGATGTGAGTACAGTGGGGCTAAACCTTGACACTGAGTGATGATGAGAGAGCTTGCATCTCTGGAGACACCAGCTAAGCCAGGTGAGATCTCCCCATGTGTGGGATGTGTGACAAAAGAGCTATCTAAGGCTTTTGAGCTGGACTAGGGGCACTAAAGTTAAATAAAACAATAACAAACCGAAACAGAAGAAGACAAGGCATATTGACATTAGAGAGAGGCATGTGTAGCCGAGAGATCATAGGGTCTAATGAGCAGCAATAGGTGAGTCTGGGAGTCGTTCGGTAGTCACTACTATGCTAGGCGTTCAAAAAGCTAGCGGGCCGGGGCTTGCAGATGGGTCTTCGGTGACATCGCAACGGAAAAGCCTGTTGAAACCACATCGGATGATTACGTCGGCAGACCAGTCATGATGGATCGGCCGGGCTCCGTGTCGGCAATAAAGGGTCCAGGCCAATTGTCAAGAGCGGTATTGTAGCCCACGAATTAGCGGGTATACCTCTTCGGCTAGCTGGGAGATGGGCCTAGCTCGAGGCTAGCTCAAGGCTAACTGGTGCTTGCTTCGGGACAGAGGCGTTAGCCAGCGGTAGCCACTCGGTTGCAGCTAGCTAGCTGCGATGATCCGATGATTCTTATACATAACTGATGTCCTCTCTAAATGACTTGAAGATTGCTGTCATCCTGCTGTTCTCCTGTTTAAATTCATTGAGCAGACCCTGGAAGAACTGCAAACTGTTCTTCAGGTCCTGGACCACTCTAGACAGATTATCCATTATTTTATTAGTTGACTCCACCAGTATTTGGATACAACTCATGAAGCTATTTTCTAACAACTGCTTGTAGAACTCTTAATGTTTGTTTAACCCATAACAGTCTAAGCCCTGTCTAAGTCGGGGCAGGGGGTTCTACTAAACTATATGGAATTGTTTTTAGAAGGTCATACCAAGGACCAGTTAGCTATTTGATTTTTAATTTTAAGACCCCTTGAAGTATACCAAAAATATATTTAAAAAAAATTGTTTGATGACAATGTATTTTTGGCCTTACAGCTATTAGCCCAAACAAATGCATTGTGAGGCCGGTGGACACACTATAGCAAAACAACTGACACGTACATGTTCATGAGAGTCTCACCTTTCATAAGAAAATAAGTCTGTTAATTCATAGTTATTTTGCTAAAAAAAGCCACGAGATAGATACGTTTCAATGCATGCCAAGCATTGGTCATGAAGAATGTCACTCAAGAGTAGCTAGTAGTTGGGAGTAGCTCTACATTGAATATGAAGACTTAAATCCTGATGCAAGACTCTATCTTAACACTGTTTCCCCCTGCAGACACCCAGGCCCATCGTGTCACTCATAGTGTTTAACTACTAGGCCTGATCTTAGGCCGAAGCCTGGGCCTCTGATTGTACTGCAGCCAATGCCGCGTGGCAGGACCATGGGCCGGCCCTGTAGCGTGCTGCTGAGTGCAGCTGAGACCTGACGTCGGGGCTCTGTTTGTGTGTTTTGGATGGAGATGGACCATGGAGGATCTTCCTCCTAATTGCGTAGCACTAGCAGAGCTCCAATGAGGCGGAATGCCTGCTTTGTTTTAGGGGTGGCTCCTCATGTCAATGTCCTGGGTGAGTCCTCATTGGGCCATGATTTAAGAGCGGAGAAGAGAGAGTGTGACCAAAAGCAACATCCAAATGATGGAGGGATGGGAAGTGGAAAAAAGAAGGGGAAAGAGAGAGCAGGCTCCTGAGTAATGTGGTGAGAGATGTGCTGTTGGGCTGGTGGATTTGAGGATTTTTACAGAGCAGATGCTTACACGTTTCTGCCATAGTCTTAAAAAAAACATACAATCAGAATTTGGACATTGAAATATGATATGTAGAGCAGGGATGAACAATTGTACTAGAGAAGTTTCATCACAACACCAAGGATAATAGACAGATTATGATCTTGATATTTGTTCATTCAAACAGGGGTCATAACTCACATCAAGCAGGGACATATTAAGTTCGTCTTCCGTTGTTTGTTATTTTTGGATGTTGAATAAGCTGAATCTGACCAAATTCCCCAATCTAAATAGAACACTCTGTCCTAGGAGGTCATGCTATTTTTGGAGCACAGCAGCCAAAGCACAGAAAGTAAGGCTCTTAACACCGATTTATGGCAATCCAACATCTACAGGGTTAAGCTCCTAGTTTTACTGGTGTTGAATGATAACTTAAGTAGGATAACACAGGTAAAGTAAGTTGAGGGTTTACATAGAAAGCACACATGAATAGCACACACCTGCACATGCTCATAAAAATACACATTCTTTAGGCCTACATGTATGCACACACACAGGCACGCAGACACACACATGGACATTCACACAAACATAAATGGTTTAACGCTAAAAGGAGTGCCCGTTTGCATGACTGTAGATCGCATGGGGTTAGCTCTAATCCTCATACACACAAACACACACATAGACATGGCTCACATCAACACAATTATCCCAGAAACCATAGACCCACTCCAATTTGCATACTGCACCAACAGATCCACAGATGATTCAATCTCTTTTGCACTTCACAACGCCCTTTCACACCTGAACAAAAGGAACACCTATGTGAGAATGGTATTCATTGACTACAGCTCAGCGTTCAACACCGTAGTGCCCTCAAAGCTCATCACTAAGCTGAGGACCCTGGGACTAAACACATCCCTCTGCAACTGGATCCTGGACTTCCTGACGGGCCACCCCCAGGTGGTAAGGGTAGTCAACAACACATCCGCCACACTGATCCTCATCATGGTGGCTCCTCAGGGGTGCGTGCTCAGTCCCCTCCTGTACTATCTGTTCCCTCATGACTGCACGGCCAGGCCCGACTCCAACACCATCATTAAGTTTGCTGATGACTCGGCAGTGGTAGGCCTGATCATCAACAACGATGAGACAGCCTATAGGGAAGAGATCAGAGACCTGACCGTGTGGTGCAAGGACAACAACCTCTCCCTCAACGTGATCAAGACAAAGGAGATGATTGTGGACTACAGGGAAAGGAGGTCCGAGCACACCCCCATTCTCATCGACGAGGCTGTAGTGGAGCAGGTTGAGAACTTCAAGTTCCTTGGCATCCACATCACCAACAAATTAACATGGTCCAAGCACACCAAGACAGTCGTGAAGAGGGCACAACAAAACCTGTTCCCCCTCAGGAGACTGAAAAGATTTGGCATGGGTCCTCAGATCCTCAAAAGGTTTTACAGCTGCACCATCGAGAGCATCCTGGCCGGTTGCATCACTGCCTGGTATGGCAACTGCTCGTCCTCCGACTGCAAGGCACTACAGAGGGTGTGCGTACGGCCCAGTACATCCCCGGGGCCAAGCTTCCTGCCATCCAGGACCTCTATACCAGGCGATGTCAGAAGAAGGCCCTAAAAATTGTACCCTCAAGCCATAAGACACCTGAACAGCTAATGAAATGGCTACCCAGACTATTTGCATTGACCACCCCCTCCCCCCTTCTACGCTGCTGCTACTCTCTGTTATTATCTATGGATAGTCACTTTAATAACTCTACCTGCATGTAAATATTACCTCAATTACCTCGACACCGGTGCCCCCGCACATTGACTCGGTACCCCCTGTATATAGCCCCGCTATTGTTCTTTATTTATTTGTTATTATCTCTTAATTTTGTGGCAGGGATTTTCTTAACTCCATTGTTGGTAATTGCTTGTAGGTAAGCATTCCACTTAACTTTTGTATTCGGCGCATTTGACAAATTAAATTTGATTTGACACAAAAGATACTCAGACAATCTCTATCACAGCACATTCTGTATCAGGATAAGGTCTCACCCAGTTGAGGTCTCTCCCAGTGACTCTCCTAGTTGATGTGCTCTCATTTCATTTGTTGTTTTTGATGTTGAAATCAATAAAACTGTGATCAGAAATGCATTATATTCTCTCTCAGCCTGCTGGATTAGTAGAAAGGAGATTTAGGTCAAGTTTTGAGGAGACTAGGCAAAAAAATATACATTAGTGTTCAAAGTTTGGGGTCACTTAGAAATGTCCTTGTTTTTGAAAGAAAAGCATATTGGTTTGTCAAGTAAAATAACATCAAATGATCAGAAATACAGTGTAGACATTGTTAATGTTGTAAATGACTATTGTAGCTAGAAACGGCTGATTCTTTTAGGGAATATCCACACAGGTGTACAGAGAGGACCATTATCAGCAACCAACACTCCTGTGTTCCAATGGCACGTTGTGTTAGCTAATCCAAGTTTATCAGTTTATAGGAATAATTGATCATTAGAAAACTCTTTTGCAATTATGTTAGCACAGCTGAAAACTGTTGTGCTGATTAAAGAAGTAATAAAACTGGCCTTCTTTAGACTAGTTTAGTATCAGGAGCATCAGCATATGTGGGTTCGATTACAGGCTCAAATGGCCAGAAACAAAGAACTTTCTTCTGAAACTTGTCAGTCTATTCTTGTTCTGAGTAATGAAGGCTATTCCATGCGAGAAATTGCCAAGAAACTGAAGATCTCGTACAATGCTGTGAACTACTCCCCTTCACAGAACAGCGGCAAACTGGCTCTAACCAGAATAGAAAGAGGAGTGAGAGGCCCAGGTGCACAACTGAGCAAGAGGACAAGTACATTAGAGTGTCTAATTTGAGAAACGGACGCCTCACAAGTCCTCAACTGGCAGTTTCATTAAATAGTACTCGCAAAACACCAGTCTCAACGAGTCATAAGGCTCAAGTCCAAGTCAAGTCGAGTCACTGGTGTCAAAGTCGAGTTGCAAGTCATCATATTTGTGACTCGAGTCTGACTCGAGTCCAAGTCATGTGACTCGAGTCCACACCTCTGGTAAGTAGCAACCCGTCATTCAGGGCAGGTGGGCCAGAGCATGTTTAGCAACTTTTTTATATGTGTATATATAGAGTACCAGTGAACATTTTGGACACACCTAGTTGAAATTTTCCAGATTGACTGACCTTCATGTCTTAAAGTAATGACGGACTGTCGTTTCTCTTTGCTTATTTGAGCTGTTCTTGTCATAATATGGACTTGGTCTTTTACCAAATAGGGCTATCTTCTGAATACGAACCCTACCTTATCCCAACACAACGCATTAAGAAGGAAAGGAATTGCACAAATTAACTTTTAATAACAAGGCACACCTGTTAATTGAAATGCATTCCAGGTGACTACCTCATGAATCTGGTTGAGAGAATGCGGAAAGTGTGCAAAGCTGTCATCAAGGCAAAGGGTGGCTACTTTGAAGAATCTCAAATATAAAATACATTTTGATTTGTTTAACACTTCTTTGGTTACTACGTGATTCCATATGTGTTATTTCCTAATTTTGATGTCTTCATTATTATTCTACAGCGTAGAACATAGTAAAAATAAAGAAAAACCTTGGAATGAGTAGGTGTGTCCAAACGTTTGACTGGTACTGTATATCATTTTGTTGTTGTCGCCGGTTTTGCATGTCATTTTGGCATTAATTTACATGTTGCGATTATATTTTGTTCAGTATAGTTAATGTTCCTTTGATTGCTCCAACGTTACTTGGATTACTGAAGCAATTTTAGAGCCTGTACATGCCAACAAAGTGCTGAAATTTGCTGATGCATGCATTTATTCAGACCCCAAAACCTTGTGGAGTACTCTCTTGGGCACCACAGACATTTTTGGTGACTCAATAACCCTGACCAGTATCTAATTTCAATGTCTGCCCTATCAACTTTCAATGGTACTTTCTGTGCATGCCATGGTGACCACAGGTAACGGGGAATCAGGGTTACAGTGCATTCGAAAACTATTCTGACCCCTTGACTTTTTCCACATTTTATTACCTTACAGCCTTATTCTAAAATGGATTAAATAAAAATAAATGTCCTCATCAATCTACACAAAATACCACATAATGACAAAACGAAAACAGGTTTAAAGGCATTTTTGCAAATGTATTAAAAATATAGCACAGAAATACCTTTTATTTACATACAATAAGTATTCAGACCCTTTGCAATGAGACTCGAAATTGAGCTCAGGTGCATCCTGTTTCTACTGATCATCATTGAGATGTTTCTACATCTTGATTTGAGTCCACTTGTAGTAAATTCAACTGAATGGACATGATTAGAAAAATCTAATCAAATGTATTTATATAGCCCTTCTTACATCAGCTGATATCTCAAAGTGCTGTACAGAAAGCCAGCCTAAAACCCCAAACAGCAAGCAATGCAGGTGTAGAAGCACGGTGGCTAGGAAAAACTCCCTAGAAAGGACAAAACCTAGGAAGAAACCTAGAGAGGAACCAGGCTATGAGGGGTGGCCAGTCCTCTTCTGGCTGTGCCGGGTGGAGATTATAACAGCACATGGCCTAGATGTTCAAATGTTCATAAATGACCAGCATGGTCAAATAATAATAATCATAGTAGTTGTCGAGGGTGCAACAAGTCAGTAAAACAAAAGTAAGTGTCAGTTGGCTTTTTCATAGCCGATCTTTGAGAGCATGTCTACCGCTCCTGCGGTCTCTAGAGAGTTGAAAACAGCAGGTCTGGGACAGGGAGCATGTCCGGTGAATAGGTCAGGGTTCCAGCAGGTCTGGGACAGCAGGTCTGGGACAGGTAGCACGTCCGGTGAACAGGTCAGGGTTCCATAGCTGCAGGCAGAACAGTTGGAACTGGAGCAGCAGCACGGCCAGGTGAACTGGGGACAGCAAGGAGTCATCAAGCCAGGTAATCCTGAGGCATGGTCCTAGGGCTCAGGTCCTCCGAGAGAGAGAAAGAAAGAAAGAGAGAATTAGAGAGAGCATATTTAAATTCACACAGGACACCGGAAAAGACAAGAGAAATACTCCAGATGTGACAGACTGACCCTAGCCCCCCGACACATAAACTACTGCAGCATAAATACTGGAGGCTGAGACAGGAGGGGTCAGGAGACACTGTGGCCCCATCCGATGAAATCCCCGGACAGGGCCAAACAGGTAGGATAAAACCCCACCCACTTTGCCAAAGCACAGCCTCCACACCACTGGAGGGATATCTCCAACCACCAACATACCATCCCGGGACAAGGCCGAGTATAGCCCACAAAGATCTCCGCCACGGCACAGCCCAAGGGGGGGCGCCAACCCAGAAATGTGCCTCGACACAATCCTGTCTCGGAACTCTATATAGACAGGCCCACACCTGTCTATATAAGGTCCCACAGTTGTATGTGTATATCAAAGCAAAAACCAAGGTCGAAGGAATTGTCCGTAGAGTTCCGAGACAGGATTGTGTCGAGGCACAGTTCAGGGGAAGAGTACCAAAAAATGTCTGCAGCAATGAAAGTCCCCAAGAACACAGTGGCCTCCATCATTCTTAAATGGAAAAAGTTTGGAACCACCAAGACTCTTCCTAGAATGGCCGCCCAGCCAAACTTAGCAATCGGGGGAGAAGGGTCTTGGTCAGGGAGATTATCAAGCCCCGATGATCATTCTGACAGAGCTCCAGAGTTCCTCTGTGGAGATGGGAGCACCTTCCAGAAGGACAACCATCTCTGTCGCTCTCCACCAATCAGGCCTTTATGGTAGAGTCGCCAGATGAAAGCCACTCCTCAGTAAAAGGCACATTACAGCCGGTTTGGAGTTTGCCAAAAGGCACCTGAATGACTCTCAGACCATGAAAAACAAGATTCTGTGGTCTGATGAAACCAAGTTTGAACTCTTTGGCCTGAATGCCAAGCGTCACATCTGGAGGAAACCTGGCACCATCCCCACGGTGAAGCATGGTGGTGTTAACATTATGCTGTGGAGATGTTTTACAGCGACAGGGATAGGGAGACTTGTCAGGATGGAGTGAAAGATGAATGGAGCAAACTACAGAGAGATCCTTGATGAAAACCTGCTCCACAGTGCTCAGTACCTCAGACTGGGTCTAAGGTTTACTTTCCAACAGAACAACGACCCTAAGCACACAGCCAAGACAAAGCAGGAGTGGCTTCGGGAATAGTCTCTGAATAACCTTGAGTGGCCCAGCTAGAGCCCGGACTTGAACCCAATGAAACATCTCTGGATAGGGGAAAGGGGATACTTAGTCAGTTGTACAACTGAATGCATTCAACTGAAATGTGTCTTCCGCATTCGACCTGAAAGTAGCTGTGCAGCGACGCTCCACATCCAACCTGACAGAGCTTGAGATGATCTGCAGAGAAGAATGGGAGAAACTCCTCAAATACAGGTGTGCCAAGCTTGTAGTGTCATACCCAAGAAGACTCAAAGCTGTAATCGCTGCCAAAGTTGCTTCAACAAAGTACTGAGTAAAGGGTTGGAATACTTATGTAAATTTCTAAAAGCTTGTTTTTGCTTTGTCATTATGGGGTATTGTGTGAAAAAAAAAACAATTTAATCAATTTTAGAATAAGGCTGTATTGTAACAAAATGTGGAGAAAGTGAAGGGTCTGAATACTTTCAGAATGCAATGCATATATACAGCTGAAGTCGGAAGTTCACATACACTTAGGTTGGAGTCATTAAAACTTGTTTTTCAACCACTCCTGTCACGTCCTGATCAGTAAAAGGGGTTGTTTGTTATTGTAGTGTGGTCAGGGCGTGGCAGAGGGTGTTTGTTTTGTGTGTTTCGGGGTTTTTGGTGTATGTTCTATATTTTCTATTTCTACGTGTTTATCTGGGTTTTCTATTTCTATGTTGGGGTTTTGGAACGACCTCCAATTACAGGCAGCTGGTTGTCGTTGCCTCTAATTGGAGGCCATATTTAAGTGAGTTAATTTTCTCTTGTGTTTGTGGGTGGGTGTTTCCGTGTATAGTCTGAGCACCTTACAGGACTGTTTTTTGTCATTTGTTTTGTGTAAGTGTATTTTTGTTTTTTCCTTCTAATAAAAATAAGATGTTCACTATACCTGCTGCAGTTTGGTCCGCTCCCTACAACGACGCTTATGACAACTCCACAAATTTCTTGTTAACAAACTATAGTTTTGGCAAGTCGGTAAGGACATCTACTTTGTGCATGACACAAGTAATTTTTCCAACAATTGTTCAGATTCTTTCACTTATAATTCACTGTATCACAATTCCAGTGGGTCAGAAGTTCACACACACTAAGTTGACTGTGCCTTTAAACAGCTTGGAAAATCCAGAAAATGATGTCATGGCTTTAGAAGCTTCTGATAGGCTAATTGACATAATTTGAGTCAATTGGAGGTGTACCTGTGGATGTATTTCAAGGCCTACCTTCAAACTCAGTGCCTCTTTGCTTGACATCATGGGAAAATCGAAAGAAATCAGCCAAGACCTCAGAAAAGAAATTGTAGACCTCCACAAGTCTCGTTCATCCTTGCGAGCAATTTCCAAATGCCTGAAGGTACCACATTCATCTGTACAAACAATAGTATGCAAGTATAAACACCATGGGACCACCCAGCCGTCATACCGCTCAGGAAGGAGATGCGTTCTGTCTCCTAGAGATGAATGTACTGTGGTGCGAAAAGTGCAAATCAATCCCAGAACAACAGCAAAGGACCTTGTGAAGATGCTGGAGGAAACATGTACAAAAGTATCTATATCCACAGTAAAACTAGTCCTATATCGACATAACCTGAAAGGCTGCTCAGCAAGGAAGAAGCCACTGCTCTAAAACCGCCTTTAAAAAGCAAGACTACGGTTTGGAACTGCACAAGGGGACAAATAAGTACTTTTTGGAGAAATGTCCTCTGGTCTGATGAAACAAAAATAGAAATGTTTGGCCATAATAACCATCCTATATTTGGAGGAAAAAGGAGGATGCTTGCAAGCCGAAGAAGACCATCCCAACCATGAAGCACGGGGGTGGCAGCATCATGTTGTGGGGGTGCTTTGCTGTAGGAGGGTCTGGTGCACTTCACAAAATAGATGGCATCATGAGGCGTAAAATTATGTGGATATATTGAAGCAACATCTCAAGACATCAGTCAGGAAGTTAAAGCTTCCAAATGGACAATGACCCTAAGCATACTTCCAAAGTTGTTGCAAAATGGCTTAAGGACAACAAAGTCAATGTATTGGAGTGGCCATCACAAAGCCCTGACATCAATCCCATAGAACATTTGTGGGCAGAACTGAAGAAGTGTGTGCGAGCAAGGAGGCCTACAAACCTGACTCAGTTATACCAGCTCTGTCAGGAGGAATGGGCCAAAATTCACCCAACTGATTGTGTGAAGCTTGTGGAAGGCTACCCGAAATGTTTGACCCAAGTTAAACAATTTAAAGGCCAAATACTAATTGAGTGTATGTAAACTTCTGACCCACTGGAAATGTGATGAAAGAAATAAAAGCTGAAATAAATCATTCACTCTACTATTATTCTGACATTTCACATTCTTAAAATATAGTGGTGATCCTAACTGACCTAAGACAGGGAATTTTTACTAGGATTAAATTGATTAAAATGTCAGGAATTGTGAAACTGGGTTTAAATGTATTTGGCTAAGGTGTATGTAAACTTCTGACTTCAACTGTATGTACAGTATGCATGTTCAGACACACACACACAGACACAAATTGAGCGCTTAGCGTAGCCTGCACATGTTAAAGTTTGTTGTGTGCTTATAGCCTACACTCCCTTTACACTGATAAGATAAAGGGAAACTGACATATTTAGCTTTTTCAGTAAGAAAACAGGATGACTTCATATCTGATAACCAATGTCTTCTTGGTGTCATAACCAGGCTCCAGGCAGAGCATGAAGAAATCTGGAATCCATCTGCTGTACAGTGAGTGTACTATATGACACAGAGCACTTCCGAGGCAATTATGAAAACCAGACACTTACACATTGTCCCATCACAGGGCTGTGTTTTACAACATGCTTCAGCTGACCTCCCAAGAACACACACACAGTTGTTCCTGGGCATCTCATTAGTGGTGTAAACACAAAGTCTCACAAAAATGGCCAAACAAAAATACTTACTATGACCTACTATTACATAAACTTAGATACATATACTAAAGACCCATTTGCAAACACAAAGTCATGCAGAACCATACATTCCAATTGTGTAAGTAAGGGCCAGAAACCAGCACACACACACACACACAGTCTCAGATAACATTCTGTGTTTCTCTTTGATTGAGGTGGTTCAAGACACTGTTAACAGGATTGAGCTTCTCAATTAGGTGCCTTGTGGGTATCGTGTCTGCTACAGAATTCTCATGACTCACTCTGGCTACCAGATTCTCAGAGGCAACCAAAGGCATGAAGATAGTGTATCTTGGAAAACAGGTGGAAAGCCTTAAAACTTCAGACACGACAGCACTGAACACACCGCATATCAAACATTTTATATTACGCCCATATAAAGCATTGCATAGTTGTCTTAGTTTTCATTCCATAAATACCTGGCTGGATCAAAAGGTATGGAGATTAAAACTCGGCACAAAATAAATTCACCAGGGGGAAATTATCTGTTTTAAAGACGTCTCTGTTCTGTTTATTTTAAAATAGTCCTAAACTTGACCAATGCAGTCTTATCTGGTATGTGGGTCATAGAGGATGACACTTTGTTCCTTCATTGTACTTTTAAACATTAGGAAAAAGGCAAATATAGTCAGTTGCAGCATTGTCATGATTACTTACAGTATGTGGGTATATATTGTGGAATGATGCATGGAGAAATGAAATGCAACTACTTCTCTGGGCTAATCTGTTCATCACGCTCAGTTAGAGGGGTAGTGTGTTCCAGCAGTGATCCATGAATGAGGTTGACTTTCAAATCAAATAAATTCATTTGTATTGGTCACTTACATGTGTTTAGCAGATGTTATTGCCGATGTAGCGAAGTGTTTGTGTTTATAGCTCCAACAGTGCAGTAATATCCAAAAAGTCATATCTAACAATTTCACAACAATACACTCAACACACAGAAATCTAAGTAAAAGAATGGTGCTTTCATGCACCTGTACTGACCGCGCCTTCTGGATGATAGCGGGGTGACATCAGGTCCTGTACGTGTCCTGGAGGGCAGGTAGTTTGCCCCTGGTGATGCATTGGGTGACCTCACCACCCTCGGGAGAGCCCTGCGGTTCCGAGCGGTGCAGTTGCCGTACCAGGAGGTGATACAGCCCGACAGGATGCTCTCAATGGTGCATCTGTAAAGGTTTGTGAGGGTTTTAGGTGCCAAATTTCCTGTTGGGCCTTCTTCACCATACTGTTTGTGTGGGTGGACCATTTCAGTTTGTCAGTGATGTGTACGCCGAGGAACTTGAAGCTTTCCACCTTCTCCACTGCGGTCCAGTCGATGTGGATAGGGGGGTGCTCCCTCTGCTGTTTCTTGAAGTCCACGATCAGCTCCTTTGTTTTGTTGACGCTGAGTGAGAGGTTATTTTCCTGGCACCACACACCCAGGGCCCTCACCTAATCCCTGTAGGCTGTCTCGTCATTGTTGGTAATCAGACCTACTACTGTTGTGTCGTCTGCAAACTTGATGATTGAGTTAGAGATGTGCGTGGCCACACAGTCAAGGGTGAACAGGGAGTACAGGAGGGGGCTGAGCACGCACCCTTGTGGGGCCCCAGTGTTGAAGATCAGCGAAGTGGAGGTGTTGTTTCCTCGGCTTAATGATGAGCTTGGAGGGTACTATGGTGTTGAATACTGAGCTATAGTCAATTAACAGCATTCTTACATAGGTATACCTTTTGTCCAGATGGGATAGGGCAGTGTGCAGTGCGATGGCGATTGCATCGTCTGTGGATCTATTGGGGCTGTAAGCAAATTGATGTGGGTCTATGGTGTCAGGTAAGGTGGAGGTGATATAATCCTTGACTAGTCTCTCAAAGCACTTCATGATGACAAAAGTGAGTGCTACGGGGCGATAGTCATTTAGTTCAGTTACCTTTGCTTTCTTGGGTACAGGAACAATGGTGGTCATCTTGAAGCATGTGGGTACAGTAGACTGGGATAGGGAGAGATTGAATATGTCCGTAAACACTCCAGCCAGCTGGTCTGCACATGCTCTTAGGACGCGGCTAGGGATGCCGTCTGGACCGGCAGCCCTGCGAGGGTTAACACGCTTAAATGTCTTACTCACATTGGCCACGGAGAAGGAAAGCTCACAGTCCTTGGTAGCAGGCCACATCGGGGGCACTATGTTATCCTCAAAGCGGGCAAAGGTTTTTAGCTTGTCCGGAAGCAAGACTTCAGTGCCCGCGATGTGGCTGGTTTTCCCTTTGTAGTCCGTGATTGTCTGTAGACCCTGTCACATACGTGTTGTGTCTGAGCCATTGAATTGCGACTTCACTTTGTCTCTATACTGACGTTTTGCCTGTTTGATTGCCTTACGGAGGGAATAACTGTACTGTTTGTATTCGGCCATATTTCTAGTCTCCTTGTCATGGTTAATGCAGTGGTTCCTGCTTTAAGTTTTGCACAGATGATGCCATCTATTCACAGTTTCGGGTTAGGGTAGGTTTTAATAGTCACAGCGGGTACAACATCTCCTATACACGTCCTGATAAACTCAGTCACCGTATCGGTGTATTCATCTATGTTATTCTCAGAGGCTACCAGGAGCATATCCCAGTCCGCATGATCGAAACAGTCTTGAAGCATGCATTCCAACTGGTCAGACCAGCGCTGAATAGTCCTTAGTACAGGTACTTCTTGTTTAAGAGTCGTGATCAGATTTTCCAAAGGGAGGGCAGGGGAGGGCCTTGTCGGCTTCCCGGACATTGGAGTAGCAGTGGTCAAGTGTTTTAGCAGCGCGAGTACTACTCTCAATGTGTTGATAGAATTTCGTTAATGATTTCCTTAAAAATCCCCAGCTACAATAAATGCGGCCTCAGGATATGTGGTTTCCAGTTTGCATAAAGTCTAGTGAAGTTCTTTGAGGGCCATCGTGGTATCGGCTTGAGGAGGAAAATACACGGCTGTGAAGCATACACCCCCGCCCTTCTTCTTCCCGGAGAGATAAAAATTCCTCTTTTTAGGATGGACTGAGAACCCAACTGTCTGTACGGACTCAGACAGTATATCCGTGAAACAGAGTATTTTGCAATCTCTGATGTCTTTCTCTCTCTAATGTCAGTGTTCCTTGTCATAGTGTTGCCTAATATAGAATTATGTACATGAGGAATTTTCTATTTCAGCTATGTTTTAATTGCATGATTCATCCGTCTTTCCTTCTCTGAAGAGGACTATGATTCTTTATTTCTTCAGTTGCTCCATTGTTTTGAGTTAATCCAACCAACACAGGAGAGGAGAGATTGTGTGGAAGTAAAACAACTTTTAACAGATTAACCAAGATATGTGCACACATTTTAATGGAGAAAATGGGAGTTGTGAGTTTTGCCAGGCATTTAATTCAAGTCTTTTTGACTACTCAAGGGCCATGATCGTTGATATCAACATCAGCAACTTTCCTCGGGTCTGTAAGCAAAACTGATTCCTAACCGAACAGATCAAGATGTTTTTCTACAGTCAGAACAATGTTAGCTGTGCAAACTCAACCAAACGGTGTCCTTGTGTGTAGCACATTTGGGACAGTAAACACACAGTTGGTCTGTAATGTGTGGAGTACTTACAGGGTGTGTTGAAAATCTGCCGTCTCAAACGAATTACACTGCATGTAAACAGTGTGACAAGGTCCTTCTCTCACAAAGAATGACTGTTGTTTCAGCCCCAACAGGTTCTTGGCTGATTCACTCTGAATGACTGATTGGCTTCCAGTCAAGAGTCTTTGTCCTGACACTGCTTGGCGAGTCAATATAACAATATCGGACTGTGTCAATTGAAATAAGTATTCCATTACATTGCATAAGATCGAGTGGACTGTATAGAAATATGTGGTGAGTTAATTGGCATTGTGATAAAAACCTTACATGACAGGTAAGACTGGTTTATAAAATTGGACTATGTTCTGTAAATGACAATGAATAATGACTATTGGAAGCAGAATGAAACACAGACACACACACACAATTCCAATACTATCATGTGGGTCAAACAATATTGATTTTGATGACTGCTTTCTTACGATCTTGAGTGAGTGACAAATTAAACAGAGTATGACAATGGCAGCTCAGTGACCATCAGAAAACCTGTTCTGAATGTGAACCTCTTCTAAAACCAAATAAATGAAGAATAAGCAAACACAGAGAAATATCTTCTGACTATTGCGTCCAATAATTCCAGTGGAAACTTTTTCAAGTGTTTGCAATGAATAGGCGGCAATAATAATGTGAAGGAAACTATGTGGTCTGATGGCTGCCAAAGAGGGTCCTACTAATCACCCCAAACAACCCAAAACAACCAAAAGTACATAAAATCGGTACCCAAAACAAGCATAAAGTATCCAAAAGAACTCAAAAGAACTCAAAATTACCCAAAGGAACCCCAAACAACCACAAACAGGTGCCCCCCAAAAAACAAAAGAACCAAAAAGTACCCCAAAGAACACAAAAGTATCCCAAATAACCCCAAACATATACCCAAAAGAAGCCCATACAACCCCAAAAAGGTCCAAAAAAGAACCCCCACAAAACCCCAAATAACCCTAAACTACTCCAAAGTACCCAAAACAACCCCAAACAGGTACCCCAAAAAGGTATGAATCAAAGGCTCAAAGAGAGGGCAGGCAGGGCAGAGCAATGCAGACAGGGAGTGTAGGCCTATAGGCCTGAAGGTCTGTACTTAGGCTATGGAGTGAAAAATTGAGTTCCATGGGTGGGGGTAAGTTGGACTCTTAGGCCCAGGGAGAGGGCAGGGCAGGGAGTGTAGGGTCTGGAGGCCAGACAGTGGTGCCTCAAGTGGGGGTGAGGTCATCAGATCACAGTGGTGGCCTGCCTAGAGGTCAAGCAAACCCTAAGGAAAAAAGGCCCATATTAGTAGATGTGTGTGTGACACTGTTCTTCAGGGACACAGTGCAGGCAGCCTCTTTGGAGGTTGGCTGCTCTGTCCCCTTTTTTTGCCTACTGGGGCTCTGGTGTGTGGAGGGAGGGCTGGCTGAGGGCTAGAGCTGGGTGGCATACACTGTCCTTCAGGGGTACACAGCAGGCAGCCTCTGTGGAGGTTGGATGCTCAGTCCCCCTTTTCCTTTGATCCACTGGGCCTCTGGTGTGTGGAGGTAGAGCTGTGTGGGGCCTAGAGCTGGGTGACTGGGTGAGTAAGTGAGTGAATGACCTACACTTTCCTTTTTTAAATTTAACTAGGCAAGTCAGTTAAGAACAAATTCTTATTTACAATGACAGCCTACCCCGGCCAAACCTTAACCCGGATGATGCTGGGCCTATTGTGCACCGCCCTATGGGACTTCCAATCACAGCCGGTTGTGATACAGCATGGAATTGAACCAGGGTCTGTAGTGATGCCTCTAGCACTGAGATGCAGTGCCTTAGACCTTTGCGTCACTCGGGAGCCCTTCAGGTGGGCAGAGCAGGCAGTTTCTGTGGAAGTTGGCTGCTCTGTCCCCCTTTTTTTAGGGTGCTTTTGTATTCTTTTGGGGGTACTTTTGTGTTCTTTTTGGTACCCGTTTTGGGTTGTTTGTGGTTCTGATGTGTACCTGTTTGGGGTACTTGTGGGTTCTTTTTGGGTACCGGTTTGTGGTTGTTTGGGGCACTTTTGGGTCTTTTTGGTACCTGTTTAGGGTTGTTTGGGCACTTTTGTGTTCTTTTGGGTTGTTCTCTGTACCTGTTTCTGGCTTCTTTATGGGTACTTTAAGGTTCTTTTGGGTACCTCTTTGGAGTTATTATGTTTACTCTTGGGTTGTAATGGATACCTGTTTTGGGTTCTTTTGGGTACCTGTTTGGGTTACTTTTGGGTTATTTTACACTCTTTTAGGTACCTATTTGAGATTGTTTTAGGTTATTTGGTGTACCTATTTGTTGTTTTTTTGGGGGGGGGGTACTTTTAGGTACTTCATTTGGGTTGATTTAGGTCATTTTGGGTACCTGTTTTGGCTTGTTTTGGGAACTTTTGGATTCTTGTCGGTTCTAGGTATCTGTTTGGGGTACTTTTGTGTATTTTTGGGTTCTTTTGGGTACCTGTTTGGGGTTTGTTTGGGTACTTTTAGGTTATTTTTGGTATCTGTGTGTGGTTGTTTGGGGCACTTTCAAGTTCTTTTCGGTACATTTATGGGGTTGTTTGGTGTTCTTTTGGGTACTTTTGGTACCTGTTTGGGGTTGTGTGGGGTAATTTTGGATTCTTTTAGGTTATTTTGGTACCTATTTGTTTTTTTTGTGGTTCTTTGGGATACTTTTGAGTTCCTGTTTCATGTTGTTTGGGTTACTTTTGGGTTGTTTTGGGTACATGTTTGGGGTTCTTTTGTTAACCTGTTTGGGTTTGATTTGGGTACTTTTGGGTTATTTAGGGTACCTGTTTTGGGTTGATTGTGGTACTTTTGGGTTCCTTTGGGTACTTGTTTGGGATTCGTTTTGGTACTTTTGGATTCTTATGTGTTCTTTTAGGTTCCTGTTTGGGGGGGTTGTTTTGGGTACTTGTAGATTTTTTGGGGTACCTGTTTGCGGTTGTTTTGGGTACCTGTTTGGGGTACTTTTGGTTTGTTTTGGGGTGATTAGTAGGACCTGACAATGACAGCCAAATGAACATGAATTCCCAAAATGCAGAGTGATTTCCTGTTATCTGTTATCATGACTTCTGAATGGCATCCAAGGAATTAAAGTTCAGTGAAGTTGAGTGATATTTTATTATGTGGTGTAATGTGTACTGTAAAAAATAAAAAAAGGAGAGCCGCACACGTTTTCCCATATTGACATGGAATTACATGTGAACCAACATGTGGGTCTAAGTCCTTGAAAATGTTTTATTTGTTCAAATTAAAGTAGTAACCCAACACAAAAAGCCAGAACTTTGTGGGCTGAGTTCAGCATGCCATCAAAGCATCTCCATCTATCAAATGTACCCTATTACTCAGTAAAACTATGCAACATTTTAGACAAGGAGTAAAAAAAAACGTGTGTGCGTTGTCAGAATATTGTGTGATACTGTTAAACCCGTCTTGTTGATCTAACCCGATCTGATACTCTCCAGTATATGTGGCTGTGTGTACCTTTTTCCACACGCTGCTGGACAAAAGCCTATATAGGACGACTCACATTGCACACCCACGCATCTGTTTCTTTGGATTTCACATGAACAAAAACGTAATCTCACCTCACTGAACCCCACCTGTCACCTTTCATTTGCAGCTCGACCTGTTATTGTTCCACCCCAGGTTAACTGCTGTTCTGTCCACCCTGAGAACTGAACTCTACAGAACTCTACAGAGTCCTCACCACATCTGGCTTTGATTTGCCTGCATAAGCCTCCAGCCTTGGCCTAACCATACAGTAAGCAGCAGCCTTGCTCACAACACACAGCACAGAGCGCCGGAGCGCATGGAGTCGGATCAGTTAAGCGTAAGCTTCTTGAACATTTCTAGATTAGCCACTTAATGTTGACATCTAGTCAAGGGATTAGTTTGGGGAGGGGTCCCCATTCTCCCCACCCCTCCGCCAAGCCACAACTCTTGACCATGACAACCCTCCTGTCCCGTCTCCCTGACTTGGAGCAGCGCTAAATGGTTCTTCTGTTTCTCCAAAACTGATATTTAATCCACTTGATCTGGGCTGGGCCTCCTCCTCTCGGCTGAATAGAGGTGTGTTTGGGATGAGCTAAAAAAGCCTCAGGCTTGAGCTCTCACTACTGGATGGTAACCAGAGACAAAGAAGGGAGAAGAACAGAGAGGAGAGGAGAAAAAGAACATAGGAAAATAAAGAGAGAAGAGAAGAGAAGGAAGAGAAGAGAAGATAAGTTAGGGTAAACATAAGAGCGGAACTATTTTTAATAGTCAGCCCCAGCTCCATGGAGATGAGGGTGGGGATGCCTTACTGGGGACAGAACCTCCTCGATTGAAACCTGGCAAGCCCCAATCAGAAACCAGCGGGGATTTTGCTATCAAGAGAAAGGTCCCCAAACAACGTTAAACACCTCCTCAGTGTGATGTCATACATAGGCGCTGGGAAAAGATGTGAAAGATGTCATGATGTTCTGCTGCTATCGCTTTCAAACATCTGCCCGTCTACCGCGAGTACAGGGGAAAAGAACAACAGTAAGGAAAGTACAGAAAACAACAAAAGTGAGGAAAGTCTTGAGTCCTTTAGTGAAAAACTGTGAAAAACTCCAAACTATAAAGCCGATTGAGAGCTCTCATAACCAAAACAAAAGGCAAGGCCCTCCCACTTAAAGTTCTAATCTTACCAGAACAATGGGTCCTGCAATTTAGAGCCCCGTCTGGACCACGAGTGCCTGCCATCACAAACGGCTTGGTTACTCCGCAACCTAACATGACAATGTGCCTAAAAATGGGAAAAGCAAACATGTTTCGACACAAAGGGATAGCAACAGCAGGATGGGGATTATGAGTCAAAAGTTTATTTAAGAATATGGAATGATTGATGAGAAAGCTGTCACACGTGAGGTCTGGGATCATGCCCCTGCGCATCAACTAAGAAAGCCTCCCCATTTGACACAGCACAAAGCCCCATATCTCAACTTTACCAACCAGGAATTTGGAGCACAACCCTCTTGGGCTTATTAAATGTTATTTCATGTCGGGCACAAACTGAGTATGAAAATGTGTTGTAGGGAGAGGGTGTGTGTGTGTGTGTGTGTGTGTGTGTGTTTTGAGCACTGCGAGATAGCCTTTGCAAGGTTTTTCAGCAGCATGTATTACAAGAGCTCCAAAAATGTTAATGTGAATACATGGCTTGAAAATAATGCCGAAACCGTGCCATGTAAGGATTTTCTGTAATGGAACAGCTAAAAAGACAAACATAGGAATACCAGAAAATACATATTTATCTCCTAGGGTAAAGTTGTTGTCATAAACTTGGACTAGACTGCATAGGACTTTCCATTAGGCACGAAGAGATCTGTTGACAAAAGCTATCAGGACATAAAATACAGGTCCCAATATCATTCCACTGTGACAGTATATAACTTTCACTGACATTTAAAAGCTTGTTTTCATAATTTATTACCATAATGAACCATTTTCCCTACATGATCCATATAGTTGCAGGGAGTTCCATTGCCTGTAGGCACACTTTTCTAAATTTGAAGGAATGAGGGGGTGCTTACAATACCAAAGATATTTTAATTCCTGTAATAGGTTTCTCACATTGTCATGCAACTGGAAGAGCATATACATGCCTGTTGGACATGACTTCCCTCCTCTTTTACTCATTTCTCAGACAACTGATCAGGTTTCCTGGTGTTTGGCTTTTGGCTAGTGTTTCTACATGCCTTTGTCTATTTCCACCTTTTATCTGGAGTATACAAAAGGCAGACAAAGAGGCAGGCTATCTCCCTCTGGTAGCTTTGTTACCTGAAATAGGTTAGGGACCACTCACCTCAGGGCTGGCGTCTTAATAACGCTGAACATCGAACACTTTCATTGATTGTTCTGTTCTGACTGAACACACACCCACACACACATAAACACAAAAATGTGCAAACATTTCTAGGAACCTGTTTTTGCTTTGTCATTATGTGGTATTGCGTGTAGATTGAGGAGGATTTTTTATTTATTTAATCCATTTTACAATAAGGCTGTAACGTAAAAAGAAATGTGGAAAAAGTCAAGGGGTCTTAAACTTTCTGAATGCACTGTATAGTGTATCTTCTCAATTTAGTTTTTTAACAACCAGTTAATAAAATAGTGAAAAATGCAAGATACATCCTTTATGGAAAAACCACATGATTTTGCAAGTGGAAAATCACATTATTTCACATGTGACATTTCCACATGTTTTGCACATGTGTAACCATGTGGTTTTGGAACACTTCACATTTGATGATATTTCACATTAAGTTTCAGATGTGGATTTACACATGTGAAAAAGTAACCTTCGTTTCACATGTGGATTCAACACATGAGATTTCACAGGTGATACCCTGCAAACAAAAATGAGTTGTTAAAATACAGAGTTTTAACATATCGCTCTCAACTTAAATGACTACATGTGTATGTTTGTTTTTACAGTAATTATTATTCAACATATCATTACCTTGGATTTCAACTGACAACCTCTTGGTTTACGGCATTCCGATCTTCCAGCTACTCCACCATGTCAGTTTCTTTAACTGAATTTCAACTTTGCTAAAAATACACTCAAGAAAAACGATGATATTTATCATAGTGATTCAGGAGTAAGATTAAAACAAAATAATATACTCCACCAACATTAGACAACTATACAGAAAACCCTCAAATTGCTGAAAGAAGTAAATTATATCAATGATGAGAGAATAGTCAGAGTAGCTGATAGCAGTGTGGGGCCTCCCGAGTGGCGCAGTGGTTTAAGGCACTGCATCGCAGTGTGCCGCTAGAGATCCAGGTTCGAGTACAGGCTGTGTCGCAGCCAGCCGTGACCGGGAGACCCATGGGGTGGTGCACAATTGGGTTTGGCCAGCCAAGATGTCTGTGTCCCATTGTGCTCTAGTGACTCCTGTGTTGAGCCAAGCACATGCACGCTGACACAGTTGCCAGGTGTACAGTGTTTCCTCTGACACAGTGGTGATTCTGAGTTAAGCAGGCAGTGTGGCTTGGCTGGATTGTGTTTTGGAGGATGCACAGCTCTCGACCTTCGCCTCTCCCAAGTCCATACAGGACTTGCAGTGATGGGACAAGACTGTAACTACCAATTGGAGAGAAAAATGGGTAAAAAATACATATTTAATAAAAAAAATAGCACTCTTTTGCTTCGTGTCGAGATGTATTATAGGTCATGAATCGTTAGGGAATACTAGTCTTTGTGGCTCATCAGAAAAATGAGTGTATTTCTAATCCAGAGGTTGCAGGTTGAAATCCCAGATGGGTTCAAAATGTGATCATGTGAAGTGTTTCAAGAAACAAAATTCACACTTGAAATGTCCCATGTGAAATATTTCAAAAACACATGTTTTCACATGATTTCAAATGATTTTCCACATTGGCAATCATTTGGTTCAACATGTGATAACATTTAAACTACTTTGTTAGCCATTGCTGTTAATTTTGTGGTCAATTTAAGAGTCATTATACGGTACATTTCTAAAGTAATAAGATACTGTGTTAGTGTTTTGCTATATACTTTTTCTGTCAATCGCAATGTAGCTGGGTACTTGGCATGCCTCACTTGCAATTGCATTTAGGGCCTAGATTAAATCAGATTAAGTGTTTTCTGGCAAAATCAGACACCTGCATAGCGGAGATGCATCTGTGTTGGAGCCGTCAAATCTGCGAGCAGCCACTCTTGCGATCATTGTCATGAAGCCACATCCTCCCAGCTCATGTTAGAAGTTCAGAACGAGAAGGTGTAGGCTATATAAAAATAATTATTAAATGAAAAAAATGAAGGCTGCATGGGATTTCTGCAATGTGACTCTGTGCAGCCAATGGCAATGTCAGATTGAGGTATAATGCCAGGAGCCACTTGTGGCTTTGACAGCTCTAAATCACTTACACCTCTGACACTGTAAAAGCAATCACTACATTGATATACTCCCAACCAAGAGGTTGCAAGTTCAACTTTCCAAATAGTTTATGTATACTCTATCTCAAGTGTCATTGAGTACTGCTAGTTTTACGTTGATGTGACGTTGGTGGTGATAATTGGAAAATTATTTACTTGATTCTGGGCAGCATTTAGCATTTAGCATTTAGCAAAGTGCAAAATGCATTCGCGCCAATAAGTCTGTGGCCATATTTCTTTCATGCTCACAGGTCTGGTGTATCTGCACTGTGGCAGGATATTTCAGGTTGCTAGCAACTAAGAGGTTATCTGTCCCAAGTGTGGTCACAGAATAAAACTATATCAGGCTTTTTACACTAATTGAAAGCAGAATACAGCAGCATACTGTCATTTTAATAGAAATAATACCTTCAAGTTGTTGTATATATTTACTTTATTTTTACTGCAACTTTAGGTAAAGTGCAGATATGTATTCTTGCTAATCTCCATTTGTGCTACAGACCTGATGGCGCAGCAGGAACTACAGGTAACTAGGAACCAAGAGTTTGTGAGTTTGAATCCAAAGTGATCAGCATACTCAAATGGCTACCCGGACTACCTGCATTGGCTCATTTTTTGCCCTAACTCACTGCATTATCTGCATATACTGTACGCTGCTGCTACTGTCTAATATGTATCCGGTTGCCTAGTCACTTTACCACGACATACTGTACACTACCGGTCAAAAGTTTGGGGTCACTTAGAAATGTCCTTCTTTTCCATGAAAACATACATGAAATGAGTTGCAAAATGAATAGGAAATATAGGGAAGACGTTGACAAGGTTATAAATAATGATTTTAATTTAAATAATAATTGTGTCCTTCAAACTTTGCTTTCGTCAAAGAATCCTCCATTTGCAGCAATTACAGCCTTGCAGACTTTCGGCATTCTAGGTGTCAATTTGTTGAGGTAATCAAAAGAGATTTCACCCCATATATAAAAAATCTGCCGTTTCCAGCTACAATAGTCATTTACAACATTAACAATGTCTACACTGTATTTCTGATCAATTTGATGTTATTTTAATTGACAAAAAATTTGCTTTCCTTTCAAAAACAAGGACATTTCTATGTGACCCCAAACTTTTGAACGGTAGTGTAAGGGTTGCGGAACTGGTGGCAGTGAACTCAGACACAGGAGAGCAGAAATAGGTAATAGCCGGAGCAGTTGAATAGAAAACCCACGGCAATACAAAAATAACCTACATGGGTACCAAACCCGACGCGCACCAGTAACAGAGTACCGTAATTTCCGGACTATTGAGCATACCTGAATATAAGCCGCACCCACTGATTAAAAAAATATATATTATTTTGAACATAAATAAGCCGCACATGTCTATAAGCCGCAGGTGCCTACCGGTACATTGAAACAAATGAACTTTACACAGGCTTTAACGAAACACGGCTAGTAACAAAAATAAATAGGCTTTAACGAAACACGGCTTGTAACAAAAAATAAAAAATTAGCAGTAAGCTTTAGTTGTCTTTTTGCACTGAGTCAATTCCTCACGCTGCTGTTTCCAACGTCTTATCATCGACTCATTAAGACCAAGCTCCCGTGCAGCAGCTCTATTTCCTTTTCCAACAGCCAGATCAATCGCCTTCAACTTGAAAGCTGCATCATATGCATTTCTCCGTGTCTTTGCCATGATGAGGGTGACAAAATGACTACCGTAATCAGAATGATGGGAAGTTTGAGAGCGCTCGATTTAATCTAAACAGTAAACAAAAAAGTTGTTTAACCTTAACCCGTTCGGCAATTTCATTGGTCTAATGAAAGCTTCATGCCGCCAAAAAACTGAGCACGTCACAGAATGTGTTTTTTAAAGAAATAAAAAATTGAAAGCGGGAAAAATCCATATATTAGCCGCGTCATTGTTTAAGCCGCGGGGTTCAAAGCGTGGGAAAAAAGTTGCGGCTTATAGTCCGGAATTTACGGTACAAGCTCTTGCAAACAAACAATTCCACACAAGGACATGGGGGGAGCAGAGGGTTAAGTACACAACAATTAACCTGTCTGGGCTAGTGGAGAGTATTTTCACAGCCGGATAAAAAACGTACCCGATTTAAACTGGTTACTACTCTTTCCCAGAAACGAGAATATGCATATTATTAGTAGATTTGGATAGAAAACACTCTGACGTTTCTAAAACTGTTTGAATGGTGTCTGTGAGTATAACAGAGCTCATATGGCAGGCAAAAACCTGAGAAAATTCCAAGCAGAAAGTGGCCCGTCTGCGATTTTGTAGTTCTCCCTTTGCTTCTCTATCAAAACTACAGTGCCCGTGGGGTTATGTAGCACTTTCTAAGGCTTCCATTGGCTCTCTAAAGCGTTCAGAAAGCGGATTAACACGTCTCCTGTCTCCGGGCAGAGTACAGGAGCACAGTTTGTCAGTGGACTGCCTGGTGGCTAAGAGATTGGAAATGCGCGTTCACGAGACTTCGCCATTTTTTCTCTTCCTTTTTGAATGAATACAGCATTGTCCGGTTGGAATATTATCGCTATTTTACGAGAAAAATACCATAAACATTTATTTTAAACAGCGTTTGACATGCTTCTAAGTACGGTAAAGGAACATTTTGAATTTTTTTGTCTGGAAATGCGCTCGCGCGTTACCCTTTGGATAGTGACCTGAACGCAGGAACAAAACAGGGGTATTTGGACATAACTATGGATTATTTGGAACAAAAACAACATTTGTTGTGGAAGTAGCAGTCCTGGGAGTGCATTCTGACGAAGAACAGCAAAGGTAATCCAATTTTTCTAATAGTAATTCTGAGTTTAGGTTGCCCCGAACTTGGCGGGTGTCAAATTAGCTAGCCGTGATGGCTGAGCTATGTACTCAGAATATTTCAAAATGTGCTTTCGCCGAAAAGCTATTTTAAAACCTGACATAGTGATTGCATAAAGGAGTTCTGTATCTATAAAATAATTGTTATGTATTTTGTCAACATTTATCATGAGTAATTTAGTAAATTCACCAGAGGTTTTTGGTGGGAATACAATCACACGTCAATGTAAAAAGCTGTTTTTTGATATAAATATGAACTTGATTGAACAAAACATGTATTGTATTGTATAACATAATGTCCTAGGAGTGTCATCTGATGAAGATCATCAAAGGTTAGTGCTGCATTTAGCTGTGTTTTGGGTTTTTGTGACATATATGCTTGCTCCTAACATAATCTAATGTTTTGCTTTCGCTGTAAAGCCTTATTGTAATCGGACGATGTGGTTAGATTAACGAGAGTCTTATCTTTCAAATGGTGTAAAATAGTCGTATGTTTGAAATATTGAAATTATTGAATTTTTTAGGTATTTGTATTTCACGCCACGCGATTCCACTGGCTGTTGAATAGAGTGGGACGCTAACGTCCGACCTAGCCCATCGAGGTTAATGAGGGAAATTGAAACCAGGTGTGTAAGAAAACAAGACAAAACAAATGGAAAATTAAAAGTGGATCGACGATTGCTAGAAGACTGGTGACGCCGACCGCCGAACACCGCCCGAACAAGGAGACGAAACGACTTCGGTGGAAGTCGTGACAGGTAGTGTATATTTACAGTACATAGCTACCTCAATTACTTTGTACTCGGTACTGGTACTCCCTGTATATAGCTATGTTATTTTATACTCCCTAATTTATTATTTCTTCACTGTGTATTTTCATTTTGTCACCGTTTCTTATTTTATTTTGTATATTATCTTTAACTCATTATTAGAAAGGACCCGTAAGTAAGCAATTCACTGTTAGTCTACGCCTGTTGTCTACGGGCATGTGACAAATAAAACTTGATTTCATTTGATTTGTTACATACAGTACATCTCTGATCTTGTCAATATCAGATTTTTTTAAACTTACTCTGAAGTTTAATCATAATAGCAATCCTCATAATATTACATTACAGTATATACAATTTTTGACACTGAATGTTATCAGCTCTTCAACCAAAACCTAATATTAGATAAAGGGAACATGAGTGAAAAAACACAAAAAATATGAACTTGTTTCGTTAAAAAAATTTAAGCAAAGTTATGCAAAACCCATTCCCCCTGTTTGAAAATCTAATTTTCCTTCAATAACTGGTTGTGCCACCTTTAGCTGCAATGACTGCAACCAAACACTTCCTGTAGTTGTTGATCAGTCTCTTACATCACTGTGGAGGAATTTTGGCCCACTCTTCCATGCAGAGCTGCTTTAACTCAACGACATTTGTGAGTTTTTCGAGCATGAACTGCTCCTTTCAGGTCCTGCCACAACATCTCAACCGCGTTTAGGCCTGGACTTCGACTAGGCCATTCCAAAACTTTACATTTCTTGTTTTTCAGTCATTCTGATGTAGACTTGCTTGTGTGTTTTGGATCATTGTCATGCTGTATGACTCAGCTGCAATTCAGCTTCAGCTCATGTACAGATGGCCTGACATTTTCCTGTAGAATTCTCTGATACAGACCAGAATTCATGGTTTCTTCTATGATGGCAAGTCTTCCTGGTCCTGAGGCAGCAAAGCATTCCCAAACCATCACAATACTACCACCATGCTTGACCACCATTCTTAGTTTAGCAAGCTGAATCCACAAGTGTCCTACATGTAAGCCGAAACGCATGAGATGCTCAACTGAAGTGTGTCCTTCGTGTGGACCCCAACACAAAGGAATCTCATCCTACCAGTGTTGGCATTCCCAAGTCACCCTATCCAAGTGGCCCCCCAGCAACTTTATATGAACCATCTCTGGCAGCGGAATGAGAATTCAAGGGAATATATGTTTACCAACGCTGGTTTCAGATACACAGGAATGGTGAGGCCCCCAGTTCATGTTACCCTCTCATGTCACCAGAATGCTAATCTGCTAGCACAGCTTCATAAGACGTGCAGTGTGTGACACGGACACCAGGCCAAGCATGAGCGCTCCTCAATGCAATGTTTTCCCAGGTGTCATTTTCTCATTCTTTCTAATATCATTGAGCAGGGGGGTCGGGAGCGCTTAGAGTTTAGACTTGCATCCATTGAATGCATGGTTTTGAAGAAAATAATATAATTAAGTTACAGTTGAAGAAGACTGAAGATGCTTTGATTCAGTGGATGTTTTGATTTGGAAAATGTCCTAGCCTTAGTGTTCAAGGACAATCTCTCCATTGGCCAAGTTCACAATGAGTCTTCACACACACACAAGGAGTAAGTCGCTTACAAAGATCATTAAAGCAAGGCTGATGCTTGACAAACTAATCCAAGAGAGTGTCTTCTGTCTTCCACAGGCTTGTGTGCCAGCATTTGACACAGCAATGTGGACATCTCTCTTGCATGACAAGTGCACAGAATTGCTAGCTTGCAAGAACTGAAAGCAGAGAGCATGAAAATTGCCCTGACTTATCAGGAGACAGGCAGTAGTTGGTGAGGGGAAAGCAGGCAAGCAAAGAGCCAGTGATTCGAACTTGATAGGTCATTTGAATTGTGGTTACAAGAGCCCTAGTGTCTCCATATCAAACTGAAGCTATAGATGCTGCCATGGGATGAAAAAACTAAAAGTCATGATGAATGGTTAATAAGTAGGCAACGGAGGCAACTTTGGCTAATTGTGTTGGAAAAATGCAACTAGGAGAGCAATGAGATTGAACCGTCAGTACTTCCATTGTATTTTCACAAGCTTTTGGCAAGAGGACCCGAACATCTTCAAGAGCACATCAATATCAATGGCCACAAACCAGCGTTGGCCAAGTTACTGTCTCTCTGACAACTTATACAGTGTGTGATAAACACATTGAGAGGATCACGCTCCTCATACAGTTTCTAGGAACCATCTCCAGTCATTGCATGAGATTTCCTGGTCCAAAGCCCGAAGGACTAGTTCCAAAATGTGACACTGGACATGTGTTCTGGAAGATGGTCAGGTTAGCAAGATGGAGACGCAGTGCTCTTGTCAATAAATTAATTACAGTATCCTCTACAAAGAATAGAGTTAGAAAGAAAATATAACATATTTTCTTCGGTAAGTCAAAGATTACATGCAATCGAGAGTTCACACTTATGACCAGTGGTGTCATAAGTAAAAATACTTTAAAATACGTCTTAAGTAGTTTTTTGGGGTATCTGTAATTTACTTTACTATTTATATTTTTGACAACTTTAAATTTTACTTCACTACATTCCAAAACATAATTATGTACTTTTAACTCCACACATTTTCCCTGACACCCAAAAGTATTCGTTACATTTTGAATGCTTAGCAGGACAGGAAAATGGTCCAATTCACGCACTTATCAAGAGAACATCCCCGGTCATCCCTACTGCCTCTGATCTGGAGGACTCACTAAACACAAATGCTTTGTTTGTAATTGATGTCTGAGTGTTGGAGTGTTTCCCTGGCTATCCGTAAATAAAATAAAAACAAGAAAATTGTGCGGTTTGGTTTGCTTAAAATAAACAATTTGAAATGATTTATACTTGTACTTTTGATACTTACATATATTTTTGCAATTACATTTACTTCTTATAGTTAAGTATATTTTAAACCAAATACTTTTAGACTTTTACTCAAGTAGTATTTTACTTGGTGACTTTCACTTTGAGTCATTTTCTGTTAAGGTATCTTTACTTCACTTTTACTCAAGTATGACAGTTGGGTACTTTTTCCACCAGTGCTTATGACGTCCATGAGCAGATAATGTTGATTAGTTTGCATAGTGGTTTAACTTTCTTTTGTTCCGTTTTTCTTTGTGTTTGATTAATTCATGGGCCAGCGTTCCTTGGCTGGGATGTGTTAGTTTAAGCCAGCCTTTTTTGTGTTTTACCCCACCTCCCTGTTAAACTGTGTGCTTTTTATTTTCTGTTTGTGCTTGCTGAACTTGTGGGTTCATTTGTGCTTAATTTTGCGATCGTTTTCACTGGGCACGATGCTATTACTCAAATTTTGATTTTTAAATTTGCATCTCTCTATCGACTTCTCAGATCATTTCATTAATTGTTTTATATCTGTTTATGCAATAATGCTTTGTTCTGGTCCCCCACGGGCCAATCAGGGAAGACTACAACACTATATGACTGAAAATGTGTTGGCCTTTCCAGGGGCCACATCCCAGTCAGCAAATACAGCGTATTGATCAATCATTAGCACATTATCTTCTCATGAACCATCCGTTACTATGAGCTATTCTTACTTTGATCAGTTGTCACAAACATCCCCAATGTGTTTTATAAGTGTTCACTAGATTGATCCACATCTAATCTTCTCAGAGAGGACAGTAGCCAAAGGGAACATCCTCCTTCCATCCACCACTAAAAATAGCAATGTTTAAACCCTTCTGTCATGTTGTTGTAAAATATATAGTAACACAACATTTTCACCTGTTTATCATTGAATATCTTTTCTGATCTGAGGACCATGTGGTCTACGTGTGTGTGCACTAGTGCATCAGAGTACATGCTCATTGGAAATAGCAGAGAGAATACTGTGATGTGCCGTATTATTTCTCTTTGCTCTTGTTTTCCTTATTAGGATGTCGGCGGGCGGAGCTGGGATTGTTGTCAGCGACATGGGACAGATAAATACACCTCTTCCCCATTCATTGAGGAGACTCTCTCCATGCAGACACACTGATAGAGTTTGGTTGTGGCATTTTGTTTGTTTGTTTGCTTTTGCACGTTTCAACACCCCTCATTATCAAATGTATGTACGCAGACACTCACTTACACTACTGATTACTGACTACACACACCATTGTTAATTGTATTTAGTTTACTTTAGTTAATAAATATATTTTCTTATTCCGTATCTCCACGTTGTCTCCCTTTTTCTTATGAACTTCGAGCCGGTTCGTGACAAGTGGAGGCTCGTCCGGGATCATACGGTTGGTTCCTAGACATTTTGGCATATAGCACTTTGTTGCATTATGAAGGACTAATACTAGTGTCGTTGGGCTTACTAGTATGTTTGTTGGGTTTGGGAGAAAATGTGGAGTTAATGTTAAACTCTGTAGGTGCTTTGTTTGTGTCAGGTCTATGTGTAGCTGGTGTATAGGAGTCAGGCGCAGGACAGCAGATAAGAGTAAATAAACGTATTTTACTCAACATATAAATAAATGCAATACAAAAACAGAGCCCACAATAACAGACCTACCTACATAGAAACAATCACTCACAAACAAACATGGGGGAACAGAGGGTTAAATAATGAACAGGTAATTGGAGAATTGAAACCAGGTGTGTAAGACAAAGACAAAACAAATGGGAAATGAAAAGTGGATCGGCGATGGCTAGAAGGCCGGTGACGTCGACTGCCGAACGCCGCCCGAACAAGGAGAGGGACCGACTTCGGCGGAAGTCGTGACAGTTTGCATCTTTTGTTACAGCTTTTGAGTTGTAATGTTTGTTGTCCAGTACTGGTTGCCTTTGTTTGTTTGGTAAACTTGCCACTGTGGTGGATAGTTCGTTGTGTGCTGCGTTGGAGAGAGTACATAGGTTAGTTTCCAGGCCCCTGCCCAGGCTGGAAACTCTTGCTCTACTTGCTTTTGGGACATCAATCCGAGGAGGTGAGTACAATCGGCTGTGTACCTCAGTGGGAGATTTGGGTAGGGTAGTGACACTTACTACCCGGAGCTATAGCATTCCTTTTTCCCCTGTTAGGCTCAGTGACGTGTTTCACTTTGGAATACATTGGGCAGAGTTATTTTGTTTATTTTTGTGTGGTGTCCGCGGACTGAGCATTTGTCTCGGGGGCACATCCGTGGCTTGGGGGAATCTGCTAGCGTGCTGGGTGTTTTTATTTTTCCTTGCCAGCGGGCTACAGTGCGTAATTACCCACCGCAAACCTGCACGAAGACTAGGGTTGAGTTATTGTAGGCTTTGGGGAAGCTCAATATATATCTCATCTCTCTTCTGTGGTGCCGTGTGATTGTCATTTATCTTGTGGTCTGGTGTGCTCAGCAGAGGGGATGAGCAAGATTATATATTTTTTGTATTTACTTGTGGCTATGGTGAGTTTATTTGCTTTCCATCAGAGGAACTGTTAGAATTATGTACTAAAGAACAGCTGTTGAAGATTGCTGAACACCACAAGATTGAAATTAGTGATAAACGTCTAAAATTCTTATGTTGATATTGAAAGCCAATCTGATGGAGAGTGGTATTCTTGAAGTTACCACTGGGGCAGCCTCTGCCGAGGACTCGCCACCTCCCCAGCCGTCTCCCTGTTTCATTACAATGGCCGCCCCATCTGTTAGACCTAGTGGTCTGTCTTTTGAACAACAGAAAGAACTGCTTCTGTTACAGCTAGAGCATGATCGTGTAAAGTATGAAAAGGAATTGGCAGGATTTTTAAACAGGATTTGGAGCGTGCAAAATCAAGTTGCAACCAGAGCGGCTACAGCTGGTTAGGGAAGGAAAGCTCTCAGGGGAGTTTGCTCTGGGAAGGTGACCAAGATTTATCTAGTGGTCGCTCCTCTCTCGGTCGTGCCCCGGACTCATTTGATATTGTTGGAAACTTAAGGTTGTTGCCAAAATTTTATGAGAAGGACCCTGAGGCGTCTGTTTCCTTGGAGCTTGTTGCTGACGCGCTCTCTCGTGCGCCCTGCTCCTGAATGTCTACGTGATTGACCATTGTTTATTTTGTTTGGTATTGTCCTGTTCTGTCGCTCCTGTATGTACCCTTCTGGTCTTGTTTTCTTCATTCCTCTTAAAGGTTCCTGAGGTCTGGGGAGGACGAGGTTGGTTGGGGCAAGTGAAACGCAGGCTGGATTTGGGATACAGGCTGGGTCAATTTGGGACGCAGGCTGGGTCAATTTGCTTATGTGTGACTGGTATGGCGTTCTGAGGTCCTTGTTGGTCCCTGGTTCTTTGGGGGGGGGGGGGGGTTCATGACCCTTCCACTCTGTCTGTCGTATTCTCTCTTTGCTCTTGTTTTCCTTATTAGGATGGCGGCGGGCAGAGCTGGGAGGGTCAGGTGTGTCCCGGGATAAATACACCTCTTCCCCATTCATGGAGACTCTCTTCATGCAGACACACTAAGAGTTTGGTTGTGGCTGTTTTGTTTGCTTGCTTTCAACACCCCTCATTACCACATTTATGCACGCAAACACTCACTTACATTACTGATTACTGACTACACACACACCATTGTTAATTGTATTTAGTTTACTTTAGTTAAGGAATAACAAAATATATTTATCTCCATGTTGTCTCCCTTTTTTGTTATGAACTTCGAGCCGGTTCGTGACAATACCAAGACCTTTGCACATAAATAACCACACCTGAAGCATTGAAAAATAACTATTCCAACCAAAGGGCAACTATGAGTGATTACATGCATCATTCAATTTGTATATTTGCTTTAAGAGCGAGTAACTTAAATAATAAGAAAGAATGTTTCATAAAACTGGTTTAAAAGCTAGTCAATTTAGCCCACGACAGAACACTTTTAGCGTTTCATTTTTGTGGTTCATGTCTTTATTCTTCGTCATGTAAATCAATGGAAATGTAAGACCCCTCAGCAAACGCCCCCTCCCCCCAGAAGTCTTTGAAGAATATAAAGACTGCTGGAGTGGTTGAGCAGGGGCAATTTCTAGGTCTTCTTGGGATGGGTCTATTGGGGCTGTTGGGTGAATTTCCCATTATGTGAATGTGACTTGGAGGCCATAGGGAATATGGTATGGAAGAGACAGTCGTCAATTTCTCCTATTCACGTGAAAAACTTGACCAATCTGTTTTCAGATTCCATATGACACAAGATCAACAGGGAGCAAAATGTAATATCAAATCAAATATATTTATATAGCCCTTCTTACATCAGCTGATATCTCAAAGTGCTGTACAGAAACCCAGCCTTAAACCCCAAAAAGCAAGCAATGCAGATGTAGAAGCACGGTGGCTAGGAAAAACTCCCTAGAATTGCCGAAACCTAGAGAGGAACCAGGCTATGAGGGGTGGCCAGTCGTCTTCTGGCTGGGCCGGGTGGAGATTATAACAGAACATGGCCTAGATGTTCATAAATGACCAGCATGGTCAAATAATAATAATCACATTAGTTGTCGAGGGTGCAACAGGTCAGCACCTCAAGAGTAAATGTCAGCTGGCTTTTCATAGCCGATCATTGAGAGTATCTCTACCGCTCCTGCTGTCTCTAGAGAGTTGAAAACAGTAGGTCTGGGACGGGTAGTACGTCCGGTGAACAAGTCAGGGTTCCGTTTGATTTAGGCAGAACAGTTGAAACTGGAGCAGCAGCACAGCCAGGTGAACTAGGAACAGCAAGGAGTCATCATGCCAGGTAGTCCTGAGGCATGGTCCTAGGGCTCAGGCCCATGAGAGAGAGAGAGAAAGAAAGAGAATTAGAGAGATCATACTTAAATTCACACAGGACACCGGCTCAGACAGGAGAAATACTCTAGATATAACAGACTGACCCTAGCCCCCTGACACAAACTACTGCAGCATAAATACTGGAGGCTGAGACAGGAGGAGTCAGGAGACACTGTGGCCCCATCCGATGATACCCCCGGACAGGGCCAAACAGGCGGGATATAACCCCACCCACTTAATGCATAAAATATGTCAACCCCCTAGAGTCGACGCCCATGCGGAAATCTAATTAGTATGTATGAATATGTTATTCAATGTGTTTCTATGGGCTAATAGCAGCAAGGCCAAATTCAATGTTTCATCAAATTATATTTTTGTATTTTTGGGGGATACCTACAGGGGTCCTAAAATTCTAAATCAAATGGCTAAATGATCCTTGGTATTACCGTCTTAAAACAAATCCATATGTTAGCTTCGTAGAATCCCATCCCTGGGCCCTTTCAGCTTTACCTTTAGCACAGTTAGCCTGTATTTCCATCAGAAAACTGTCCCTGCTACATAGTAATTTAAGAGAGCTGATAATTCAATCACAACTAATGTCACAAAGCTACTACAACTCTACCAGTCTGCCAACTAGGTCAATGCATTTGTCGCACACTTCTACGCTGCTTCCGATATTTTAATATCTCCTAAGCCTGACACTGCAGAACCAGGGGTTGGGATTTTCCACTCCGAGATTGTTATGGGCCAGTGGAAAATCCCAGTGGACATACTGGGACCTTCTTAAATGACATGCATTAAAATGAAAGCATGTGCATGCGTGTGTGTAAACATATTTGTGTATGTACGTGTTTTGGGGGTTAGGGGTCGTTACAGTGCTCAGATTACATTCTAAAGGGTCTGTCATATATCACTGTACATGTTATAGCTTACAGTTTCACACAAAACAAGGTATTTTGTCACCAAAGGTCAATTTTTGTACAGGGTGGAAAAAACTACACCTCTCTCCATTTCATGTTGCACTAACACTAAGTCTGAAAATAGAGGACCATGATTTACAGTGCCATGTTTCTACGCTAACTAAAGAAGCTCAAGGCCCTGTTAATGCTAGCTTACCAGTTGAAGTTCTTCTGGTAAAGTGAGCTGCCTGCTGATTTATTACGCATGAGCCCTTGGTGAGCCCCATGTCAGAGGAGTGTCCAGAGCTCAAGCTGACTCAGGCAGAACACTCATCCACACAGGCAGGTGCACAAGTAGTTTGCTGGAAGAGGGTGAGGGTATGAGGCAGGTTTATTAACCCAACAGTCATCAGGTCAATTGAAAGCTGATCAATGACATGGCTGAGTGGAGTCATAACCATGGCTTTGTCCATTTTAGGTCAGCCTCAGCCCTTGAGTAAATCATCAAGCCTCAAGGGTGAGACTGAGGGATTCCTAAAATGTACACCATAAGCTGCTACCCTCAGAACATGGACTTTCAGATGGCAGCTTTCAGAGGCGCATGGGGAGATAGTATCTCTGTTTTGTATTGTCAAAACTGTGAATAAATGTAGAAGCCAGAAAGCATAGTTTAAATTGAGTCTTTAAAATCGAAATATCAATATATCCCCAAGGAACTGGGAGAGAGTGAGAGATCAGTTAAACATAACATCAAACCAATCTGTGAGTAAAGCGACGCTGAGACTTCAACCCAACAAACTATGGCTTCCCTAAAGGAAAAGATAAAGAACAACTTGGAGATACAAATGAGAGCAACGAACAGCTGAAGCGTGTCCAAGAAAACATAGCTAAAATGCAAACAATGCTCACCATTGAGCATGAAAAAAGTAGATTTGCTCGAAATGAAAGTACAGTCTATCGTGTCAGATATGCATATACAAGACAGGCACCTGGATGAACAAGACAACACAATTGGCCTTTTGAAAGATGAACTGGATCAGCTAGATAACAGATCGAAACAAAATAATATGAGAATATTGTCCCTACCGGAAGATGAGGAAAAAGAGGGTATTTCCAGCTATATGTTCAAGCTGATATCGGAGGAGCACCTGTGTGCTCGGTAAAAAACATCCGCAAGCAATTCATTCCGATCAGAATGTCACTTGAGGAAAAAGGAATCCAGTCTCAACTCCAATTCCTGGCAGTACTTTGGGTATGGAGAACATAGAATGGAGTTCACAAGCGCCTGAACAGTTCCAGTTGAAAGAGAGATCAGTACCCTGAGGAGAGGCAGAATCAGAAAAAACAGAGACGTGCACTAGGCTACATATATTTGAAGTCAGAAGTTTACATACACCTTAGGCAAATACATTTAAACTCAGTTTTCACAATTCCTGACATTTAATCCCAGTAAAAATTCCCTGCCTTAGGTCAGTTAGAATCACTACTTTATTTTAAGAATCTGAAATGTCAGAATAATAATAGAGAGAATGATTTATTTCAGCTTTTATTTCTTTCATCACATTCCCAGTGGGTCAGAAGTTTACATACACTCAATTAGTATTTGGTAGCATTGCCTTTAAATTGTTTAACTTGTGTCAAACGTTTTGGGTAACCTTCCACAAGCTTCCCACAATAAGTTGGGTGAATTTTGGCCCATTCCTCCTGACAGAGCTGGTGTATCTGAGTCAGGTTTGTAGGCCTCTTTGCTCGCACACACTTTTTCAGTTCTGCCCACACATTTTCTATAGGATTGAGGTCAGGGCTTTATGATGGCCACTCCAATACCTTGACTTTGTTGTCCTTAAGCCATTTTGCCACAATTTTGGAAGTATGCTTGGGGTCATTGTCCATTTGGAAGACCCATTTGTGAACAAGCATTAACTTCCTGACTGATGTCTTGAGATGTTGCTTCAATCTATCCACATACTTTTTCTTCCTCATTATGCCATCTATTTTGTTAAGTGCACCAGCCCCTCCTGCAGCAAAGCACCCCCACAACATGATGCTGCCACCCCTGTGCTTCACGGTTGGGATGGTGTACTTCAGCTTGCGAGTCTTGGTGTACTTCAGCTTTCCTCCAAACATAACAATGGTCATTATGGCCAAACAGTTCTATTTCTCCAAAAAGTACAATCTTTGTCCCCATGTGCGGTTACAAACCGTAGTCTGGCAAATTTATTGCAGTTTTGGAGCAGTAGCTTCTTCCTTGCTGAGCGGCCATTCAGGTTATGTCGATATAGGACTCGTTTTACTGTGGATATAGATACTTTTGCACCTGTTTCCTCCAGCATCTTCACAAGGTCCTTTGCTGTTGTTCTGGGATTGATTTGCACTTTCGCACCAAAGTACGTTCATCTCTAGGAGACAGAACACGTCTCCTTCCTGAGCGTTATGACAGCTGCGTAGTCCCATGGTGTTTATACTTGCGTAGTATTGTTTGTACAGATGAACGTGGTACCTTCAGGCATTTGGAAATTGCTCTTAAGGATGAACCAGACTTGTGGAGGTCTACAATTGTTTTTGGACTTGGCTGATTTCTTTTGATTTTCCCATGATGTCACGCGAAGAGGCACTGAGTCTGAAGGTAGGCCTTGAAATACATCCACAGGTACACCTCCAATTGACTCAAATTATGTCAATTAGCCTAATTTTCTGGAATTTTCCAAGCTTTTTAAAGGCACAGTCAACTTAGTGTATGTATACTAGTGACCCACTGGAATTGTGATACAGTGAATTAGAAGTGAAATACTCTGTCTGTAAACAATTGTTGGAAAAATTACTTGTGTCATACACAAAGTAGATGTCCTAACCAACTTGCCAAAACAATAGTTTGTTAACAAGAAATTTGTGGAGTGGTTGAAAAACGAGTTTTAATGACTCCAACCTAAGTGTATGTAAACTTCCGACTTCAACTGTACAGTGATGCCCAAGGCCATCTTACAGTAAGTTGAGACAATATTCCTTCCCCCAACACAATCTAGACTTTATTGTCCCCAAGTAACTGTTCCCCTCTTGGAAGTAATTATGGAATTAGCCGATGCCATGAGATACATGGACACTAAAAATCCAATATTTATAGGAGGAAATATAGCATGTCAGTCAATAACTGTCAATCAGTGGTGGAAAAAGTACGCAATTGTCATACTTGAGTAAAAGTAAAGATACCTTTAAAAGAAAATGACTCAAGTAAAATTGAAAGTCACCCCAGTAAAATACTACTTGATTAAAAGTCTAAAAGGATTCGGTTTTAAATATACTTAACTATCAAAAGTAAATGGAATTGCTAAAATGTAACTTCTTGGGGCTATGTGGGACGTTAGCGTGCCCCCCGTGGCGCACCCTATCAACAGCAGGTGCATTTCAAGAGCGGCAAATTTGAAACCTAATAAATGTCAAAATTCAAGTTTTTCAAACATACAACTAACTTACAGCCTTTGAAAGATAAACATCTTCTTAATCTAACCACGTTTACCGATTTCAAAAAGGTTTTACGGGGAAAGCATAAAGTTAGGTTATGTTAGGAGAGTACATTGACAATAGCTGTGTGCAATGCATTGTCGATTCAAAGACAGGCGTCACCAAAACCATAAAATCAGCTAAAATTATGCACTAACCTTTTACAATCTCCATCAGATGACACTCCTAGGACATTATGTTAGACAATGCATGCATTTTTAGTTCTATCAAGGTCATATTTATATCTAAAAACAGCGTTTTACTATGGCGTTGATGTTCAGGAAATCGCTTCCCTCCAATACCGGCAGTCAAGTCATGACAACAAAATAATTAATTAATATTAGAAAACATTGCTAAAATATTATATTGTCATTCAAAGAATTATAGATTTACATCTCTTGAACGCAATGGACTTGCCAGATTTAAAATTAACCTTACTGGGAAATCACACTTTGCAATAATCTGAGCACTGCGCCCAGAAAAATACGCTTTGCGATACAGACTAACCGCCATGTTGGAGAGATCTAAAATCGAAAATACTATGTAAATAATCCATTACCTTTTAATTGTCTTCATCAGATGTCACTTCCAGGAATCCCAGGTCCATAACAAATGTAGTTTTGTTCAGAAAAGCTCATCATTTATGTCCAAAAAGCTCCGTGTTGTTAGCACATGATCTAAGCCAGCCGGACTTCACTTCACGAACGGAAAAAATATATTTACGTTCGTTCAAACATGTCAAACGTTGTATCGCATAAATCATTAGTGCCTTTTTTAACCAGAACATGAATAAAATTCAAGGCGGACGATTGGGTTCTCTTTTAAAACGTATTGGAACGAGAGTACCCAACATCAACTTGCGCGCCAGGTGTCTAATGGGCCATCACCATTCCAAGGCTCTTGTTCGGTCAGATCTCACAGTATAAGACTCAAAACACTTTGTAAAGGCTGGTGACATCTAGTGGAAGCAATAGGAAGTGCCAAAACATTCCTCAGCCCCTTTGTTTTTCAATGGCATAGGCTTAAAGTCAATTCAACACATCAGGTATCCACTTCCTGTCAGAATCTGTCTCAGGGTTTTGCCTGCCAAATGAGTTCTGTTATACTCACAGACACCATTCAAACAGTTTTAGAAACTTTAGGGTGTTTTCTATCCATATATAATAAGTATATGCATATTCTAGTTACTGGGTAGGATTAGTAACCAGATTAAATCGGGTACATTTTTTTATCCAGCCGTGAAAATAGTGCCCCCTATAACATAACAGGTTAACAGAATTTAAGCTTTCAGCCAAAATAAGACACTTATATGTACCTAAATGTTTAATATTCATAATTTTTATTATTATTTATTTGAATTGTGCACCATCCAGTTTCACTGGAAGTTGTCCCACCACCGGGACACCTATCCCTAATTAAGAAAAGCAGACGGCACAATTTTCTCATTTTTTATATTGACGGATAGCAGGGGCACACTCCAACACTCAGACATAATTTATAAACAAAGTATTTGTGTTTAGTGAGTCCGCCAGATCAGCGGCAGTATGGATGACCAGGGCTGTTCTCTTGATAAGTGTGTGAATTGGACCATTTTCCTGTCAAAATGCAAAGAGTCCTTTTGGATGTCAGGGAAAATGTATGGAGTAAAACGTATATCATTTTGTTAACGAATGTAGTGAAGTAAAAGTAAAAGTTGTCAAAAATATAAATAGTGACGTAAAGTACAGATACCCCAAAAAAGGATTTAAGTCGTACTTTCAAGTATTTTTACTTACTTAGCAACATAGTGATATATTCTTATATACTGTACATTGCCCCACTCACAAGGTGTATAAACAACAACAAATACGAATAAAATAAGATAATAGATACAAAACAAAAATGTGAAGAACATAAATCAATCAACTCTAATTAGCACATGAAGTACAGTATGCAAGTGTGTGTGCCTGGACTGTATTTCTCACATGTGCAGCACATAGTATTTGTTTTACAGTCCTTCTTTGGGGGGCTGAATTGGCATCTCCTCCTCTTGCCTGCCCCAGCTGCAGCCTCAGGTGGATCAGGACAAGATTCAGCCTCTGAACAGCTTTCACAAGCGCTGCAGTGGCTGCTGTGCGGGTGAGGCGCTCCCTTCTTTGAATGTTGTCCAGGTTGTCCACGCCTCCTTTGTTGTGGTTGTAGTCCAGGATGAGGGTTGGCTTCCTGTCCTCACGATCACTGATCTCAGCCGTTTTGTGGAGTGTGTTCAGGAGGAACACATTCTTGTTCCTCTTTGGGAGGTAGGAAACTAGAGTGGTGGTGGGAGTGAAGGCAAACTGATGAGAAGGCCAAACTCCCTCTTGTTGCGAGGAGTGCAGGGGGGGACCTCAGGCTTGTTCTTTCTAACTGTGCCAACCATGGTGATCTTCCTCTTCAAGAGCTGCTGGCTGAGTTCAATCAGTAGCACACATGATCTCAATCTCTCATTGTGTGTGTGTGTGTGTCTTTGTGTTCTTTGTGGTGTGTAAATGATTTTATAACTGCCGGGTCAGATTTGACCCTGAGACAATCTTTGTACCCTGCATTCCAGGTGACTACCTCATGAAGCTGGTTGAGAGAATGCCAATAATTCTGCAAAGCTGTCATCAAGGCAAAGCGTGGCTACATAAAAACCCTTGAATGGGTTGGTGTGTCCAAACTTTTGATTGATACTGTCTATATATATTTATTCATTTATTTGGTACCTTAGGAGAGGAGTTGGAGCTTGAAAACCACAAAAAGGCATAGCACCTCAAGAACATAGATGTACTTTGCTTCATGTTTTTTGTTGTTGTGTGTAAGCAATAGAATGGCAAATGCATTACCAGGCTTGATACATATCAGTCAACAGGGTTTATACAAAATAGACACTTATAAACAAATAAAAGAACATGTTTCAGTTTAATACAATAGGCAAAAATTAAGATATAGATTGATCAATAATGGTGGTTGATGCAGAAAAGGCTTTCGAATGTATTGAATGGCAATTTCTATTAAAAACTTTAAAATATTATAGAATTGTCCTAAAACAAAAATGTGTACAAACAATAGATTATCTGATGATTTGCTTTAGAAAGGGGCACAAGACAGGGATGTCCTCTCTCCCCTCCTGTTTGCAGTGGCAATAATTCTATCTTCCTGATTCCTGCTTACAAGCAAAAACCAAAGCAGGAAGTACCAGTGACTCGCTCAGTACGGAAGTGTTCAGATGATGCAGATGCTACGCTACAGGAATGTTTTGCTATTACAGACTTGAATATGTTCCGGGATTCATCCAATGGCATTGAGGAGTATACCACCCCAGTCATCGGCTTACATTTACGTTTTACATTTAAGTCATTTAGCAGACGCTCTTATCCAGAGCGACTTACAAATTGGTGCATTCACCTTATGATATCCAGTGGAACAACCACTTTACAATAGTGCATCTAAATCTTTTTAGGGGGGGGTTAGAAGGATTACTTTATCCTATCCCAGGTATTCCTTAAAGAGGTGGGGTTTCAGGTGTCTCCGGAAGGTGGTGATTGACTCCGCTGTCCTGGCGTCGTGAGGGAGCTTGTTCCACCATAGGGGTGCCAGAGCAGCGAACAGTTTTGACTGGGCTGAGTGGGAACTGTGCTTCCTCAGAGGTAGGGGGGCCAGCAGGCCAGAGGTGGATGAGCGCAGTGCCCTCGTTTGGGTGTAGGGACTGATCAGAGCCTGAAGGTACGGAGGTGCCGTTCCCCTCACGACTCCGTAGGCAAGCACCATGGTCTTGTAGCGGATGCGAGCTTCAACTGGAAGCCAGTGGAGAGAGAGGAGGAGCGGGGTGACGTGAGAGAACTTGGGAAGGTTGAACACCAGACGGGCTGTGGCGTTCTGGATGAGTTGTTGGGGTTTAATGGCACAGGCAGGGAGCCCAGCCAACAGCGAGTTGCAGTAATCCAGACGGGAGATGACAAGTGCCTGGATTAGGACCTGCGCCGCTTCCTGTGTGAGGCAGGCTTCATCAGTAAGTGCATCAATGACGTCGTCCCCACAGTGACCGTACGTACAATACCATTCAAAAGTTTGGGGTCACTTAGAAATGTCATTGTTTTGAAATGTAAACATTGTTAATGTTGTAAATGACTATTGTAGCTGGAAACAGATGATTTTTTTATGGAATATCTACATTGGTGTACAGAGGCCCATTATCAGCAACCATCACTCCTGTGTTCCACTGTCACGTTGTGTTAGCTAATCCAGGTTTATCATTATAAAAGGCTAATTCATCATTAGAAAACCTTTTGCAATTATGTTAGCATAGCTGAAAACTGTTGTCCTGATTAAAGAAGCAATAAAACTGGCCTTTTTTAGACTAGTATCTGGAGCATCAACATTTGTGGGTTCGATTACAGGCTCAAAATGGCCAGAAACAAAGACTTTCTTCTGAAACTCGTCAGTCTATTCAGAGGACAGCCCAACAAATTGTCAGACTCCAGTCACCCAAGTCATAGACTGTTCTCTCTGCTCCAACACGGCAAGCGGTACCGGAGCGTCTTTGACTTTGAATTTGTTTATTTGCGTTTTATAGTGAATGGCATTCTGGGATTAGGGAGTTTTTGCTTGTTAAACATAAACATAAGCTTAGCTGACACGCATCTCTTTTCTAAATAATTTTACATTTCTCCCATGTGCTCACCAGACATGTGGTATATTGTAAACAAGGTCGCTAACTTATGTTTCGTTTTTTTGTCAGCGCAACCTGTTATTTCGACTGGTTTATAGAATGAGTTTGGCCGTGGATGTGTTCCGTGTGATGCTTGCAGTGGCAGTTTTAGCATTTCAATCTTGGTGGGTCAACTCAACATATTGTTTTGGGGATGCATGCCATCAAAGCCACTACGCAATACTAAACAATACATTAATTGCACTATAACTGTGACAAACGGTTCCCACAAACTGTTAGGGCCTACATAAAGCTGTCCCAACAGCAGAGCTTTCCTTTTAGCACCATGGAGTGAATTCTTACCACCGCTACACCTGGCTATCAGCGGAGCCTTCTCTATCAGCAAAACAGTTCATTCAGCCTCATTTGCTGTCTTTTTAAAAACCCTAGCTGATATGGCTGACTAGCTTAAACAAATTTGGTTACTACTGACTCCTAAGTCGATAAGAACTGTATTCTCCTTCAATAATAACAAATGCCAAAATGAGTTTTGACTTTAGAACCATACACAAGCATTATTACATTTATGTTTAGTAAATTCACATTGTTTATTCTTATATCATGAACACTAAGTTGTAAGTATAAGCAAATGCAAGCAAACGAGCTGCAACGAGGTAAGCCTATTCATTCAGCACTTTCAAAATGGACACTGACAGAAATCCAGATAGATGTTAGTTCAGATAAATTCAGCGAGATGCTGAAGCCTTAACTTTACTCTTTTTAAGTCACCACACACACACAGAGAGAGAGAGAGAGAGAGAGAGAGAGAGACTCAGTTAGCCTACCATTTGAAAGATTTTATTAGGCCTATGTGGTCTAAAAAGGAAGGAAAATAAAATGATGAGGATCCACATTTATATACAATATACCGAAACATAGTCAGCGCATTGTGCAAACAAAACAGAACTTTTTGTAGAAAACAAATATTTTAATGGAAAGAGACTTTCACTGGCAAACATGGTTACAGACCCAACAACATTATCAAGAATCTCCTCCTCATCAGGAAAAGTACATGAGCTAATTATAACACACAAAGTAAGAAAAACAATTAAATCATTCCAACATTGCCTAAAATGATGAATAATATACTAATGAGATAGACCTATATAAGCATTAGCCATATAACAATTGAGATGCACAAACTCTGGCGTAAGGGAATGATGAGCGGATAAGAGGCAATCCATATTTTCTATTTAGGCATTAATGAGAAAGCTAAGATGGACGTAGTCAATATAACTATTTGTTCAGCACTTTTGAAATGTACATCAACAGAATTCAGAACATGGGCTGTTCTTACAGTGTTCTCCGTGTACACCAAGTCAGAACTGTAGGATATATAAAGGGGGCATAGAAGCAGACAAAGAAAGCTCTTACAATATACGATGATGACATTTCTCTAAAATAGGCTATGTGCACCACCAAGTCAGAACAGTAGGCTAAATTCTGAGGGGGAAAGGGACAACATTATTAGATTGAGGCACATGGGCTACTAACAGCTTACTACACAACACACACTAGGTACTACTTTTTTATCTACAGTATACAGATCTCACTGGCATATTACATAATTTATACAGCAGCATACAAGATATTTTTGCACTCACCGTTGTTGTGCTGTGCTCACTTGAACAGGAATGTGGAGCGGCAGTCCTTCTTGTGTGCAAATTTTGTCATCAAAGTCTCTGGTTGATGGTGCTTTCAAGACAACTGGGAACTCTGAAAAAAAGGCATGGTCGAATCATAACGTCAGTGATCTTCAAGTTGGTGCTCTAGAAAGAGGCCAAACTACCCGACTTGGAATTCCGAGTTGGATGACCGTTCGAAATGTATTTTCCTAGTCGGAGCTTGTTTTATTTAGAGTCCCCAATTGTTGTGAACCTTCTGAAGTCTGAGATTTCCCAGTTCCGAGTTTCCAGTTGTTTGGAAGGTGGCATAAATCATTCTGGATTGACAGCATGGCCAATGTATAAAACCTTTTCTGGCCCATGGTGTTGCGTGTGAATGTTTATCCTTTAAAAGCTTAGAAAAGAGACCCTTTCAGACAGATGTTTTAAATCCTTAAACCCAGCCATGGACCATACACCCTCTCCACCAAATAGCAGGTAGGGGAAGCAAAAAAGTGATTGCTTTGCAACGCTTGCAGTTAGCTAGTGATTCCTTCCAAATCACTCATTTTTGAATTTGCGATTAGTGACTTGTTGTGTAATGTTTATGTCCAATGAGCACCGATACGTTTTATCTATAATTTCTCTTAATAAGACAAGGAATTTAAAGGATTTGCCAGTAAATTGTCGACGTGATTCATGATGATGACTGCTTGTCCAGAATGCTAGCTAAGATTTTGAAAGTATGATGTTTACATGATCAGCCCAATCAAAGCTACGGTAGATATAATGTGATTTGACGTCATTTTATCTGTGGCCAATGACCTTGAGCCTTCTTGGATGGGCACTTCTAATGTAAATATATGGCAGCCCCCAAGGGGGTTTGAACTGCCAAGCTCTCCCTGTATATTCTGTGGTGACGTAGTGTCCCCATGAGTGACAGAACACTGAGCCAATCACGGTGCAACTAGAGAAGATTACCAAAGCCTACACTCTGTATTTTCTGCTGGCTGCCCCTCCATCACAGAAAGCACTGAGCAATGCTGAAACACCTGCATTTTGGAGCTGCCTTCCTGAAGTAGGCTGCTTTATTCACTCAGTACATTTACAGTGGCTTGCAAAAGTATTTACCCTCCTTGGAATTTTTCCTATTTTGTTGCCTTCCAACCTGGAATTAAAATAGATTTTTGGGGGGTTTGTATCATTTGATTTACACAACATGCCAACCACTTTGAAGATGCAAAATACTTTTTATTGTGAAACAAACAAGAAATAACACAAAAAAACGGAAAACCTGAGCATGCATTTACTATTCACGCCCCCCAATTACAGCTGCAAGTTGGGGTATGTCTCTTGGGGTATGTCTTCCCTGTGGCTCAGTTGGTAGAGCATGGTGTTTGCAACGCCAGCATGGTGTGTGCAATGCCAGGGTTGTGGGTTCGAAGAAATGTATGCATTCACTACTGTAAGTTGCTCTAGATAAGAGCATCTGCTAAATGTAAAAAATGTAAATGTCTATAAGCTTGAGACATCTAGCCACTTGGATTTTTGCCCATTCTTCAAGGCAAAACTGCTCCAGCTCCTTCAAGTTTGATGGGTTCCGCTGGTGTACAGCAATCTTTAAGTCATAACACAGATTCTCAATTGGATTGAGGTCTGAGCTTTGACTAGGCCATTCCAAGACATTTAAATGTTTCCGCTTAAACCACTCGAATGTTGCTTTAACTGTATGCTTAGGGTCATTGTCCTGCTGGAAGGTGAACCTCCGTCCCAGTCTCAAATCTCTGGAAGGCTGAAACAGGTTTCCCTCAAGAATGTCCCTGTAATTATCGCCACCCATCATTCCTTCATTGCTTCACTGTGGGGATGGTGTTCTCGGGGTGATGAGAGGTGTTGGGTTTGCGCCAAACATAGCATTTTCCTTGATGGCCAAAAAGCTAAATTTTAGTCTCATCTGACCAGAGTACCATCTTCCATATATTTGGGGAGTCTCCCACATGCCTTTTGGCAAACACCAACGGTTTGCTTATTTACTCCAATCTCCGCTGTGGAGCTTTGCAGCTCCTTCAGGGTTATTTTTGGTCTCTTTGTTGCCTCTCTGATTAATGCCCTCCTTGCCTGGTCTGTGAGTTTTGATAGGCGGCCCTCTCTTGGCAGTTTTGTTGTGGTGCCATTATTCTTTCCATTTTTTAATAATGGATTTAATGGTGCTCCATGGGATGTTCAAAGTTCCTGATCTTTTTTTATAACCCAATCTTGATCTGTACTTCTCCACAACTTTATCCCTGACCTGTTTAGAGAGCTCCTTGGTCTTCATGGTGCCACTTACTTGGTGGTGCCCCTTGCTTAGTGGTGTTGCAGACTCTGTGGCCTTTCAGAACAGGTGTATATATATACTGAGATCATGTGACAGATTATGTGACACAGATTGCACACAGGTGGACTTTATTTAACTAATTATTTGACTTCTGAAGGTATTTGGTTGCACTTGATCTTATTTAGGGGCTTCATAGCAAAAGGGGTGAATACATATGCACAAACCACTTTTCCTTTTTTTATATAATTTTTTGAAACAAGTTATTTTTCTCATTTCACTTCATCAATTTGGACTATTTTGTGTATGTCCATAACATGAAATCCAAATAAAAATACAGGTTGTAATGCAACAAAGTAGGAAAATGCCAAGGGGGATGAATACTTTTGCAAGGCACTGTATTTTGACATATATGACACAAATGAATGCCAAAATAACATGCAAAACAGGCAAAGTTAAAGACCTTTATTTTCCATCAGTACAATACATTGTTTAGATGCTTTCAGACAACAATGCTGTTTAAAAGCGTTTGTTTCATCTTACGTTCCGTTGCTACTGTTCCAATCACATATTTGCTTTCTTATATGTCCTAGATATAGGACAGATTCTTCAAATCCTTTTTCTTTACGATACATGTTTTAACTGTCTTTTTTGCCATTTATGAATGTGTTATTCAACATGTTTCTATGGGCTATAGTTATAAAGGAAAAATTCAATATGTTTTCAATTAATAACTAAATGATCCATGGTATGACCATCCTTAAACAATTCCATATGTTAGCTTAGTAGAACCCCCCCCCCCCCCCCCTCAGAGGTTCAATCTGTTAAAACATCAACTCGGAATGTGGCTTGTGGAGCCAGCTGGGGTAATGCTAACATGAAGAGAACTTAAGCACATGGAATAAATTAAGAGTTTTAATGAGTGCTTCTATTCTCCTATCAGCGGAAGCCTTGCTTAACCTGCCTTTAGTTTGCATCTCCTCCCACAGCTATTGGTCTCTTCCTACTGCCTTCCTTCCCTCCATGCTTCCTTCCTTTCTCCCCTCCCTTAATATGATGACTTCTCCCTGGATCTCAGTAGCAGCCTTTCCCCTTGTTCATTTCCCTAGCAACCCCCACCCATCCCCACCGTGCCTTTGTTCTGACAAATTAGGTAATGCTGGAACCATCTCTGTGGGGCCAGTGTGATACAAGCCTGAACAGAGGGGTGCCAGAAGTCTTTTCACACAGGAGATCAAGATAGAGAGACATGTTCTAACAGACAGCCCTGAGAGAGAGAGAGAGAGAGAGAGAGAGAGAGAGAGAGAGAGAGAGAGAGAGAGAGAGAGAGAGAGAGAGAGAGAGAGAGAGAGAGAGAGAGAGAGAGAGAGAGAGAGAGAGAGAGAGAGAGAGAGAGAGAGAGAGAGAGAGAGAGGAGAGAGAGAGAGAGAGAGAGAGAGAGAGAGAGAGAGAGAGAGAGAGAGAGAGAGAGAGAGAGAGAGAGAGAGAGAGAGAGAGAGAGAGAGAGAGAGAGAGAGAGAGAGAGAGAGAGAGGAGAGAGAGAGAGAGAGAGAGAGAGAGAGAGAGAGAGAGAGAGAGAGAGAGAGAGAGAGAGAGAGAGAGAGAGAGAGAGAGAGAGAGAGAGAGAGAGAGAAAATAAGGGACTACAGTGCATAAATTCTTTTTATGATAATGACAAAGTTTTAACAGACAGTTCCACAGCCAAGAAAGTGAGAGAGAGAACACAATGGACTATAAGGACAATGACAATAATGGGGGAAATATAATAACCTCTTGATTTGCCCTTGTATGTTAAACGTTAAACATAACACTGTAACAAGGTAAGAATTCTAAACATGAAAGGGGCTACTTTATGAACGCACTCAGAACTATTCAGGTTTTGTAGATCTTTGTACTGGATTGTGCATCTGCACGTTTGCCTGACAGCCTTTTATTTGCTACTTCTCAGTAGGACCAGAATACATGTTGATTTTTATTTTCTTCCTGTGAAGGGCGAATGTGCTGTAAATTGTGAGGGGACACTTCCTTTCGGTCACACCATGAGATTCCTTGACTTTCAGAGAACACACCGCTATAAGCCATTTTTTTTAAAATGTAACCTTTATTTAACTTAGAACAACCATGAAACACAAGAGACAAGAAAGGCGGTGCAAGAAAAGAATCTCAAAAGCTTGTCGAAGTTGTTGAAGTTTTGTTGGCTACTGGGGTAAAAATAAGGGACCGCAGTAGACCAAAGGGAAACTGTTTTGAAAGAGCCTCCCACACTAAGTCTAATGCCTTTTTGATACAGTAATGATTGGCAAGGCTTTTTAAAGCCGTCCATAGACAGAGTAACACAACGTCCTCACCAGTCCTAGACTTGTAACTTCACTGTCTCGCTATTTAAAACATACCTAACCTAGACAGACTACCACTCCAGTGGCCCGCACCCTCCACCCCCACGTCCCACAAGGTTACTCACTTAGACCCATAAATGCCTGGTAACACAAGCACTCCAGTTCCCCTTAAATGGGGGATTACTTGAGTGCCTCAGAGTAATCGGTGTATTTCTGCGACTGCTTATAACATTTTGTCAAGTCTTTGCTGTGGTTTATTTGCTGTAGTTTCTCTCAAATTCATTAGCTTGAGTGTGTGTGTGTGTGTGTGTGTGTGTGTGTGTGTCAGCTTGCAACAGGCTGGGCTGGCTTTGGCGTGACATACTGTATGTTCATTCTTCCCACATGCAATACAGTTTGCTATATACTAATTTCAGAAATCCTTTGATTTGTTGGATTATTTGGTTATTTTACATTACTCGGATAGAGTTTGTGGGTAAAACATGTGGCAAAGCATTTTTATTGTATGCCATCTTCCACACTTGAATGTAATCCCATGTACAGTGCCTTCAGAAAGTATTCATATCACAACTTATTTTGTTGAGTTAGAGCCTGAATTGAAAACGGATGACTTTTTTTTCTCACCAATCTACACACAATCCCCCATAATAAAATAAAAACATGTTTTTAGAAATTTTAGCAAATGTAATGAAAATGAAAAACAGATATGTAATTTACGTAAGTATTCACACCCGAGTTAATACATGTTAGAATTGCCTTTGGCAGTGATTGCAGCTATGAGTCTGTCTGGGTAAGTCACTAAGAGCTTTGCACACCTGGATTGTGCAATATTTGCACATTCTAATTTTAAAAATGATTTAAGCTCTGTAAGAGTTGGTTGTTGACCATTGCTAGACCAATGGTGAAGTCCCTGAGTGGTTTCCTATCTTTCAGCAAAATGAGTTTGGAAGGATGCCTGTATCTTTGTAGTGACTGCATGTATTAATACACCATTCAAAGTGAATATCAAAGAGATATTCTGTGCCTGTTTTTTTTAATTTTCACCCATCTACCAATAAGGGAAAACCTCCCTGATCTTTGGGGTTGAATCTGTGTTTGAAATTCACTGCTCGACTGAGAGACCTTACAAATAATTGTATGTGTGGGGTACAGAGAGGAGGTAGTCATTCAAAAATCATGTTAAATACTATTATTGAACGCAACTTGAGTCCATGCAACTTATTATGTGACTTGTTAAACACATTTTTAGGCTTGCCATAACAAAAGGGTTGAATACTTACTGACTCAAGACATTTTAGCTTTTAATGAATTTGTAAAAAAAATTCCAAAGACTTAATTACAATTTTATATTATGGGGTATTGTGTTTAGGCCAGTGACACATCTTAATTTAATTCATTTTAAAGTCAGGCTGAAACACAACAAAATGTGGAAAAAGTCAAGGGGTGTGAATACTTTTTGAAGGCACTGAAAAGCCTCAGTGAAAACTTCCATTCCATATTCTCTGTAGAATGATGTAAGAAGTGTCCTATATCAGTGGAAGCTCATCATAGGTGGACGGGGAGGATCATCCTCCTCAGTGAATTTCATAACAATTGAAATTTTAAAACACTTAAAAAGTTGTCCTTTTTCGATAAAACTATACTAAATATCATCACATCACCAAAATAATTGATTATAACACTATTTTGCAAAGGTCAACAGTAGCCTCAAAAGCACTCTGTAGGGTAGCACCACGGTGTACATTTACATGTTAGTCATTTAGCAGATGCTCTTATCCAGAGCGACTTACAGTAGAGTGCATACATTTTTATACACTGGCCCCCTGTGGGAATTGAACCCACAACCCTGGCGTTGCAAGCGTCATGCTCTACCAACTGAGCTATAGTGTAGTCAGAAGAAAGCTGGCTTCCGTCTTCCTCTGAGTACATTGACCTTAATACAAAACCTAGGAGACTCATGGTTCTCACCCCCTTCCATAGACTTACACAGAAATTATGACAACTTCCGGAGGACATCCTCCAACCTATCGGAGCTCTTGCAGCATGAACTGACATGTTGTCCACCCAATCAAAGGATCAGAGAAACAATCTAGTACTTAAAGCATGAGCTGCAGCTAGCTAGCAATGCAGGGCATAAAATGTGGTGAGTAGTTGACTCAAAGAGAGAGAAAAAAAATAGTTGAACAGTTTTGAACAAATTAATTTATGCCTAAATGAAGGAGAAGCAAGAGAGAAATCTAGAGAGATTATCATTTTTTTCACTTTCAGTTTCACTTACTTAGCAAGCAAATGCAGCTAGTTAGTTTAGCGTACTGAAACACCCTGCTCAAATAGAGGGATGCTATGTTAGCTAGCTGGCTATGACTTTCCAACACAACACTGGAACTCTTCCAAGACAAGGTAAGCTTTTTGTTTTACTAATTTATTGCCACCAGGGCCCGCCGGCATAACTGCTTAATGACTGTGCACTGTAACATTACTGCATGATTTGGCGGGTTTACTAACTCATTAGTTCTATTAGCTACGCTGACTAATATGGTGACAACAATGTAGGCTGTGTGTTGCGGTTTGGCTTTCTTAAGGTTTTTTCGCCTGGTCACATACAGCTGATGTGTTGTGCATTGAAGTCCACAAGTGAAGGGAAAAGGTGAAAGGAGGAGAGCGCATGGCTGCTATGAAACTGTGAACTGTGTTTACGCATGATCAGGGGTGCATACATTCCTTCGATTCTGTTAAAAACGTTTCTTAAAGAGAAGCAATTTCTTAAACAGGAACAAGACTAACATTTCGTTTTCAACAGCGGAGATTTGTATAAACCTTGCTGTCTGTCTCTCCGACATTTGCAACATTGTTTCAATATTCAAATTCGATCTCCTGCTGTCCCATAGTAATCAACGTGTCGGGAGTCGGGACGAGACAGACAGGCAGGCAGTGTTTCTCAGCCAGTCAAAATCATGAATCAGCTGGCATAATTTTTATGGATATATACAAAAAAAGGTAAATTGAAAAAAAGTAAAACAAAATGCAGCTAATTTGCAGTCTTTCCAGCTTCAGTTTGAAGTCTTTCCAGCTTCAGTTTGAAGTTATTGTGTAACTGTAGCTGTGTTATGGCTAGCTCCTCTGAACAAAAGTGTAATGATTGAGCACATTTTCTATGCCAGGCGAAATCACGCCTCATTAGCTCATTGTTATGGATGTATCCAAATAAATGGCACTACAAAACAGCTTAAACAAATGCAAATGCAGCTACTTAGCTGTTAACCTGGCTTCACTTTTTGATGTGACTGTAAGTTAGCCGTAGTTGGCTAGCTAGCAAGCAAGAGATAAAATGTTGCCAGCCAGTATGGATACAGATACAGATGGATATAGATACAGAACAAAAAAACTGAACGACTGGGTCGCGTCCATAGATACGTCCCTCGACTTTGTCTCGGGCCTAACAACACCTGTGCCAATATATCCTCCAAACTCTAGCTTCTCCGACATTATCACTTAAACATTTAACTGGGTGAATGGAATATGAATGACAGTCATCCAATGTGATTTAAAAGAAATAAGGCCATGCTCATGAAAAAAATGTGTCCTCCCTCATCTGAAATGGCACTTACCGCCACTGTCCTATATATAGTAAGCCTAACTTAAGTTTGTCTCTTCTCTCAACACCAGTTTTGTTTGTAATAATTGCCCCTGAAGGCACTAATAAAGTTGTAGTGAATTGACATGATTGAGGTGAATAAGACTCATCACCGCACTTGAGAGAAATGCCACACGAGGATGAAGAGGTGTGAGCTGATGAGAGAAGATGGCTTGACAGGAATGAAGCATTATCTCTCTCAATCCTCTCGACTTCATTTGGAGGCTTTGAGAGTGGGAGAAGAACGTCTGGCAGATGGTCTGCTTTCTGTTAAGTGCACTGGCAACAAACATTATAGCCACAGGCTCTTCAACAATCGGTCTTTACTTGTTCTAAATTACCTTGAATCTGACATGGGGGTAGGTGCTGTGCAGCTTTAAAAACGTCTCATGCCCATGCCTGTTGTGAGAGAGAAAGAGCGAGAGATATTTAAGCACTCCGTGTGGCTTCATTTCACTGTGGGCAACAATTTAATATCACTGACACAACACATTGATGGGGTGTTTGAGTAATTGTATGTGTGGATGAGGGCAACTCGTGTGGGTGTTATACTTCCAGTCAAATCTCTCACTGATGCAGGACTTGGCAGGCAAGTTCAGCTCAGCGCCTGCCATGTCATCCGAAGGTCTCCTCATCCGGGGGTGGTCTCCCAGCGTTGTTTCTGAAAATATACACAAATTATAAGTAAATGCAACGGATCCATGACTTCAGTGAGCAGACTAAACAAAATAAATGGTTGTGTAAGAAGTTGGGTGTCATTGTTGTGTGGGTAGGTGGCAGGGAAGTCAGGCGCAGGAGAAACCAACTTGGTGTAACTGGAGTAGTTTAATATATTAAAACAAACTCCAAAACCAACGTACATAAAATTAACATGGGTGAACATACCCGTCGCACACCTATACAAAATTTACGAACACATAACCACAAACAATCTCCGAAAAAGACATGAGGGGAAACAGAGGGTTAAATACACAGCATGTAATTAATGGGATTGGAACCAGGTGTGTAGGAAGACAAGACAAAACCAATGGAAAATGAAAAATGGATCAATGATGGCTAGAAGACCGGTGACGTCGAAGCTGTAACCTGTCTGGGATAGGGGGCAGTATTTTCACGGCCGGATAAAAACCATACACGATTGAAACTGGTTACTACTCTGGCCCAGAAATGAGAATATGCATATTAGCGGATTTGGATAGAAAACACTCTAAAGTTTCTAAAACTGTTTGAATGGTGTCTGTGAGTATAACAGAACTCATATGGCAGGCAAAAACCTGAGAAGATTCCAAGCAGGAAGTGGCCTTTTTGCGAATTTGTAGTCCTTCTGTTGCTTATCTATCGAAACTCCAGTATCTGAGCTGTTACGTGACACTTTCTAAGGCTTCCATTGGCTCTCTAAAGCCTTCAGAAACCAGATTGAGGCATCTGCTGTCTCTGGGCAGATAACAGGAGCACAGTTTGTCAGTGGACTGCCTAGTGACAGAGAGATTGGAGATGCGCATTCACGAGACCTCGCCATTTTTTCTCTTCCTTTTTGAATGAATACAGCATTGTCCAGTTGGAATATTATCACTATTTTATGAGAAAAATAGCATAATTGATTTTATCCTCTATGGGCTAGTGGGATGCAAGCCTCCCACCCCTGGTACACCCTATCAACTGCAGGTGAAATATCAAGGGCGCCAAATTTGAAAACAATTAAATGTCATAATTCATATTTCTCAAACATACAACTATCTTACACCCTTTGAAAGATAAACATCTCCTTAATCTAACCACGTTGTCCGATTTCAAAAAGGCTTTACGGCGAAAGCATAAAGTTAGATTATGTTAGGAGAGTACATTGAAAATAGCTGTGTGTAATGTTTTGTCAATGCAAAGACAGGCGTCACCAAAAGCAGAAAACCAGCTAAAATTATGCACTAACCTTTGACAATCTTCATCAGATGACACTCCTAGGACATTATGTTAGACAATACATGCATTTTCTGTTCTATCAAGTTCATATTTACATCCAAAAACAGCGTTTTACTATGGCGTTGATGTTCAGGAAATATTTTCCCTCCAATACCGCCAGTCAATCAGCACAACAAATAATTACTATTCGAAAACATTGGTAAAATATTATATTGTCATTCAAAGAATTATAGATTAACATCTCGTGAACGCAACCGCATTGCCAGATTTAAAAATAACTTTACTGGGAAATCACACTTTGCAATAATCTGAGTATCGCGCCCAGAAAAATAGGCTTTGCGATACAGACTAGGCGCCATCTTGGAGTCATCTAAAATCAAAAATACTATGTAAATAATCCCTTACCTTTGATTATCTTCATCAGAAGGCACTTCCAGGAATCCCAGGTCCATAACAAATGTAGGTTTGTTCGAAAAAGCTCATAATTTATGTCCAAAAAGCTCCGTGTTGTTAGCGCGTCCTGTAGGCTACTCAAAAATATGAACGACGCCCGCCGGACTTGTCTTCATCAAACATGTCAAACGTTGTATAGCATAAATCCTTAGGGCCTTTTTAAATGAGAACTTCAATAATATTCAAGGCGGACGATTGCATTCCCTTTTAAAACGTATTGGAACGAGAGTACCCAAACATGCACTCGCGCACCAGAGCAGTATCGGCCATCCGCTTATGACCAACGTTCCAAGTCTCTTGTTCGGTCAGTTTTCACAGTAGAAGACTCAAACCCCTTTGTAAAGACTGGTGACATCTAGTGGATGGCGTAGGAAGTGCTCAATGATTAATACGTCCCTGTGTGTTTCAATGGCATAGGCTTGATAATAATTCAACACATCAGATACACACTTCCTGTTAGAAATTGTCTCAGGGTTTTGACTGCCATATGAGTTCTGTTATACTTACAGACACCATTCAAACAGTTTTAGAAAATTCAGAGTGTTTTCTATCCAAATCTGTTAATAATATGCATATCCTAGCTTCTGAGTTGGTGTAGGAGGCAGTTAAAAATGGGCACATATTTTTTTCAAAATTCTCAATACTGCCCCCTATCCCCAACAGGTTTTAAACAGCGTTTGACATGCTTCTAAGTACGGTAATGGAACATTTTGAATTTTTTTGTCTGGAAATGCGCTCTCGCGTTACCCTTTGGATAGTGACCTGAACGCACCAACAAAACGGGGATATTTGGACATAACTATGGATTATTTGGAACAAAAATAACATTTGTTGTGGAAGTAGCAGTCCTGGGAGTGCATTCTGACGAAGAACAGCAAAGGTAATACAATTTTTCTAATAGTAATTCTGAGTTTAGTGAGCCCCAAACTTGCTGGGTGTCAAACTAGCTAGCCGTGATGGCCGAGCTATGTACTCAAAATATTGCAATGTGCTTTCGCCGAAGCTATTTTAAAATCTGACATAGCGATTGCATAAAGGAGTTCTGTATCTATAATTCTTAAAATAATTGTTATGTTTTTTGTCAACGTTTATCATGAGTAATTTAGTAAATTCACCGGAAGTTTTCGGTGGGTATGCTAGTTCTGAACATCACATGCTAATGTAAAAAGCTGTTTTTTGATATAAATATGAACTTGATTGAACAAAACATGCATGTATTGTATAACATAATGTCCTACGAGTGTCATCTGATGAAGATCATCAAAGGTTAGTGCTGCATTTAGCTGTGTTTTCGGATTTTGTGACATATATGCTTGCTTGGAAAATGGCTGTGTGATTATTTTTGGCTGTGTACTCTCCTAACATAATCTAATGTTTTGCTTTCGCTGTAAAGCCTTTTTGAAATCGGACAATGTGGTTGGATTAACGAGAGTCTTATCTTTCAAATGGTGTAAAATAGTCGTATGGTTGAAAAATTGAAATTATTGCATTTTTGAGGTATTTGTATTTCGCGCCACGTTCTTCCATTGGATATTTGGCGAGACGTTCCGCTAGCAAGAGGTTAACCTATAACATACCTCATTCACTCTCCTCAGGACTTTATACGGCCCCACAAACCGCAGACCCAGCTTCCGGCAGGGCAGGCGGAGGGGCAGGTTTCGGGTTGAGAGCCAGACCCTGTGCGAACACCGGGGCCTCACTGCGGTGACGGTCTGTGCCAACTTTCTGCCGCTGTACGGCACGCTGAAGGTGGACGTGAGCGGTGTCCCAGGTTTCTCCGAGCGCCGGAACCAGTCGTCCACCACAGGAGCTTCGGTCTGACTCTGATGCCAAGGGGCCAGAACTGGCTGATACCCCAACACACACTGAAAGAGAGAGGTTAGTGGAGGAGTGGCGGAGTGGCGGAGCGAATTCTGGGCCATCTCTGCCGAGGGCATGAACGCCGCTCACGCCCCCGGCCGGTCCTGGCAATAAGACCTCAGAAACCTACCCACATCTTGGTTAACTCTCTCCACCTGCCCGCTACACTCAGGGTGAAAACCTGAGGTATGGCTGACCGAGATCCCCAGACGTTCCATGAACGCCTTCCAGACCCTTGACGTAAACTGGGGGCCCCGATCAGACACTATATCCTCAGGCACCCCGTAGTGCTGGAAGACGTGTGTAAACAGAGCCTCCGTGGACCGTAGGGAGACCGGGCAAAGGGAGGAGACGACAGGACTTAGAAAAACGATCCACAATGACCAGGATCGTGGTGTTACCTTGTGAAGGTGGAAGATCGGTTAGGAAATCCACTGACAAGTGCGACCACGGCCGTTGTGGAATGGGTAAGGGTTGTAACTTACCTCTGGGTAGGTGTCTAGGAGCCTTGCACTGGGCGCACACTGAGCAGGAGGAAACATAAACCCTCATGTCCTTAGCTAAAGTGGGCCACCAGTATTTCCCACGAAGACAGTGCATTGTCCGACCGATCCCAGGATGACCAGAGGAGGGTGATGTGTGAGCCCAGTAGATCAATCGGTCGCGGAAAGCAGACGGAACGTACAGACGCCCAGCTGGACACTGAGGGGGAACGGGCTCTGCACGTGACGCCCGCTCAATATCCAGCTCCCACACTACCGGTGCCACCAAACAAGAGGCTGGTATTATGGGAGTAGGATCTATGGACCGCTCCTCTGTGTCATACAGCCGGGACAGTGCGTCTGCCTTAACATTCTGGGAGCCTGGTCTGTAAGAGAGGGTAAACACAAAATGGGTGAAAAACATGGCCCACCTTGCCTGGTGAGGATTCAGTCTCCTCGCCTCCCGGATGTACTCCAGATTGCGGTGGTCAGTCCAGATGAGAAAAGGGTGTTTAGCCACCTCAAGCCAATGTCTCCACATCTTCAAAGCCTTGACGACAGCTAACAGCTAACTGACCACTGCCAGCGCACTGGACCCCCCTTCAGCAGTGAGGTAATGGGAGCAGCTACCTGACCAAAACCTCGGATAAACCTCCGGTAGTAATTGGCAAACCCTAAAAATCGCTGCACCTCCTTCACCGTGTTGGGAGTCAGCCAATTACGCACGGCTGCAATGCGGTCACTTTCCATCTCCACTCCTGACGTGGATAGGCGATACCCTAAGAAGGAGACGGACTGTTGAAAGAACAGGCATTTCTCAGCCTTGATATACAGGTCATGATCTAACAGGCGACCAAGCACTCTGTGCACCAGGGACACATGCTCGGCGTGTGTAGCGGAGTATATCAGAATGTCATCGATATACACCACTACACTCTGCACGTGCAGGTCCCTGAAAATCTCGTCTACAAAAGATTGGAAGACTGATGGAGCATTCTTCAACCCGTACGGCATGACGAGGTACTCATAATGCGCCGAGGTGTTACTAAATGCTGTCTTTCACTCGTCTCCCTCTCGGATATGCACTAGGTTGTACTCACTCCTGAGATCCAGTTTTGTGAAAAAGCGCACCCCGTGCATTAACTCAATCGCCGTGGCGATCAGAGGTAGCGGGTAACTGTACCCCACCGGGATTTTATTGAGACCTCGATAATCAATGCACGGGCCCAGACCTCCATCCTTCTTCTTCACAAAAAAGAAACTCAAGGAGACGGGTGAAATGGAGGACCGAATGTACCCCTGACGCAGGGATTCAGAGACATATGTCTCCATAGCCAACGTCTCCGCTTGAGACGGGATACACGTGACTCCTGGGAAGTACAGCGTCTACCATGAGATTTATCGCACAATCCCCCTGTCGATGGGGTGGTAATTGAGTGCCAAATCGGCAATTGAGAGCCAAATCGGCATATTCGGGAGGGGGAATGTGCACGGTGGAGACCTGGTCTGGACTTTCCACCGTAGTAGCACCAACGGAAACCCCTACACACCTACCTGAGCACTCTCGCAACCACCCCTGTGGCCAAGAAAAAGTGGGGTTATGACACGTTAACCAAGGTAGACCCAGCACCACGGGATACTCAGGAGTGTCAATAAGGAAAAGACAAATTTTTTTCCTTGTGACCCCCCTGCGTCACCATACTCAAAGGAGCTGTGGCCTCCCTGATAAACCCTGACCCTAATGGTAGACTATCTAATGTGTGAACGGGGAAAGGCACATCCACAGGTAAAATAGGGATCCCTAAACTATGAGCAAATGCTTGATCAATAAAATTCCCAGCCGCGCCTGAATCTACTAGCGCCTTATGCTGGGAACGAGGGGAAAAATCAGGAAAAGTGACAGACACAAATATATTGGCAACAGAGGGCTCTGGATGAGAATGGTGCCTACTCACCTGGGGTGGCGCCAGACCACCCTGCCTGCTACCTTGATTCCCAGAAGAACCTACCCGGCACCGACCAGCAGTGTGACCTCTGCGGTCACAGATAGTGCACAAGCGGGAACCCCCTCCGGTCTCCCTGTGCACTCTCTCTCCCAGCTCCATGGGTATAGGAGAGGGGGTGCGGGAGGATGGAACCACCAGACCCCGATCTGGACGTCCGCGAGCAGCCAGCAAGTTGTCCAGCCGGATGGACAGATCCACCAGCTGGTCGAAGGTGAGGGTGGTGTCTTTGCAGGCCAGCTTCCGACGGACATCCTCACGCAGACTGCATTGGTAATGGTCGATCAGGGCCCCGTGATTCCATCCCGCACCGGCTGCCAGGGTCCTGAACTCCAGGGCAAAATCCTGGACGCTCCTTGTCTCCTGCCTCAGATGGTAGAAGCCGCCGCTCTGCCCTCAGGTGGGTGGTCGAAGACTGCCCGAAAACGGCAGGTGAACTCCTCATAACGGTCCAACGCCGCATCTCCTCCTCCACACACAGCGCTGGCCCATTCCAGGGCTCTCCTGGTGAGGCACGAGACTGATGGAACTGGGTGGACCGTGGCCAGATAAAGCTCTAATTGGAGGAGGAAACCCTGGCAGCCGGCAGTATTTCCGTCGTACCCCTGAGGCATGGATATACGGATTCCACCGGGTTCAGGTTGAGAAGGGGAGCGCAGTATAGACCCCGGTTGGGCTGGTGGAGGCGCTGGAAGAACTCTCTGTCTCTCCCAGCGGTCCATATTCTGGACAACGCAATCCATGGCGGCGCACAGATGGTGAAGCTTCTTCGCTTGCTCCTGGACGTGCTCCTCCACCTCCATGTCCGGGGTATCCTCTCCTGCTGACTTCAGAATTTTGGTCAGAGATTCTGTCATTGTCGTGTGTGTAGGTGGCAGGGATGTCAGGCGCAGGAGAAACCAACTTGGTGTAACTGGAGTAGTTTAATATATTAAAACAAACTCCAAAACCAACGTACATAAAATAAACATGGGTGAACATACCCGTCGCACTTCGGCAGAAGTCGTGACATTGGGCTCTTAGGCTCTTGTGCTTAATGTCCAGTATACTGTGTCAGGAGCCATCGTCCTTGGTTTGTTGTGGAGTTTCCATTCATTTGGACTGTCGAGCCACAAAGTCATGAACATCATGGCCACGTCGGTAATGAACTCTGGGAACTATCAGTAATGAACTTCTCTGGCTTGCAGTAGCATTGCTCAGATCCTCAATTGAGCTTTGGTTCCCTTTCATCAAAGAGTCCTCCCTCATCTTGTGACTCCAGAAAATGCCCCAGATGTGTTACATTCAAATCACTGTGCAATGTAATGCTATGTCCATGTGAATCTAATGTATTTTGTTGCATTAGATGAAAGGTAGGAGTTGTAGCACATTGAACAGTATTTTTTAGCAATATTGTGGTATATGTATGATACCTTACTTGGAGTAGATGTACAGTATTAGATGCGAGTTGAGATATGTATTTAGTTGAGGGCTATTCTTTAAGCCAGTGTTGGCACAGGGGGCAATGGCATCCTTGATGTCATCAGTGGCTCTGTTTGCTTTGGATACTGCTCATATTAAATATCTCTCCCCAAAGGCCAACTTCTCTTTACAATTAGTGACAGGGAAGAATTTATCTTGGCACAGAGAGGAGTCCTTGTTTTTCTAGCCGTAATCTAGAGCTGGCCCCCCTTCTTTTTCTTTTTTTCCTGTGGACCAGTTACGGCCTGTGGGTACTGCTACAGCCTTGAAAAAGTGTAATATTGAGTATGTCTCCCTTGGGCTGAGCTAATCCCCACAATAGTGCTGCTGCACCATCTCAATGCCACATCATTCATAACTTAACACACCCAATAAAAGGGCTCTGCTAATGTTTAAAGGCACTGTCTGGAGACAATGGTAACATAAATCCACCAGTAACATGGACATTTTTCTAACAGTATAAGGGCTCGTAACCCTTGTAAGCAGTTATTTCTTTCAAGAAGTGGACGGGTGTTTTGCTTTGACCATAGAGGAATAAAAAAAACTGCAGGAATTTCAGGCACCAGGCTGGCAAGATGCACTCTGGGTACTCGACAAGGGCTGCGCCTGTGTAATCCTAGCTTGGCGGCCGGGAAGGTATGTCGGGGTTGAGCATGGGAGCCCACGTGGCGGCCGTTGTGGAAGCTTGCAGGACCATGGAGCATGTCATCTCAAGCAGCCTGGAAGGGATCCCTAGAGCAGGGCGGCATCGGCGGCTCCGACTGGCTAGAGGCTACAGGAAGGAAGTGGTTACTGGTCACTAGGAGGAGCGCTGTTTCCCTGGCCCTCACTGACTGGAGAGAGTCCAGTAATTCATAAAAGCTGGACATTACTGCAGGATTGAGGAATGAATGTTCTTAAATTCTACAGGCCGGAAGAGTTTGTGTTTGTCACTAATCAAACTCTCATGTTAAACTAAACTAAAATCTAATTCAACTTCCTCATCGTGTATGAGCAATAACTCAACACAACGTGAGCACAACATAATCTAAGCTTTCCCATAATTGAATCACTCCTTTTTGGTACTACATAGTACCGTTTCCTCTAGCAGTGTGTATCATCATGCAACCTTATTTTCAATGGTTGCACAGTTAAACAATAGTTATTTTCTCACTTTTGGGTGTGATGCATTGTTGCTCTGTCCCTGGAACAGTAATGGTTGGTTTTCAGATGGTCAATTCTCATGGTGTGTCTTGCACCACATTTGATGATGCATTGTTACACTTAATTATTCCAGGAATGAAGGCCTCGTCTGAAGATCTCAAGCCATATTATCGAGGTGGTTTGCTGGTTTTGGAGAAATTCCCCCGACTTTGTGAGATCTGTGTTGGTCGACGTGAGTAAAATATTTAAGCGTGAACTTCTTATGGCTTGAATCCCGTTAGCGGGATCGATATGACAACAGCCAGTGAAAGTGCAGGGCACCAAATTCAAAACAACAAAAATCTCATAATTAAAATTCCTCAAACATACAAGTTTTATACACCATTTTAAAGCTTTACTTCTTGTTAATCCAGCCACAGTGTCTAATTTCAAAAAGGCTTTACGGCGAAAGCAAACCATATGATTATGTTAGGTCAGCGCCTATACACAAAAAAAACACAGCCATTTTCTAGCCAAAGAGAGGCGTCACAAAAAGCGGAAATAGAGATAAAATGAATCACTAACCTTTGATGATCCTCATCAGATGACACTCATATGACTTCATGTTACACAATACATGTATGTTTTGTTCGATAAAATTCATATTTATTTCCAAAAATCTCAGTTTACATTGGCGCGTTATGTTCAGTAATGTTTTGCCTCCAAAACATCCGGTGATTTTGCAAAGAGTCACATCAATTTACAGAAATACTCATCATAAATGTTGATGAAAATACAAGGGTTATACATGAAACTTTAGATAAACTTCTCCTTAATGCAACCGATGTGTCAGATTTCAAAAAAGCTTTACCGAAAAAGCAATAATCTGAGTACGGCGCTCAGACACAAAAACATGCCATACAATATATCCGCCATGTTGGAGTCAACAATAGTCAGAAATAGCATTATAAATATTCACTTACCTTTGATGATCTTCATCAGAATGCACTCCCAGGAATCCCCATTCAACAATAAATGTTTGTTTTGTTCGATAAAGTTCATCCTTTATGTCCAAATACCTCCTTTTTGTTCGCGCCTTCAGTTCACAAATCCAAATTCATGACGCGCAGGTCAGACAAACTCAAAAAATTCAATTACAGTTTGTAGAAACATGTCAAACGATGTATAGAATCAATCTTTAGGATGTTTTTATCATAAATCCGCGATAAAGTTTCAACCGGAGAAATTCTATGTCTTCAGAAATGCAATGGAACTGAGCTACCTCTCACGTGAGTGCGCATGGCTGAGGCTCATGTCCTGCTGGCAGTCATCTGACTCCAGGAGCTCTTTTTCATCCTCACTTCACAGTAGAAGCCTCAAACAAGGTTCTAAAGACTGTTGACATCTAGTGGAAGCCTTAGGATGTGCAAAATGACCCCACAGACACTGTAGTTTGGATAGGCAATCACTTGAAAAACTACAAACCACTTCCTGTTTGGATTTTTATCTCAGGGTTTTGCCTGCCATATGAGTTCTGTTATACTCACAGACATCATTCAAAAAGTTTTAGAAACTTCAGAGTGTGTTCTATCCAAATATACTAATAATATGCATATCTTAGTTTCTGGGCGTGAGTAGCAGGCAGTTTACTTTGGGAACGTCAGTCATCCAAGCTACTCAATACTGCCACCATCCATAAAAAGTTAACCCACGCAGGGCTGCCGGCCAGACGGCATCCTTAATCGTGTCCTCCGAGCATCCGCAGACCTGCTGGCTGGACATATTCATTTTCTCCCTATCCCAGGCCCCACTTGCTTCAAGATGTCCACCATTGTTCCTGTACCCAAGAAAGCGAGGGTAACTGAACTAAATGACTTTCGCCACGTAGTACTGACTTTTGTCATTATGAAGTGCTTAAAGAGGCTAGTTAAGGAGCATATAACCTCCCCCTTACCCCACACCCTACCCACTGCAATTTGTATACCGCCCCAATAGATCCACGCATGATGCAATCGCCATCGCACTGCACATTATCCTATCCCATCTGGACAAGAGGAATACCTATGTAAGAATGCTGTTCATTGACTACAGCTCAGCCTTCAACACCATAGTACCCTCCAAGCTCATCATTAAGCTTGGGGCCCTGGGACTGAACCCCGCCTTGTGCAACTGGGTCCTGGACTTCCTGAGAGGCCGCCCCCAGGTGGTGAAGGTAAGCAGCAACACCTCCACTATACTGATCCTCAATTTGCGAAAATATCTAAAAAAAAAAAAAATTCTTTGACATTATGGGGTATTGTGTGCAGATTGATGAGGAAAAAAACGATTTAATCAATTTTAGAATAAGGCTATAATGTAACAAGAAGTGGAAAAAGTCAAGGGGTCTGAATTCTTTCCGAATGCACTGTACAGTCGTGGCCAAAAGTTTTGAGAATGACACAAATATTCAAAGTCTACTGCCTCAGTTTGAATTATGGCAATTTGCATATACTCCAGAATGTTATGAAGAGTGATCAGATGAATTGCAATTAATTGCAAAGTCCCTTTTTGCCATGCAAGTGAACTGAATCCCCCAAAAAACAGTTCCACTGCATTTCAGCCCTGCCACAAAAGGACCAGCTGACATCATGTCAGTGATTCTCTCGTTAACACAGGTGTGAGTGTTGACGAGGACAAGGCTGTAGATCACTCTGTCATGCTGATTGAGTTTGAATAACAGACTGGAAGCTTCAAAAGGAGGGTGGTGCTTGGAATCATTGTTCTTCTTCTGTCAACCATGGTTACCTGTAAGGAAAGACGTGCCATTATCATTGCTTTGCACAAAAGGGCTTCACAGGCAAGGATATTGCTGCCAGTAAGATTGCACCTAAATCAACCATTTATCGGATCATCAAGAACTTCAAGGAGAGCGCTTCAATTGTTGTGAAGAAGACTTCAGGGGGCCCAAGAAAGTCCAGCAAGCGCCAAGACCGTCTCCTAAAGTTGATTCAGCTGCGGGATCGGAGCACCACCAGTACAGAGCTTGCTCAGGAATGGCAGCAGGCAGGTGTGAGTGCATCTGCACGCACTGTGAGGTGAAGACTTTTGGAGGATGGCCTGGGGTCAAGAAGTGCAGCAAAGAAGCCACTTCTCTCCAGGAAAAACATCAGGGACAGACTGATATTCTGGAAAAAGCTACAGGGATTGGACTGCTGAGGACTGTGGTAAAGTCATTTTTTCTGATGAATCCCCTTTCCAATTGTTTGGGGCATCTGGAAAAAAGCTTGTCCGGAGAAGACAGGTGAGCGCTACCATCAGTCCTGTGTCATGCCAACAGTAAAGCATCCTGAGACCATTCATGTGTGGGGTTGCTTCTTAGCCACAGGAGTGGGCTCACTCACAATTTTGCCTAAGAACACAGCCATGAATAAAGAATGGTACCAACACATCCTCCGAGAGCAACTTCTCCCAAACATCCAGGAACAGTTTGGTGACGAACAATGCCTTTTCCAGCATGATGGAGCACCTTGCCATAAGGCAAAAGTGATAACTAAGTGGCTCGGGGAACAAAACATCGATATTTTGGGTCCATGGCCAGGAAACTCCCCAGACCTTAATCCCATTGAGAACTTGTGGTCAATCCTCAAGAGGCGGGTGGACAAACAAAAACCCACAAATTCTGACTAACTCCAAGCATTGATTATGCAAGAATGAGCTGCCATCAGTCAGGATGTGGCCCAGATGTTAATTGACAGCATGCCAGGGCAGATTGCAGAGGTCTTGAAAAAGAAGGGTCAACACTGCAAATATTAACTCTTTGCATCAACTTCATGTAATTGTCAATACAAACCTTTGACACTTATGAAATGCTTGTAATTATACTTCAGTATTCCATAGTAACATCTGACAAAAATATCTTTGAAAATTTATATTTGTATCATTCTCAAAACTTTTGGCCATGACTGTATATATGCACTGTATATATAGATTAGGTAAATTTGTTCAATTTGTTTCACAGCCTATATACACTACATGGCCACAGGTATGTGGACACCTGCTCGTCAAACATCTCATTCTAAAATCATGGGCATTAATATGGAGTTTGCAACCCCTTTGCTGCTATAACAGACTCCACTCTTCTGGGAAGGCATTCCAATAGATGTTAGAACATTGCTGCGGGGACTTGCTTCCATTCAGCCACAAGGGCATTAGTGAGGTCGGGCACTGATGTTGGAAGATTAGGCCTGTCTCGCAGTCGGCATTCCAATTCATCCCAAACGTTTTCAATGGGTTTGAGGTTAGGGTTGTGTGCAGGCCAGTCAAGTTCTTTCACACCGATCGTGACAAATAATTTCTGTATGGACCTCGCTTTGTGGATGGGAGTATTGTCATGCTGAAACAGGGAAGGGCCTCCCCAAACTGTTGCCACAAAGTTGGAAGTACAGAATGTAATTGTATGCTGTAGCGTTTCCCTTCACAAGAACTAAGGTGCCTAGCCTGAACCATGAAAAACAGACCCAGACTATTATTTCTCATCCACCAAACTTTACAGTTGGCACTATGCATTGGGGCAGGAGGCATTCTCCTGGCATCCGCCATGCCCAGATTTGTCAGTCGGACTGCCAGATGAGATGGTGAAGTGGGATTCATCACTCCAGAGAACGCGTTCCCAATGCTCCAGAGTCCAATGGCGGTGAGCTTTAAAACACTCCAGCCAACGCCTGGCATTGGGCAGGCTTGTGTGCAGCTGCACGGCCATGGAAACCCATTTCATAAAGCTCCCGACTAACAGTTCTTGTGCTGACAATTTTTTCAGAGGCAGTTTGGAACTCGGTAGTGAGCTTATGTGATCTACCACTTTGCGGCTGAGCAGTTGTTCCTCCACGATGTTTCCACTTCACAATAACAGCAGTAACCTTTGACCGGGCAGGGCAGCTCTAGCAGGGAAGAAATTTGACGAACTGACTTGTTTGGAAGGTGGCATCATGTGACGGTGCCACGTTGAAAGTCACTGAACTCTTTAGTAAGGCCATTCTACTGCCAAAGTTTGACTATGGAGATTGCATGGCTGTGTGCTCGATTTTATAGATATGTCAGCAACGGGTGTGGTTGAAATAGCCTGAATCCACTCATTTGAAGGGGTGTCCACAAACATTTGTACATATAGTGTACTCCACTGACTCCAGCTCTTCAACTTAGAATCAGTAATTGGCCACTTCTACCATTGAATCCCCCTTAACCATTGAATCCCCCTTGAACCCCGTTCCGCCTGCGGAACCCCTAGCCAACAGCCAATGGCATCGCACGACGCAAAACACAAAACCAACTAAAATACCACAATTCAATTTTCTCAAACAATCAACTATTTTACACCATTTTAAAGATAAGTCTCTCGTTAATCTAACCACATTGTCCGATTTCAAAAAGGTTTTACAGCGAAAGCAAAACATTAGATTATGTTAGGAGAGTACATAGACACAAATAATCACACAGCCATTTTCCAAGCAAGCATATATGTCACATAAACCCAAACCACAGCTAAATGCAGCACTAACCTTTGATGATCTTCATCAGATGACACTCCTAGGACATTATGTTATACAATGCATGCATGTTTTGTTCAATCAAGTTCATATTTATATAAAAAAACAGCTTTTTACATTAGCATGGGATGTTCAGAACTAGCATACCCACCGAAAACTTCCGGTGAATTTACTAAATTACTCATGATAAACGTTGACAAAATACATAACAATTATTTTAAGAATTATAGATACAGAACTCCTTTATGCAATCGCGGTGTCAGATTTTAAAATAGCTTTTCGGTGAAAGCACATTTTGCAATATTCTGAGTACATAGCTCGGCCATCACGGCTAGCTATTTTGACACCCACCAAGTTTGGGGCTCACTAAACTCAGAATTACTATTAGAAAAATTGGATTATCTTTGCTGTTCTTCATCAGAATGCACTCCCAGGACTTCTACTTCAACAACAAATGTTGTTTTGGTTCCAAATAATTCATAGTTATATTCAAATAGCTCCGTTTTGTTCATGCGTTCAGGTCACTATCCGAAGGGTGATGCGCAAGTGCATTTCGTGACAAAACATTTCAAAATATTCCATTACCGTACTTAGAAGCATGTCAAACGCTGTTTAAAATAATTTTTTATGCTATTTTTCTCGTAAAATAGCGACAATATTCCAACCGGGCAACGTTGTATTCATTCAAAGGCTGAAAGAAAAAATGGAGTAGTCTCGTGAATGCGCATCTCCAGTGTCAGTCCCCAGGCTGACCACTTACAAACTCTCCTGCTGTTCTTCGCCCAGAGACAGCAGACACCCCGTTCCACTTTTTGGCGGCTGTAGAGAGCCAATGGAAGCCTTAGAAAATGTCACGTTACAGCACAGATGCTGTATTTTCGATAGAGATGCAACAGAAGGACAAGAAATTGTCAGACAGGGCACTTCCTGTATGGAATCTTCCCAGGTTTTGGCCTGCCATATGAGTTCTGTTATACTCACAGACACCATTCAAACAGTTTAAGAAACTTTAGAGTGTTTTCTATCCAAATCTACTAATATATATGCATATTCTAGTTTCTGGGCAGGAGTAGTAACCAGATTAAATCGGGTACATTTTTTATCCGGCCGTGAAAATACTGCCACCTATCGCAAAGAGGTTAAGCTTTTACAGTCAAACTACAACCACATTAAGATTTAGCTGGTTTTCAAAGTGTTGCCAAAATCAAAATGTAGATTACTGAGCTGCCCTTTAGTTACCAATAAATTATTTTTTAAAAATGTAAAACGAAGAGTTAACTTTTTTACTAAACAGCTTTAAAATATGTTAATTTCAAGGTTGTTTGGTGACAATTCCCTTGTAAATAGTATTGTAGAATGAAAGCAATTACACTCAATGTTCACTCTAAACTGCGCTTATGCGCAGCCGCACACCTCGTCCGGTACTGCTGCACAGAATAAATATCTGAATGGTCTGCCTACCCATGTGAGAGATGCAGACTCAATGTGAGAGATGCAGACTCAACCTTTAAGTCTTTATTGAAGACTCATCTCTTCAGTAGGTCCTATGATTGAGTGTAGTCTGGCCCAGGAGTGTGAAGGTGAATGGAAAGGCACTGGAGCAACAAACCGCCCTTGCTGTCACTGCCTGACCGGTTCCCCTCTCTCTCCACTGGGATTCTCTGCCTCTAACCTTATTACGGGGGCTGAGTCACTGGCTTACTGGTGCTCTTCCATGCCGTCCCTAGGAAGGGTGCGTCAGTTGAGTGGGTTGAGTCACTGACGTGATCTTCCTGTCTGGGTTGGCGCTCCCCCTCGGGTTGTGCCGTGGCGGAGATCTTTGTGGGCTATACTCGGGCCTTGTCTCAGGATGGTAAGTTGGTGGTTGACGATATCCCTCTAGTGGTGTCCGGGCTGTGCTTTGGCAAAGTGGGTGGGGTTATATCCCGCCTGTTTGGCCCTCTCCGGGGATATCGTCAGATGGGGCCACAGTGTCTCCCAACCCCTCCTGTCTCAGCCTCCAGTATTTATGCTGCAGTAGTTTATGTGTCGGGGGGCTAGGGTCAGTCTATTATATCTGGAGTATTTCTCCTGTCTTATCCGGTGTCCTGTGTGAATTTAAGTATGCTCTCTCTAATTCTTTCTCTCTCTCTTTCTCTCTCTCTTTCTTTTTCTCTCTCTTTCTTTCTCTCTCTCTTTCTCTCTCTTTCTTTCTTTCTCTCTCTTTCTTTCTTTCTTTCTTTCTCTCTCTTTCTTTCTCGGAGGACCTGAGCCCTAGGACCATGCCTCAGGACCATGCCTCAGGACTATCTGGCTCTGATGACTCCTTGTTGTTCCCAGTCCACCTGGCCGTGCTGCTGCTCCAGTTTTAACTGTTCTGCCTGTGGCTATGGAACGCTGACCTGTTCACCGGATGTGCTACCTGTCCCAGACCTGCTGTTTTCAACTATCTAGAGACAGCAGGAGTGGTAGAGATACTCTGAACGTGATCGGTTACGAAAAGCCAACTGACATTTACTCCTGAGGTGCTGACCTGTTGCACCCTCGACAACCACTGTGATCATTATTATTTGACCTTGTTGGTCATCTATGAACATTTGAACATCTTGGCCATGTTCTGTTATAATCTCCACCCGGCACAGCCAGAAGAGGACTGGCCACCCCTCATAGCCTGGTTCCTCTCTAGGTTTCTTCCTAGGTTCTGGCCTTTCTAGGGAGTTTTTCCTAGCCACTGTGCTTCTACACCTGCATTGCTTGCTGTTTGGGGTTTTAGGCTGGGTTTCTGTACAGCACTTTGAGATATCAGCTGATGTAAGAAGGGCTTTATAAATACATTCGATTTGATAGCTGGCTCTGCAGAGACACAAGAGATTGAACTTCACTGAGTTCGCCCCATTAGTTTGCACTATACAGATCAATGTTTTTCCTGTGATCAAATCAATGTTATATCAGCTCCTTTTCAATGCAACAAACCAATCTCACTTTGTAAGATTTAGTCTGTGTTCTTGTTATAGGCAGAGCCAGAGCGTGGGGGTAGCCCCTGAGTGGTCATTCAAGCACCCAGGAGTGAATGCGCTTTTCAGATCAGTTCAGGTCAGAGCAGAGCTGCTTGTGTGTGCACATTAGTTAATATTACTTGCTAGTTAGCGAGTTATTAGCCCAGTGATACATTTAGATTCGTATAGGTCAGCGATGGGGAGTTACTGCTTCCTACAAGAGCACAAAATGTGGAGGCTACATTTCAATTTGTCTTTGAAAAGCCAGTCAGATAAAAATCTTGCTGTATGTCTTAATAAAAGGGGCAGTGTTGTATTTTGACGCAGGCTTGCATATGCAAATAAGCCAATAAACATAGGGTTAGCCTACATTGTCTAATTCTCTGTATGGAAATAATAGTTAATTATATATTGTAAAGTGCTTTCTTGCATCATACAATACAATGCAATTTAGAGTCACATATTTGGCCCATGGTGTTACAGACCAAGTAAAAAAAGTATTAATTAATGTCAAGGCCTTCATAATGGAAAAACATTTTTAAAAGTCTCATGCAATGTAGGCCTGCACTGAACACCACATATAGGCTAATGTAGTCTATATTATAGAAATCAAAAGCTGTTTCCAAGTGAAAATGTTATGGGATTTGCTTCATTTGTTTTGTTGGTAGGCCTACATTATGCTCAAATAGTCACAATAGCCTGTTGGCTATTGTCTAAAACTGTAAGGGTACAACCTCAGTGTTCACTTTAAATGAGCAGCGTATGTTTCACAAAATTCAGTTTTGTTCAAGTTTCTGCTCAGAAGACCTAAAATTTGTTCAGTGCCCCAAATTGTTTTAGGGAACATTGATTACACTTTAAGACCAAGGTCATGACAATTGGTTGAAGTGCACTTGAATAAACATTCAACTAATATTTTATTTAATTGACTGTAACACAATCTACTAGAATGTTTTTTTCCCTCAGATATAGCAGCAAACTGCATGTACATCCCCGAATGGACAGCTCATTTGAAACGACTGCACCTCGACTCACAGGGTTAAAGTAACAGCTCACAGGGCTCTGAAGTTTAAACATCCTGTCTACACAAACACTTCCTGCTCCTGTTCCTCTACTAAATCCCTGCGTACCAAATCCGAGGCAGTTAGAACTCTGAGATTTCAATGGTTTCCGATTATTGGCTTCTGAAAAGCCTTGAACAGCCTTTTGAGGCATGTTTATCATTTGTTATTCTTTCAACACTTTCAAGAACTATCATTGTGATCATCGATGAAATGAAGCTACCTCAGATAAGTAGCAGCTTGAATTGACCTATCGTTTCATCACATCCTCTTTGTTGACGCAACAGTTCAAACGGAGGCTTTTCTCATGTCTTCTTCCTAACAAAACAGAGGGCAAATCCTAATGTGATGATAATGTATTTGAATAACCTTAGCTATGTTTACAGAGAATACCGCATTTGCAATATCGATGTACTGGACTCAATGGATTTGTAATGCAAGAGAGAAAAAATAAGTCTGAAGAAAGCACAATCCCGCTAGGTCAGAGGGAGATAATTTCTTCCCCCCACTTTGTTTCTGGGGCTTAGGTTCATGGGAAGCGGGCGGTGCCAGAGAGAGAGAGAGTGAGAGGGCTTGGCCTTGGGACAACGCTCCCTTCGGACTCGAGCTTGGCCGCTTCAGTGGGCTGACTTCACACCACGCACCTGAGTACACAGATTTATACGCAGCCCTCGCGCAGAGGCTGGAATATTCAACGTACTGCCTATTGACATCATTACAGCTGCTGTGAATTCAGAATAACTAAACCTAGTCAAGCTCTCAGTGCTCACTCTCTTTCTCCTGCTTCTCCTCCTCTCTTTTTGTATTTTTTATTTTCTCTCCTCCAAGGCCCAGCTGATTTGGGCAGGTCCCATGCGGTAGACCCGGCTTTAACAGTGTCCTGCAGCCCAGGACCACCAAGTATGGGTCAGGTCTGCCTGGTATGAGTGTACAGCAGTGGCTAAAGCAAACTGCTTGACAGACTTGAGCGCCCTACATGCCTGTCAAGTTACCCTATGGGAGGCAACCTATTCAACCTGCAAGACTATGGGATGACACGTGTGTGATGCACACCTATTCAACCCGCAAGAATCTACAAGTGTCCACTGTATTTATAAACTAGGTCCATATATCATGGGCTGTGTTGTAGTAGCTAGCTATATTTTAGCACGGCCATTGAGTGTTTTTATCTTAATGATGTTATTTTACAGTTTTTCTAACATGTCCAAATGTGACCTTGCGAGGCTAGGTTGCTACTTTCATAAACATAATTAAAATGTTCCCTCAGCAAGCCAAGTTTCTCCTGAAAATGCTGTATGGTTATGTTGGTTTCACAGTCACATCATACTTTTTTTTTTAAATACAATTATTATTTCACCTTTATTTAACCAGGTAGGCTAGTTGAGAACAAGTTCTCATTTACAATTGCGACCTGGCCAAGATAAAGCAAAGCAGTACAACACAAACAACACACAGAGTTACACATGGAATAAACAAACATACAGTCAATAATAAAATAGAAAAACTCTGTATACAAATGAGGCAGGATAAGGAAGGTAAGGCAATAAATAGGCCATAGTGGCGAAATAATTACAATATAGCAATTAAACACTGGAGTGATAGATGTGCAGAAGATGAGTGTGCAAGTAGAGATACTGGGGTGCAAAGGAGCAAAATAAATAACAGTATGGGGATGAGGCAGTTGGATGGGCTATTTACAGATGGGCTATGTACAGTTGTACTGATCTGTGAGCTGCTGGTGCTTAAAGTTAGTGAGGGAGATGTGAGTCTCCAGCTTCAGTGATTTTTGCAGTTCATTCCAGTCATTGGCAGCAGAGAACTGGAAGGAAAAGCGGCCAAAAGAGGAGTTGGCTTTGGGGTGACCAGTGAAATATACCTTCTGGAGCGCGTGCTACGGGTGGGTTCTACTATGGGGACCAATGAGCTGAGATAAGGCAGGGCTTTACCTAGCAAAGAAGCAAGGGCCAGCCATCGAGAGCATACAGACCGCAGTGGTGGGTAGTATATGGGGCTTTGGTGACAAAACGAATGGCACTGTGACAGACTGCATCCAATTTACTGAGTAGAGTGTTGGAGGCTATTTTGTAAATGACATCACCGAAGTCAAGGATTGGTAGGATACTCAGTTATATGAGGGTATGTTTGGCATCATGAGTGAAGGATGCTTTGTTGCAAAATAGGAAGCCAATTCTAGATGTAATTTGGAATTGGAGATGCTTAATGTGAGTCTGGAAGGAGAGTTTACAGTCTAACCAGACACCTAGGTATTTGTAGTTGTCCACATATTCTAAGTCAGAACAGTCCAGAGTAGTGATGCTGGACGGGCAGACAGGTGTGGGCAGTGATCAGTTGAAGAGCATGCATTTAGTTTTACTTGCATTTAAGAGCAGTTGGGGGCCATGGAAGGAGAGTTGTATGGCATTGAAGCTCGTCTGGAGGTTAGTTAACACAGTGTCCAAAGAAGGGCCAGAAGTATACAGAATGGTGTCATCTGCGTAGAGGTGGATCAGAGTATCACCAGCAGCAAGAGCGATATCATTGATGTATACAGAGAAAAGAGACTGCCAGAGGTCCGGACAACAGGCCCTCCAATTTGACATACTGAACTCTATCTGAGAAGTAGTTGGTGAACCAGGCGAGGCAGTCATTTGAGAAACCAAGGCTGTTGAGTCTGCCGATAAGAATGTGGTGATTGACAGTCGAAAATCTTGGCCAGGTCGATGAATACAGCTGCACAGTATTGTCTCTTATCTATGGTGGTTATGATATCGTTTAGGACCTGAGTGTGGCTGAGGTGCACCGATGACCAGCACGGAAACCAGATTGCATAGCGGAGAAGGCACGGTGGGATTCTGTTTGTTAACTTGGCTTTTGGAGACCTTAGAAAGGCATGATAGGATAGATACAGGTCTTTAGCAGTTTGGGTCTAGAGTGTCGCCCCCTTTGAAGAGGGGGATGACCACGGCAGCTTTCCAATCTTTGGGAATCTCAGACGATATGAAATAGAGGTTGAACAGGCTAGTAATAGGGGTTGCAACTATTTCGGCGGATAATTTTAGAAAGAGAGGGTCCAGATTGTCTATCCCGGCTGATTTGTAGAGGTCTAGATTTTGCAGCTCTTTCAGAACATCAGCTATCTGGATTTGGGTGAAGGAGAAATGGGGAGGCTTGGGCAAGTTGCTGTGGGGGGTGCAGGGCTGTTGACCGGGGTAGGGGTAGCCAGGTGGAAAGCATATCCATTCGTAGAAAAATGCTTGTTGAAATTCTCAATTATCGTGGATTTATCGGTGGTGACAGTGTTTCCTAGCCTCAGTGCAGTGGGCAGCTGGGTGGAGGTGCTCTTATTCTCCATGGACTTTACAGTGTCCCAGAACCTTTTGGAGTTTGTGCTATAGGATGCAAATTTCTGTTTGATAAAGCTAGCCTTTGCTTTCCTAACTGCCTGTGTATATTTTTTCCTAACTTCCCTGAAAAGTTGCATATCGCTGGGGCTATTCGATGCTAATGCAGTACGCCACAGGATATTTTTGTGCTGGTCAAGGGCAGTCAGGTCTGGAGTGAATCAAGGGCTATATCTGTTCCTGGTTCAAAATTTTTGGAATCGATCCACTTTTCATTTTCCATTTGTTTTGTCTTCATTGTACACACCAGGTTTTCATTCCCATATTTATATGTTCCTTATTTAACCCTCTGTTTCCCCCATGGTTTTGTGCGCGTTTGTTCGTTGTAAGTTGGTCTGTATTTGTGGGCTTGATTATTTTCCTTCTTGGAATTTTGTTGTTTTGAGTAAAGTTACGTGAATTACTCATCTCTGTGTCCTGCGCCTGACTCCACCTTACCTGCTACACCTAGACGCCTTACAATGCAGGGCAAGAGTGTTTTTTTCAGGTGTGGTCTGGGCATTCACAGAGGATGAGGAAATGAGAATATAAAACCAGCATGGGTCTGATACAGCCCCTTTGATATGATTCCAGCAACCTCTTTGGTTTTGATGGCCGTCTGAGAGAGCGCAAACAAAGGCCTTCGTTCAAAGATGCACAACCTTCTGCTGCTTCTAATTTCTTAAGTCATTCATACAACTTCTTTTGTGTTTTTCAATTCAGAGTGCACATATATTGGGCACATCATTCTGGCATTTGTAACCGATTGAATAGTATTTAACTTGATGTAAAAAGTATTATTGCGAAATGTGATTTGAATGACTTTTTGTTGACATCTAGCAGGGCATGCAGACAAGATGGGGGTAGGATCAGAGTGAAAAGTAAAAAGCTGACTAAAGACAGAATTAAAGTGAGTTCTGTATGAGCCAAAACCACATCAACCTGTGATTGATTGTACAAGGTCTGTAAATCCCTCACCCAGCATTGTTTGAAACCCCATATAAACAACATAGTGGTTCAATTAGGCTACCTGCGCTGGTCATCAACATGTGAAACTAATCAACATACTGATACTGAGAAGGTCTTAAAACAGCAATCCTTGATGGAAAGGTGGATCAACTACAGTATGTGTGGAAACGATGACTCGGGCTAAGAGTCCTCAAATTGACATCTCCTGCACTAAACAATTCAATGGGTATACATGTAGCTTAATTAAGCAGTAAGGCACAAGCTCTGGGCCTGTCATTGATATATAGTTTTAATTATACTGATTATAAATCCTTTTGAAAATTCATTCAAAAACCTTTTTAACTTCCATATGTACTAGGAAGCTAAGTGTTTGTTTCTTGGGCTTCAAGAATGTGACTGATCAAAGTGCTTCAGGGTTGAAAGATAAATAATTGAACTGATTGAAAGTAAGGGGACATAGGTGAAAACACGCCATGGTCAAGGCTATGACGGGACCAGTGCAATGAGTGGAGCTTACTCAGGTGTTAAAAAGCTCATATCAGACCGAGAGCCTAATGCTTCCTACAGTAAAGTTGAAGTCGGAAGTTTACATACACTTAGGTTGGAGTCATTAAAACTTGTTTTTCAACCATTCCACAAATGTATTGTTAAAAAACTACAGTTTTGGCAAGTCGGTTAGGACATGTACTTTGTACATGACACAAGTAATTTTTCCAACAATTGTTTACAGACAGATTATTTCACTTATAATTCACTGTATCACAATTCCAGTGGGTCAGAGGTTGGGTCACTAAGTTGACTGTGCCTTTAAACAGCTTGAAAAATTCCAGAAAATGATGTCATGGCTTTATTAGCTTCTGATAGGCTAATTGAAATAATTTGAGTCAATTGCAGGTGTACCTGTGGATGTATTTCAAGGCCAACCTTCAAACTCAGTGCCTCTTTGCTTGACATCATGGGAAAATCTAAATATATCAGCCAAGACATAAAAAAAATTGTAGACCTCCACAAGTCTTGTTCATCCTTAGGAGCAATTTCCAAACGCCTGAAGGTACCACGTTCATCTGTACAAACAATAGTACGCAAGTATAAACACTATGGGACCACGCAGCCGTCATACCGCTCAGGAAGGAGACGTGTTCTGTCTTCTAGAGATGAACGTACTTTGGTGCGCACAGTGCGAATCAATCCCAGAACAACAGCAAAGGACCTTGTGAAGATGCTGGAGGAAACAGGTACAAAAGTATCTATATCCACAGTAAAACGAGTCTTATATCGACATAACCTGAAAGGCCGCTCAGCAAGGAAGAAGCCACTGCTCCAAACCCAGCATTAAAAAGCCAGACTACGGATTGCAACTGCACATGAGGACAAAGATTGTACTTTTTGGAGAAATGTCCTCTGGTCTGATGAAACAAAAATAGAACTGTTTGGCCATAATGACCATCCTTATGTTTGGAGGAAAAAGGGGGAGGCTTGCAAGACGAATAACACCATCCCAACCGTGAAGCACCGGGGTGGCAGCATGATGTTGTAGGGGTGCTTTGCTGCAGGAGGGACTGGTGCACTTCACAAAATAGATGGCATCATGAGGCAGGAACATTATGTGGATATATTGAAGCAACATCTCAAGACATCAGTCAGGAAGTTAAAGCTTGGTCGCAAATGGATCTTCCAAATGGACAATGACCCTAAGCATACTTCCAAAGTTGTGGCAAAATGGCTTAAGGACAACAAAGTCAAGGTACTGGAGTGGTCATCACAAAGCCCTGACATCAATCCCATAGAACATTTGTAGGCAGAACTGAAAAAGCGTGTGTGAGCAAGGAGGCCTACAGACCTAACTCAGTTACACCAGCTCTGTCAGGAGCAATGGGTAAAAATTCACACAATTTATTTTGGGAAGCTTGTGGAAGGCTACCCAAAATGTTTGACCCAAGTTAAACAATTTAAAGGCAATGCTACCAAATACTAATTGAGTGTATGTAAACTTCTGACCCACTGGGAATGTGATGAAAGAAATAAAAGCTGAAATAAATCATTCTCTCTCCTATTATTCTGACATTTCACATTCTTAAAATAAAGTGGTGATCCTAACTGACCTAAAACAGGGAATTTTTACTGGGATTAAATGTCAGGAATTGTGAAAAACTGAGTTTAAATATATTTGGCTAAGGTGTATGTAAACTTCCGACTTCAACTGTATGTAGTTCTTTAAGAGTTTTAGTTTAGAAAACAATCTCGCCACATATGCAGCAGTTAAAGGGATGGTTAAAAACAGCTTGATTGCCATAGCAACATCTGGGAAACTGGGCTGAAGGGAGTAGCGCTTCAAATAAGCAGTTCCACAACATCTTTAATTGAGACTCTCATTCTCCTTAATTGCCGGCCTCAGCACGTTACGGAAGGAGATCAACTGTATGTGAAGCTCTGGGGACAGGTCGTCTGGATAATGGGCATCCAATAAATTGGCAGATGCAAACAGATTATCATCTTTAGCGGACAACAGTTCTTGAGGGTTCAAACAAAAAAGTGGTTTGATATTTCGTTCATACTGGTGAATCAGCGTTTGAGTTGTGTGGTTGCAATTGTCTCTTATCTCTGGTATATCTTGGCATGCATTATTCAAGACTAGTAACCGAAAGGTTGCAAGTTTGAATCCCCGAGCTGACAAGGTACAAATCTGTCGTTCTGCCCCTGAACAAGGCAGTTAACCCACTGTTCCTAGGCCGTCATTGAAAATAAGAATTTGTTCTTAACTGACTTGCCTAGTTAAATAAAGGTAAAATAAATGTTTAAAAATTAAAAAGACTAGGTTGAAATTGTGTGCAGCACAATGCACATATAATGCACAATGTCTCAGGAAACACTGTCTGGGTTGTAAATACATGGTATAGAAAACAGTCGGGTTCAACCTAGGCCTACAGGCCGTGGTGAAATGATTTGCAACGTGACACAGTTGTATACTGTGGCTACTAAAACCCGCTATGTAGAAAAGCACAAACACAAATAAACTTTGTTCTAAGAGAAAGAAAGAAAAGAAGTGACAAACACAGAGAGAGACACAGCAAGGAAGACTTCGGGAGAATTATTAGGCTATTTACTGTATATAGCTATAGATAGTAGGCTACACTGCATAATAAAACAATCCCTAGTAAGCTAGTGTTTTGAGGGTGGACTGACTGGTTTGACTGACGGGTTTGACACCATAACGTTCTATCCAAGCTGGGAGCTGCAGGTTCAGGTAGGTTACACAAGACAGTTGTATTTATATTCTCCAAAAATAAGAGATTTGATAGGCAGGCGTATAGACATGTCGCAATTTCAGCACCATGGACAGCGATCAGTAATCTATATTTTTAGATTGGCGTCTGGCTGACACATTCTATTTATTTTTATGTTTTTAGGAAAGGGGGGGGGGGCAGCAACATGATTATCTCTTATGGATGCGCAGTGATAATTCAGATGGAACTGTTAGCAGACATAGATGCAATCATTGTCGAATCAGCATCCAGGAACCTGAACATCCATTTTATAAATAAAGGTAAAACATGACAGGCAATTACTGTATGCAAGGCATATAATAATGGTATAGCATGAAACATAAATGACTACATATACACATTTTGTTTACATAGTTACATTACTTATTAATAAACTAATATAAATACTATGCATGGAAAATAAATGTGTCCGTTTAGCATTTATTTGTCATTTAGTATTTTTACTCGCATGACATTTTAGACTGTACAGTTTAACAGTGTACATATGTAAAGCAGCCCTGCACAATTTTACCCAAGCATTGGCTTGGAAAGTCTCCGAAGGAAGTCTATGAGCAGAGGAGAGGGAACTGCTTACATCACTGGAAAATGAGTGGTGTGAAGCTATATTACAATTTCATAATTACATAGACAGACAAGATAATCCTTAACAACATAATTTAATCAGGTTACAAACCAACAAAGTGGTACACCGCTGAGCAAAAAGAATGTCTAACAGACACAAGTGGTTTCCATTCCTGGTTTCTAGCTGAGCTCAGAATATGATTTTGTTGCCTTGGACACTCACATGCCTTCTCTCTAAAGCAAACATATCTCACTTTATGATATGCAATTACCCCAAAACCACTTAAAAAAACATTTGACTTCCATGTGCAGTTGTTAGAAAAATTATAATGTATCTACCAACTGTGGGAGGATAAATATATTTAAGATATTTAGCATTATTTAATGTATGACCTAACTTTTGTCTATAAAAATGTAATACGCTTAAACACACAAGTACTTGTCAATGAAGAAAATTCAGGTACTGTACTGACAGTGCTATTTTCCAGCTGAATAACGGAGCACATAAGGTCTTTCGTTTAAAAAGGAAACATAACAATGTGGACCCCTGAAATGAGAGATAGCTTTGCTTACTTGTTGCTGTGGTGACAGAGGAAGCAGTCTCAGCCCAGGAGCAGACTCTGTTGGCAACCGGGGTCGTTCCATGTCATTTGTGTTGATAATTTACTATCTTATCATAACATATGATTAATCTGTTATTACAATACGCCTTTCCTTTCCACTATGTTTTTTTATGACTAGAGGGACACTCATACAGTGCCTTCAGAAAGTATTCATTCCCCTTGACTTATTTGACATTTTGTTGTGTTACAGCCTGATTCAAATTGGATTGTTTCTCACCCATCTACACACATAACACCATAATGACAAAGTGAAAATGGGGATGCTATGGGGACGCTTTTCAGCGGCAGGGACTGGGAGACTGGTAAGGATAGAGGGAAAAATGAATTGAGGCAAATCCTTGATGAGACCTTAGACAGGGGGTGAAGATTTGCGTTCCAACACGACAATGACCCCAAGCATACAGCCTAAGCAATGCTGGAATGGCTTCAGAACAAGAATGTGAAAGTTCTTGAGTGGCCCAGTCAAATCCCATTGAAAATCTGTGGAAAGACTTGAAGATTGCTGTTCACCACCGCTCCATCTCTAACTTAACAAAGTTAGAGATGGAGAAAATCCCCAAATCCAGAAGCTCAAAGCTGTAATCACCGGCAAAGGTGATCCTACAAAGTATTGACCCAGGGGTCTGAATACTTAGGGAAATTAAATATTTCTGTATTTCATTTTTACACATTTGCTAAAATGTCTATAAACATGTTTTCACTTTGTTATGGGCTATTGTGTGTAAATGGGTGAAAAAAATACATGTAATCCATTTTGAATTCAGGCTGTAACACAACAAAATGTTGAATAATTCAAGAGGTATGAATACTTTCTGAATGCACTGTAGCTGTTGCTGGAGAATAACTTTTGCAGAGAGCAGTAATATCCAGTTTCTTCCTTAAAAAATAATGTCATAAATAAATAAACAGGTCCATATTATGCTTGTTTCAACTTTCTTCATGCCATTGATTCTCCATATCATAACACCAACCCTGTATTTCAGTATGTTCAATTTTCTCAAAACATTTATATACACTGCTCAAAAAATAAAGGGAACACTTAAACAACACAATGTAACTCCAAGTCAATCACACTTCTGTGAAATCAAACTGTCCACTTAGGAAGCAACACTGATTGACAATACATTTCACATGCTGTTGTGCAAATGGAATAGACAACAGGGGGAAATTATAGGCAATTAGCAAGACACCCCAATAAAGGAGTGGTTCTGCAGGTGGGGACCACAGACCACTTCTCAGTTCCTATACTTCCTGGTTGATGTTTTGGTCACTTTTGAATGCTGATGGTGCTTTCACTCTAGTGGTAGCATGAGACGGAGTCTACAACCCACACAAGTGGCTCAGGTAGTGCAGCTCATCCAGGATGGCACATCAATGCGAGCTGTGGCAAGAAGGTTTGCTGTGTCTGTCAGCGTAGTGTCCAGAGCATGGAGGCGCTACAAGGAGACAGGCCAGTACATCAGGAGACGTGGAGGAGGCCGTAGGAGGGCAACAACCCAGCAGCAGGACCGCTACCTCCGCCTTTGTGCAAGGAGGAGCACTGCCAGAGCCCCGCAAAATGACCTCCAGCAGGCCACAAATGTGCATGTGTCTGCTCAAACGGTCAGAAACAGACTCCATGAGGGTGGTATGAGGGCCCGACGTCCACAGGTGGGGGTTGTGCTTACAGCCCAACACCGTGCAGGACGTTTGGCATTTTCCAGAGAACACCAAGATTGGCAAATTCGCCACTGGCGCCCTGTGCTCTTCACAGATGAAAGCAGGTTCACACTGAGCACATGTGACAGAGTCTGGAGACGCCGTGGAGAACGTTCTGCTGCCTGCAACATCCTCCAGCATGACCGGTTTGGCGGTGGGTCAGTCATGGTGTGGGGTGGCATTTCTTTGGGAGGCCGCACAGCCCTCCATGTGCTCGCCACATGTTAGGTAATTGGGTGTGTTAGGTAATTGGGTGTTGGACTCTCAATTGGAGGCAGGTGCTTGTAGTTGCCTTTGATTGAGAGTCCTATATATAGGGATGTGTTTTGTTTGTTAATTGTGGGTAGTTGTATTTCGCACTGCTAGTTGTCGTAGCCTGTGAAACTGTCGTCTGTCGTTCTCTTGGTTTATTGTTTTTTCCGTGTTCACATTTATTTAATAAATAATAATGATGAACATGCAACCCGCTGCGCCTTGGTCCTCTCTTCACGAAGACAGCCGTTACAGAACTACCCACCAAAAATGGACCAAGCAGCAGAGGAGGGAGCAACAGGTGGAATGTCGTGAGTCATGGACTTGGGAGGAGATTCTGGCCGGAGAGGGCCCATGGAGGAAGTCTGGGGAGGACCGGAATCGCGGCTGGCGAGGAAGCCGGAGAGGCAACCCCAATAATTCTTTTTGGGGGGGCACATGGGTAGGTTGGCTGGGCGAGGATTAAGTCCCAAGCCAAATCCCCGTGTTTTTTCCAAACAACCATTGACTGGACAGGTCCCGTGCTTTGGGGTGATGGGTGCTGTGACGAGGCCGGGTATTTTCAGGCCGGTATGCGCAGTACCAGCGCCCCGCATGTGCCAGGGGAAAGTGGGCATCCAGCCAGTAGGGGTGATGCCAGTCCTGCGCTCGAGACCGCCAGTGCGCCTCTACGGTCCAGTGTTTCTCGCTACACGCACTAGCCTTGAGGTGCGTGTCTTCAGGCTGGCACGTCCAGTACCAACACCACGCATCAGGCTTCCAGTGCGTCAGCCAACTCCAACTCGGCCGGTTCCTGCTCCCCGCATTAGCCCTGAGGGGCGTGTCTCCAGGCTGGCACGTCCAGTACCAGCACCACGCATCAAGCTTCCAGTGAGTCAGCACAGTCCAACTCAGCCTGTTCCCGCTCCCCGCACTAGCCCGGAGGTGCGTGTCCCCAGGCTGGTACCTCCACTACCAGCCCCACGCATCAGGCTTCCAGTGCGTCAGACCAGGCCAGAGTGTCCGACAACAATGCCTCGTCCAGAGAGTCCGGCAACAGTGCCTCGTCCAGAGTGTCCGGCAACAGTGCCTCGTCCAGAGTGTCCGGCAACAGTGCCTCGTCCAGAGTGTCCGGCAACAGTGCCTCGTCCAGAGTGTCCGGCAACAGTGCCTCGTCCACAGTGTCCGGCAACAGTGCCTCGTCCAGAGTGTCCGGCAACAGTGCCTCGTCCAGAGTGTCCGGAACAAGGGGAGATGGCCCACTGTCCGGAACCAGGGGTGACGGCCCACTGTCCGGAACCAGGGGAGACGGCCCACTGTCTGGAACCAGGGGAGACGGCCCACTGTCCGGAACCAGGTGAGTCTGCCACCAGTCCGGAGCCGCCAGAGCCGCCCGCCAGTCCGGAGCCGCCGGAGCCGCCCGCCAGTCCGGAGCCGCCAGAGCCGCCCGCCAGTCCGGAGCTGCCCGCCAGTCCGGAGCCGCCAGAGCCGCCTGCCAGTCCGGAGCCGCCAGAGCCGCCCGCCAGTCCGGGGCCGCCCGCCAGTCTGGAGCCGCCAGGGCCGCCCGCTAGTTTGGAGCCGCCAGGGTCGCCCACCAGCCGGGCGCAGCCAGGGGAGCAACCAAAGTGGGCTAAGACAAGGGTGGAGCGGGGGACCACAAGGAACTACAGAGGGTAGTGTGTACGGCCCAGTACATCACTGGGGCCAAGCTTCCTGCCATCCAGGACCTCTATACCAGGCGGTGTAGAGGCCCTAAAAATTGTCAGACTCCAGTCACCCTAGTCATAGACTGTTCTCTCTGCTATTGCACAGAAAGCGGTACCGGAGTACCAAGTCTAGGTCCAAGAGGCTTATAAACAGCTTCTACCCCCAAGCCATAAGACTCCTGAACATCTAATCAAATGGCTACCTAGACTATTTGCATTGCTCCACCCCCCTCTCTCTTTTACGCTGCTGCTATTCTCTGTTATTATCTGTGCATAGTGACTTTAATAACTCTACCTACATGTACATATTACCTCAATTACCTTGACTATCAGGTTCCCCCACATATTGACTCTGTACCGGTACACACTGTATATAGTCTCGCTATTGTTATTTTACTGCTGCTCTTTAACTACTTGTTACTTTTATTTCTTATTCTTATTTTTTAAACTGCACTGTTAGTTAGGGACGTGTAAGTAAGCATTTCACTGTAAGGTCTAAACCTGTTGTATTCTGCGCATGTGACTAATAACATTTGATTTGATTGATTTGATTTTACCAACCAAAGAGACAGGGTTGGGATGTTAAAATTACCGACTGGGATTTAAGATAATGGTTTCATCCAATCCTTGCTCTGTGATAAGATAAAAAAGGAAATTACCCCATTGGACAACAGCTACTGTACACATGAGCAGATTGTGCGATGATGGGTGAATGGGATACCTAGTCAGTTGCACAACTGAATACATTCAACCGAAATGTGTCTTCCACATTTAACCCAACCCCTCTGAATCAGAGAGGTGTCAGAGGCGGCCTAAATTGACATTATCGGCGCCCAGTTGTTGTGGAGGTCAACTGCCTTGCTCAATGGCAGAACGGCATAATTTCCAACCCGCCAGCTCTGGGATTCGAACAAGCAACCTTTCAGTAACTGTCCAAACACTCTAACCACTAGGCTTCGAGGGACCAGTGCCTAGCAACACAGGTTTTATTTCTCCACCCCCAAAATAACTGTGCATTTGGGACATGTTCCCAGAAGCTGTTGTCGGCGCCCAGTTTTCAGACACTTAAGTTCCGCTCAGCCTGGCCCCATCACTCTCCATCTTGTCCTGATGGACGCTGAGAGGCCGCTGCTTCTGGTTTCCAAAAAAAGTAATCAACATGTCCTTCTTTCGCTGTGGGGATGAGACAAAAAGAGACTGATACAGACCCAGGGCCTGTACTTAAAAGGCAGGTAGCCTAGTGGTTAGAGAGGCAAGCTAGAGACTGGAGGGTTTCCAGTTTAAATCCTAGGTTTGACAGGAAAAATATGTTGTGAAGTGAGCTGGCAACCAAAGGGTTGCTGGTATGAAATCTTAAATTCCATTACCTGCTGTTGTGCCCTTGAGTACTTAACCCCCCCACAACAACTGATCCATGGGTGCCCAGTGTGACAGCCCCCTGCTACAACCACATTTTGGTTGGACCTTGTGTACAATTGATAAACGAAGTGATCTTAATCTGAAAAGCGTCTCAGAGTATGAGTGCTTATCGAGTATGGTGGTATTTTCACCTGGTACCTGTCCATACATTGGTGGTTGGGAGTACCTGTTTTGGAGGGTTAACATGTGACCTATAGTGTTGTTTAGAACTGTGGCCCACAGCAAGAGGGAACGAGAGATAGAAAGAGAGATATTGGAGGTGAGGAATGTCAGAAAAGACCTGCTGAGAAAAAGAGCAGGTCCTTCTCACAAAACGCCACGGTACGCTCCGGAAAGCGCAGAGGGGAAAGCACTTTTCCTCACCACGTCGTCAGCCTTGAAAGACTGCTCCTTTTTCCAGATGGTCCGAGGAGACAGTGCACATTCCGGCTTCCGCCAGCACCTCCAGTTGCCCGGCCGAACTGCCGGGGAATGGGAAGCATATTCGGGCCCCTCACTGGAGACGAATTTGCGGGGTAGCTCGACAGATATCCCTGTTTCCCTCACCCACCAAACAGATTAATTGATTTATTGTGGAGAGCAGGGAAGAGGAGGGAGCAGGGCCCCACGTGAGGTTGGTCTCAATTGGCTCGGTTGTTGATGAGGAGCCGTGTCAACTGGCCTATGGGTGTGTGCGTGCGAGCGAGTGGGAACTCAGTGGGCTAATAAAGTATTGCATTCTGCAGTTGACCCTTGACCCAGGTCCGAAACCTGCCTGGTCGCACAAACACACTGCAAGTGCTATGTGCAACAATTCCACCCATAGGTAGACCTAAATGTCAATGAGAAATCTGTGGTAGTGGAAAAGTAGTACACAAGGGGAAAAAAAATGAAATGCAGGATCTACTTGAACACACACAGATCAGCTTATTCAATAACATTAGACAATAATGCATGGGATGAATAGTTAACTTTAGTGCTCAAGGCTTCTACTCAACAAAAAAGTTGGCGTGACCCAGGAATAATGGTACACCCGGTATATCACAAAGACCTAATTGAGCCTTTGCAGCATGATGGCAGCAAGCCGGAGTTCAGAGCAAAGCGTCCCCGAGAAAGTTTTACGGAACGGGCCAGTGTCCCGGCCCAAATCTCCCAGCTGCTTCTTGGTCCCTAATTGACAGGTCCAGGTGTTCAGGCAAGATTTGAAACCCAAGTCAGTGGACTGTTAGTGTTACTTATTCCAAAAAGAGGGCTGCACAGCCTAATCCTATATCTTATCATGCTGTGAAAACAAGGTAGTCTTTAAAATGTAATACTCCATGTGATGGTCATCTTGAAGAGGCACGCACTGTGCACTCCACTTCACTGTTCGTGTGTAGCACATCTATCTTTTGGGTGTATATGTGTGCTTCACTGTATGTGTGTGGCCCACCTTTATCCTGTTGAGTGTGTATACGTGGGTGTATGTTTCTGTGCTTCACAGTTTGTGTGTATGTGTGCATGTGCACCTGTCTGTGTGCATGTGTGTATGTGCATGCATGTGTGTGCCTCTGTGTATGTGTATGTGTGTGTGTGTGAGCTACCCTGTTTGTGTGCATGTGGTTATGCTCTAGTCTTGGCACCACATGGGGTAACTGCAGCTCTCCATGTTCAAGTCGAGATGCAACAGTGGTGGTGGTGGTGGGGGGGTGTGATATTAGGATAATGAGAAAAGTTCACTTGAAGTCTAACTTCACAGATTCCATCTTGTCGAGGAGAATGACGAAGTAAGGGGTTCAGAAGTTCACCCAGTGCTCACTTTGAATGCCACGTTCAATTGGTACAAATTTCAAGCAGCGGGGGCACTCATTTACCTTTTCAGATCAACCCGTGAGAGGAACAAATTCTGAGGGGAATACCAAATGAGGCTACTTCAAAAGGACCTGTCCTTTCCACATCTTCTCCGGCAAATTTGTAAAGCAGATCCGAATCGACTCAATGAAAACAATCTGTGGCATGGCCTCTTCTGGATCCCCACGCTGAGACAAAAGTTGTTCTCGTCACAGAAGATACCATAAAATCAATTGCTTCACCTGTAACCCCTGAACGCTACAGGGGCATTCAAGTGTCACTTGGGGGTAGAAAGAGAAAGTGTCCACTCTCCTGCTTGCACCGCAAGCGCAAGCTCTTTCATGAAAGCAAATAAAAAGACTGCATGCAGTGAATAAGGTTGGTCTGTTCTTACTACTTCCACCCAATCTCTTTTCCTCTCCTCTCCTCATCGCTCTCCCTCATCTGGTCTCTCCACTGTTGTGAGAAAAAAAACATTGTATCCATGCAGCTCAGGGGAAACCTGCCTGTCTCATTTTTCCATAAATGTCTGGTGGAGACGCATTTCTTGCACGCATTCAGTGTGTCTTCCTACTGTCTGTAGGAGTGCATGTGTATTTGTGTGTCTTTGTACTGTGTGTGTATGTGTGTGTGTCTTTCTGCTGTATGTCTATGTGTATGTGGAGGCCTTGCCACGTTGCGGGGCTCCTGCTCTGGGCAGACGACCAGGAGACTAGGGGCCTGGCCTTTCTCCAGGGCTGCCACGGCCTGTGTCCTGCCTGGCTGCATGCATGCCCAGAGGGTGTGGAGCCTGCCTGCGTTGGCACCATGCGTCCCACAGTTAAGGGAAAGCATACTGATCAAATCCAATTATCTATGAAGTCACTTGTACTCAGAGGAAAAGCACAGAAGCATATTTGCCTGGTGAAATGATAAAACCCTAACATGAAAATAACAGAAGAGGTGAGAAGAAACCGAGAGGGCTTCTTGTTAAATCAGGGTTATGGCTCAGTGGCTTAAAAAGCTATCGATACCCCGGCTTGTCTGTGCCATCCACAGTGCTTCTCTCAAACCACAATACACCCCTGCTGTGTAGCTCAGAGTGCGCAAGAGAGTAGCTTCAAGCCTCACACTCTATTTTGTTTTGACAGCCTTCAAACTAACCTAATATTGTTTGGATGGATTTCAAAATGCAGAGACACAATATTAACTACTCCCATGTCTGTTGTGTTGACAGTATACGGAGCCTGAGAAAAGATAACTATTCTAAGTGCTTTGGTATGTGGTTGGAAGACCAATTGGACTCTGAGTATCATATTGGTCATGCTAAAGAGAGCAGCTGCGAAATTTACAGTAGCGTGCTCTCACCACATCTGACTGCCCTGCAGCTGAGCAATTAATCAGCGGTTAACCCCACAAACCTAGCGTGGAATCAAAAATGTACCACCCCTGACGCACAGCCATACATACCCACACCGCTTACACCCATCCCTAAAAAAGACCATGCGCAAGCAAAACATATTCTAAAAGTAAACGTTTCCAATATCACCACGCCAAACAAATTTTGTCAATACTTTTCAAGGTACCCAACACGGACGCCAAGGCTTTGAGGATCTCAAGGCCTTTTAAGTAAGTTGAAATGGAAAAGAGGAAAATACTGAGAAGAGTATGTGATGTAAAATCCATAACCTCCAGGGTCACTTAGCAGTCAGATGCTCTTTCAAAATTGTACTTACCATGTGTTGTTAGCTAAGCGGTGCCAATAGACCTCTTGCTCTCCACAAAATACTGATATGCTTTAGCAAAGGCAGAAGGAAGGACTGTGTACTGCTTGAGCAGACGGGATGTATTTTTTGCAATAAGTAAGTAGGAGGTTTTTAACAAGACATCTGGGGTAAAAAAATCCCCTTACCTCCATAAAAAGCCTCCAGCCCTATGGCTCTTAATTGCATTCACCATATGCATACAGTGTCAGAGGAAGGCCCTAAAAATGTTCAAATACTCCAGCCACCATTTTTTCTATGCTACCGCATGGCAAGCGGTTCTGATGCACCAAGCTTGGAACCAACAGGAAACTGAACAGCTTCTACTCCCAAGCCATAAGACTGCTAAATAGTTAGTCCGAGTAGATATTTGATTAACTATTTAACTATCTGCATGACCCTTTTTGCACTAACTTGTTTGACTCATCACATACGCAGCTGCTACTGTTTATTATCTATCACCTTATACCCCTGCATATCAACTCGGTACTGGTACCCTGTGTATAGTGTGTCTTCAGAAAGTATTCACACCCCTTTAAAAAATTGTGTTACAGTCTGAATTTAAAATGGATTAAATTGAGATTTTGTGTCCCTGATCTACAAACAATACTCCGGACACAGCAGGGGTTCAAACTGTAGAATCCAGTTCCTGCATTTGAATATAAAAATTGATTTTATCAAACAAAACTATGCTACATTTTATCTCTGGGACCCTCAGGATGACAAATCAAAGCAAGATTACTGAATGTAAGTACATTATTTACCTTCAGAGGTGAATGTGTCAGACCAGTTGCCATGAGATTTTTCAATTTGTTATTGTGCCCTCTTCTCAAACAATAGCATGGTATTTTTCACTGTAACAGCTACTGTAAGTTGGACATTGCAGTTAGATTAACAAATTTAAATTTAAGCTTTCTGCCCATATAAGACATGTCTATGTCCTGTGAAATATGTTTGTTACTTAAAACGTCATGGTAATCTCATTAGCGCATTTTAGCTCAACCATCCCACGGGGGGGACACCGATACCGTAGAGGTTAAGCACAGATTACAAAGACCAGAAAGGTTTTGCAATGCCTCGCAAACATAGGCACTGATTGGTAGGTGTGTAAAAAAAATGTTAAAAAAAAGCAGACACTGAAAATCCTTTGAGCATGGTGAAGTTAATTAATTAATTTGGTTTTGTATGCTGTATCAATACACAGTCACTACAAAAATGCAGGGGTCCTTCCTATCTCAGTTTCCAGGGAGGAAGGAAACTGCTCAAGGATTTCACCATGAGGCCAATGGTAACTTAAACCTTTTAAACTTCTACAGGATCGGTGGGTCCCCCGCGGGACGGTTGAGCTAACGTAGGCTAATTTATTAGCATGAGGTTGTAAGTAACAAGCACATTTCCCAGGACATAGACATATCTGATATTGGCAGAAAGCTTAAATTCTTGTTAATCTAACAGCAATGTCCAATTTACAGTAGCTATTACAGTGAAATAATACCATGCTATTGTTTGAGGAGAGCGCATAGTTATGAACTTGAAAATGTATTAATAAACCAATTAGGCACATTTGGGCAGTCTTGATACATCATTTTGAACAGAAATGCAATGGCTCATTGGATCAGTCTAAAACTTTGCACATACACTGCTGCCATCTAGTGTCCAAAATCTAAATTGTGCCTGGGCTGGAATAATACATTATTGCCTTTCTCTTGCATTTCAAAGATGACGGTGTCATGTCTGTGATTATAATTAAATGTGAAGACTTATTTTATCAAATCAATTCTCTATGTGTAATTATTATTACATGATTAAACTAATCATGTACATTTTAATTAACTAGGAAGTCGGGGCACCACGGGAAAATGTTTGTAGAGTCTCTATTTCCCGAATCGACTCTTCAGATATTTTCATATCTTATCAATTAGTCTTCTATTAATGTATCATTATTACCTCATCAGTTCTCACTACTGAATGTCGCAAACCCTTGGATATCTGCACAAACCCTAGCCTAAATGATCAGTCAGCGATATACAAATTGGCTTAATTATTTATTTACTAACTAACTGAATAATCACAGAAATACATAACGAACAAATAGTAGATATTGGTTACTAACATAATGCATTGATAAGACCCTAGTGGGCTAAACCAATATGATGGCTTGGTAGACAATGGATAGGGGTGGGGACAGGAAAAGAGCGGTAGAGACCAAATGGATTCACTACACACAGTTGATAATTATATTCATTGAAATGCTAATCCTTTGCGCAAGAACAGCAATTCATTCGAGAATAATTGCAATGTTTATATTTACGCCCATATGTCGTTGTTGTTTTCTCTGTTGGAATCGCCGGCCCGTCTGCTGGAGAGTCAGTTCATCAGAGAGTCTCCGGTTAACTTCCCCAGAAGTCACAATGTCTTTCGTAGTTGTCGCTTTCTCAGCGGCACTGGATAGTGTCTGTTGCAATGGGTACGTCAGGCGTACAGATGGTTGTTACATAGAATAGATGCTTTTGCTGCAGTTGGTATTATCGTACTAGACTTAAGTAATTTCCAGCTGCAGACTATTAATTCTATGTCTAGGATTTGCTCTTATTCTATAGTGATCAATAATCTCAGAGTTGAACCATTTCCAGTCGTGTAGCAAACGCTACACGCTGTATGGTCTCCATGGCCTATAGAGTTGTAGTTCTTAACCATTTCAACATGTAGCGCCAACTCCATATTTTCTGGTCTAATGGTCTATAGAATTGTAGCCATTCCAACGTGGGGACTCCATCCCGGCTTTCTCTGACTTAATGTACATTTTGTAGGAAGTGGTTTTATACTCTGTGGAAGAAGGGGCAATTCCGTGACGCTGACGTAATGCCTATGCTCACGTGTGTGTGACCACTGATTTGGTTAACTTTATATCAAAACCCATATTTTATGTATTTCATTTTTTATTTCACCTTTATTTAATCAGGTAGGCTAGTTGAGAACAAGTTCTCATTTACAACTGCAACCTGGCCAAGATAAAGCAAAGCAGTGTGACACAAACAACAACACAGAGTTACACATGGAATAAACAAGCGTACAGTCAATAACTCAATAGAAAAAATAGTCTACATACAGTGTGTGCAAATGACGTGAGGAGGTAAGGCAATAAATAGGCCATAATAGTGGAGTAATTACAATTTAGCAAATTAACACTGGAGTGATAGATGAGCAGATGATGATGTGCAAGTAGAAATACTGGTGTGCAAAAGAGCAGAAAAGTCAATAAAAACAATATGGGGATGAGGTAGGTAGATTGGGTGGGCTATTTACAGATGGGCTATGTAGCTGATGTTAGCTGATAGCTGATAGCTGATGTTTAAAGTTAGAGAGGGAAATATAAGTCTCCAGCTTCAGCTATTTTTGCAATTCGTTGCAGTCATTGGCAGCAGAGAACTGGAAGGAAAGGCGGCCAAATAAGATGTTAGCTTTGGGGATGACCAGTGAGATATACCTGCTGGAGCGCGTGCTATGGGTGGGTGTCGTTATTGTGACCAGTGAGCTGAAATAAGGTGGAGATTTACCTAGCATAGATGACCTGGAGCCAGTGGGTCTGTCGATGAATATGAAGCGAGGGCCAGCCGACTAGAGTCAAATCAAATGTATTTATATAGCCCTTCGTACATCAGCTGATATCTCAAAGTGCTGTACAGAAACCCAGCCTAAAACCCCAAACAGCAAGCAATGCATGTGAAAGAAGCACGGTGGCTAGGAAAAACTCCCTAGGAAAAACTCCCTAGAAAGGCCAAAAACCTAGGAAGAAACCTAGAGAGGAACCAGGCTATGAGGGGTGGCCAGTCCTCTTCTGGCTGTGCCGGGTGGATATTATAACAGAACATGGTCAAGATGTTAAAATGTTCATAAATGACCAGCATGGTCAAATAATAATAATCATAGTAGTTGTCGAGGGTGCAACAAGCACGTCCGGTGAACAGGTCAGGGTTCCATAGCCGCAGGCAGAACAGTTGAAACTGGAGCAGCAGCACGGCCAGGTGGACTGGGGACAGCAAGGAGTCATCATGCCAGGTAGTCCTGAGGCATGGTCCTAGGGCTCAGGTCCTCCGAGAGAAAGAAAGAAAGAGAGAATTAGAGAGAGCATATTTAAATTCACACAGGACACTGGATAAGACAAGAGAAATACTCCAGATGTAACAGACTGACCCTAGCCCCCTGACACATAAACTACTGCAGCATAAATACTGGAGGCTGAGACAGGAGGGATCAGGAGACACTGTGGCCCCATCTGATGAAACCCCCGGATAGGGCCTAGAGCATACAAAAGCATACAGGTTGCAGTGGTGGGTGGTATAAGGGGCTTTGGTGACAAAACGGATGGCACTGTGATAGACTGCATCCAGTTTTCTGAGTAGAGTATTGGAAGCTATTTTGTAAATGAAGGTTAACATCACATTACATCTTTTCACACATTTTTATCAAATGTTTAATCACATACGTTTCACAATATTTAGATGGAAACCTGACAGCTGGGAAATGTACACTTTAAGAGATACTGTTATGTGTGATTCCTGTCCTTCATGAGATCACCAAATGAAACACACTCAACATGACTGTCCCTTAAGTGTCCACGGACCACTCCCACATTCTCAAAAATATTAATATTGTTTTATTATTTAAACTTTTGATGTCCAAGGGTTTCTCTGTGTTCCACAGTTTACATTCCAATCTGGAACACTACAGAGCATAGAGGCAGTGTATTTTATGACCGTCATAAAACAGCAGACTTCCCGCTCTCCCCCTCTACGAGAGAGAGCACGCTGTAGAGCGGACCCACTGTAACCTGATCCTTCAGAACTTCACAGGAGAGTTATGACAATGGTACAAAAAAATAAAAAAAAACACCATGTTTCCTTTCAAATGGTATCAAGAATATGCATATCCTTGCTTCAGGTCCTGAGCTACAGGCGGTTAAATTTGAGTATGTCATTTTAGGCAAAAATTGAAAAAGAGGGGCGGATCCTTATTAAATGTAACTAAATGTAAAAAAAAATGTAATCTACGTGATCCCCAAAAGTAATGATCTATCATAAGATGGCCATGAATAATAACTAGTAATGCTGCACTAATGTAAAACTGCTAAAAATGTGACAAGGAAATTAACTTTATGTCCTGAATACAAAGTGTTATGTTAGGGGCAATTCCAACACAACACATCACTGAGTACAACTCTTCACATGTTCAAGCATGGTGGTGGCTGCATTATGTTATGGGTATGCTTGTAATTGACAAGAACTAGGGAGTTTTTTTATGATAAAAATAAATGGAATCCTGCTAAGCACAGGCAAAATCCTAGAGGAAAACCTGTTTGTCTTCTTCCCTACAAACACTGAGAGACTAATTCACCTTTCAGCAGGACAATAACCTAAAACACAAGGGTAAATCTACACTGGAGTTGCTTACCAAGACAACATTGAATGTTCCTGAGTGACCTAGTTACAGTTTTGAATTATATTGGCTTGAAAATCTATGGTAATACTTGAAAATGGCTTTCTAGCAATGTTCAACAACAAACTTGACAGAGCTTGACGAATTTAAAAAAGAATACGTTTTACATTTAAATTTTTTGTCATTTTGCAGACGCTCTTATCCAGAGCGACTTACAGTAGTGAATGCATACATTTCATACATTTTTTTTCCCGTACTGGTCCCCCGTGGGAATGAGCAAATATTGTACAATCTAGGTGTGCAAAACTCTTGGAGAATTACCGCAAAAGACACACAGCTGTAATCACTGCCAAAGTTCTTTTTAAAACATGTATTGTGTCAGGGGGGTGAATACTTATAAAATGAAGATATATTAGTGTGTTATTTTTCATGAATTTTTTATTAAAGATTATTTTGTGTAGATCGTTGACCAAAAATGACAATTCAATCAATTTTAATCCCACTTTGTAGTCAAGGCGTGTGAATACTTACTGAAGGCACTGTATAGCTAAGTTATGTTTATTATTGCATGTTATTACTTTTCCATTATTTCTCTATTTTCTTTCTCTCTGCATTGTTGGGAAGGGCCCGTATGTAAGCATATCACTGTTAGTCTACACCTGTTGTTTATGAAGTATGTGACAAATAACATTTGATTTGATACTGGCTTGTTTGTATGTCATGCAGTTTTTTGTGACCTCATTTTTCTGCAGGATTATGCATGTAAGATCAACAGTTGGTTTTGCTTTCATACTCTGCAGTTTCACCATTGCATACTTACTAAGCTTGGCATAGATTATTTTATTACTAGTGACATATGAGGTACCCAGCTAACAAAATTACGTTCCAGGATGTGACCACAAAGTTATCATTATAACATTAATGTGAAACGTGCCTTCTACGTAGCTGTGGTGTCCACTGACAAAACTTACGTCCCAAGTCTTTTCAGGATGTAGAAATGTGGGGGATTTTAAACAGATAAATAACTTTATTCAGTAACGTTATAAGAGATGTCCTTGAATCTTCCATGAATGTTCACACTGTTATGTGCCTTATTGGTACTGTAGGTACCCACTGACGAAAGTTACGTTTCCAGTAGTTACCAGAAACTGCCTTTTGTGGGGTTCTCAATGTACTTTGATGTTTAGTGACATGAGATTGACCTAAAAATTATGTTTTCATGAAACGTCTCTTACATGTGCCTGTGGTGTCAGCCAACGTAAGTCATGTCACAAGTCTTTTCAGGACGTTGAAATGTGGGGATCTTAAACAGCTGAATAACGTTATAAGAGATGTCCTTGAATCTTCCCTGAACGTGCACACTTACGTCCCTTGTTGGTACTGTAGGTACCCACTGACCAAAGTTAAGTTCCCAGTGGCTACCAGAAACTGCATTTTGTGGGGCTCTCACTGTACTTTCTGACGTATAGCAACGGTATGAGGTTGACATAAAAATCATGTTTTCATAAAACGTCTCCTAGATGTGCCTGTGGTGTCAGTTGACACAAGTTACGTCCCAAGTCACTTCAGGATGTTGAATTGAGGGGGCCCCTGAATATCTAATGCCATTATAAGACACGTCATTTAATCTACCCTGAACATATACACAGTATCCTGTCGGGAGGTGTCCACTGACGAAGGATGCAAAATTCCAGAAAATAATGTTTTTTATATATTTTTTTTACTTAAACTGTATCACAATAGATTCGGAAACAAAATCACAGCAATAAGCTCACAAAATAACAAGTCAGTAAAAACATGAACACTGCACTCCAATCAAGAGCTGTAAAACTGCTTAAAGCTAAAAGTTAATAACTATGTTACGTTTATTCAGGTGTTGCTGCTCCATCCTCATCCACTGTCGCTTCCCCGACCCGCTCCTGGAAGTCACAGTAACACAAATTGGTTATTATTTTCAGTAAACAAATTATCAAAATGCCAGTTTAAGCCTGTGTAGCCCGCCCAGGTTTGTGCGGGATTATTTGCGTCAGAGTGTGTTTTTGTTATTGGATGTGCTGGCGATCGACTAGTGTTATTTTATGTGCGTGCTGTGTACCTGTTGTTCTGGGCACTTCGCATTTCACGCCGGTTGTGTTGGCGTCGACCGTTTTTGTGTTTTACGGAATAAACACATTCTTTCCTTACCTCTGCTCTCTGCGCCTGACTCCTACCACCACTCCTAGCATTTACTGACAATACCTTTAATGTATCCAGCGGGCATCTCAGAAGCCATGGGCTTATCAAGCAGGGATGGCAGCTCTTGGTCTAAAATATAAGTCAAAATTCATGTTGTTATTTAAACTTTCTACATGTACGATTTCGAGATCAATATCTTGATGGCTAAAGAAACCTGATTCTGATGCTCTGTCTTGGCCAGTTTCTTCCTGGCTTCCACTTGGACTAACTGAGAAAACAGAAGAAAAATTATTAAGACATACTTTGCATGCTTTTGAAACTTGCACAGCACCAAAAGTGAAGGGATGTCAGTCAGGAGCTCAGTGGGAAGGTTAATGAATCCCAACAAAAATAAATCCTAAACATAATTTTTTGTTTTAAATAATGTTTTTAGTTTGATGGCAAATACATACAGATATTTACAAACATGGCATCACACTTGTTGTCACGATTGTGTGGAGAGACGGACCAAGGCACAGCGTGATTGTAGTTCTACATCTTTATTTTTAGTGAAACTTAAAACAAACCAAGAAACAAACAACGACCGTGCAGTACTGAGGTGCAACATGCACTCACTCAAAAACAATATCCCACAAAGCAGGTGAGAACAGGGAACCCTTAAGTATGATCCCCAATTAGAGACAACGATAATCAGCTGCCTTTAATTGGGAACCATACTCAATCCCAAAACATAGAAACAAAATTACTAGAACACCCCCCTATTTATGAACATTTTAACATCTTGACCATGTTCTGTTATAATATCCACCCGGCACAGCCAGAAGAGGACTGGCCACCCCTCATAGCCTGGTTCCTCTCTAGGTTTCTTCCTAGGTTTTTGGCCTTTCTAGGGAGTTTTTCCTAGGGAGTTTTTCCTAGCCACCGTGCTTCTTTCACATGCATTGCTTGCTGTTTGGGGTTTTACGCTGGGTTTCTGTACAGCACTTTGAGATTTCAGCTGATATACGAAGGGCTAAATAAATACATTTGATTTGATTTGATTTAGTCACGCTCTGACCTAAACATCATGGAGAACCAAAGGCTCTCCATCCATGTATATGGGTAGGAGAGTCTCGCTAGCTACATTTTCAGATATTACACATTTCTAATTTTGTCAGAAAGTCATTTTCATTTCAAGTTAAAGTGTACTGTTAGCTAGCTAGCTAATGTTAGTTGGCTGGCTAGCTACCTAAAGTTACGTGTAGTAATATTATTCGTATCTCAGAGCCATTTGCAATGCTAGTCCAATGTTAGCTAGCTAATTTCCAAATGCTCAACACCCGTTAAATATTGCTGGTGTCAGTAAATGTTTGCAAAAAGCGAAATTAAATTGTTGGCAGCAGCACAGTTGCATTCACCAATGCTCTGGATAACATAAAAACAGCCTAACCAGCTCTGCTAGTGCGAGTAAAATGGTCAGAGTTAGTTGTTCTCTCATTTGTGTCTGGAAGTAGCTAGCAAGCTATCCAATGTTAGCCAGTTAGCTTGGATGCTTGACAAAGCTTAAGAGGGTGTGAATGATGCTGAATGTGTGTAGACAAAGAAGAGCTCTCCAGTAGGTACCAAAACATTGAATGGGCCATTTTCTCAATAGTGAAGTTACAAGTTTATCAACTTTCAAAGCAGAATGACTTTCCCATTGTTCCTCAACTGTAGTGTATCATATATCATTTTCTAGCTCTGAGTCTCTACTTTTATCCAATGTGAAAAACAACATTTCAAATGTTGCAACATATAGCAGAATTAAGGCAGTCGATCACATATGAGGTAAAATGCATCATACGGGGTGATTTCTGTATTTCAAATTATATATATCTTGAAAACTTGATTGGTGACAAGCAAATGTAAATATCATTTTGGAATATGTCAACAATGGACAAATGACAAATACCAAAAGATAGGTTTTGGCTGGACTTTAATGTGTTATCACTGAAAAGGGGGTGAAATACTTACTTCCCTCAATAAAATGCAAATCAATTTATAACATTTTTGACATGCATTTTTCTGGATTTTTTGTTGTTATTCTGTGTCTCACTGTTCAAATAAACCTACCATTAAAATTATAGACTGATCATTTCTTTGTCAGTGGGCAAAGGTACAAAATCAGCAGGGAATCAAATACTTTTTTCCCTCACTGTACAGTTGAAGTCGGAAGTTTACATACACTTAGGTTGGAGTCATTAAAACTCATTTTTCAACCACTCCACAAATTTCTTGTTAACAATCAATAGTTTTGGCAAGTCGGTTAGGACATCTACTTTGTGCATGACACAAGTAATTTTCCCAACAATTGTTTACAGACAGATTATTTCCCTTATAATTCATTGTATCACAATTCCAGTAGATCAGAAGTTTACATACACTAAATTGACTGTGCCTTCAACCTCTATGGGACCCCTTCCCGTTCTCATCCCGGTAACGGGATTGCTTGACAAGATAGCATGGCGCGAAATTCAAAAAAGCAAAAATCTAATAATTTCAATTTCTCAAACAATCAACAATTTTACACCATTTGAAAGATAAACATCTCCTTAATCCAACCACATTGTCCGATTTCAAAGAGGCTTTACGTCGAAAGCATAACGTTAGATTATGTTAGGACAGTACATAGACAAAAAAATTACACACAGCCATTTTCAATGCAAGGACAGGTGTCACCAAAAGCAGAAAACCAGCTAAAATTATGCACTAACCTTTGACAATCTTCATCAGATGACACTCCTTGGACATTAAGTTAGACAATACATTTTTTGTTCTATCAAGTTCATATTTATATCCAAAAACAGCATTTTATTTTGGCGCGTGACGTTCAGAAAATGTATTTCCCCCAAAACTACCGGTGAATCAGCACTACAATTTACAAAAATACTCGTCATAAACGTTGATAAAATATTAAACTGTTATTCAAAGAATTATAGATTAACATCTCCTGAATGCAACGGCATTGACAGATTTCAAAATAACTTTACTGGGAAAGCACACTTTGCAATAATCTGAGTACTGTGCTCAGAAAAATACACTACGCAATACAGATAGCTGCCATTTTGGAGTCATCTAAATGCATAAATAGCATTAGAAATGTTCACTTACCTTTAATAATCTTCATCAGAAGGCACTTTTCAGGAATCCCAGGTCCACAACAAATGTTATTTTGTTCACTAAAATTCAATAATTTATGTCCAAATAACTCCATGTTGTTTGCGCGTTCAGTAAGCTACTCAAAATGTAGGACGCGCGAGGAAAATCTCACGACGAAAAGTAAAAAAAAAAATCTATTTACGTTCGTTCAAACATGTCAAACGTTGTATAGCGTCAATCTTTAGGGCCTTTATAATGTGAAACTTCAGTAATATTCCAACCGGACTCATGCATTGTCTTGAAAAACGTTTTGGAACAGAGCTACGTCTCGTGTGAATGTGCGCCAATGAAGTGATGTCCTTCCCTGGGTTACCAACTTCCCAGCCTTCTCATTCGATCTCTGTTCATCATAGACGCCTCAAACAACTTTCTAAAGACTGTTGACATCTAGTGGAAGCCTTAGGAAGTGCAAAATGAATCCTTAGTGTGTTTGATTGGCAATGACTTGAAAAACCTACAGGCACCAGATTTTTCATTTCCTGGTTGTATTTTTCTCAGGTTTTTGCCTGCCATATGAGTTCTGTTATACTCACAGACACCATTCAAACTGTTTTAGAAACTTCAGAGTGTTTTAAAACATCTTGATGGAACATAACGATGGATTATTTGGGACCAAACCTATATTTGTTATTGAAGTAGAAGTCCTGGGACTGCATTCTGACCAAGAACAGGAAAGGTAAGAACATTTTTCTTATAGGAAATGTGATTTTGGTGAAGGCTAAACTGGTTGGGATTCTAAATAGCTAGCCCGTGATGGCTGGGCTATGTACTTAGATTATTGCAAAATGTGCTTCATCCGAAAAGCTATTTTAAAATCGGACATATCGAGTGCATAGAGGAGTTCTGTATCTATAATTCTTAAAATAATTGTTATGCTTTTTGTGAACGTTTATCGTGAGTAATTTAGTAAAATCACCGGAAGTGTTCGGTGGGAATGCTAGTTCTGAACGTCACATGCTAATGTAAAAAGCTGGTTTTTGATATAAATATGAACTTGATTGAACAGACATGCATGTATTGTATAACATAATGTCCTAGGTGTGTCATCTGATGAAGATCATAAAAGGTTAGTGCTGCATTTAGCTGTGGTTTGGGTTTATGTGACATGATATGCTAGCTTGAAAAATGGGTGTCTGATTATTTCTGGCTGGGTACTCTGCTGACATAATTTAATGTTTTGCTTTCGCTGTAAAGCCTTTTTGAAATCGGACAGTGTGGTTAGATAAAGGAGAGTCTTGTCTTTAAATAGCTGTAAAATAGTCATATGTTTGAAAAATGGAAGTTTTCGGATTTTAGAGGAGTTTGTATTTCGCGCCCCGCCCATCATTGGATATTGGAGCAGACGTTCCGCTAGCGGAACGTGTAGATGTAAGAGGTTTTAACAAAGTTTAGCGGTAGATTTTTGGATTCCTTTCTTTGCATGTTGAACGAGTGTATTACTCAAATCGATGGCGCCAACTAAATTGACTTTTTGGGACATAAAGAAGGATTTTTTCTAACAAAACAACAATGCATGTTGTGGCTGGGACCCTTTGGATTGCAAATCAGAGGAAGATTTTCAAAAAATAGGTTACTATTTAATCGCTATTTGTGAATTAATGAAACCTGTGCCGGTGGAAAAATATTTTGATTTTTAGGAGCCGTCCTTAAACAATCGCATGGCATGCTTTCGCTGTAAAGCCTACTGTATCGGACAGTGCAGTTAGATTAACAATAATCTATAAGACACTTGTATGTACATAAATGTTAAATATCCATAATTTGTATGATTATTTATTGGAATTGTGCGCCCTCCAGTTTCACCGGAGGTTGTCCTGCTAGCGGGACACCTAGCCTTAGAAATATTTAAATCACCCAGAAAATGTATCTCTCTGTTGATATCACATACTTTTTTTGTACTTTTACCCCTTTTTCATGATATTCAATTGGTAGTTACAGTCTTGTCCCATCGTTGCAACTTCCGTACTGACTCGGGAGTGTCGAGTGCCATGCGTCCTCCGAAACACGATGCAGTGCCTTAGACCACTGTGCCACTCTGGAGGCCCAAATTACTTTATTAACTTCAAGTGCTAAAGGTAATAGCCTACAATTAGGAAAAACTTAAAAAACACAAACAAATAAAGGTGTAGGTCAAAACACTATTTAGACCCAGGCCTATATCATAATATCCTTTGAATAACTTTGTTTCAGCTCATATTCTGCTATGAACAAAGGAATCTAGCCTGAGAGCATATTTCTGTCCTGCCCTTTTGAGCAGGACATGTAATGTCCATGGCCTTTCATTGCAAAAGTCCTGATCTTCTCGAAAAATATATGTTGTGTCCAGTTCGGGGATGCTTTCACATCTCTGGAAGGAAGGAGGTCAACATTGCACAGCAGCTGAGACCCGGTTCCATCTGAGTGAAAGCTCATTGGCCACAACACCACCAGGCTCCAGACAATTGAAGCTCTAGAGGAAAGCAGACAAAATTAAACTAGACATTAAAACTTGCATAACAGCGATGACATTTATTGAGTTAACATTCCCCAAGTTCAAGCAATAAGCTCAAAGTAAAACAAAGACAAAATACCTGAAGCTTGTTCACTCTTGATCAGCTCCTTGTACTGATGGCAGAAAGCAAGTTTATGCTGAAAGACACGTTTATTAATTCATGTCCTATAGCTTTTTATTGCCTGTTGACTGCTACAGCTGTACTACAATGACATGTACACACTTAACCTGCTTCCAGCCCAACAATGACAATGCAGACACTACAAGGTAACTTGCTAGATTTAGCAAAAATGGCTTCATAATTACCAGCTGGCTAAATGTAAATGTTATTCATATAGCTAGCCAGCAAGTTGAACATGCAAAAAAACTACCTCGAAATCTATAATCCAATAGCTATCTAATGCTGGCTAACCGTGTTTCATACACATTTTGCGTAACCGTGGCATTAATGGGACCGTAGCGACTGTGTTGGCATCAAAATACAGGGTGTAAACTACATTTCTATTCAAGCGTTGTTTGACATAATAATGGACCAATAGTATTCAAGAAAAGTTGAAAAAACGGACCCCTCTGACGCTGTACATTACATTGTGAAGTGTTACAACCTAACATACGGCACGCATTATGCAACTCATTTTGTGCCGTACATCGTCGTTCCACCAGGAGTAGCACTTCTCTCGCAGATTAAAAACAAGAAATTATCAATGGTGAGTGTGAAGTTAATTACTCGTGAGTTCATCAATAGTTCATTTTTCGCGCCATCTCTGCAAGCCATCATGACTCTCAAAAGCCGTGACAGCCGCAGTTTACTTGTGAAGATAACTTTTGCGCCGCCCTAAAAACCCTATTCAAATTCGACACAAACCTTCAAATAAGTATGTAATGACACATTATATAAACTGTTTATAGTGTTTTATTTACATTTTAGAGGTGATAAGTTGCACAAATCGGGTGAAAAAGTAGTTTTCTCACACAACATATCTTCCCCTTTCACTATCACTCAGTAGCCTTCACTCCCTCCTCCTCCATTTTTAAAAAGACCCTTCTTCAATCATGCAGAGATGGGCAGCATGAATGTCTCGTCATTGATTTTGCTGGAAAGGGGATACATTGTGCTTTACAATGGTATTCATATTACAGTTGACCTGGAAGTATTACATTTTTGGGGAGCTAAAATAAGGTCAAGTGTTCGTAACATTGATGTACTGAAGTTTGCTAGCTACCGCTAGCTATTTAGCTATCATTTAATCATAGATAGCTAGCCAACTTAGCATGTGCCCCTATCATTCAACATGGGGTTTGATTAGCTTGCTAATCAATTAGCATTCGCACCACAGTGGTCATTTTCGGTAGTTAGCTAGTTAAACATGATAAACTGGAAAATATGAAAAAGATTGTTGTCATGATATGCATGGCTTAGCACATCATCAATCAACATTAACAGTATAATGCAACTTGCCAGCTCAGCTGGCTGACTATAATATTGCTTTGTCCCGCAACAAGCTATCTGTAAACAATGGCTCATTGTGGGACGAAGCAAGCTATAACGTTACCTGTATGCAACTGTCTAGCTAGCTATATAGCTGAAAAATAGCTTGCTTCGTAGCTATCTTGGCATTTTAACTGATTCACAGCAGACTGAAACACTTTCAAAATAATCCTTCCCACTCAGCTACAAGAAGTCCAGACTGCTTGAGCCACAAAAGACTGCTGTGTCGATACCAGAAGCTGTCATATGGTACACTGGTATTGAAAGCTGTATCTATAATTTGAATGTAGTTCAATGGATGTATATCAGCATTAGCAGAGAGCAGGATGTGTCATTTGAGAGAAAAGCCTTGAGTGACAGAATGGACTCGCTTTCTCGTGAATGTCCCAGCCCCCTCATTATCTCAACCAATCATGGCTAGACAAGAGTCTGTATTTTCTCTGTGTCTAAAGAGCTTTATGATTTCACATTTTATTTATACATACACATTACGTACAAGTTTGTTATTACTGCACATGAAAGTGCACATGTTCAAAAAGGCATTTCTGTCAAAATCCATTTTGATGAAAAAAATATGATTTTTACGTTCAAATGCCTCTCCTGTGAAGTAGTGACATCCGTCAAATACCCAGCTTTCTGAAACAGGTCACATTTAGCAAATCAGACCATAACTCTATCCTCACGATTCCTGCTTATAGGGCAAAAACTTAAACAGGAAGTACCAGTGATGTGCTCAATAAGGGAATTTGTCCGATGACATGGATGCTAAGGCAAAGGACTGTTTTTCTAGCGCAGACTGGAATATGTTTCCGGGATTCATCCAATGGCATTGATGAGTTTAACACATCAGTCACTGGCTTCATTAAGTGCATTGACAACGTTGTCCCCACAGTGACCATACATAAACATCCCAACCAGAAGCCATGAATTACAGGCAACATCCGCACTGCGCTAAAGGCTAGAGCTGCCGCTTTCAAGGAGCATGACATTCATCCAGATGCTAATAAGAAATCCCGCTACCCCGCCGACCATCAAACAGGCAAAGTGTCAATACAGGACTAAGATCGAATCCTACTACACAGACTCTGACGTTCGTTGGATGTGGCAGGGCTTGCAAAATATCACAGATTACAAAGGGAAACCCAGCCGAGAGCTGTCCAGTGGCACGAGCCTACCAGAAGAGCTAAATACCTTCTATGCTCGCTTTGAGACAAGCAACACTGAACCATGCGTGAGAGCACCAGCTGTTCCGGACAACTGCATGATCACACTCTCCGTAGCCGATGGGAGTAAGACCTTTAAACCTTATGTTGTCTTAATGGTCAAAAATGACCCGACACTTTGTTTAAAACCTGTTGGGGCTAGGGGGCAGTATTGAGAATTTTGAAAAAAATAAGTGCCCATTTTTAACTGCCTCCTACACCAACTCAGAAGCTAGGATATGCATATTATTAACGGATTTGGATAGAGAACACTGAATTTTCTAAAACTGTTTGAATGGTGTCTGTAAGTATAACAGAACTCATATGCCAGTCAAAACCCTGAGACAAATTCTGACAGGAAGTGGATACCTGATGTGTTGAATTACTTTTAAGCCTATGCCATTGAAACACACAGGGATTTATTAATCATTGAGCACTTCCACGCCATCCACTAGATGTCACCAGTCTTTACAAAGTGGTTTGAGTCTCCTACTGTGAAAACTGACCGAACAAGAGACTTGGAACGTTGGTCATAAGCGGATGGCCGATACTACTCTGGCGCGCGAGTGCATGTTTGGGTACTCTCGTTCCAATACGTTTTAAAAGAGAATGCAATCGTCCGCCTTGAATATTATTGAAGTTCTGATTGAAAAAGGCCCTAATGATTTATGCTATACAACGTTTGACATGTTTGAACGAACGTAAATATTTTTTTCCCCCTCTTTGATGAAGACAAGTCCGGCGGGCGTCGTTCATGTTTTTGAGTAGCCTACAGGACGCGCTAACAACACGGAGCTTTTTGGACATAAATTATGAGCTTTTTCAAACAAAACTACATTTGTTATGGACCTGGGATACCTGGAAGTGCCTTCTGATGGAGATAATCAAAGGTAAGGGATTATTTACATAGTATTTTTGATTTTAGATCTCTCCAACATGGCGCCTAGTCTGTATCGCAAAGCCTATTTTTCTGGGCGCAGTACTTAGATTATTGCAAAGTGTGATTTCCCAGTAAAGTTATTTTTAAATCTGGCAATGCGGTTGCGTTCACGAGATGTTAATCTATAATTCTTTGAATGACAATATAATATTTTACAAATGTTTTCGAATAGTAATTATTTAATTTGTTGTGCTGATTGACTGGCGGTATTGGAGGGAAAATATTTCCTCAACATCAACGCCATAGTAAAACGCTGTTTTTGGATATAAATATGAACTTGATAGAACAAAAAATGCATGTATTGTCTAACATAATGTCCTAGGAGTGTCATCTGATGAAGATTGTCAAAGGTTAGTGCATAATTTTAGCTGGTTTTCTGCTTTTGGTGACGCCTGTCTTTGCATTGACAAAACATTACACACAGCTATTTTCAATGTACTGTCCTAACATAATCTAACTTTATGCTTTCGCTTTAAAGCCTTTATGAAATCGGACAACGTGGTTAGATTAAGGAGATGTTTATCTTTCAAAGGGTGTAAGATAGTTGTATGTTTGAGAAATTTGAATTATGACATTTAATTGTTTTCAAATTTGGCGCCCTTGATATTTCACCTGCTGTTGATAGGGTGTACCAGGGGTGGGACGCTTGCGCCCCACTAGCCCATAGAAGTTAACAGCAGAGAAAACCCCCTAAATTATATTTTTCCTAGAGTGACCCCAACATTAGAAAAAGTGAAACATCGCCTTTGTTTATATTTCCATGAAATCTGTACACCACCACGGTACAAAGATTGTCTTAGGGTCATTTTTGACCTGGCAGTTATAAAATCATTTACACACATCAATAACCACAGACACACACACACGAGAAATTGAGATTGTGTGCTGCTGATGGAACTCAGACAAAATGAAAACTTTCTTGTGCATGACTCAAGTTGACAGACAAACTAAACATTTCAGACAAAATAAACATTTCTTGAAAGCATTGTTTACTGATGGGGAATGCAGTCAGAGGCTATAAAGGTGCTGCAGATGACAGTCCCCCCAGTTCTCTCTTTGCTGAAGCCATGAGTGCACGTTTCAGTGCCCAACAGGTCATAGATCTGATTTTTTCAGATGTCCAGGAGGAACAAGAGAACAAGGATTTAGAAGAGGAGGAGGTATCTGAAGAAGAAGATGGGGAAGAATACAACCCAGTGCACGATGCATCATCTTCAGATGAAGAAGAAATCCCCCAAGCTTAAAGAGAGACATTTTGTCAAAAAACAGAAATATAACATGGTACTTGTCACCATATGACAACCAGGGCAGGATGGCAGCATAAAATGTTATAAGGATGACCCCAGGGTCCACAAGACATGCCGTTTCCCATGCCCAGGACATTGCCTCAACATTCTACATGTTCATGACATCAGCCATCGAAAAAATCATCCTGGAGATGACAAATTTGTAGGGTTTCTGGAAATATGGAGACAACTGGAAAAGGATGGATGAGATTGACCTGCATACATACATAGGGCAGCTAATCTTAGCGGGTGTGTATAAGTCCTGAGGCAAGGCTACATGTAGTCTCTGGGATGCAGAGAGTGAGGTGGGGTGCCACGATGCCACTGAAAGTCTTTCACACTTTCTCAAGAATGCTACGATTTGATAACCGTGAGTCAAGACCTGCAAGACATGTGAGAGACAAACTGGCGGCCATCAGAAAGGTCTGGGAGAAGTGGGTGGAGCGTCTGACATATCTCTACAACCCCGGGCCTGAAGTAACAGTGGATGAGCAACTGGTAAATTTTTATTTTCATATCTGTAATGTAAGTGATTTTCACTGTTAATCTTATTATGTATTGCTGTAATATCATTGATTTATGTGATTGTTTTCTGTGACACTGATACTAATTACTGATAGTAATGTCTTTTGTCAAAAGGTCGCTGTTTTTTCCGGCAGTATATACCCAGCAAGCCAGCAAAGTATGTCATCAAGATATGGGTGGTCTATGACGCACAATCCAGCTATGCTTGGAAGATGCAAATCTACACAGGAAAGCCAACCAGTGGAGGCCTGGAGAAGAACCAGGGGATGCGGGTTGTGCTTGATGTGACAGATGGACTGAGGGCGCACAATGTCACGTGTGACAATTTCTTCACCTCTTTAGAACACAGCCAGCAGCTCCTGAAGAGGAAGATCACCATGGTGGCACAGTTAGAAAGAACAAGCCTGAGCTCCCCTCTGCACTCCTCGCAACAAGGGGGAAAGAGGCTTTCTCATCAAAGTTTGCCTTCACCCCCACCACCACTCTAGTTTCTTACATCCCAAAGAGGAACAAGAATGTGGTCTTCCTGAGCACACTGCACAAAACGGCTGAGATCAGTGATCATGAGGACAGGAAGCCAGCCATCATCCTGGACTACAACCACAACAAAGGAGGCGTGGACAACCTGGACATGGTGATTAGAACTTACAGCTGCAGAAGGATGACTGCCCGCTGGCCTCTGGTCATCTTCCATAACATCATTGATGTGTCCTCATACAATGCCTTCGTGATATGGAACAAGAAAAAACTACGTAAATGTAAATGTAAGATCAACCCTACCTGGATGCCTGATAAGCAGAACAAGAGGAGGGTGTTCCTGGAGCAGCTGGGAAAGGCACTTGTAACCCCACACATTCAAAGAAGGGAGCGCCTCCCCTGCACAGCAGCCTCTGCAGCTCTTATGAAAGCTGTTCAGGAGGCTGAATCTTGTCCTGATCCACCTGAGGCAGCAGCTGGGGCAGGCAAGTGGAGGAGATGCCAATTCTGCCCCCCAAAGAAGGACTGTAAAACAAATACTATGTGCTGCACATGTGAGAAACACATCTGAAAAGTCCATGCACACAACACTTGCATACTGTCCTACATGTGCTAATTAGAGTTGATTGATTTATGTTCTTCGCATTTTGTTTTGTATCTATTATTTTATTTTATTCTTATTTATTGTTGTTGTTTATACACCTTGTGGGTGGGGGCAATGGTTAAAAATGGGAGAAGACTAGTATTTTGTAGTTGAATTCCTCATATATCACTATGTTGCCAAAAAAGTTCAAGACTGTTATTGTTTGCCTTCAATAAAATGCATTCAAAACTACTTTCTGCACATTTCTGTTACTTTCTTAGGCTTTACAAGTGTTATATCTTGCTAAAAAAAAGAATGTACTCTTTACATTTTGAATGCTTAGCAGGACAGGAAAATTGTGAAATTCACACACTTATCAAGAGAACACGTGGTCATCCCTATTGCCTCTGATCTGGTGGACTCTAGACATATATGCTTCATATGTAAATTATGTCTGAGTGTTGCAGCGTGCCCCTGGCTATCTGTCTATGATGTCTGAGTGTTGGAGCGTGCCGTGCCCGTGGCTATCTGTAAATGATGTCTGAGTGTTGGAGCGTGCCTCTGGATATCTGTAAATAATGTCTGAGAGTTGGAGCATGCCACTGGCTATCTGTAAATGGTGTCTGAGTGTTGGAGTGCCCCTGGCTATCTGTAAATAAATATGGCACAGACAGAGATGGTCACCTCACTTCAAGTCCTTAGGAAACCTTACATACAGCCGGGAAGAACTATTGTACTGTATATAAGAGCGACGTCAACTTACCAGCATTACGACCAGGAATACGCCTTTCCCGAAGCGGACCCTTTGTTCGAACCTTCACCCTGGACATTGAATCTAATCCCAGAGGCCGACCCAAAACAACGTTGTCGCCGCAGGAGAGGCATACGGAAGGCGATTTAGAAGGCGAGTACACCACCCACCGCTTCTGAGCATGTTAGGTGCCAATGTCCAGCCTCTAGACAACAAGGTGGATGAAATTAGGTCACGAGTTGCCTTCCAGAGAGACATCAGAGATTGTAACAGTCTCTGTTTCACGGAAACATGGCTCACTCGGGATATGTTGTCAGAGTCAGTACAGCCACCAGGTTTATTCATGCATCGCACCAAAAGAAACAAACATCTCTCTGGTAAGAAGAAGGGTGGGTTGTATGCCTAATGATTAACGGCTCATGGTGTAACAATAACAACATACAGGAACTCAAGTCCTTTTGTTCACCTGACTTAGAATTCCTTACAATCAAATGCCGACCGCATTATCTCCCAAGAGAATTCACTTTGATTGTGTATATCCCCCCCCAAGCAGATACCTCGTCAGCCCTGAAAGAACTTCACTGGACTCTATGTAAACTGGAAACCATATATCCTGAGGCTGCATTTATTGTAGCTGGGGATTTTAACAAAGCTAATTTGATAACAAGACTACCTAAATTCTACCTGCACATTGACTGTTGTACCCACTCGAGCAAAACACTCGACCACTGCTACCCTAAGTTGCGCAATAGATACAAGGCCCTCCCTTCGGCAAATCCGACCACGACTCCATCTTGCTCATACCGTCCTACAGGCAGAAACTGAAACAGGATGTACCCGTGACTAGAACCATTCAACGCTGGTCTGACCAATCGGAATCCACGCTTCAAGATTGTTTTGATCACGTGGACTGGAAAATGTTCCGGGAAGCCTCAGACAATAACATTGATTTATACGCTGACTCGTAAAGTGAGTTTATTAGGAAATGCATTGGAGATGTTGTACCCACTGTGACTATTAAACAAGTTAACATTCACATGACCGCAGGGCCAGACAGATTACCAGAATGCATACTCAGAGCATGTGCTGACCACCTGGCAAGTGTTACACTGACATTTTCAACGTCTCCCTGATCCAGTACTCTAATACAGTACCTTGCAAATGTTTTCATCCCCCTTGGCGTTTTTTCAATTTAGTTGCATTGCAACCTGTAATTAAAATAGATTTTTATTTGGATTTCATGTAATGGACATACACAAAATAGTCCAAATTGGTGAAGTGAAATGAAAAAAATAACTTGTTACAAAAAAATTGAAAAAAAGGGAAAGTGGTGTGTGCATATGTATTCACCCCCTTTGCTATGAAGCCCTTAAAAAAGACCTGGTGCAACCAATTACCTTCAGAAGTCACATAATTAGTTAAACAAAGTCCACTTGTGTGCAATGATCTGTCATATGATCTCAGTATATATACACCTGTTCTGAAAGGCCCCAGAGACTGCTACACTACTAAGCAAGGGGCACCACCAAGCAAGCGGCACCATGAAGACCGAGGAGCTATCCAAACAGGTCAGGGATAAAGTTGTGGAGAAGTACAGGTCAGGGTTGGGTTAAAAAAAAATCTCAGAAACTTTGAACATCCCATGGAGCACCATTAAATCTATTACTCAAAAATTTTAAGAATATGGCACCACAACAAACCTGCCAAGAGAGGGCAACCCACCAAAACCCACGGACCAGGCAAAGAAGGCATTAACCAGAGAGGCAACAAAGAGACCAAGAATAACCCTGAAGGAGCTGCAAAGCTCCACAGCAGAGATTGGAGTATCTGTCCATGGGACCACTTTAAGCTGTACACTCCACAGAGCTGGGCTTTACGGAAGAGTGACCAGAAAAAAAGCCTTTGCTTAAAGAAAAGAATAAGCAAACACGTTTGGTGTTCGCTGAAAGGCATGTGAGAGACTCCCAAACATATGGAAGATGGTACTCTGGTCAGATGAGACTAAAATTTAGCTTTTTGGCCATCAAGGAAAACACTATGTCTGGTGCAAACCCAACACCTCACATCAGCCCGAGAACATCATCCTCACAGTGAAGCATGGTGGTGGTAGTATCATGCTGTGGGGATGTTTTTCATTGGCAGGGACTGGGAAACTGGTCAGAATTGAAGGAATGATGGATGATGCTAAATAAAGGGAAATTCTTGAGGGAAACCTGTTTCAGTCTTCCAGAGATTTGAGACTGGGACGGAGGTTCACCTTCCAGCAGGACAATGACCCTAAGCATACTGTTAAAGCAACACGCGAGTGGTTTAGGGGGAAACATTTAAATGTCTTGGAATGGACAAGTCAAAGCCCAGACCTCAATCTAATTGAGAATCTGTGTTATGACTTAAAGATTGCTGTACACCAGCGGAACCCATCGAACTTGAAGGAGCTGGAGCAGTTTTGCCTTGAAGAATGGGCAAAAATCCCAGTGGCTAGATGTGCCAAGCTTATAGAGACATACCCCAAGAGACTTGCAGCTGTAATTTCTGCAAAAGGTGGATCTACAAAGAATTGACTTTGGGGGGGGTGAATAGTTATGCATGTTCAAGTTCTGTTTTTTGTCTTATTTCTTGTTTGTTTCACAATAAAAAATATTTTGTATCTTCAAAGTGTGTAAATCAAATGATACAAACCCCCCAAAAATCTATTTTAATTCCAGGTTGTAAGGCAACAAAATAGGAAAAATGCCAAGGGGGGTGAATTCTTTCGCAAGTCACTGTGCCTACATGTTTCAAGCAAACCATCATAGTCCCTATGCCTAAGACCTCCGAGGTATCCAAGGACCCTGAGACTGAACACATCCCTCTGCAACTGGATCCTGGACTTCCTGACTGGCCGCCCCCAGGTGGTGAGGTTAGGCAACAACACATCTGCCACTCTGACCCTCAACACAGGGGCCCCTCAAGGGTGCGTATTTCCTATTCACCCACAACTGTGTGGCTGCACACGACTTAAACACCATCATTACATTTGCAGACGACACAATGGTGGTAGGCCAGATCACCAAAAAAGACGAGATGGCCTACCGTGAGGAGGTCAGAGACCTGGCTGGTTGGGGGCAGAACAACAACCTCTCCCTCAACGTGGGCAAGACAAACAAGCTTATCGTGGACTACAGGAAATGGAGGGCCGAACACACCCACATTCACATCTATGTGACTGTAGTGGAGCCGGTCGAGAGCTTCACGTTCCTCTGTGTCCACATTACTAAGGACCTATCATGGTCCAAACACACCAACACAGACGTGAAGAGGGCACGACAACGCATCTTCCCACTCAGGAGACTGAAAAGATTTTGCATGGGCCCTCAGATACTCAAAAAGTTCTTCAGCTGCAACATTGAGAGCATCTTGACTGGCTGCATCACCTCTTGGCATGGCAACTGCTCGGTATCCCACTGCAAGGCGCTACAGGTCCTGGGGCCAAACTCCCTGACATCCAGTACCTCTATACCAGACGGTGTCAGAGGAAGGCACTAAAAATTGTCAAGGACTCCAGCCATTCAAGTCATAGACTGATCTCTTTGCTACTGCATGGCAAGCGATACCAGGCGCGCCAAGTCTGTGACAAAAAGGCCCCTGCACAGCTTCTACCCAAAAGTCATAAGACTTTTAAACAATTCATTAAATGGATACCTGGACAATTTACATTGACCTCATTTATTATTTCTTTATGTATCCTAATTGTTTTGCACTGGCTCTATGCACACTCACTAGACTCTACCCACGCACTCACTCATACTAAAATGACACTCCAACACAAACACACACACATTCACACATAGACACACTTTCGCACTTCACTTACATGGCTGCTATTCTGTTTATTATATATCCTGATTGCCTAGTCACTTTTACAACCTACCCACATGTACGTACTGCATTACATCAATTACCTTGTACCCCTGCACATTGACTCAGTACTGGTACTCCTTGTATAAAGCCTCATTAATGTTTTTATTGTGTTACTATTTCCTTTTTTATTTGACAGATACTTGAAACATGTATTGATTTAAATAATTTGCAGTAATACAGAAAAAGTACAAAGGCAAAATCTGTACCTTTCGGCTGGACCGATTATAGTTTTATTACAATAACTAAGAAAACAAAGGTCCCCCCCACCAAAAAAGCGACCCACAATTGTGGCAAAAAGGAACTATAAGAAATGTAACTGTGAACATTTTCAGGATGACTTAAATACTTTGCCATGGAAATTAGTCTACCTGGAAAACCACATAGATCATGCAGTAGAATGTTTCACACAACTATTTACAAGGATGGTTAATCTCCATGCCCCAGTCAAGAACAAAAAACGATGAAGTCCAGCCCATACCCATAGATAGACAATAAACTACATGAGGTTTTTACTCAGCGAGATGAGACAAAGATTCATGCTGTTAACTCAAAACCTTAATCTGATATAATGGTGTACAACAAACTGTGAAACTATGCTTTTGAACTGAATAGTCAGAAAAAAATTGTATTTAAAAAATATATATATTTCACTGGCTGCAAAGACAATCTAAATCAGTCTGGAATACTTTAACTTTTTTTGGATTGGGGCAGCATTTGGAATTTTGGATGAAAAGCGTGCCCAAAGTAAACTGTCTGCTACTCAGGCCCAGAATCTAGGATATGCATATAATAGATGGTAGATTTGGATAGAAAACACTCTACAGTTTCTAAAACTGTTAAAAGTATGTCTGTGAGTATAACAGAACTTATTTGGCAGGCAAAACCCCGAGGACAAACCATCCAGGATTCTTTTTTTTGAGGTGACAGTGTTTTCAATGTGGATCTAGATTTCCAAGGCACTTGCTTACAGTTCCTATCGCTTTCACTGGATGTCAACAGTCTTTAGAAATTGGTTGATGTTTTTCTTTTGAGTAATGAAGAAGTATGGCTGTTCACAACGAGGGTCGAGTCTAGTGTACTGTTGTGGTTGGGGCGCACAACCTCAAAGCTCACTCCACTTTGTTTTCGTCCTGTATTGAACACAGTGTATCCCGTCTTAAATTTTATTAATTATTTACGTTAAAAAATATCTAAAGTTGTATTAGGAAAGTTGTTTGAAATGTTTGGATCAAGATTACAGGTAACTTATTAGATATTTTGTAGTCGTGTTGCACGAGTTGGAAGCGGTATTTTTCTGAATAAAACGCACCAAATAAATTGACATTTTGGAGATATAACAACAAAATGTATCAAACAAAAGGACCATTTATGATGTTTATGGGACATATTGGAGTGCCAACAGAAGAAGATCTTCAAAGGTAAGTCATAAATTATATAGTTATTTCTGAGTTTTGTGTCGCGCCTGGCGGGTTGAATTATGATTGTCATGTGTTTGTTTGATGGGGTGCTGTCCTCAGATAATAGCATGGTTTGATTTCGCCATAAAGCCTTTTTGAAATCTGACACGGTGGCTAGATTAACAAGAAGTTAGGCTTTAATTTGGTGTATTGCACTTGTGAATGTATGAAAGTTAAATATTTCAAATAATTTTTTGTGAATTTCGCGCTCTGCAGTTTCACCGGATGTTGTCGAAACGTTCCGCTAGCGGAACCCCTATCCCAAACAGGTTTTATGGGGAAATTAAACAAAACTTTTGACATTGCTAATCATTTTGCAATTTATTTAGAAAATAAGGTGAACAGTTTCAGGCGGAATTTGAGTCATCCTGTCAATGAAAGAAACATTGTTTATTCTATTGACAAATCATGACATCAAAAGCCTGCAGTTTCACATTGCCACAGGTATTAATTGATGAAGTGCTCAAATCATTAATGTGCTTACCTGAGGACAAGTCACCTGGGCTCAATTATAATTGAAAACAAACTACTTCAACTAGCAGCACCCAATTGAAGCATGCAAAATTGCGCCCAATTCCCAAAATACATAAAATAACCTTATGGTATCAAACAGTAGACCTATTAGCCTACTGTCATAATTTAGTAAGATTTTGGAAGCAATTGTCAGTAACCATATACAGAACAGCTCTGGTTGATTTAACAGATTGATGGCTCAGGTCACTTGACCAAGCTAAACATGTGGGTGTGCTGCTTCTTGATTTTATTGCTGCTTTTGACCTTGTTGATCATGATATACTGTTGATGAAATTGTGTCACTATGGATTTGACAACACCTGATTAATAAGACTGTTAAAGTTATTATCTTGTCAACAGAAAGCAGTTTACAGTCATAAATGGTGCCTATTCCGAACCTTATTCTCTTTATTGTGGTGTCCCACAAAGCAGCTAGCTAGGACCTCTGATGTACTTGCTGTATTCAAATGTGACAGACCAGCTTGATTCGGTATTATGTAGTAAAATTTGAAATTGTGTTTTTTACATTGGATAAAAGTAGAGACTCAGAGCTAGAAAATGGTATATCATACACTGCAGTTGAGGAACAATAAGAATGTAATTCTGCTTTGAAATTGGATAAACTTGTAACCCCACTTTTGAGAAAATGGACCTTGAATAATTTGATACACCTACTGGAGAGCTCTTCTTTGTCTACACCCATTCTGCATTGTTCACTCCCTCTAAATCCTTAGCCCCAGGCATCTCTTTAAGGATTCACATGTGAGGCCATGTACTAAACAACCACAGATTTCAAGACTAAAGGCTGTTTTATACCACGGGTCTGTTCGTAAATTTAACCTGGAGTGCCAGAGTGTGCTGAGAGTGCGCTCTGGGCATTGTCAGATTGTTCGTTTGTAAATTCAGTGTTTCGCTCTCAGAGCATTCAGAGTGCACACTGGATGTTTTGGGCGAGGAGTAGGGTTGATTCGAGCATTCTGACCAAACAACAGCAGTCAAGCACCCAAGCTAACTGGCTAACGTTGGCTACCTTGCTAGCTACTTCAGACACAAATGAGAGAACAGCTCACTCTGACCATTTTACTCACCCTAGCAGAGCTGATTAGGCTGTTTTTATGTTATCCATAGCATTGGTGACTGCAACTGTGCTGCTGGCAACGATTTAATAACTGTTTTCCCCCAACGTTTACTGACAAAGAACATATTCAACAGGTGTTGACCGTTCGTAAATTCGTCAGTTATTCTGCGCTCTGCACACTCAGACGAGAGTACTCTGAAATAGCCAGGGTGAATTTATCAGCTACGTCTATCGACAATTGTAGTGACATTAGGACATTCTATGAATGGTTACTTGCATATTGGAGTGTTTTGTTTAGACATGTAGCTAGCTAGCTAAACAATGAACCATAATCCCAACTCATAACAGTACTACCCTGCATGAATCTGCAGGTAGCTAACCAACCAGGTTCAATGTTAGCTAGCTAACATTAGGCTATAACTAGCAATGTAAATGGCTCTGAGATACAAGTAATATTACTACACATATCATAAACGTAATGTTAGCTAGCGAGCCAGCCATCTAATGTTAGCTAGCTATCTAACAGTACACTTTAACTTGAAATTAAAATGACTTTCTGACAAAATGAGAAATGGGTAATATCTGAAAATGTAGCTAGCTAGAATATCTTCTCTAGATGGACGCTTCTCCAGTTGGATCAAATTATCCGTTAGCTAGCAAGAGAAATGTTGAGCAACATTAGCCAACTTAACTGATCAAATAATTCAGTTCATGATATCAAAATTAGCTGGAAAATAAAGTCAGACAGCTAACGTTAACTAGCTAACGTTACAACATCAGATAAGCTAAAGTTAGTAACATATAACCAATTCCCTATAGTATTAACTGGTATACGACCCCTTGCCGTTCCTCAAGTTATAACATGTTAGTTGCTTACTGGACCCTGGCAATCTGTGTGAAATGTTAACTAGCTAACGAACTAACTACTATCTGTGAACTGTTTTCCCTCTACAGTATGTGGTTACTTTTCAGAATGAGAGAATTAGGTGAAAATGAGGCGTTGCTTGTTAAAAAGGTGGATTCAGGGATCAAGTGTAGCTGGAGCTGAGCCTGGTTTAAGCTGGATGCCACTATAGAGGTGAAAGGAACACCACACACTTTCTCACTTTTTCAATACAGTTTATAAAAAGGGGTATGCCAGGTGTAGTCTCTGCCTGAAAGAGATCAATTATGCCAACAAAGGGTGTCATGCTCTGCTGGCACATTTTAGAAGAAATGTCCACAGGCAGAAAGTATACAATGTAATAATGTGCAGTGTAGCCCAAAGATATTGCTTTTGTTGTGTTGAACTTGACAGTAACACGTGTGTGAGTGAGGGGGGGATCATTACATTTTTTACTCGGTGAACGTTATTTTTGCACACATGTAGCCTTGTGCACTTGATCGATGTCTACTATAGTGGCCACTATAACAGAACAACAATAGAATGCCTGTTTGTTTCATTCTATTTCTACTTTAAGATGTTTTTTTCCCAAGTGCAATATTTAGATGTGTGTGGTCACAAGCATTCTATTATAAAGGCTGTCATGGCTAACTGCAATATTAGTGTATTGTTTTTTCTCAAGACTTGAATGTCCTTTGCAGTAATGTCTCGGCAATAAATAACATTGGATTACTTTCTTTACATTTTTTAGCTGTGAGCTAGGTTCACATTAACCACTTTTTATTTTACACACAGAGACTGATCATGTAGATCATACTCTTTGTTGTTTAATTAGTTAAAACCTGTATTTCCCCCAGCAGCGATTTTCTCTTTTGCATGTTTCAGTGAAAAAAAAAAGTGTCACCTTTTTTGTCCCTCACCAGTTTGAGCAAGGGCGGTTCATCACAGTGCTTTGCCGGTCACCTTCGCCCCCTGGGCCAGACTACACTCAATCATAGGACCTACTGAAGAAATTAGTCTTCAGTGAAGACTTAAAGGTCGAGACTGAGTCTGCGTCTCACATAGATAGGCAGACCATTCCATAAAAATGGAGCTCTATAGGACTAAGCAAACAGCCTGCGTCTTGTGACCGTAGCAAATGTGTAGGTATGTACGGCAGGACCAAATTGGAGAGTTAGGTAAGAGCAAGTCCATGTAATGCTTTGTAGGTTAGCAGTAAAACCTTGAAATCAGTCCTAGCCTTAACAGGAAACCAGTGGAGTAATATGATCAAATTTGTGTCTCGCTCGCTCGCTTGCTCTGTGTGTGTGTGTGTGTGTGTGTGTGTGTGTGTGTGTGTGCATGCGTGTGCGAGTCACCAGATCTCAACCCAATTGAACACTTACGGGAAATTCTGGAGCAGCGTCTGAGACAGCATTTTCCACCACCACCAACAAAACAACAAATGATGGAATTGCTCATGTAAGAACAGTGTCGCTTCCCTCCAATAGAGTTGCAAACACTAGTGGAATCTATACCAAGGCACTTTGAAGCTGTTCTGGTGGCTCTGGCCCAACGTGGCTCTGGGTGGTGGCCCAACGCCCTATTAAAGACATGCTGAGGTGCATTGGTGACCTCCCGCTTTGGGCTTGATGTGTAGTTCATACATGCATAATCTATGAGCAGAATTGCTGTTTTACCTCAGTTAGCCACAGAATCCCTAGTTTGAAAGTGACTGTTTTTGTGACGCTGTACGTCACAATTTTTCCTACATGTCCCCCCCATGTGGACCAGCCCCCTAGCAATTTAAATACTAGCCAATGAGCTTCAGCTCTTTGCATTTGAGTGACAGCTAGCAAGAGACCTGCCCAGCATTGAGGTTGCAGGGTGTGCCCAACGGTTCAGTGGACACAACAGTGTGTGAGAGAGAGCAATGACATAGTTCACATATCTGAACACATGTGACATAGTACGCAAGTTTGGCTCGTGAATGCTACTTTCAGAACTACTGGCTAAAAAGTATACAACAAGTACTAGAGAATCTCTTTAAGACACTTTATGTTTGTGTTTCCTTTATTTTGGCAGTTATGTGTCTATGAAAAATCATTCCTAGTTTAATGACAGACTTCTAAAGCTTTTGAAAGGGCTAGACTGGCAGCTACAAGTCTAACCAAGGGGTTGATTAAAATGTTTTATAATTTCCTCCATCTTGTCCTGTAGGGAATGTAGCAGTCACAGTTCCCAAAATCAACAATTTGATTGTTTTCAATAGAACATGTCATTCAGCCATTATACTAAAGAGTGCGAAGTTGGAGCCATCTTGGATCCATCCAGGCCGAGGAATGAACAGGAAGGCAGCCTTATCCGCAACAGTGGGATTACTCTAATCCTAATTGTGTTCTTGAGGCCTGTTTTGCAGGCCCTCTGTTTGAGTGTTCACCTCACTTTGTCAGTAACGTTGGTCCATCCCCGCTTTAACAAATCTGCTTCTATCTAGTGAAGGCTGGATCAAAAGAGGTGGCCAACCCTTTGATTTGCATTGATGCATTTGCACATCAGCACACGTAAACATTTTTGAACGTTTGGCTATTGATAAGATCTGTCCCTACTCTCAGTAGAACCCTTACATCAGACAATATAGACCTCACTTCAACTCCAACTGGTTTACAGGCACTCAGTGATCGCTGAATTACAGAAGGAATTAGAACCATCTGGCTCGGTGTGAGTAGCACCTTAACAGCATCGAAGACTAGTAAAGGTCAAAATGTATGAACCAGTTACACTCAACCAGTGTTTCCAATTTTCAAATTGCCAGGCTCGCGTGACTCTTACATTTAAAAAAAAGCCTATGCAGTCACATAGCTAGTTGTGCCATGGAAACAACAGATAAGAGATGGAGGGGTGTGAGAGATGGAAAAGATAAAGAAGGTTCCATAGGAAAGATTGGCAAAAAAGATCCGGGAGGAAAAGGAAGATCTGTTTGGGTGATGCAACGCGTTTGAGGAGGAAACAAGCAGATAACATCATATTCCAGAACTGAGCCTCACACACATGCAAGGCCGAACCCCATTGGCTTCTATTCATGGAAAATTCATCAAGGAAATTTAAGTGGGAGGGGTTCCTGTGTCTCAAAGTTTAAAATTTGAACTTTTAAACCTTTTGTGAAAGCCAAGTGAATTGTGGATGGTCATGGTTGACAGTAGTGGCTGGTCAGCACACTGAATGATGTGAATACATCATTTGATGTAACACATTGTAACTTAACCTACATAATGTTATTATTTATTATTCATTATTTATATGGCAATTCCATGGACTCAGATTTTTCACATTAAAACGTATGTCAAACAAAAACCAGTGATTGCAAATTTTAAACAAACCATACAACTCTATGCACAAGGACTACTTTTAACAATTTCCACAGAACATTTTACAAAAATACTTGTACTTGAAGAACAATGCATACAGTGCCTTGCAAAAGTATTCATCCTCCTAGGTGTTTTTCCAATTTAGTTGCATTACAATCTGTAATTTAAATAGATTTTTATTTGGATTTCATGTAATGGGCATACACAAAATAGTCCAAATTGGTGAAGTGAAATGAAAAACATTACTTGTTTTAAAAAATGTTTTTAAATTAAAAACGTAAAATTTGTGCGTGTATATGTATTCACCCCCTTTGCTACGAAGCCCCTAAATGAGATCTGGTGCAACCAATTACCTTCAGAAGTAACATAATTAGTTAGAGTGCACACAGGTGGACTTTATTTAAGTGTCACATGATCTCAGTATATATACACCTGTTCTGAAAGGCCCCAGAGTCTGCAACACTACAAAGCAAGGGGCACCACCAAGCAAGCGGCACCATGAAGACCAAGGAGCTCTCCAAACAGGTCAGGGACAAAGTTGTGGAGAAGTACAGATCAGGGTTGGGTTATAAAAAAATATCAGAAGCTTTGAACATCCCACAGAGCACCATAAAATCCATTATTAAAAAATTGAAAGAATACCGCACCACAACAAACCTGGCAAGAGAGGGCTGCCCACCAAAACTCACAGACCAGGCAAGAATGGCATTAATCAGAGGCAACAAAGAGACCAAAGATAACCCTGAAAGACCTGCAAAGCTCCACAGCGGAGATTGGAGTATTTATTTGTCCATAGGACCACTAAGCCGTACACTCCACAGAGCTGGGCTTTATGGAAGAGTGGCCAGAAAAAAAGCCATTGATTAAAGAAAAAAATAAGCAAACACCTCTGGTGTTTGCCAAAAGGCAGGTGGGAGACTCCCCAAACATATGGAAGAAGGTACTCTGGTCAGATGAGACTAAAATGGAGCATTTTGGCCATCAAGGAAATAGCTATATTTGGTGCAAACCCAACACCTCTCATCAGCTCAAGAACACCATCCCCACAGTGAAGCATGGTGGCAGTATGTTTTTCATCGGCAGAGACTGGGAAACTGGTCAGAATTGAAGGACTGATGGATGGCTCTAAATAAAGGGAAATTCTTGAGGGAAACCTGTTTCAGTCTTCGAGAGATTTGAGACTGGGACAGAGGTTCACTTTCCATCAGCACAATGACCCTAAGCATACTGTTAAAGCAACACTCGAGTGGTTTAAGGGGAAAAATGTAAATGTCTTGGAATGGCCTAGTCAAAGCCCAGACCTCAATCCAATTGAGAATCGGTGGTATGACTTAAAGATTGCTGTACACCAGCGGACCACTTCCAACTTGAAGGATCTGGAGCAGTTTTGCCTTGAAGAATGGGCAAAAATCCCAGTGGCTAGATGTGCCAAGCTTATAGAGACATACCCCGAGAGACTTGCAGCTGTAATTGCTGCAAAAGGTGTCTCTACAAAGTATTGACTTTGGGGGGGGGATACTTATGCACGCTCAAGTTTTCAGTTTTTTTGTTTTACTTTTTGTTTGTTTCACAATAAAAAATATTTAGCATCTTCAAAGGGGTAGGCATGTTGTGTAAATGAAATGATACAACGCCCCCAAAAAAATCTATTTTAATTCCAGGTTGTAAGGCAACAAAATAGTGAAAATTCCAAGGGGTGAATACTTTCGCAAGCCTCTATATGCACATTTTGTGAAGAGAAAGCCATCACAAACAGCACAAAATATAATTTGGTTACCAAACTTTGTGTGCTTTGTTGAATTTTGCTAAAAAATATGTTTTGTTTAACATACATTTTATAGTGAAAAATCTGAGTCTCAGCATCATTCTGTTACTGTGGAATTGCCCATTTTGTGTAATAGCTGACCTTGCCCTACAGTAGAGAAAAATAGAAAATCATTGTCTATGCATCCATGCATTTGCTGTGACATGCTGGTACGACACAGAAGATACTACAAGCAGATAAAAGTTTGTTAATTCCTGTACATTCAAGTAGTTCTCTCCCTTACCATCTTATTCTCACATAACCTTATTGGGATTTAAGTCAAGCATATATGACATGTTAAGACTTTTGTAGATATAAGAGATTTAAGTTGTTTTAGATTTGTGTTAAATCCTGAAAAGGTTTGACAGATGTTTGTTAATGCAAAATCTCAAACAGTAAGGACACATAGTGTGATGTTGGTGGCTAAAAACATCTGTACTTAATTGTGTCAAATATAATATTTTTAACAATTTATTTGATATGCTACAGTATGTTTAAGGATTTATATTTAGTCGATTTTGGATTCATCTATGTTGTGGAAAACACATTGCATCTATGAACTTTGTCCAAAAAAGGAAGGGGAGCCTGGATGGTAATTGCATGTACGTTGTGACTGATCAAATGAATAACAACTCACTCACATAACACAAATCTAGGCCTAACACAGGGCAGATGATGAACCTCCCTTTCAAATCCAAGGTTATTCGCAATGAACGACATGCATAATTCTAAGCATGTACAGGCAAACTGACTGGGCACACATTGGGGGGGGGGGGGGTAAATACCAAACATATGACATCTAATAATGCAACTTCATGGATGTATGAAACAAGTTGGCCTGATCCACTGGGGGCTAAGGGGGAGAAGGTGTGTGTGTGTGTTTATTTGGATTCCCATTAGCTTTTGAAGAAGCAGCAGCTAGTGTTTCTGGGGTCCACAAAAAAACACAAAACATGACAAGTAGCAAAACACATGCACTGATAGACAAGGACAGTCACACCCATTTAAAATACAATGATATACAATCAATACAACAACAAATAATAATGCAAACAATACCATCCTGTCAGTTTGGGTGGATTTCATCATTTCAGAACTTGTATTGGAATTATTTACATTTTATTCAAGCATTTTTATGAGATGGGATTATTTTCATATTACGGCCGCTTCTCGCTGGCACAGGCTGCTGCAGCAATACCCCAACCACAATCCAACATGTTTTTGTTGGATCAAGTGAGTATTTGGCCGGGTAGAGACATATGAAGTACCTCTGGGGTATTCTATTGGGTAAAGTAAGTGCAAGGGACTGAAGAGCTTTAGTGAAGTTAGCTGTATAGACATAATAGAGTAGGTCAAATTCAATGCTTAAGGAGCTGGGCCTGTGATAGAGTAGCAGTGTAGAGCTGGAGGTTGGTTTGGTGGGGTACTGCTATGGACTGTTTCAGTTAATGTGCCCAACAGGTGTAATCCATATGAGAGACCCCTACATTTTGTCTATGGGTATTATCCGGAGGAGATTTTGTGAAAGACTTTGTCCTCAGAGAGCAGATGGGTGACTGCATTACAGCACTCACAGCTTTCAATGTCTAATCACCCTTTCCCTCATCCCGTCTTCTCTCTTTTACTCAGTTACACTGCTTTTCTCAGGGCCTGGTGTGTGTGTGTGTGTGTGTGTGTGTGTGTGTGTGTGTGTGTGTGTGTGTGTGTGTGTGTGTGTGTGTGTGTGTGTGTGTGTGTGTGTGTGTGTGTGTGTGTGTGTGTGCGTGTGTGTTCTGAATAGCTACGTTATTCAGAGAAGTCTTATTATGAGATAAATAAATAACTAAATACATAGTGGAGGCCAAACAGCCGTGTTACATGAGAAAACAGCCAGACTTGGCACACATACTGCTCCCAATCTTAAATACGGGCTATGATATTGTAGCATCAATATTCCCACTGTCACCGTCACCCATGCTTTCGCATTGAATACATGAGGGAGGTTTTTACTGTAAATCAGTGTGGGCTGCTATGTGAAAAATCTGTTTGCTGACATTGGTGGCATTCGTTTTGGAAATAGTAAGACCAAGGGAGATAAGATCGAGATACAACTTAATATGCATTATTCCTAGTGCCACTGTGGAAGAGTTACATAAGCAATCTCAAAACAATCAGAATTTTCCTCAGCTATTTCAGTAAGCATTTCTGGTAAGACTTTATTTGGATAGTTCCCAATAAATGGTTTATAGATAGCTGAACTAAGCCCTACCCCTAACGCTAACTCTTTATACCCCAACCCAAACAGATGTAACCCTGGACAAGTAATGGTGGGGTTTCTGGCACTTTCAGACTTATAGTTTTTGTTTAAATAGTTAACTGAAGTAAAAATATACAATTATGCAGATTTCGGACACTGTCAGCTTAATAGTAATCCATCTATCAATATACAGCAACAAGAGACCCATATAACTAGATTTTCTCTGGAGTGAAAGTTGGCCTACCCCTCGATCACTCTTCTCCATGTGTTGTTTTTAGTAATTTCATTTTTCCTCTGCTGGCTAACTTTGCTAGCTTGGTCACTGTTAGCTAAGATTGCTAGCCAGCCGGGATTACTTAAGCAAGCTGTAGCTAAAATCTTTAGTGGACGGCTGGCATTTCTGGCAGTTTTATTTTTAGACATTCTTATCTAACAAAAATATTAATGTCATGAAATTAATTAGGCAAGCTAGTTTGTGTGTGGAACACTTCAATGGGCTGTGTGTGCAAGACAATTTGGCGCAGGATTTCTTTAGAGATCTTTGCTCGGATGTTGCGTTCACTGGTGAGATCGAAAGCTAATTTGAAAGCAAGTCCATGGACTTGGTCCCGCCCTCAGTGTCAGTCCTGAAACATGTGCCTTTTCTCTTTTGGGAAAAAGTCTGTCTTCCAAACTCTCTCCTCCATTACCTGGAAACCGATAAGCGGTCGAGGAGATGTCTAGCGAAACTACCAGTTCCAAGTGGAAAAAGCAACTACGTTATTTATTCCGATAGTAATAACACCATACTTCCTGCACTGTAATTTACAACTATTGAAAGAGCTATTGTATGTAAATTAGTTTATTTGTATAACATAATTGTAAATATAAATTACATTTGTTATACATCTATTTTTACCTTATAATCGCTGGAGACAAATATGAAACCAGTCAATTGGCAGCAAACTGAAGCATATCAACATATACTTTCCCACAATAAAGTTTATGAAATGCTGTGCCATTACGCAGAGTTGAAATTGTACAGCCTTTTAATATGCAGGGATGGACACTCTCGAATGTCTTATTTATAGGCTACTCCGACATTCTATGTCTCCTCTTTTATCATGTTAAATATTAGCCACTATCAGTATCGACCGTCAGTAGGCCTAATAACCACACATATTCAACTGCCAAATTACTGTTTCTTCCCTTCAGTTGGTATAGCCTACATTCTTACAGTTGGTATAGCCTACATCCTAAACGATATCATAACCGCCATCGATAAAAGACAATACTGTGCAGCCGTCTTCATCGACCTGGCCAAGACTTTCGACTCTGTCAATCACCGCATTCTTATCGGCAGCGTCAACAGCCTTGGTTTCTCAAATGACTGCCTCGCCTTGTTCACCAGCTACTTCTCAGATAGAGTTCAGTGTGTCAAATCGGAGGGCCTGTTGTCTGGACCTCTGGCAGTCTCTATGGGTGTGCCACAGGGTTCAATTCTCAGGCCGACTCTTTTTTTCTGTATACATCAATGATGTCGCTCTTGCTGCTGGTGATTCTCTGATCCACCTCTACGCAGACGATACCATTCTGTATACTTCTGGCCATTCTTTGGACACTGTGTTTTAACTAACCTCCAGACGAGATTAAATGCCATACAACACTCCTTCCGTGGCCTCCAACTGCACTTAAATGCAAGTAAAACTAAATGCATGCTCTTCAACCATTCTCTGCCCGCACCCACCCGTCCATCTAGCATCACTACTCTGGACTGTTCTGACTTAGAATATGTAAAAAACCTAGGTGTCTGGTTAGACTGTACTCTCCTTTCAGACTCACATTAAGCATCTCCAATCCAAAATTACATCTAGAATCGGCTTCCTATTTCGCAACAAAACATCCTTCACTCATGCTGCCAAACATACCCTCGTAAAACTGACTATCCTACCGATCCTTGACTTCAGCGATGTCATTTACAAAATAGCCTCCAACACTCTACTCAGCAAATTGGATGTAGTCTATCACAGTGCCATCCATTTTGTCACCAAAGCCCCATATACTACCCACCACTGTGACCTGTATGCTCTCATTGGCTTGTTCTCTACTAGCCTACCTGGTTAAATATAGATGAAATAAAATAAAAATTAAATAATTTATTGCTGAGCAATCAACCAAAATGTTGGCTATTTAAAATGTTTTAAACAACTAATTGACCGACATTGGTTCAAATTATTTGAAATACATTTAGATTGGGTGTTTTCTGTGAGCTTGATGTACAGTCTCTGTAGAGAGAAATCAGATCAAGCGTGAACTGTGCGATGTAGTTGTAGTGTTCGACAAGCCACATTTCTGCATAGTTTAGCACAGAAAACATGGTAATTAACTACAATGACCATCATCCATTGCGCACCCACTTCAATTTCTCCAGTCTGTGTGGACCAAGACATGGAGACTGAGAGAAGAGAGAACTGGCGATCAAGAGGGATAGAAAGTCTAAAAATACACGATCTCAGTTACTTAAATAATCTACAAGATCAGAATTTTTATCTACCGATTCGTGCTGAAACGGAGACAAATATGGATACATTTAGAAGGCTTTCTTTAATTGATCCCTAAAATTCTGAACCCGTTCACTCATTATATTCTATTCTGTTGACAAAATTCAAACACTGAAATGCAACATGCAACCATTTCAAATATTTTACTCAGTTACAGTTCATGTAAGGAAATAAATTAATCGGGCTCTAATCTATGGATTTCACATGACTAGGAAGACAGATGTTGGTCACAGATACTGTACCTTTAAAATAAAAGTAGGGGCGTGGATCAGAAAACCAGTCAGTATATGGTGTGACCACCATTTGCCTCATAAAGCACAACACATCTCCTCCGCATAGAGTTGATCAGGCTGTTGGTTGTGGCCTGTGGAATGTTGTCCCACTCCTCTTCAATGGCTGTGCCAAGTTGCTGGATATTGGTGGGAACTGAAACACGCTGTCGTACACATCGATCCAGAGCATCCCAAACATGCTCAGTGGCTGACATGTCTGGTGCGTATGCAGGCCATGGAAGAACTGGGACATTTTCAGCTTCCAGGAATTGTGTACAGATCCTTACGACATGGGGCTGTGCATTATCATGCTGAAACATGAGGTGATGGCGGCGGATGAATGGCATGACAATGGGCCTCAGGATCTCATAACGGTATCTGTGCATTCAAATTGCCATCGATAAAATGCTATTATGTTCGTTGTCCATAGCTTATGTCTGCCCATACTATAACCCCACTGCCACCATGGGGCACTCTGTTCACAATGTTGACATCAGCAAACCCCTCGCGCCTACACTATGCCATACACACTGTCTGCCATCTGCCCGGTAGAGTTAAAACTGGGATTCATCCATGAAAAGCACACTTCTCTCCAGTGTGCCAGTGGCCATCGAAGGTGAGAATTTTCCCACTGAAGTTTATGACACCGAACTGCAGTTAGGTCAAGACCATGGTGAGGACGATGAGAACACAGATGAGCTTCCATGAGACGGTTTCTGACAGTTTGTGCAGAAATTCTTCAGTTGTGCAAACCCACAGTTTCATCAGCTGTCCGGGTGGCTGGTCTCAGACGATCCCGCAGGTGAAGAAGCCGGGAGTGGAGGTCCTGGGCTGGCGTGGTTACACGTGGTCTGTGGTTGTGAGGCCGGTTGGACGTATTGCCAAATTCTCTAAAATCTCTGGCAACAGATCTGGTGGAAATTCCTACAGTCAGCATGCCGATTGCATGTTCCCTCAAAACTTGAGACATTTGTGGCATTGTTTCGGTACCGGCCTATACTGAATAAGCAGTGCTTACTTTGGTGGAAGGTTAGGCCCATCACTTGCTATGCCGAATACAAAAAGCCTTTTGTGTGTCAATGGTAGTGATGGTGCTTCTTCAGCATGTTGTGTACACAGTGTCGAGGGTTGTTAGTTTGCACCCTAGCCCCAGAATGTTCTACTCTGTTACATACACGATCTGTAAACGTGCTTCCACATAAGTACTAACATTTCTTGTAAAAAGTCATTACAGGAGCTATTTTCTTATGGTCTATACCCTGGAGTAATCATTATGTAATATAATATTATGTAAAGTATTGCTGAACAGATTTGTGTCGAGGTCTAAGTGCCAAACTTCTATAACAGCATCATATTTCCTAGAAGACAAGTGGCTTCTCCACAGTGGTCATAGATTACAAGTCCTTGTTATGCACCTCTTCCAAAGACTACTAATGTGTGAGCTGCATTTCAGAAACTGTAATAAGGTTGTAATATGATCGGATCGAGTTCACATTATTTTATATATATATATATATATATATATATATATATATATATATATATATATATATATATAGTAAAAGGAAATGACTCACTAAAGTCAGCGCTTCACAAGATCTCCCAAAAGAACAGGGTGTAGTTTATGAAGTGTGAAGGAGAGGGATGAAATGCCTATAAAAATGATACACTTCCAGATATGTAATTGCTATCCATTTTGCCAAACAGGAAAAATAATACCATAAAAAAAAAGCTTTCAACGGTGAGACTGGTTACCTCATTCCCATTCTGATTCGACCAGCAAATAAGGGTTACAACGAGGCCAGAGTGCTCCACCTCTTAAAAGGTCAAATCCATTCCCTCCATACATAATCTTTCCTTTTCCTTGATATCCTTTGTCTGCGCGTATGGACTGCCCTGTTCAATTAAACCACAGGTTTTCAAATGGGGTTTAAGTCCAGAGACTGAGATAGCCATCTCAAAATGTTGATTTTTGTGGTCAATTAACCATTTCTTTGTGGATTTTGATGTGTGTGTTTGTATTATATATGTTTTTATTTTTTTGGAGCATACAATATACAGTAGCTCAGTATTTGTATGTATTTTCTACAGACTTTTTTTGCTCATCTGTATCAAGGGATCCAATAATTCCGGACCCCAATGTAGGTCAAATTGATCTATACAGGATTGTCAAAACCAAAAGAAGGACAGGGACAGGCCATCATGCACAGTTAAAGCACTGACATCATAGGGAGTTGCAGTGAGCAGTTATTGCAACAGTGAATTGTATATTATTTATCCATTGCTGTGTGACAATTACATTGTCCAACACTATTACATAGGATTACTTTAAATGTGACACTTAATGGACACTAAATGGCACTAAATGGATGAAGACTTTATATCAGTGGGGTGTATTCATGGAGTCAAGGGAAGCCAGGCTTCCAACCAAAAAAATGTACCACCAAAAATATATATATTGTTTCTCTGTGTTTAATAATTTTTATCAGAGGCTAAATGTATCTCACTGGAGAAAGCATCAGAGCAAGTGAAACAGCGCCCCTCTGTCTTTCTATGTGAACCCATCTATCTGATCCTGTCTGGTCAAAAAGTGCATGATATTGTTGCCACCTGTAGCATTGAATGCAAGGGAAGCCAGCCAGCATTTGGCCTCCCTTGATAGAAACAGTTTACAATGATAGCCAAGCAGCGTTGAGCTAAACTGACTCAAATGTGAATGGCCCTGGCGCACTAGAAAAAATTATCAAGGGAAGCCAGTTTGAATTTGGCTTCACACCAATCACATCACATCAAAAGCCAAATGTCCTTGACAGAAAAAAAACTTGAATTGTTGCATTTAGTTGTGTTGCTGTCCTCCGGTAGCTAGCTAGCTAAAATTAGCCCTTTCCTAAATTAGCCATGAATGGAGATAGGGCTTTGGACTTGTGGTTTTACTAAAATCTACGTACTAGCCAATGATTATAACAAAGATTCTGATCCAACTATAAATTCATACATTGTGCCTCTGGGCTGAGAGGATGGAAGTTCATTATGTATCTAGATGTCAGTGGAGGCTGGTGACTTGAAAAATGAAGGAGCATGGGAGACCGACGGTATAGGCGCAGACCGCAAAGACGACAGTGTGTTTTAAAAATCGTCAAAAACAAATTATTTTAACCTAAAGCATTTAATAATGACATTTATTTTACAATATTATGGGGAATGGGAATGAGAGGGCTACTTACAGTGTTGAGAAGGGATCACAACAGTGATTGAATGAGGGTATGAGGCATGAGTTTAGGTGTTCAGAGGTTTGACTTCAGTGCAGGATAGGGGTTGATGCATTCATTGGCTTCAGTGCAGGACAGAAGAGATCAACTCTTCCACTGAGGGGAGACCAGGATTTAACGCTGTCAAACTACAGCAACCTTACACTTGGTCATATTAATTATATTTAGACTAACAGAGAGTTTTCCTCTACCCAGACACAGAGACAATAGAACTCACATGGCTAAGCTCGCTTTATGCAATTGTAGGCCTAATTAAAAATGAACTCAGTCTATGCCATCACTATTATGTTGATTAATTAATTCCAGTTAATAATTTGGGATTGAAGAGATATAGGTAGCCTAGCCAACCCAAGTTTGAATATTAACCAAATTTGATCACATTCACATTTTCTCCTGACAAAAATATGTACTATAAATTATGACGGATCAGCTAGTCCGAAACACGCTAACACAGGCGGGAGGCATGAAATTAACAGACCGAAGGCAGTGGTTCCTTTTATTTAAATTGTCACTAAACAGGTTCTTTCACCCAACAAAATAAGTCCAGTACAAGGTAGCGTCCAACGCTGAAACAGCGTAAAAATATTCATAAGCAGCTGACCAAAAGGCCGTGGCCAAAAAGGGAACTCAAAACAACAAACAGCTTCCCTTGTCTTTAGACTGCAAATCATATTTACTTGGGGAACGCTTCCCTCTATCTATAGCCTGCCTTGTTTAACATAGAGCCAAGGTGCATCAGATGAAGAGGCTTTCTCTGAGATAGGAAAGTCAGATGTCCTCACAGGTCTCTGTGTCTGCTCCCAATCCCTCCCCCAGCTCTTCTCCTGGCACTCCTATATGGAGGGAGACACCAAGCCAATTAGTAGGACCAGGTGTGTATTAATTCGCTATACACTGACGTACTTATTCCCTGAGGAGGGGGCTGTCGTGTCGTCTTCCTCCGGCTGGCCACTGAACCCTCACAAAATATATAAGGTTACTAATTTGTTTACCCTGACCAGATGGACAGGGCACATAGTGTCACGTTTGTCGTATGACGAAGGAGACCAAGGCGCAGCGTGCGTATCGTTCCACATTTTATTAAAACTGTGAAACTATGCAAGACATACAAATAAACTAATAAACAAAACAACAAACCGTGACGAAGAGGTGCAACATACACTTACTCAAAATAATCTTCCACAAAACCTAGTGGGAAAAACAACAACTTAAATATGATCCCCAATTAGAGACAACGATGACCAGCTGCCTCTAATTGGAGATCATTCCAAAAAACAACAACATAGAAATACAGAAACTAGAACCCCACATAGAAATACAGAAACTAGACAAAACCCCAAAATAGAAAAAAGAAACTAGAACCAACTTAGAAATAAATAAACTAGACAAAACCCCCTGTCACGCCCTGACCTACTCTACCATAGAAGATAAAATCTTTCTATGGTCAGGACGTGACACATAGGCTGTATGCAGCTGCTATTATTAGTAGCCTACAATTGATCAGACTGAAAAAGTGTCTCATTTCCATCCCATACAGCATGTCAAATCTCTAATGTTTAGGTGTAGCTTAGGCTACTGCAACATGTATGTAATGAGTTTTTGCTTGTGTCTGTCCGGAGGGATTATGTGTTATCACCTTTGCTAAATAAATACAGGAGGAAAATGGAAAGCCTACTTGAGTGTGCACGGAAAAAATGTGCTGCATCAACCTCTCGTTTTAATCTAACTTTTAATGGATGATGCAATGGAAGTGATCAAATCATTCTGAATTGATTTCAACATCCCAGAGAAGATAGTATGCTCTGCAAGTAAAGCATCGCAACGTGCAATTACAGTTGAAGTAGGAAGTTTACATACACCTTAGGCAAACACATTTAAACTCAGTTTTTCACAATTCATGACATTTAATCCTGGTAAAAATTCCCTGTCTTAGGTCAGTTAGGATCACCAATTTATTTTAAGAATGTAAAATGTCAGAATAATAGTTGAGAGAATGATTTATTTCAGTTTTAATTTCTTTCATCACATTCCCAGTGGGTCAGAAGTTTACATACACCCAATTAGTATTTGGTAGCATTTCCTTAAAATTGTTTAACTTGGGTCAAACATTTCGGGTAGCCTTCCACAAGCTTCCCACAAGAAGTTGAGTGAATTTTGGCCCATTCCTCCTGACAGACCAGGTGTAACTGAGTCGGGTTTGCAGGCCTCCTTGCTCGCACATGCTTTCTCAGTTCTGCCCACAAATGTTCTATAGGATTGAGGTCAGGGCTTTGTGATGGCCACTCCAATACCTTGACTTTGTTGTCCTTAAGCCATTTTGCCACAACTTTGGAAGTATGCTTGGAGTCATTGTCCATTTGGAAGACCCATTTGCGACCAAGCTTTAACTTCCTGACAGATGTCTTGAGATGTTGCTTCAATGTATCCACATAATTGTCCTCCTCATGATGCCATCTATTTTGTGAAGTGCACCAGTCCCTCCTGCAGCAAAGCACCCCCACAACATGATGCTGATGCTGCCGTGTTTCACGGTTGGGATGGTGCTCTTCGGCTTGCAAGCCTCCCGCTTTTTCCCCCAAACATAACAATGGTCATTATGCCCAAACTGTTCTACACTGCTCAAAAAAATAAAGGGAACACTAAAACAACACATCCTAGATCTGAATGAATTAAATAATCTTATTAAATACTTTTTTCTTTACATAGTTGAATGTGCTGACAACAAAATCACACACAAATAATCAATGGAAATCCAATTTATCAACTCATGGAGGTCTGGATTTGGAGTCACACTGAAAATTAAAGTAGAAAACCACACTACAGGCTGATCCAACTTTGATGTAATGTCCTGAAAACAAGTCAAAATGAGGCTCATTAGTGTTTGTGGCCTCCACGTGCCTGTATGACCTCCCTACAACGCCTGGGCATGCTCCTGATGAGGTGGCGGATGGTCTCCTGAGGGATCTCCTCCCAGACCTGGACTAAAGCATCCGCCAACTCCTGAATAGTCTGTGGTGCAACGTGGCGTTGGTGGATGGAGCGAGACATGATGTCCCAGATGTGCTCAATTGGATTCAGGTCTGGGGAACGGGCGGGCCAGTCCATAGCATCAATACCTTCCTCTTGCAGGAACTGCTGACACACTCCAGCCACATGAGGTCTAGCATTGTCTTGCATTAGGAGGAACCCAGGGCCAACCGCACCAGCATATGGTCTCACAAGGGTCTGAGGATCTCATCTCGGTACCTAATGGCAGTCAGGCTACCTCTGGCGAGTACATGGAGGGCTGTGCGGCCCCCCAAAGAAATGCCACCCCACACCATGACTGACCCACCGCCAGTGGCGAATTTGCCAATCTTGGTGTTCTCTGGCAAATGCCAAACGTCCTGCACGGTGTTGGGCTGTAAGCACCTGTGGACGTCGGGCCCTCATACTACCCTCATGGAGTCTGTTTCTGACCGTTTGAGCAGACACATGCACATTTGTGGCCTGCTGGAGGTCATTTTGCAGGGCTCTGGCAATGCTCCTCCTGCTCCTCCTTGCACAAAGGCGGAGGTAGCGGTCCTGCTGCTGGGTTGTTGCCCTCCTACGGCCTCGTCCACATCTCCTGATGTACTGGCCTGTCTCCTGGTAGCACCTCCATGCTCTGGACACTACGCTGACAGATACAGCAAACCTTCTTGCCACAGCTCGCATTGATGTGCCATCCTGTATGAGCTGCACTACCTGAGCCACTTGTGTGGGTTGTAGAGTCCGTCTCATGCTACCACTGGAGTGAAAGCACCGCCAGTATTCAAAAGTGACCAAAACATCAGCCAGGAAGCATAGGAACTGAGAAGTGGTCTGTGGTTACCACCTGCAGAACCACTCCTTTATTGGGGGTGTCTTGCTAATTGCCGATAATTTCCACCTGTTGTCTATTCCATTTGCACAACAGCATGTGAAATTTATTGACAATCAGTGTTGCTTCCTAAGTGCTTCCTAAGTGGACAGTTTGATTTCACAGAAGTGTGATTGACTTGGAGTTACATTGTGTTGTTTAAGTGTTCCCTTTATTTTTTTGAGCAGTATATTTTGTTTCATCAGACCAGAGGACATTTCTCCAAAAAGTACTATCTTTGTCCCTATGTGCAGTTGTCGATATAGGACTTTTTTTTTTTACTGCGGATATCGATACTTTTGTACCTAATTCCTCCAGCATCTTCACAAAGTCCTTTGCTGTTGTTCTGGGATTGATTTGCACTTTTTGCACCAAAGTACGTTCATCTCTAGGAGACAGAACACATCTCCTTCCTGAGCGGTGTGACGGCTGTGTGGTCCCATGGTGTTTATATTTGCGTACTATTGTTTGTAGAGATGAACGTGGTACCTTCAGGCATTTGGAAATTGCTCCTAAGGATGAACCAGACTTGTGGAGGTTTACATTTTTTTCTGAGGTCTTGGCTGATTTAATTTTGATTTTCCAATGATGTCAAGCAAAGAGGCACTGAGTTTGAAGGTAGGCCTTGAAATACATCCACAGGTAAACCTCCAATTATCTCAAATGTTGTCAATTAGCCTATTTGAAGCTTCTAAAGCCATTACATAATATTCTGGAATTTTCCAAGCTGTTTAAAGGTACAGTCAACTTAGTGTATGTAAACTTCAGACCCACTGGAATTTTGATACAGTGAAATAATCTGTCTGTAAACAATTGTTGGAAAAATGACTTGTGTCATGCACAAAGTAGATGTCCTAATCAACTTGCCAAAACTATAGTTTGTTAACAAGGAATTTGTGGAGTGGTTGAAAAACAAGTTTTAATGTCTCCAACCTAAGTGTATGTAAACTTCCGACTTCAACTGTACCTCTGCAAGCTCCTTGTGGTTGCCCTTGTTAGCTGAACTTTCCCTCTCACCGTGTCGCTAAGTAAAAGCCACCTCTTGCTGATACGCTGCTTGTGAACCTGTTTCTTCTTACCTTCTCATTGTGTTGAGCAGTTTGAATTCGCAGATCTTCATCCATTACATGATCTATGTGGCTTTTTCCAAGAATCTTGAATCTGATGTCGGCAATGAAAGGGGTTCTTGAACAAAAAAATCCACTACGTTGTTGTTCGCATTAGCTAGAGATTCTGTCAGGAAAAACTCTACTCTGGTAGCTAGCTAATGTTAGCACTTGCTCCTAACTTTAGCAAGGCAAATTGAAATAAATTGCACTTACTCCATACAGAAATAAAGTTCTAAAACCAAGAAAACAATATATAATCTTCTTCCTCTGTCTCCTGTAGTTTGAAGAAACTAAGTTGAATTGAATAATATCCTTAAAATGCTCAACTATCACACTTCACTCTCAGTCTCTATCCAATATCTCACCAAGCTTCCCAACATATAGAACCTCCATAATGCTCTTTGGCACAACCCAAATATACAACACTAGATTTGTTCTCTGGCCCTAATCCTATGATTGGATCGACAACATGTCAGTTCATATTGCAAAAGCTTTAATTGGTTGGAGGACGTCCTACAGAAGTGGTCATAATTACCATGTAGGTCTATGGAAGGGGGAAGGCCTACACGCCTCCTACATTTTGTATTGAAGTCAATGTAGCCAGAGGAGGACAGAGAATAGCTGTCTTCTGGCTTCACCATGGTGCTAGTCTAAAGTGTGTTGTTGAGACTACTGTAGACCTTTATTGCAAAACACTGTTTTAATCAGGTATTTGGTGACGTGGATATATTTAGTATAGTTTTAATTATTCTGAAACTCACTGAGAGGATGGTCTTCCCCTTCATCCTCTGAGGACCCTCCACTGTTAGATGTAGTAGGCTAGCTGGCTAATCGTTGTCCATGAAAGGAAGTTAGGCTAGCAAGCAATCATTTTAGCCAGGTAGCCTAGGACAACAAAAACTAAAAGTGTGTACTGTATGACAAAGTCATAGACAGTTTCGGAAACATGGAAGAGAGGAGGATGGCTTTGGCGGTTCTCTACAAGTAGAATGATTCATGTTTTTTTCTGCTTACATACACACACAGAAATCAGAAATCATGATGTTTAGCTTACGTTGATTGGACTAAATTGTTTTTGTAATCTTTTAGTTGTTATTGTATTAACCTAAGCATAGGTGATTTGATGATGTGGAAATGTTGAAGTTGAAATGGTGCTGGAATTGTGGAGGCTGCACCTGTTTTCTTTGCTACCTGCGGTAACTCTCCAGTGTTCTAAATCAAGTTGTTTAGTAGTCCGAAAATGTCAGAAACATTAACTTGATTGGCCATGCTGTAGATCATGTAACTGTTTGTTACATGCAATATGCTTTGTGGACTCCACCGGACAGATGTTGCTCTCTGGTTTTGTGATGAAACAAAGGTGTGGTTGAATTTATTCTGCCACTGTCTTCTTATTGTCTCAGCCTTAGGCCTATATATCACGGTGGCAAGGCATATGAACTAAAAGGTTATAGAGCAATCAACACAAATATCATAACACATAGGTTGTAATATGGCTTTTTTCCTGGCTTGGCTTCACCAGTGATTTTAACCACACACTGCACACGTTACATGTAGCCTAATGGAGCCACAGTCATTTTGAGATACTGTATGCAGCTCAGGCCCACAGTTATCGGAAGAAGGCATGATATGTCATTCAGGAGGGAAGCTGTTTGGAAATGTAAAAGAAAAATGAAGGATTAGACATTTTGTTCCGCTCTGACTGCTTTCGCCATTTATGGTGTGTCTGTGAAGCAAAGTCTGAAGAGACATAACCCACCAGATTAAAGTTTATTCAGAACAAACCTGTTTGGAATATTTGGATTGTTTCACAGATTTCTTCCATAAAGAGGCTTTGGATTTGTGGAGGGGTGAAACGGTTTTGCATAACACATTTTGCTTGTCACAGTGAGTTTAGATTTCATCAGGAAGTCCTTGAGTTAGATGTGCGTCAGATGCCAAATCTCTACACTGGTTTATTTTGGGCATTGCTACGATGTAGGAAGTATTACAGGGGGAAATGGAAGGCATTTTATCAAACCGTTGTGTCAAAGTTTAAAATCTGAGATTATCCAAAAGGTATCATTGATGTGATGTCTATATTTAACCTTTATTCATTTTCAAATTTTTAAGTATTTCAGTTTGAAAGCAATTCATCAGAGAGCATATTTGAATTGCAGTTTGTTGGTTGAAATTCTCCAAACATTTAGTTTATAATTTCCCCCTGACAGTTTTCTCAGAATGTTAACTGCAACAGATATTCTTATTTGCATTATTCGATATATTACATGTGATGGCCTTTTCTTTATATATATAATGAATGATGTGAGTATAAATGAGGAATGCACAAAATGTCTCATACTGCAGTTTTTCGCTAGTTAAAGTTTTTTGAGCCTGTCATCTCCCCCTTGATGTTATGTCATGACTCAACAGAAAAAAACAAATAATCAATCATCTCACAACTATGAAAGAAACCAGCACAGACCCAAGCTGACAGCTTGACATGCACTTGCAAAAACAGAGTGGAGGTTGATGTATTAAGGAGTCAATTTCAATGACTGTTTTTGGAAATATCTCACAATTTCTACATCTGCATTTATGGATATAGCATACAGCACTACTCCAAACCTATGGACAGTGAGGGTGATCTGACAGAAAATACAAACTGGCAACCTTAAAACATATATATATATATATATATATATATATATATATATATATTTAAATCTCCTTCATAGATTTGGAAGAGGGAATCCATTCGCTGAGAATCACACTGACCAATTATCTCACCTTATTTTGCGAAACACATCAGTCTTTTGCGAAACACATCAGTGTTTTGCATTGGACATCTTATCTAGGCGGAACATTTTATTCCCAAAAGCAATTATCTGATTCATCATTCGCCACACGGGGGAATTCCCCCTGGTGGCATCTGGCATTTCCTGGTTGGCTTGTGCCAGGCAGTAGTGACGCAGAGGTCAGTGCCGAGCAGAGAGGGACTTTTCCAGAGCCTATGGGAAGGCTTGCCATCGTCACAGAGTTTCCCATTCCCAGGCATGTGTGTTTCCCCAGTGCCAAGGGGTGAGATATCAGGAAACTTCACATTAATGAGGAAGAACAGACTCCGGGTGGTTTATATGATGACGTGGGAGACTCGCTTAGTCATGCTCCCTCACAAGACACACCACAAAAAGTTTTCAGAAGACAAAAGCACAGCTTTGGGTGGTTGTCTTTAATCTTTGGTCAACGTAAATGGAAAGTAAAGGGCTCTTCGTTATTAGAAGAGTGACCAGCGAGCGTCCAAGTCATAAAAGAAAGTGACGGTGGTAGGTGGTGATGACTCGAAGAACACTTGACTTGGCTGGGCACCCACTGTTGTTCGGCTTTGTGCGGACAAATTCTAGCGTCAGCGAAGGGTAGTTAATCACCAGCCCGCCATTAGGCTGGTTCCACATTGCCACACCGTCACTCCTGCACAAAGGCGCCTGACCGTTCCTCGCTCGAAGAACGCCGCTTTGGCTTTGGTGACAAGCCCATGTGTGGGCTGGATAACCAGCTGCACCCGATGCTTTCTAAAGACATTGACACATTCTTGGGGACGTTACGCATCAAGTCTTTGTGGTGTCATTCATTAGTCTTTTATTCCAGCTCCAGTCGAGAAATGTGAGCAGTTACAGTCGCATTAATGACTGTGCTGCGGCCACATCACTTGGCAAACTGTTTGGCAGGCCTGTTACCGCATTGTGGTCTCCATAAATGTCGAATTATGACCTTCAAGGATCACATCCTTGAAACTATAAACTGAAAGAATTACTGTTATTTCTTTCTCCAATCGCCGTGTTGTTTGATACATGGAAATGAGCCCTGTATAGGGCCAACCCTTGACAAATAAAACCCAAGCATAATGACTCAGTAAACAGTCGAGGTGCTTTGTGACAAAGCCGAATCCTCAGAATGTCCATTGCATGTTTGATAATGAGGACCATGTCTCCAGCTGTTTATCTTTGCCCCATCCCGACACTTGCTCTCAGCTCCCTGGTATGTACAATATGTTATTGTGTGCACAAGACACAAGCAATCAGGGAGAACTTCTCCGCAGATGATGCCAAGATTAATTCCGATACAAAGATATCAGCCCTAAATCATAATAGATGCTTGTTATTCTAATGCTGCTTGGCCACAGCTTGTTTGACTAAGGGCTTGAATATTCCATTACGGATCACAGTTGGACCTTGCCACCTCCATCATCTGTTACGTAGAATAAGACAAGTTCAAACGGGCAGCATTCATAATCATTAAAAGGCTATTCTGTATGCCTTTCTGCTCCCCAAGAAATGTAGTGAGGACTTGGTAGGCTGGAACCCAGCTTGGATCTGCTAAAATGTGACATGATCAGAACTTTAAACTGTTTGGGATAGGGGGCAGTATTTTCATGTCCGGATGAAAAGCATGCCCAAAGTAAACTGCTTGCTACTCAGGCCCAGAAGCTAGGATATGCATATAATTGGTAGATTTGGATAGAAAACACTCTAAAATATCTACAACTGTTAAAATAATGTCTGTGAGTATAACAGAACTTATTTGGCAGGCGAAACCCCACGGACAAACCATCCAGGAATTTTTTTGGGGGTGTTCACTGTTTTCAATTAGTTTCTATGGGAACCTAGATTTCTGTGGCACTTGCTTGCAGTTCCTATTGCTTCCACTAGATGTCAACAGTCTTTAGAAATTGGTTGATGTTTTTCTTTATAGAAATGAAGACGTACGGCTATTCAGAATGAGGGTCCAGCCTAGTGCACTCTAATGTTTTTGTGCGCACAACCTGGAACGTGCGTCACTTTGTTTTCGTCCGGTATTGAACGCAGTTTATCCCGTCTTAAATTTTATCGATTATTTACGTTTTAAAATACCTAAAGTTGGATTAGGAAAGTTGTTTGAAATGTTTGGAACAAGTTTACAGGTAACTTATTAGATATTTTGGGCGAGTTGGCACCGGTGTTTTTCTGAATCAAACGCGCCAAATAAATGGACATTTTGGAGATAATAATGACGGAATTAATCGAACAAAAGGACCATTTGTGATGTTTACGGGACATATTGTAGTGCCGACCTTCAAAGGTAAGGCATGAGTTCAATCGTTATTTCTGAGTTTTGTGTCGCTCCTGGCGGGTTGAAATATGATTGTCATGTGTTTGTTTGTTTGGGTTGATGTCCTCAGATAATCACATGGTTTGCTTTCACCGTAAAGCCTTTTTGAAATCTGACACGGTGGCTAGATTAACAAGAAGTTAAGCTTTAATTTAGTGTATTGCACTTGTGAATGTATGAAAGTTAAATATTTCTAATAATTTTGGGGGAATTTTGTGCTCTGCAATTTCACCGGATGTTGTCGAAACATTCCGCTAGCGGAAACCCTAGCCATAACAGATTTTAAGGGTTGTGCAGATGCAGGGACTGAAGGACTAGAGCCCACCATGATTGTATAAGCCTAACAACGGCTGTTCGAATGATCGGACCAAAATGCAGCGTCGGTTTCGTTCCACATATTTATTGGACTGGGAAACTTAATGCGATTCAAAATAAACTGAAGGAACAAAACAACAAACCGTGATGCAGGAGGAACAAACACACTCACAATATATAATCACCCACAAAATACAAGTGGGACAAAAGCAACTTAAATATGACCTCCAATTAGAGACAACGACAACCGGCTGCCTCTAATTGGAGGTCATGCCAAACAAAAACCAACCTAGAAATACAAAACTAGAAACTAAACATAGAAATACAAAAATGGACAAACACTCCCTGTCACGCCCTGACCTACTCTATCATAGAAAATAACAACTTACTATGGTCAGGACATGACAGTACCCCCCCAAAGGTCTCCGACCACACCTACAAAACCAAACAACAAAACCCCCCTAAACAACAAACCCCCCCCCAAAAAAAAAACACAAAGGGAGGTTAAGGTGGGTGACTAATGTCTATGGCTGTGGCTCTGGTTCCGGGCGTAGTACCCCCACCGCCCGCTGATCCCCCCCCCCGCTTCTGTATGTCCGGAGGAACTAGACCATGGATCCTCGCCGGAGGCTTCGGACCGCCAACCGCCGCTGAAGATTCTGGGCTAAAGACCGCCGCTGAAGACTCTGGACCGCTACTGAAGGCTCCGGGCTGCAGACCGCCGCTGGAGGCTCCGGGCTGCGGACCATCGCTGGAGGCTCCGGGCTGGGGAGCGTCGCTGGAGGCTCTGGGCTGGGGAGCATCGCTGGAGGCTCCGGGCTGGGGAGCGTCGCTGGAGGCCCCGGGCTGAGGAGCGTCGCTGGAGGCTCCAGGCTGAGGAGCGTTGCTGGAGGCCTGATGCGTGGGACTGGCATAAGAGGCGCCAGACTAGTAACATGCACCTCAGGGCGAGTGCGGGGAGCAGGAACAGGACACCCCGGACTGGGCAGGTGCACTGGAGGCCTGATGCGTGGAGCTGGCATAGGAGGCGCCAGACTAGTAACACGCACCTCAGGGCGAGTGCGAGAAGGAGGCACAAGACGTACTGGGCTCCGGAGGCGCACCGGAGGTCTGGAGCTTAGAGCTGGCACACCCTGTCCTGGCTGGATGGTTATTTGAGCCAAGCAAGGGCGGAGCGCCGGCACAGGACGAACTGGGCTGTGCTGGTGAAAGGGGGGTACCGAGCGTAGAGCAGGCGCAGGATAACCTGGACCGAAGAGACGCACTGGAGACCAGATATGCTGAACCGGTGCACTTCTTCCTGGCTGACGGCCAACTCTAGCACGGCAACGGTGAAGAGCTTGTACCGAGTGCACCGGGCTGTGAGTGCTCACTGACGACACAGTGCGCATCACCGCATAACACGGTGCTTGCTCGGTCACTCGCTCCCCACGGTAAGCACGGGGAGTTGGCTCAGGTCTTACAACTGCCTTAGCCAATCTGCCCGTGTGCCCCCGGCCAAAAAAATGTTTGGTGCTGCCTCTCATCCTTGCCTCTTGGTGGATATAGCGCCTCATAGTATCGCCTCTCCGCTCTTGCTTCCTCGATCTCCTCCTTTGGACGGCGATACTCCCCAGCCTGCCTCCAGGGTCCTTTCTCGTCTAATATCTCCTCCCAAGTCCATTTTTCCCGCTGCTCCATTCCACGCTGCTTGATCCTTTGTTGGTGGGTGATTCTGTCACGGCTGTTCGAATGATCAGACCAAAATGCAGCGTCGGTTTCGTTCCACATATTTATTGGACTGGGAAACTTAATGCGATACAAAATAAACTGAAGGAACAAAACAACAAACCGTGACGCAGGAGGAACAAACACACTCACAAAATATAATCACCCACAAAACACAAGTGGGACAAAAGCAACTTAAATATGACCTCCAATTAGAGACAACGACAACCTAGAGATACAAAACTAGAAACTAAACATAGACATCCAAAACGGACAAACACCCCCTGTCACGCCCTGACCTACTCTATCATAGAAAATAACAACTTACTATGGTCAGGACGTGACAAAGCCTAATCTCCCCTGTAGCTTTATAGGACCCAGCACCTCATCAAGTCCTCCCGTACAGAGAGCTTCATGTGAGTCAGATCTCGCTGGCTTGAGACCTGATAATTTGTTCCATGCATTGCAGTAGCAATTTGTTGAGAGACAAGGGCCCCCTTAGTGCAAGGCTGTGTTGGCCTAAATTAGGCCTAAACCAGAGATGGCAGACTGGTTGTGCTCTGTGCTGATTTTTTTTATTCAATGGTTCATTGCCTTTTTGCCTCCAGTTATCAAGTCCATAGCTATCAAGTGAGTCAGTAGGTTAGGATTGTTGTGTTAGGAAAATATTATTAGGGAACTGGCAAACAAAATCCATCTTACGACATTGGAAGCTCTTCTTTGGGTATTGGAACGAGGGAAGGACCTGGGACAGCAGTAGAAACCCTATTGGCTGTTCAGAAAAACAGCACAGGCTGTTTCAGGACAAGGAATCATGGGAATTGAAAGCCAGGTGTGTTCTACACACTATTTTTAATTAGAAGGAAACTCCAGATGTATTGAAGTGGACACTGAGATGGCCCATATGGGAGAACAGCATATTTCTCTCACCTCATAAAACTCGACAGTGTCTTCATCGGGACCAACGCTTACCTTTGAATGGTTCATATAATGTCTGCAGAAATGATCCTCTTGTGCAATGAAGTACTGTTTCCACATGGTCAGGTCCGTGCCTGCTCTCAATTCTCCATTTGGAGAAGACTGAGGCCTATGCTAAAAAAGAGATGTGCATCATTTAACTCTGTGATTTGGTCATTTCCTGACCGAGTCAGTGAGAGAAGGGTTTGAAATAGGGATATAGCCTTTTTGCTTCAGCAATTTTTTTTTAGAATGCTTAGAAATACTTAATGTAAAATTTCACTTAAATTGGTTCAATCGATGGAACGTTCGTCTCAATTGCCTGCTGCATGGAGACCTTTAAAACGGGACCCTCTTGTCTAGCGTAGCAGGAGTTTGGAACTGTTTGGAACTTTTGGAACTGTTACATTGAGATTGATTCTCACGTCCTCTACTCTTTGGCATGTTGTGAATCTTATGACATTTAATACAATATTCCCATATTTATGCTTGTGCACAGCCTTCTTTGCATGAGTTGAAATGAGTAGCTCTTCGAGAAGTATTAACTACCTAAAACCTGCCAGGGTTCTCAGAAATAATGGTTAAAATTACACAATATGACAGTTCCATGCCTCTTTATTGCCAGAGTGTATTAATCTTGTTTTTTAATGTACTGTTATGGGGAAACTTAATGGCCACAGAGCAAAATGTAATTTAGAGTGCAAGGTTAGATAAATGCAGAGAGAAAGGTGGAAACACAATATTCCAAACATCTCCCTTTGAGTTGACTCCAAATGGAGACAATGAGAATGTCCAATGTGACTCAGAGGACACACAACACGGATCCCACCTCGTAATAGCAAGACGAACACGTACCCTTTCCTAAAACAATAACCAGGAGTATTCAGTTTCATTTACAGTGATCGAGAATAACAGGATATTTTCTTCTCTTCAGCCACTGTGAATGAGTGCTGCTCCAAGCACATAACAACACTGATCATTTCCAGTATTGTTTCCAGTATTGGTCACGGTGACTCATTCCAGGGTCAAGGGTGGGAATATTTGTCATCTCCTTGGCAACAGCTTCCATGTGTCTTAACATTCTCAGTGCCAGACCTGTATTTCTCTACACTCCTCTTATCCCTCCATCCCATCTCCACAGAGAACAGGTTAATCTCCATGTATGAAGAGAGATTTTGATTCTCTCTCTCCCCCTCTCTCCCTCTCTCTCAGGGTGGATGCTCAATGATTTCCTTTTCTCTGGTGGTAGAACAGGTGGTTATCCTCTTTGTATTTGTGGAAGCAGCACTGATCAGTCACCCTGCAAGTGTATCAGTATCACAACCTCCTGCCTTGTTACCAGGATGACCCCAACAACGGTTCCATACCAGCATGGTCTGTTGTCATAGCTGTTGTCATAGCTGTTTCCTGTTCATTGCCATGAACAGGAAACCTACTTGCAAGAAAACAGGATATAATAAAAACATTTACATTAAATAAGGCCTTATATCACAGTAACTACAGAGGAATAACACATGTAATTGTGACAACACTGTAATAACCTAGAAATGACATATACTGTAGTCACAATAATTATTCCTCATACCAAGGTATATATACATATGTATTACCGCATATAAGTGCAGTCAGTGTAGGTGCACATTGTTAAATTGTATCTAACAACTATTGGTCTCGCTTTAAATTAAGTGCAGCATATAAAGGCTTCATATGCCTTCTTAAAACATTCAGAAACACTACATACCTGTGTTACAAATCATCTATAACAATATGTCATGCTTTATAAAGGGTTCATAAATGTGGCATAACTGTGACATAAATACCAAAAGTCAAATGCGACATAAGCCACTATGTCACATATGACATAAATATGTGCTTTCTAAAGGGTGGCATAAGCACAGCTTAATAAAGGCCTTATAAATCATGTTAAATTGAGGCTTCACAAAATATTCACAATGCATCTTGGTAGAGCATTGCAACGCCAGGATAGTGGAGTTTATTTTTTTTCTCATCAATCTATACACAATACCCCATAATGACAAAGCGAAAACAGGTTTTTAAGAAATGTTTGCTAATTTACAAAAAAAATGTAAACCAGAAAATAGCTTATTTACATAAGTATTCAGACCCCTTGCTATAAGACTCGAAATTGAGCTCAGGTGCATCCTGTTTTCATTGATCATCCTTGAGATGTTTCTACGACATGATTGGAGTCCACCTGTGATGAATTAAATTCATTGGACATGATTGGGAAAGGCACACACCTGTCAATATAAGGTCCCACAGTTGACAGTGCATGTCAGAGCAAAAACCAAAACTTGAGGTTGAAGGAATTGTCCGTAGAGCTCCGAGACAGGATTGTGTCGAGGCAGAAATCTGGGGAACGGTACCAAAATATGTCTGCAGCATTGAAGGTCCCCAAGAACACAGTAGCCTCCATCATTCTTAAATTGAAGTAGTTTGAAACCACCAGACTCTTCCTAGAGCTGGCCGCCCGGCCAAACTGAGAAATCGGGGGAGAAGGGCCTTGATCAGGAAGGTGACCAAGGACCCAATGGTCATTCTGATAGAGCTCCAGAGTTCCTCTGTGGAGATGGGAGAACCTTCCAGAAGGACAATCATCTCTGAATGACTCCACCAATCAAGCCTTTATGGTAGAGTGGCCAGACGGAAGCCACTCCTCAGTAAAAGGCACATGACAGCCGGCTTGGAGCTTGCCAAAAGGCACCTAAAAGACTCTCAGACCATGAGAAACAAGATTCTCTGGTCAGATGAAACCAAGATTGAAAGACTTTGGCCTGAATGCCAAGTGTCACGTCTGGAGGAAACCTGGCACCATCCCTACGGTGAAGCATTGTGGTGGCAGCATAATGCTGTGGGGATGTGTTTCAGCGGCTGGGACTGGCAGACTTGTCAGGATTGAGGCAAAGATGAATGGAGCAAAGTACAGAGAGATCCTTGATGAAAACCTGCTACAGAGCGCTCTGGACCTCAGACTGGGGCGAAGGTTCACCTTCCAACAGGACAACAACCCTAAGCACACAGCCAAGACAACGCAGAAGTCTCTGAATGTCCTTGAGTGCCCCAGCGAAAGCCCAGACCTGAACCCAATCGAACATCTCTGGAGATAACCTGAAAACAGCTGTGCAGCGATACTCCCCATGCAACCTGACAGAGCTTAAGAGGATCTGCAAAGAAGAATGTGAGAAAATCCCCCAAATACAGGTGTGCCAAACTTATAGCGTCATACCCAAGAATACTCAAGGCTGTAATCACTGCCAAAGGTACTTCAACAAAGTACTGAGTAAAGGGTCTGAATACTTATGTAAATGTGATATTTCAGTTTTTATTTTTAATACATTTGCAAACATTTATAAAAACCTGTTTTTGCTTTGTCATTATGGGATATTGTTTATAGATTGATGAGGGAAAACAACAATTTAATCAATTTTAGAATAAGGCTGTAACGTAACAAAATGTTTACAAAGTCAAGGTGTATGAATACTTTCCAAATGCGTTGTCTATTTCTCTAAAACATTTCTAGGGTGGCCCAACCTCTTTCCCTCTTGAGTGCAAAGTCAAAATTGGACCTGACCTCAACTTTTTCCATAAAAATGCTGTGCTGCAGGATGACACACGCTCTAAATTGAAGTCATTTTTTTCTGTTTTTTCCAGTTTTTCACACTTTTTTAATAGAAAAACAACAACACTTGATTTTATGTGTTCACAACAATGCTTAAACCACATCAGGGGATGACATTAAGAGGTCTTCCCTTTAATGTTTGGTTAGCGGGTTTTCTGTAGTGCAGTAAGTATATATAAGTAATGATTATGTATTCCATATACATTGATATCCATATACAGTAAAAGGCCAGCAACACTCCATATTATTCAGAGCCCCATGTAATGAAACCATACATTCTACAGATTTACTGAGTATTCCCTACAATACTTTTACTGCGGCACCAAGAGTAGTTCTTGCTCTAAGCCAATATGTATTCCATATACAGTGATTCGCATTGGGGCATTTATTTGACCTTGGAACATGTTTTAAAACCCACATTTTACGCAAATGTCACTTAAATATGAACAAATATTAATGATTGATAATGTTTAGACAATAACTCTTAATATATCATGAATAAATACAGGTTATTGACACTTTTATACTATTACGTGGAGGACTTTAACTCACGGAATCACTTTTTTTTGTGTTGATGACGAGACGCTGATCATGTGATAAGTTTGGAAATCAAATGACCACTTGTGGTGCCACTGGACAGCTAAAATCAAGTAACGTAACCTTTATTTATTGTAATTTAAATTAGTTTGTAGTAGTTGAGTGTTGTGTTAGATTACATACTGTAGCTACCTCAATCATTATTTGAAATAATTCCAGTGACTTCAGAGCAATTGCTATCCAGCTGAAATGTTGCTAGCTAGCAGGCTCACCTAAATAATAATCCACCTAGATACAGCCACATCTCATTGTCACGTCATGAGATTTGTAATTAAAAGAGGAATCTAATAATACGAATCAAATGGAATTTTCCATCTCCCCATTTAGAGTTTCTGGCGCAGAACAGAAATGCCTTATCCAGATGGTGTGACAAAGACATTTCCTCAATGGCCTGCTAACTTTCTTTGTTACTTTTAAGGTTGGAACCAACATGCAGTACCTCCAGCAGGAAGAGAGGCAAGAATAATTTGTCTGCCAACTCAGGGTCAAGCTACACTATTCACAGCCCTGTGTAATGTTCAATGTAATTGCACTGCTGGACTTTTTTAAACTTTATATATTTGTATTGTTTTAAAAATGTACAAATAAAAGGAAATGTATGATTTAAACAAGTCTTTAATGTTTATTTGTTTTAGCTGTTAGTGATATTTCCCGAAGCGTTAATACATTTTTGTTTTACATCATTAGGCCTTTATGTGTGTGTTATCAATGACCAAAGGAGTCTGACTTTATAGTAAGTACAGTGTCATACGATACAAAGCATTTATGTATGTGTTATAAATTACCAAAGGGGTCTCAATTTCATTTAAGTACAGTGTCTTTATAGATGTATCATGAACAACCAAAAGCGTCTCACTTCACACTAAGTATTACAGAATATTACATAAAATGTCAATAAATAGGTTATTAACGTTCTGCTGATTTATAAAGGTTCTCTTATGATCCACAGGTTACTGTAGGGTGTTGATGGACCTACAAATCTTGGGTTTGTGTGTGTGTCAGAACCACACCAGGTATTCCTCTTGTGTTCCCATGCTGGAGACCAGGGCTTGATTACAACCTGTTAACAATAGTGACAACATGTTGTGGCTATTCTTTCAGCAGGGGAGTAGGTGAATGTATCAAAGACCTGCCTGGGCCCAGCAGCGCACGGATTTGCTCGTTTTTGTTGTGTGCATGTTTGTGTACTGAGGAACATGCAACTTGGTTCCAGAAGAAAGACACTTTCAATTTCTTTAGGTTGGGGGCTTTCATCAAGGTAAGTGTTTCTTGGTGTAACGTCATTCCCAGGCTGTTGCACACACAGCACATATAAGCCTGGGATATCAACCATTCAAAGTTGGCCTTAGTGAGAGTGACCATAGAAATCTATAGGAGTGACCTGAGTAAAGTATTTGTCATCGTCACTAGTTAACACAGTCAAAAAGTCAGAATTATGGCTAAACCCTGCCCATTTCCACAATTGATCTTCCTAAAATTTGATTTTAAACCTAACCCTAACTAATGAAGGCCAAGTTTGATGCGTTGGGCCACCAGACCTTGTGCACATTAGAGCAGATGTGTCTGGGAATGAGATTAGGTGTAATGTGACTAATATGACTTCACTTTAGAGCATATGCCATCCTTGAGAACAACATGTCACCCTTTATAAAGTGGGTTAGGTCACATTTGACGTTGGTAATTATGTCAAACAGTTATGCCACATTTATGAACCATTTATAAAGCATGACATATGGTTATAGATGCTTTAACACATGTATGTAGTGCTTATGAAGGCATTATGAAGGCTTTATGAAGCCTTTATAAGCTGAACGTCATTTTAAGCGGTACCCAACTATTATACCTGTTGTCGACATTTTAAACGGAGGTCACTTATATTATCCACCATAAATTGTTATTACCCAAAGGGCTTATGCTCTGTAGCTCTGTCTCTGTGGTGTAAAACAATATAGCAATAACTATACATTAAAATGGAAAAACTCCAGGTTTAATTCACACCCATTGTACTCTAACTGTCTATAGCATAATGGGGATTGTGTTGCCTCCATTTGTGGCATAATCCACAAAATGAGATTAGTCAGTGCACAGACCTATCTGCCCTTAGACACAGAAACCCAATATGTTAATGTCTGACTCCAGGAAGAAGAGAACTAAAAAAAAGAAACAATTAGAAATACTGCTCTACATGTTGGGGCAAAAGGTACTGTAACTCTAACGACTCAGAGAATGTTTGAGTGTCAAGGTGCATAGGATTCCTGTGTCTCCATTGGGATGAACATAGTATTTGTTCATGAGTAAGGGGGATCCATTGTGACTTGGATCGTGAGGGTTCACAATGCCTTAGGGCCAAGGCAGATAGCATGCAGTCCAATCATTTACTCTACATAGGCAGAGAAGCCTACCAAACTGGACTGACAAAATGTTAGAATGTTTCTACATGTAAAATAGGTTTGCGTCCGGTTAGCAAATTACAGCCAGCACTCTACCAGTGTGTCCGTGCCTTAAAGAGCAACTGAAGGAAAACACCAATTTATCTGGTTGAAAATGGCCTATGTGGCATCAATATTAGTCAGTCACTTTTATTCCAGTGCCAAAATTGACTAAAATGTGTAAGTAGGATCATTTTGGCCATCCCAACTGCCATATTGTAAAATTCAAAACCCTTTCTCAAGCATCTTGTTTTGTAACATGATTCACAATGAAATACTGGCAAACAGATGCACGCTTTGGTAATAGTGAGTATGTGGTAAAAGACAAAATGGCACCGAAACACACATTGCCACTCGCGAGTGACTTGATAAGTTGATTCAGCTAACGTGGCCTGCCTGCTCAAATGTACCTGCCAGCTACAACTAGTTGGCTTCATTGACAAACACAGATATGGAACTTATCTAGCTAACTAGTGATTTTGGGCACTGATAAACAGTGTGTAATAGCTTGTGCTTTATTTACGAAATTAGTCCTGAGCGCAGCCAGCAGCAGATGATGCAGTCCAATTACTTTTTTTTTTGTTACTTGAGATATACTGCACCAAACACCTTAGCTAGATGTAAAATTGCACAAAGACCTCCTCAGCAAAAACATCAAAATTATCTCCCAAGACTCAAATCTTGTTTTTCTTAATGAGCAGCAGGAAAACATGTGGAATTGGTGAGTTCCTCCCCCTTTAATACAGTAGAGATTATATACTGTCAGATGTACTTTCACTTAGATCATTTTTGCAAAAATATAAACACAACATGTAAAGTGTTAGTCTCATATTTCATCAGGTGAAATAAAAGATCTCAGAAATGTTTCATACTCATAAAAATCTTGTTTCTTGTTTACATCCACATGGCAGGTGTGGCATATCAAGAAGCTGATTGTACAGCATGATCATTACACAGCTGCACCTTGTGCTGGGGACAATAAAAGGCCACTGTAAAATGTGCAGTTTTGTCACACAACACAATGCCAAGTTTTGGGTGAGCCTTCACTTGGCATGCTGACTCCAGGAATGTCCACCAGAGGTGTTGCTCTTCACGGAGGAATGCCGGTTTCAACAGTACCGGGCAGATGGCAGACAGCGTGTAAGGTGTTGTGTAGGCGAGCGGTTTGCTGATGTCAATGTTTTGGAGTGGCCCATGGTGGGGTTATGGTATTGGCAGGCGGGCATAAGCTACTGACAATGAACACAATTGCATTTTATTGATGACAATTTGAATGCACAGAGATAGTGTGACAAGATCCTGAGGCCCATTGTCGTGCCATTCATTCCCCGCCATCACCTCACGTTACAGCAAGATAACGCATGGTCTCATAACGCAAGGATCTGTTCACAATTCCTGGAAATTGAAAATGTCCCCAGTTCTTCCCAGTTCTTGAGCATGTTTGGGATGCTCTGGATCGACGTGTACAACAGCGTGTTCCAGTTCCCACCAAAATCCAGCAACTTCACACAGCCATTGAAAAGGAGTGGGGGAGTGGGACAACATTCCACAGGTCACAATCAACACCCTGATCATCTCTATGTGAAGGAGATGTGTCGCACTGCATGAGGCAAATGGTGGTCATACCAGATACTGACAGGTTTTCTGATCCACTTCCCTACTTTTTTTTAAGGTATCTGTGATCAACAGATGCATAGCTATATTCCCAGTCATGTGAAATTGATAGATTAGGGCTTAATGAATTTATTTCAATTGACTGATTTCCTTATGTGAAATGTAAGTCATTAAAATCTTTGAAATTGTTGCATGTTGCATTTATATTTTTTGTTCAGTGTAGTTGAACAAACACACTGATATGCATGTACAAGCAGAACAGTGTCTTTCGTCATGTTCTGTCGACTTTCATGTGTGTTTAATTGTTTAAGTGCCTTGGCGGCCACTGCATCTTGCACGGCCGTTCCAATGAGGCATACCGAAAACGACTGCAGCAGTGTAGAAACCACATCAAACCATTTCACCTCTCCACACTCAACTGGTAACTTGTCTGAACCAGGATCCTAACATTATCAGATGGGAGATTGTAATCCCTCTCTCCCATTCTGCTCTCAGTTTCACATAAACCCTCTTTCCCTCCAGAACGTTGTAGCTGGATGTGTAGAGGCACAACGGGCCAGTGTTTTCACCGAAGTGTCTGATTATCTTCACAGCTTCCTCCTTTTGTCCTCACAACGCATTGAAGAGATCTTATCCAGAGCGTGTTTTAGCCTGTGCGTTCTCCCCGAGACGAGTAAGAGTATACCCAAATCAGGGGCCTGTCCAGCTCAATGCCCAATTGTTTATTTTAATTTCTCGTGTCCCCCATCTAACTTGTCATAGATACTTGTCATTAGCTTTTTTTGAAAGGGTTGTCACAAATGATATGTGTCAGACAATAAATCAAATTAAATCAAATCACATTTTATTTGTTGTAAACAACAGGTGTAGACTAACAGTGAAATGCTTACTTAGGGCCCTTCCCAACAATGCAGAGAGAAAAGTACACAATGAGTAACGATAACCTTGCAATATGCACGGGGTACCAGTACCGAGTCGATGTGCAGGGGTAAGAGGTAATGGAGGTAGATATGTACATATACTGTAGGTAGTGGTAAAGTGACTAGGCAACAGGATAGATAATAAACAGTAGCAGCAGCATATGAGATGAGTCACAAGAGTTATTGCAAAAAAGGGTCAAAGCAGATAGTCTGGGTAGCTACAGTATTTAGTGAACTGTTTTGTAGTCTTATGGCTGGAGGGTTGAAGCTGTTTAGTGTCCTGTTGGTACCAGACTTGGTGCATCCAAAATATATTTTTGATACTGTCGCAAAGCTAACTAAAAAGCAGTATTCCCCAAGAGAGGATGGCTTTCACTTCAGCAGTGATAAATTCATGAACTTCTTTTAGGAAAAGATCATGATCATTAGAAAGCAAATTACGGACTCCTCTTTAAATCTGCGAATTCCTCCAAAGCTCAGTTGTCCTGAGTCTGCACCTAGGATCAAGGGAGATACTAAAGTGTTTTAGTACTATATCTCTTGACACATTGATGAAAATAATCATGGCCTCTAAACCTTCAAGCTGCATACTGGACCCTATTCCAACTAAACTACTGAAAGAGCTGCTTCCTGTGCTTGGCCCTCCTATGTTGAACATAATAAATGGCTCTCTATGCACCGGATGTGTACCAAACTCACTACAAGTGGCAGTAATAAAGTCTCTCTTGAAAAAGCCAAAGCATGACTGAGAAAATATAAAAAACTATCGGCCTATATCGAATCTCTCATTCCTCTCAGAAATGTATGAAATACCCGTATCTTATAACATATTATTATATTATTATTAATATTATGGTCTGCATCATTAGGCATTCTAATTTAGGCGAGCAAAAACTTGAGCCTTGCTTAACATTAGAGATTGTGCACCAACTGTAGTTAACAAAGAAACACCCCTCCCCCTCTCATCTTACGCGAGGCTGCCATCTGATGTTGACGGTTCATGGAAAAGCCAGCGAGGTATATATTATCCATGTCCTTGTTCAGCCACGACTCTGAGAAACATAGGATATTATAGTTTTTCAGGTCCCGTTGATAGGATATTCTCTAACGGAGCTCGTCCAGTTTGTATTCTAGTGATTATAGGTTTGCAAACAAAACAGAGGGAAATGGCGGCCTAGATGCTCGCCGACGTAGTCTAATCATGACACCGCCTCGTTTGCCATTCTTTCACCGCCTCTCCCTCTTTCGAGTCCCTGGGATCAGGGCATGGTACCGGGTAAGCATAACATCCAGAGCTGCCGACTCGTTGAAGTAGAAATCTATATCCAAATTTAGGTTAGTGACCGCTGTTTTGATGTCCATAAGCTGTTTATCAATCGTAGCATATGATGGCAAAAAAGTTAAGAACACAGAAAAAAAGACAAAATAGCAGAATTGGTCAGAGCCCATAAGATGGCAGCTAACCACTGCAGCGCCATCTCTGACACACAAATAGGGAACTTATGCGCCAGGGCTCCTGTGGTAGTGGGGTATCGTTTGAGGGCTACACGTGCCGGCTGATGTGAGAAGATTCCCTGGCCAGATGGGGGAAGATGTAGTGTCCAGTTCTGGGGAGAATAGGAGGGCATTGCAATAAGACAGAACATTGGAGGGGATGGAAAAGCTTTGCAACATCTCCATTACACATCATAGCATGATCAAATGAGTCAATGAGAATATAGGCGTCAGAAAGGAACTACTCAAAGGCTTTGGTTTTCCGATGCATCCTTCATTATTTGCAAAGAAAAAATACAATAAATCACACATTTTCTCATGTGTTTTTGGAATTATTATTTTTGTTTTCATATGATCTAGACCAGAGGGAAAATGAATCAGATTCTTTGTGAGGACTCTCTATACGTGTCATTAATGTGTCATCTGGTTATGTTTCGCCCACATAGCATCATCACGGCTAATCGTAATAGCATCCACTGTGCCATTACTTCACAGTACCTGCGCATCACTTCGCACTGTATAGCCAAGCTCTGGCAAAGTGAGTGGAATATATGTGAACCGTTTCAGGAAACTAGGCGTATGTCGCAAGTCACGACTTCACAGGAGAGCCATATGAATGTTTTGGGTAGAAATATCTTCTGGAACATGTGAACTTTCATGTGTCTTAATAACAAACCTTTATGCCATCTGTAAATATGAATAACATTGTTAAATTACGAGCCTTTTTGGTTAAGCCACAGGAAAAGTCAGCAACCTTCCCACTAGCCATGATTGGCTGAGATAATGAGTAGCTGGACATGCCGAGAGATGATTGGTCTGCCATATAGAAGGCTTCTGTCTATTTGAGCTGGTCAGTCTGTGTTGGTAATCCTGTCGAGCGCAGCTTTTTAAAAATTGTATTGTGTAGTGGAGCTGCATAAGTGTTGCTCTTCACTTTCTGGAGGATCGAGTTTGGAAATCAGTGGAATTAGAGTATGATAGCTAAGGAGATGGAGAAAACATCTGTCTCCGGATTATATCTTTAAACTAAGGCATGGCATCCGTGACAGGGAGAGGCATCCGTCATGCATGCTGATGTATACAGTTAAGATAGTCTAGCTAACTACATTTTCAGATATTACATGTTTCTAATTTTGACAAAGTGGTTGCCTTTCAAGCTAAAGTATACTGTTAGCTAGCTAGCTAACGTTAGCTGGCTGGCTCCCTAGCTAATGTTACGTGTATGACGTTATTATTCGCATCCCAGAACCATTTGTTTTGCTAGTTAGAGCCTAATGTTAGCTAGCTAACATTGAACCTGGTTGGTTAGCTTCCAGCAGATTCATGCAAGGTAGTAACGACATGATTTGGCACTATGTTCATTGTTCTTTAACTAGCTAACGTTAGCTGGCTGGCTTGTTAGCTTACGTTACGTAACGTGTGTGATCTTACACATTATTTATCAAGCTAGGTTCATTGTTTATCTGGCTAGCTAGTTACATGTCTTCATCTAAAGTGTACAACACCCGTTGAATATGGCCGGTGTCAGTAAACGTCTGCAAAAAATTGTTGTTGTTGCCAGCAGAGCTGGTTAGGCTGTTTTCATCTTATCCAAAGGTAAACAAATCATTGACCAGAGCATCAAGTGTGGGCTCTGAACGCTCTGAGAGCGAAATGAAATGGGTGGGGCTAAAGCTTAAGAGGGTGTGAACGATGCTGAATGGGTGTAGACAAGAAGAGTTCTTCACTAGATACCAAAACATTCAAAGGCCATTTTCTCAAAAGTGAGTTTACAAGTTTATCAATTTTGAAAGCAGAATTACTTTCCCATTGTTCCTCAAAAATGCAGTGTATGATATACCCTTTTGTTGTCTCTACTTTCAAATGTTGCTACATAAGACCAAATCCAGGAAAACAACTGCCGATTGAAAGGGACAGTGTACAAAGGATTATGATATCAGTAATAACACACACACACACACACACACACACACACACACACACACACACACACACACACACATATACACAGGGAGTAGTATTTGGATTGGGCATACACACCCACTGTGACATCATTGACAGTGACCCTCTCCACTGCTTATTGATCATATCCATTCACACTGTGAATGTGGACACTGAATGTCTCACATATCTCTCACCCACGCACACACATCTACCCACCCATGCATTACATGCACGCTCACACGCAAGCAAACACACACACACACACAAAGTAATGTACATGCATTTACCTTTTAACTTGCATACATTTGAAACACATACAGTACCAGTCAAACGTTTGGACACACCTACTCATTCAAGGGTTTTTCTTTATTTTGACTATTTGTTACATTGTAGAATAGTGAAGACATCAAAACCTTCATGTCTTAAAGGAATGATGGACTGTCGTTTCTCTTTACTTATTTGACATGTTCTTGCCATAATATGGACTAGGTCTTTTACCAAATAGGTCTATCTTCTGTATACCACCCCTACCTTTTCACAACACAACAGATTGGCTCAAACACATTAAGAAAGAAAGAAATTCCACAAATTAACTTTTAGCAAAGCACAAATGTTAATTGAAATGCATTCGAGGTGACTACCTCATGAAGCTGGTTGAGAGAATGCCAAGAGTGTGCAAAGCTGCCATCAAGGCAAAGGGTGGCTACTTTGAAGAATCTCAAATATAAAATATATTTTCATTAGTTTAACACTTTTTTGGTTACTACATGATTCCATATGTGTTATTTAATAGTTTTGATGTCTTCACTATTATTCTACAATGTAGAAAATAGTAAAAATAAAGAAAAACCCTTGAATGAGTAGGTGTGTCCAAACTTTTGACTGGTACTGTATGTTTCTTCCACGTCTTCACCAACCATTCAGCCATCCCTTCCCCAACCACTACTGCCAGTTCAAAAAGGAATACATCTTCTCTGATAGATCCAAAACCACAAATTTACGACTGCTCGAGAACAATAAAAAAGGCACACTTAAAAAACTGACATGAAAACTCTAGGGCAGAGTTTAAGAGTTTTGCTGACTCATTTTATAGGCCGAGTGACTCTGGCCCCTTTTCTACTGGAGACGAGAGCAGAAAGTGAGCGTGTCAGCACTATTTTGCTGTGACTCAACGTCTTGTTGCTGCCTGTCTACCATCGATGCAACGCCTGAGGATAGAGAGACGCCTGTCACGTCACGCCTTTCCACTGCGCCTGGATCAGCAGAAAATAGATTGGCACGACAGGGGCCAATTACTGTACATATCACGCAGCACACTGACTGGTGTAACTGGATATGCCTTGCGTGAAGTCTGCAGGGTCTTTTTCCTATTTTGATTAGACAAGATGAGATTGTTTATTGCAATGTAAATAGTATGACGTGTGTGTGTGTGTGTGTGTGTGTGTGTGTGTGTGTGTGTGTGTGTGTGTGTGTGTGTGTGTGTGTGTGTGGTAGGTGTGCAAGCGAGCATGCATGTGATATCCTTAAAGAGCTCAAATGTGTTGTGTAACCACAAAGACAGACACGAAACACTCACATTAAATGAAATCTGAAATGTGGTTGCCATAGGGTCTTGACCTTTACTAAGACTTTTCATTTCTGAAAAAAAAGTGATATTCTGCTTGACCATAGACCATTACAATATGCAATGATATCCTGCTTATTGATCATCAAAACAAGTTTGTGATGATACCACAACTGGTGAAAGCATTTCAATACAGCTGGTCTTATTCAGACCATGTGCTCAAAATGCTTGTCTAAATGTTTGAAACTACAGAAAAGAACTCCAAGCTTTAGCCTTAGGCAGTTATGATAATTTTTATATCTGGAAAAAAAACATATGGGATATATCAAAATGTGCCTCCATACAGTCATTTCATAGACTGGGTTAAACAGTATTCTGAAAATAGTAAATGCAGCATGTTGGTTTCTATAAAACAACAACATATTAAACATACTGTTTTACTACTTTACTCAACATATAAATAACCCCTTCATTATACAGTATATCAAATATTGCATACTAGATTATAGGAACTGTAAAATCAGAAACCAATTCAATATGGCTTCTCATTGTGACCATTATCTGTATCACAGCCATGTCCCTCTCCCTATAAACAGCAGCAGATGTTCTACAGGTTGCCCTCCTCTGAAAGGGCCCTTTGTCTGGTCTGAAGACTGAACAAGTGTCCGTCTGGGGTCAAAGGTCAGGGTAGACAAAAGGCATGAGGTCTCCCCGGTGTCCTGACCTGTCCCGACCTTTTAAATGAGTGCAAAGTGATACGCACTAGGGGTCAGTGCTCACATGTTGAAACCAAGCCTGAGTGTTGTCTAATGTCCATCAACATCCCCCCGGTGATGGCGCGAGGGGAACACGGGCTCTCATGGGACACAAAGAGGCTCGTGGGTGACAAGGAGAGCCTATCAAGCGAGCAGCTCGGCTGCTGGAATGACCCATTGGACTGTACATTTTCTTTAGACAGGCTTAATTTCAGCCAGACCCATGGAGGATGTCTCACACTCATAAAAGCCTGGGCTTTATAGGAGTGCTGATATAGGATCAACTTGGCCTTTTTGATAATAATAAATAAGATTATATGGACATGGGGGACCTGATTCTAGATCAGCACTCCCACTCATAGACACTTTTTAAGTACAGATCCTGTTATTCAAGTACTGCTTTATACTTATTTAACACAGCCCCTGGATATGTGCTAGACACCGCTCAGTAGATGATTGACGACAGAACTCCACTTCTCCAAGGCAAGGCTATAAATCTACATGAACTGCAGAAAATAACTTCCTAAAGAACACCTCTGTAATGTGATTAGCATTGACAGACATGATCTACTGATATGTGCAACCTCCTCTCCTCTATTTAGCAACGTATTAATAACCACATGATCTTTTAACAATGTCTTCACTCAATTACCCCTCATTAGAGATTTATTTGGCCTTGAATTTATAAAAAAATATGTTGTAATACTGGGACGGAGAATTGAGCTCATTGGCTTCCGTCCTAATTTTTATGGTTACTTAGCTGTGGACCAAATCTATTATCTTAGCATATCTGCGGTGACGTGATGTGTAACCACTAATTGAAGAGCTCCATGGCAACCGATCACAAGCTTAGCTAATGTCCGGTCTGTGACATAAATCTTTCACAATGGTTCAAGACTGAGGGAGAACAGACGTACTGTAAACACGCAAAGACAGCCCGACCACACTAAATAGTTTCTGACTCAATAATGTCAACACCAGATTGCTGCACCGTTTATTTGCTGGGACAGTTCGCTTGCACCTACTCAAATTGATTGTCTGTCTGAAAGTCTGAAATGTGCAGGATGAGTCTTACACAGTAGAAGGACATGTCATTGTCACTTTTTTGGGTGGTGGGGTATAATATGTTACCCCCTTGGCTGTATTTTATAGCTACAGCAAATAAAGCAGTGAATTGCCATACCAAATATTTTATTATAAATTCTCACTGGGTGAACTATATCAATGCCAATGGCTCATGTGTCTGACATGATGAGGGCAGCAAAACCATATCAAATAAAGAATATCCTCCATTTGGGGTTAAGAATGATGAATCTAACAAAGTATTTCCCCTCAAGACTCCTTTTCAACATTTCCAGTTGTGTCCATAAAGTATGCCCAAAATCCCAAGTAAATAATCCTAATACAATTTGAGGATAATGAAAGTAATTTAAGTACCGTCAGTCAAAACTAATAGGGTCATTTTGTAAGTCTGGATAGTATTTTTATTATGGCTCTCTTCCTCTGCCTAATGAACGCCTTACGAAAGCTGCCTCTTAAAAAGTCACGAAAATGGGGATCATTTTTCTCTCTTTCCACAGAGAAAGCGAGGCCTTTGCCATTAATGTCTAGTTTTGTTTATGGCCAGCATTCTATCAAAGTCACATTTGAGTAGGACTGAGGTAGAGAGAACAGGATCATGGGGAATAGGTAAATAGATCCTCAGAGATCATACTCCATATACTGTAAATTACAGCGTTAATACAACTAATGAGCTATATGCATACTGTATACTTTTGAAGAAACTATATATCTGCCTACATCTCAAATCAAATGTTGAATTTTAACCTAGAGTCTGTATTACAACATTTTATTTTGGCACAGAGCTGAAGTTAAGATCTCAGCATAAATTGAATGGCCTATATACATATAGGAAAATCCCATGTGAAATCATGTGAAAACTTGGTTTTGGAACACTTCACATGATAATATTTCACATGTGGATTTTCCCATGTTCCCATAACATTTCACATGTGATATCATGTGAAACCATGTGGTTTTGGAACACTTCACATCAGATTATATTTCACATGGAGTTTCACAGCTGATGCCCTGCAAACAAAAATGTGTTGTTAGGATGTCCCCAGAACATCACGCAGTCTTTCAATGTACATATTTGACAAACATGATTATGTTGTATGTGTTTATTTATACAGTATTATTATTCAATGTGTATTCACCTGGGATTTGAACTCAAAACCTCTTGGTTCACAGCATTCCGATCTTCCTGCTATGCCACCATATCTGAATCTATAACTGATTTCACTTGTATTCCAACACTTTGGACTTCAAATTAAATCTCAGCTTTTTTATAAATATATTCAAGAAAAACTATTATATTCATCATTGTGATTCAGGAGTAACATTTAAACAGAATAATATGCCCCACTAACATTAGACAATTATACAGAAAACCCTCAAATTGCTGAAATATGTACATTAAATCAATGATGAGAAAATAGTCAGAATAACTGCTTAATAAAATAGAAGTGCAGAGATGTATTATAGGTACTTAATCTGTAGGGGACTTCTGAGAAAGCTACAGATTTTGTGGAGCAGCAAAAAGATCAGTTCAAATCCCAGGTGGGGTCATATTGAAAAGTCAGCACTAAGTGCAGAATGTGAATTACACAATGATATTCAGGGGAGTCTCTGTGGGGTGCACAAACCCTAATAATAAAGATGCAATTTCACTGTAAAAATGGATTACTATTTAATGTGGTATGAACACAACCAGCCATGATGCTTTCATCTGGTTGTCAAAAATATCACTTCAAAAAGTAGGCTACCTGTGCATGTTCGTTCAGTCCAAAATAATCCAAACAGTGCAATGAATGGAAATAGACATCTGTTTACAAAAGTGTGCCTAATGACATTCAGCGATTGCCATTGATTAGGCCTACATTCATTGATGCATTTTGCTGACAAATTGACCTTTCTTGTAGCCTGAAATAGGGCTGAAACCGTACCGGGTACAATGGGATGGTCACCCTAACACACAAAAAAATGTACTAGACTAGACTACATTGTGTAGGCCTATTGCCATAAAGTTCAAATAGGCCTACCAGTAGCCAGTGATAAAAAAAAATAGGTGGGTAAACTCTGATTGCCTGTCGCATTTAAAAAAGTAATGCTCCCTATACTTTCATTGCATTTTTCTAAAAAAGGTGGGTAAACTGCATTTAGTTGCGTTTACCCTCCACTAGGCCTACACCACTGCCGGTAGGCTACGCTCTCAGCCGAGGTAATTTTACACATATGAACACATGCAGAACAGGTAGCCTGCATTCAATATAATACATAAGTTGAATCGAAACATGTTTTAAATCAAATCACATTTTATTTGTCACATGCGCCGAATACAACAGGTGTAGTTTCACCTGTTGTAAGGTTTCACCTTACCGTGAAATACTTACCACAAAGCCCTTAAGCAAGAATTTAATTTTAAGAAAATAGAGTTAAGGAAATATTTACTAAAATACAATAATGAGGCTACATAGAGGGGGTACTGGTAACGAGTCAATGTGCGGGGTTACAGGTTAGTTCATGAATTGTCCATAATTCATGAGTTGAATTCTTGGAGTCTTCACAGATCATGTAACATAAAACACTACCTTTCTTTCCTTACATTAATGACATTTATGACAGGGTTATTTGTAATTATTAAGCATATAACAATTGAATTAGAACGCTGAACTTAAACCCTGCGTGATTCCTGGATCTTGGAGTTCTCGGAAAATGCACTGTAAGTGTAACTATGCCTACGTAACATTTCTTTATGTTTCGCCATAAAAACAGTTCTCATTGGACACACAAATCCAAAAGAATGTAGGCCTATGCCATTGCAAAATCAAATGCTACTTACCGAAAGAGTTAACTATAGGCCTATGGCATTAATGTTCGATGGATTGGATGTGCATTGGTGTCTAGCTGTTGGCTAGTTGTCTAGTGATATTGGTGACCATCATCAGCTGATCCAGGAAAGTAAACAAATATTGGCTGAGTCCAAATTCATCATTACTGAGTGGACAGCGCAGTGGGCAGGGAGAGGGTTTGTGCAGGCACGTATATAAATAAATGGTTTAAACAATGACAGAAAGGTGGGCATGATTGTTTCATTTGGAAGCTTTTATTTTCATATTTACCGCTGCATTTTAAACAATTAGGAGAATGGTTACATTAGCATTATTTAGAATCCCCCCCAAAGTTTGACTTGTGTTACATTCATGGGAACTTTTACATGTTGACACATGTTATCACATTATCTTCACATAAGATCACATGTGGTCATATGAGATCACATGTGATCATATGTGAAATTCATGTAGTTGTTCTAAGGGGGGTTGGGGAATGCACATGTTCACTCAGGGCAAAATAAATTATGGATCAAGGCTACACAATGCTTTAACAACAATGGGCAACCATGGCACAATGCATTGACCAGCCATGGGCAAAGGCTATAGGGAAAAGGGAAGCTGGCATAGAAAATGCCCAGCTCTGGCAGCCATAAAGTAACAGGCAACCTGATCATCTGATGTGTGCTGTAAACATTACGGTTGGCAACGTGGGGTGCCAACTGGACAGTGCTTGCCATCAAATTCAAGCTTTAAACAAAAGCCTGGAAATCCACTTTCACCACCGCAATGACAACACTACTGCCATAGACATAAAGAACTAGATGTTTTTGTGCAGCGTTGGATGGGCTTGAAACGTGTCACGCTGACAGTTTGAAACATTTTAAATAATCATCAATGTCCCCGTGGCAACAAAACCTGTCCCCATAGATACTGCTATGTTAATGTGAAAACGTGCCAAAATTCATTGGCACTCCAATAAAGTGGTCCAACAAACATTTGTGACCATGACTACCGTAGATGAGTTCAAAAATTCCCCCTTAACACCCCCCCCCCCCCCCCCCCCCCTTCCTGTGCCCCTTCTAAATAGGGCCTGAATGCAGCTTGCTTCCCAAAGCTTACAAGTTCCCCCCACTGGGTAGAAAGCATGCACAAACAAAAAGGCATTTTCTGGGCAGCCAAAAAGCGTGATTGCTTCTCCATTTTCTCCATTTGCCAGGGTCCAATTCCAGTAAATGAAGCCTGAACTTCAAGCTTTCACTCAGAGGTTTCAGATTGAGGACTTCTGGGGAGCAGTTTGAGGTTGCACCTCACTGTTTTTATCATCACCGTTTTTTATATTTATTTCTGCTCTCTCTCTGGGGGGTCTCTAAGTGGGGGTCTTACATCTCAAAGTAGGAGAGCTTGGAACCACTGTCAAAGACCATCACTAAGTAAATCCTATTGACGGTGTTGTTAGCTTGAGTTTGCTCATCTCTCAGCTAGAATTGAGGTGAGTTATTCAGCGGCACGTAATGCAAACCATGGTTACCGGTTTACTAGTCACTTTTTTATCGGTTGAGGCACCATTGACACTGATACACACATGCATGTGCACATACACGCTCACACACACACATACACACACTCACACACACACTTTCAGGAACTACCCTTTAAAAAAATGCTAGGGTGTGGAAGCTATAAGAATCCTGAATGTTTGCAGGGTTAATTTGGGTCTTTTTTTTAACGTTTTTTTTTAAAGGGTATTATAAGTCTATTTTTTATTTAACTTGGCAAGTCAGTTAAGAACAAATTCTTATTTACAATTACCACCTACCAGGGAACAATGGGTTTACAGCCTTGTTCAAGGGCAGAACGGCAAATTTTTACCTTGTCAGATTGGGGATTCGATTAAGCTACCTTTCGGTTACTGGCCCTACGCTCTAACCACTAGGCTACCTGAATTTCTGTGTCTATCTAAGCACACAGGTTGGCTCCTGTAACATATTATCTCTATCATAGCTAAACCATCAAGCTCTCTTCATAGCTATCCTTTTTTTCTCAGTCTCCCTTTTCCTCTTTCTCACACTCATTTCTTTCTTTCTTTTCCTGTCTATCCTTTTATCCCTTCCCCCTTCATCTGTCTTTTTCAGTTTCTCTGACTAGAATTGTATTGCCAAACTCCCCTCAACTGATTAGAAAAAGATATGTAGAGTGTTTGCTTGGTTGAAACCTTGAGAGTGGGGATGATGGGCTTGATATACTGCTTGGGCTGCAAAAATAACAAACAACTTTGACAGTAGCACTGAGACACCCTGTCTGTTCGGCTGATGCTGGTGCCAAGACGTTTCAAGATGCTGTTTTGATACTGTGCATAAATTACTGCCTCTTCTTATTTTCAACAACTGTGTTGCTAATATCAGTGTCTTATTGGCTGGCAAGTATAAACCAATATTAAAAACAGCATATGAAAAATAACCTGTATAGTCTTTGTCCTGGAATGGATTACGGATACCGGTATAAAGGTATGAAGATCAACATGGTAGGATAAATGGTAGGCCTTAGAAGACTGATATTGCCATCAATTGCTAATATGTAAGATACTACAAATATGACGCAAGACATAACTACTATTGTTTAGTTATGTTTGCAATGGTACGCTACACATTAAACACACATAACATGAACTAACATGAAACTGCCATGTCAGTTTGCGATATTACAACAACAAAGAAGTTACAGCAAACTGTCCCTACTGTGGATTCCATCTTTAAGGCTTTTTAGTCCAAAGTCGTAGCGTAAACTGGGTTAAAAAAATACTGCTCTTAAGGAAAAACCACATGAATTTCACATGTGATCTTATCTGAAGTTAATGTGGTAACATGGGGCAACATGTGATAGCATGAAACTACATGTGAAAACATTTGAGAATGTGAAAACATGATCTCATGTGACATAAATGTGACAACATGGGATGCACATTTTTTTCACAAATTACATTTTTACGTGAATGTTTTTCACATATGAAAGTGCAAATTCGATTTTTACAGGAAACGTTTTCACATATAAAAATGCTAATTAAATGTAGTTTTTCTTGAGTCTATTTTTAGCAAAACTGAGATTTACTTTGAAGTCCAGAGTGTAGGAACACAGTTGAAATCAGTTATTGACACCGAAATAGTGGCGCAGCAGGAAGATCAGAATGCTGTGCTCCAAGGTGAGGGTGAGGGCATGATGAATAATAGTTATTGTATAAATAAACATACACAATGTATGTCAATCCACATGTGAAATATCCTCCCGTGCAAATGAATACAAAAAAACATACACAATGTATGTCAGATATGTATAGTGCCTTGCAAAAGTATTCATCCCCCTTGGCGTTTTTCCTATTTTGTTGCATTACAACCTGTAACTTAAATTGATTTTTATTTGGATTTCATGTAATGGACATATACAAAATAGTCCAAATTGGTAAAGTGAAATTGAAAAAATTACTTGTTTAAAATGTAAAAAAAATATTAAAACAGAAAAGTTGTGCGTGCCTACGTATTCACATCCTTTGCTATGAAGCCACTAAATAAAATCTGGTGCAACCAATTACCTTCAGAAGTCACACAATTAGTTAAATAAAGTCCACCTGTGTGCAATCTAAGTGTCACATGATCTGTTACATGATCTCAGTATATATACACCTGTTCTGAAAGGTCCCAGGGTCTGCAACACCACTAAGCAAGGGGCAGCATCAAGCAGCGGCACCATTAAGACCAAGGACCTCTCCAAACAGGTCAGGGACAAAGTTGTGGAGAAGTACAGATCAGGGTTGGGTTATACATTTTTTTCATGAACTTTGAACATCCAACGGAGCACCATTAAATCCATTATTAAAAAATGGAAAGAATATAGCACCAAAACAAACCTGCCAAGAGAGGGCCTCCCACCAAAACTCACAGACCAGGCAAGGAGGGCATTAATCAGAGAGGCAACAAAGAGACCAAACATAATCCTGAAGGAGCTGCAAAGCTCCACAGAGATTGGAGTATCTGTCCATAGGACCACTTTAAGCCATACACTCCACAATGACCCTAAACATACTGCTAAAGCAACACTCGAGTGTTGCAGTGCCTCACCTGTGAAATCTTATGTGAAAAGTAACCACCTAATTCACATGATTTAAATGTGAAAGGTCACATGATCATATGTGAAAATCCACATATGAAACTTCATGTGAAATATTATAACGTGAAGTATTTCACATGTGAAATACATTTTTACATGGGCAAAACATGAGGACATTTCCAAATGTGAAATCATGTGGTTTCTCTGTAAGAGTGCCTTTTTGTTTTGGTTGGGAGCCTCCGGGTCCATTTGGGAGTCTCTGTAGTATTATAGACACAACCAGAGGATTGACCAAATCGAAATTCAAACAAACCCTCTAATCAAAAACTGGAAAACACACATCCAGAGACAAAGTTTTATGTCTACAGTTCACTAAATACCCTTACACCAACAGTCGGGGTGTAATTTGTGATTTGCAGTTTGGTCAAAAGTTTTCATTCGATCCATGGTAAACGAGCGCTGTGCTGAAGGAACTCTATTGTGACTGGTGAAGAGAAGTCCCATAATTATATTTGGCTGGTTTTGCTGAGAAAATCCCAAACGAGCTGTAGTAAAGTCCCAATTGTGGTGTATGGGAACTTGGGAAGTCACAGTACCTTAGATAAGTAGGAGAAAATAGGACACCAACAATATGACCATTGTTGTACAGGTCTCTGCATATTTTCTACAGAGCACTGTAGACAGATAATTGGGTGAGGAGAAACATATTTTGTTGAAATAGTAACGAGACTGAGAGTGGCAGCTTGGCATGTCCAACATGTGTCAGGTCTGAATGAAGAGCAACACAGAACAAAAAGGCAATGACCAGGTATGAGACGCTACGGTAACACTTTATTTGGACAGTCCCAAGTAGTTGGTTTGTAGATGGTCAGTAGAAGTTCAATAACTGTCAACAACATTTCAACTTACTATCCACTAACCCTAACCCTATCCCTAAACATAACCCTTACCCTAACCAATATTCTAAACGTAACCCTTAAACCATGAACTTAGCAAGCAGTTGCATATCAACAGATGGTTTGTTAGTAGTATCACCATCTGTAGAATATAGTGGACTATCCAAATAAAGTGTGACCAAAGCTATAAAAAAAAATGGCTTCTCTGTCATTTCAGAAAGACAGAGAATGAGAGATGCAGGCATGCAGGCACACAGACAGACTACTGACAAACAGACAACACAGAAATTCAAGACTGCAGAGCTATAGTCCATATCACCATCCAATGAGTTGTCTAGACTGTATGACAACCAAAGCTTTGGAAAGAAAAAGAGCCACAAAATGAAAAGTCTGAACAGGTGCAAATACTTAGTAAATCTCCCCCAAAAGGTATGCACATGATATGTATTATCTAATCACAATTAAATCATAGTGCAGTGGTACCAGACAGACAGACAGACAGACAGACAGACAGACAGACAGACAGACAGACAGACAGACAGACAGACAGACAGACAGACAGACAGACAGACAGACAGACAGACAGACAGAGACAGACACACACACAAATACACACACAAACACACACACACACATATCTGTCTTGGCTTTCATTGCTACGGTAATGCGTCTGATCTGCCTTCCAGTGGAGCCCTACGTTCTGGAACACATGCCAGGCAGCAGATGGGGTGTCTTGCTGGCCAAGAACGCGGTCCAAAACGCCAGTCATGGTCTAAAGGTAGGACATACCTGAGATCCCCAGTATCAAGGCTCTGCTTGCCACTGTTACTGTAATGTACAGCAAGCTGGCGTTGACACAGAGATGGGCACATCACCATAACTTAGATGAAGGGTACCACAGGGCATCAGATTGTATTCATTCCACCCCAAGGAGTTACAGGAAAGGGAGTTCTTACAACACTGTACTGTGTGTTCTGTGTAGAGGCAGTATATAATCAGTTTAATTCTCCTCTGCTTTTGTATAGAATTGTTCATTCAACATTCCAATCAAGAAGAGGGTTGTCATTTACCACAAGTTTAAATTGTAAAATGTTCAAACATTCTATGGCGACATTTTCATGGTGTGAAGGAGCACAGATCTGTGCAAAAAAAACTGTATGGTGTTATATTGCCTTTTCATAATGAAGTTGTGCAGGCAGTGAAAAGTATATATTACTGTTGTTGTGACATTAGTCTGGCAAGCCTGTCAGATGGCTATATCTACAATCAGAATAATTTAAATAAAAATTCCATGAGAATACATTATATGGAGAACATAACAATCCATCTGCCTTCTCCACAATGCCGAATTGGGAGACCTTGTGAATTATGAGTGCTGATGTAAATATGAAGAAACAGGATACAGATTCAGAATTCAACCTACATAAAGATGCCTCAGGTAAGTCTTCTTGGAACTGAAGCTTAGGAAAAGAGAACTCAAATATGTCACCTTTTAACAGAGCCAAACGTTAGTCTTTTCAAACTAAGGGACTGGCTAAGGATCAGACCTCAGAGTAAAATCACCTTAACAGACACAAACACACACACACACACACACACACACACACACACACACACACACACACACACACACACACACACACACACACAGGGAAATGGTCACTTCAACATACATTCAACACACACAAGTGCTCTGTGGCAGACAACTTTGCAAAAAGTGCAAATAAATTAACTGACAAAAAATATTTACAAAAATATGGATTCAAAGTTTCAATCATCATTCAGGCTGACACAAATGTTCATGCACACAACATATGTACAGTACCAGTCAAACGTTTGGACACACCTACTCATTCAAGAGTTTTTCTTTATTTTTGTATTAATGTGTTATTTCATCAAAACTATGAAATAACACATACGGAATCATGTAGTAACCAAAAAAGTGTTAAACAATTCAAAATATATTTTATATTTTATTCTTCAAAGTAGCCACTCTTTGCCTTGATGACAGCTTTGCATACTCTTGGCATTCTCTCAACCAGTTTCACCTGGAATGCTTTTCCAACAGTCTTGAAGGAGTGCTGACATATGCGACTGACCGCCTTGATTCCGTCTCAAGTATCAAAATTTGAAATTGTGTTTTTTTTTACATTGGATAAAAGCAGAGACACAGAGCTACAAAATGGTATATCATACACTGCATTTGAGGAACAATGGAAAAGTAATTCTGCTTTGAATGTTGATAAACTTGTAACCTCACTTTTGAGAAAATTACCTTTGTAAGTTTTGCTACCAACTGGAGAGCTCTTCTTTGTTTACACCCATTCAACATTGTTCACACTCTCTTAAGCTTTAGCCCGACCCATCTCTTTAAGGGTTGATTTGAGCGTTCTGTTCTAACAACAGCAGTCATGCATCCAAGCTAACTGGCTAACTTGCTAGCTACTTCCAGACACAAATGAGAGAACAGCTCACTGAACATTACTCGCCCTAGCAGAGCTGGTTAGGCTGTTTTTACGTTATCCAGAGCGTTGGTGACTGTAACTGTGCTGCTGGCAACAATTTAATTATGCTTTTTTGCAGACATTTACTGACACCAGCCATATTCAACGGGACTTGAGCATTGGTAAATTCATCAGTTATTCTATGCTCTGGCATACTCAGACGAGAGTGCTCTGAAATTGGAGTTGATGGCCTGGCTGAATTTACGAATGAACCCGTAATAGTTACTTGCATGGTGGAGTCTTTTGTTAAGACATGTAGCTAGCTAGCTAGGTAAACAATGAACCATTATCCCAACTCATGACGTTACTATCCTGCATGGATCTGCAGGTAGCTAACCAACCAGGTTCAATGTTAGCTAGCTAACATCAGGCTATAATTAGCCAAGCAAATGGCTCTGAGATACAAATAATAAGATCATACATGTAACATTAGCTAGCGAGCCAGCCAGCTACCCTTGGCTAGCTAGCTAACAGTACACTTTAACTTGAAATGAAAAGACTTCATTTCAAAATTAGAAACATGTAACATCTGAAAATGTAGCAAGCTAGCTAATATTAGGCTATGACTAGCCAAGCAAATGGCTCTGAAATACAAATAATAAGACGGAACGTTAGCTAGCGAGCCAGCCAGCTAACGTTAGCTAGCTAGCTAACAGTACATTTTAACTTGAAATTAAAACAACTTTGTCAAAATTAGAAACGCATAATATCTGAAATGTAGCTAGCTAGACTATCTTAACCATATACATCATGGTTGGTCACGGTGCCATGGTTGCCCTTAGTTTGAAGATGTAATCCAGTGACATGTGTTTTCTCCATCTCCTTAGCTATCATACTCTAATTCCACTGATTTCATAACTCGGTCCTCGAGAAAGTGGAGAGCAACACTTATGCAGTTCTACTAAGCAATATATAAATGACTTAAATAAATTTTTTAAATACACATTAGACAGGATTACTTACACATACTAACCAGCTCAAATAGACAAAAGCGTGCTATATGGCAGACCCTACCGAACTCATCTCTCAGCACGTCCAGCCCACTCATTATCTCAGCCAATAATGGCTAGCAGGAAGGTTGCTGACTTTTTTGTGGTTAAACCAACTAGACTCAAAATTTAACAATTGTATTCATATTTACAGATACAGGCATACAAGTTTGTTATTAAGGCACATGAAAATTCACATGTTTCAGAAGGCATTTCCGCAAAAAAAACGCATTTTGATAAAATTTAAATAAAAAAGACTCAAATGGCTCTCGTGTTAAGTAGTGAACCATGACATACACCTAGCTTCCTGAAACAGTTCACATATGATGAGCACTTGTTGGCTGCTTTTTCTTCACTCTGCGGACCAACTCATCCCAAACCATCTCAATTGGGTTGAGGTCGGGTGAATGTATAGGCCAGGTTATCTGATGCAGCACTCCATCACTCTCCTTGGTCAAATAGCCCTTACACAGCCCGGAGGTGTGTTTTGGGTCATTGTCCTGTCGAAAAACGAATAATAGTCCCACTAAGCGCAAACCAGATGGGATGGTGTAACGCTGCAGAATGCTGTGGTGGCCATGCTGGTTAAGTGTGCCTTGAATTCTAAATAAATCAAAAACAGTATAACCAGCAAAGCACCACCGCACCATCACACCTCCACCTACATGCTTCACGGTGGAAACGACTTATGCGGAGATCACCCGTTCACCTACTCTGTGTCTCACAAAGACACGGCGGTTGGAACCAAAACGGCCTAATTTGGACTCATCAGACCAAAGGACAGTTTTCCACCGGTCTAATGTCCATTGCTCGTGTTTTTTGGCCCAATCAAGTATCTTCTTCTTATTGGTGTCCTTCAGTAGTGGTTTCTTTGCAGCAATTCGACCACAAAGGCCTGATTCACGCAGTCTCCTCTGAACAGTTGATGTTGAGATGTGTCTGTTACTTGAACTCCGTGAAGCATTTATGTGGGCTGCAAATTCTGAGGCTGGTAACTCTAATGAACTTATCCTCTGCAGCAGAGGTAACTCTAGGTCTTCCTTTCCTGTGGTGGTCCTCATGAAAGCCAGTTTCATCATTGCGCTTGATGGTTTTTGCCACTGCACATTAAGAAACTGTGAAAGTTCTTTCAATTTTCCAGATTGAAAGAACTTTGCTTATTTGAGATGAAAATTTGAGCTGAAAATATGGACTTGGTCTTACCAAATAGGGCTTTCTTCTGTTTACAACCCTTACCTTGTCACAACACAACTGATTGGCTCAAACACATTAAGAAGGAAAGAAATTCCACAAATGAACTTTTAACAAGGCACACCTGTTAATTGAAATGCATTCCAGGTGACTACCTCATGAAGCTGGCTGAGAGAATGCCAAGAGTGTGCAAAGCTATCAACTTGGCAAAGGGTGGCTACTTTGAATAATCTCAAATATAAAACATATTTTGATTTGTTTGATACTTTTTTTGTTACTACATGATTCCATATGTGTTATTTCAAAGTTTTGATGTCTTCACTATTATTCTACAACGTAGAAAATAGTAAAAATAAGAAAAACCCTTGAATGAGTAGGTGTGTACAAACTTTGACTGGTACTATATATGTGCATGGATGTGTGGTAGGTGTGAGTTAGGGTTTAATATTTTCCCAGTATTTTACAAATGTTCTATCCCGAGAATAAATTCCTTTTCTCCCGGGTAACCCAGTATTTCCCACCAAAACTGTAAGTGTCATTCAAAAGCATTATAAAGCATATAAATAGGTCTGGAATTGATTAGAGCATTGATTAGCGAGACATTTTGCAACCTGATGAGCCCTACGTTAACGACATTTAAGGAGCTCAAGCTCAAAAAAGCCCAAATGATTGTGCCGTTATCCAATACATATAGGGGCTACTGCACATTACACACAACATAAAAAGACAAAAGCCCATAGATCTAGAGCTATATGCTCTCTTGGGTAAATAAATGAAACTAACCAGTAGGTTAATCGAGGCTGTAAGTTAATTATCATTAATTAGCTAAATTTAAGGCTAATACTGCATTGAATGTATTACCCGAAAGAGGTAGGCTAGGACATCTATACATACAGTGGCAAGAAAAAGTATGTGAACCCTTTGGAAGTACCTATATTTCTGCATATATTAGTCATAAAATTTGATCTGATATTCATCTCAGTCACAACAATAGACAAACACAGTGTGCTTAAACTAATAACACACAAATTATTGTATTTTTCTTGTCTATATTGAGTACATCATTTAAACATTCACAGTGTAGGTTGGAAAAAGTATGTGAACCCCAAGGCTAATGACTTCTCCAAAAGCTAATTGGAGTCAGAAGTCAGCTAACCTGGAGTCCAATCAATGAGATGAGATTGGAGAAGTTGGTTAGAGCTGCCCTGCCCTATAAAAAACACTCACAAAATTTGAGTTTGCTATTCACAAGAAGCATTGCCTGATGTGAACCATGCCTCAAACAAAAGAGATCTCAGAAGACCTAAGATTAAGAATTGCATAAAGCTGGATTGGGTTACTGTTATAGTGTGGACACTATATAAATAATTACATGGTTATTATTGGCATTAACCTTGACCTTTCCCCTTTGATGATGTCATCACCAAGAGTGAGTTCTGTGCAATGTGATTCTACCACCGGCTGAGTGGGCTATATAGTTCTGTTATATTTGTACCGTTTGTACCTGGCAATACACCTTTAGGTTTGGGTTGAAAGTAAAGGAAAGTAATATCGAAATGCGTGTGGGCATTCCTTGTCAAGTTACTACACCTTTTTGGCGACGAGGATAAAACTTTATCAACTTGTACAGGGCGAGTTAGCTAGCTAGCTTAATGAGCGACGGAGAGCAGGTGCCACTGGACGGAAACGCCGACGGGGACAATCAGCAGCAAGTGCAAATCGCTAACGAGGATCAAGGACAGGTTGGCGTTATAATGGCAATGTTTGGGACTATCACTGAGTTTGTGGAAGAGAACGAAGACTGGACGGAATATGTGGAAAGGTTGGGACACTTTTTCTTGGCAAATGGAATCATAGATGAGGCTAAACAGCGCTCTATTCTCTTGAGTGTGTGTGGGGCTAAAACCTACAAGCTAATGAGGAATTTGGCTACACCACGGAGACCGGGAGAAATTCCTTTTGGGGATCTAGTTGCTCTCGTTCAGACTCACCACAATCCAAAGCCTTCAGTGATTGTCCAGAGGTTCAAGTTTAACTGCCATTTTCGGAAAACAGGTCAGTCTGTTGCTAACTTTGTTGCTGAATTACGGGAACTCTCTGAACATTGTGAGTTTGGGGCTATGTTAGAGGACATGCTCCGTGACAGATTAGTCTGTGGCATTAATGAGGACAGCATACAGCGCCGGTTGCTTGGGGAAGCCACACTGACTTTCAAGAGGGCATTGGAACTATCTCAAGGGATGGAGATGGCCGCTAGTAATGTGAAAAATATTCAAAAGGCCAATAGTGAAAGTTGTGCAGTGCATCAGGTGACAAAAGAGGCGGCAGGAAAAAGGGGAAAAGCAGTGGAATGTTTCAGATGTGGAGGGACACATTATGGTAACAACTGTAAGTTCATGGAGACTGTCTGTCACAATTGCAACAAAAAGGGACATTTAGCAAAAAAATGCAGGGGTCCTAGGAGCAAGCCAGAGGGTGGGCGGACTGGGCTGGGCAAGTTCACAGCACCAAAGCCTCAGTCAGCAGCGCACCACCTAGAGAGCACAGAGGAGGAGGACGAGCATTGTTCCTACAACATGTTTAATGTGAGGGAGCCGCGCGCAGAGCCTATTTATGCTACAGTGGAGGTAGATGGAAAGCAGATGAGGATGGAGGTTGACACGGGGGCCTCTGCCTCTGTCATAAGTGAGGAGACCTACAAACAAAAATGGGGCTCAAGACAGGTTTCTGCCCTCACACCGGCAGGGATCAGACTGCGTACGTACACCGGGGAGACCATACCATTGCTTGGGGCTCTAGAAGTGAACATTGCATACAACAGCCAGGAAGCGAGAGCACGGCTCCTGGTGGTGAAAGGGAATGGGCCTAGTTTACTAGGGCGTGACTGGCTAAACAAAATACAACTGAGCTGGGGTGAGATAAAACACACCCGAGTGACTGAGGATGTCATTCAAAAATACCCAGAGATTTTCAAAGAGGAACTGGGCACACTGCAGGGCACTACAGTTAAGCTGTTCGTGGATCCTCAGGTCGAGCCTCGCTTTTTCAAGCCCAGGACAGTGCCTTACGCCATGAAAAAGAAAGTGGAAGATGAGTTGGAGCGGCTGCAGGAAGCAAACGTCATTACTCCCGTTCAGTTCTCCCGCTGGGCAGCTCCTATCGTTCCCGTTCTGAAAAGTGACGGCACGGTGCGTATATGTGGGGACTACAAACTCACCATCAACAGGGCCTCTAAGCTAGACGCTTACCCGCTGCCACGGGTGGAGGACTTGTTCGCGACACTGGCAGGAGGCAAGACGTTCTCAAAGCTTGACATGAGTCACGCCTACCAACAGCTCCTCCTGGACGAGGACTCAAAAGAGTATGTCACAGTCAACACGCACAAAGGCTTGTTCAGGTACAACCGCTTGGTTTTCGGAGTGGCGTCCAGCCCAGCCATTTTCCAGAGGACAATGGACAATCTGCTGCAGGGGATCCCTCATGTAGCAGTGTACCTGGATGACATCCTGGTTACAGGGGAGACGGAGGAGGAGCACCTCCACCATCTGGACCAGGTGTTAAAGAGATTCTCTGAGGCAGGGCTGCGCCTGAAGCGTAGCAAGTGCACATTCCAAGCACAGAGTGTGACATACCTAGGTCACAAGATCACAGCGCAGGGTCTGTGTCCTGTGGAGGACAAAGTCAGGGCAATCAAGGATGCTCCAAACCCCAAGAATGGGTCAGAGCTCAGGTCGTTCCTGGGCATGGTGAACTACTATGGGAAGTTCCTCCCTGAGCTGTCAACAGTGTTGGCTCCACTTTATCAGTTGCTCCACAAAGACTGTAAATGGAAGTGGGGGCCAGCACAAGAGAAAGCTTTCAAGGAAGTGAAAGCACTACTACAATCAGCACAACTTCTGGTTCATTTTGACCAAGACAAAGAGATCATCCTGTCATGTGACGCCTCACCCTATGGCGTCGGGGCAGTACTCTCTCATCAGATGGAGGACGGGTCAGAGAGACCCATTGGATTTGCATCACGTACGCTGACGAGTGCTGAGAAGGGTTATTCACAGTTAGACAAGGAAGGTCTGGCCATAGTCTTTGCTGTGAAACGCTTCCATCAGTACCTCTACGGTAGTCATTTCACCATATGCACTGACCACAAACCACTGATGAGCCTTTTTAGTGAATCAAGATGCATTCCGCCCATGGCTTCAGCAAGGTTACAGCGTTGGGCCCTGACACTGTCGGCTTACCAGTATACGATAGTGTATAGAGCGGGGAAGGACAATGCAAATGCAGACGCGCTCAGCCGTCTCCCGCTACCAGAGATGCCTGCCACAACTGTGGTGCCTCCCGAGACAATTTTCCTAATGGAGAGATTGTCAAACTCACCTGTGAATGCCAATCAGATCAAACAGTGGACAGACCGGGATCCTATCCTGTCCCAAGTGAAAAGATTCCTGATGCAGGGTTGGCCTCCTGTCATAGAGGATGATGGACTAGGACCTTACGCAAAGCGCAAAACGGAGCTGAGTGTGCAGGATGGCTGCATACTCTGGGGGTCCAGAGTGGTTGTTCCACCCCCTGGCCGTGCACAAGTCATGGATGAGGTCCATGAGGCTCACCCGGGTGCCTCCCGGATGAAAAGTTTAGCCAGATCTTACATCTGGTGGCCTAACATGGATCAGGAGGTAGAAGACAAAGTTAAATCATGTTCTGAGTGCCAGATCAACCAGAAGATGGCGCCACCCGCGCCACTACATCTGTGGGAGTGGCCTGACCACCCATGGTCTAGGCTGCATATAGATTTTGCAGGCCCTTTCATGGGTCACATGTTCCTTGTCATGGTGGACGCACACTCCAAGTGGCTGGAGGCGCACATCATGAGCAACATCACAGCGACCACAACCATCGAAAAGCTTCGGCAGGTGTTTTCAACCCATGGTCTGCCGGACTCTCTGGTGTCCGACAACGCAACAACGTTTACCTGTGATTTGTTCCAAGAATTCATGCGGAGAAACGGGATCCGCCATGTCCGCAGCGCCCCGTTTCACCCGGCCTCAAACGGCTTAGCGGAGCGGGCTGTGCAGACACTGAAAGAGGGGCTCAAAAGGATGACTGGGGGAACCATCACTACTAAGCTCTCTCGGTTCTTGTTCCAGTACCGCATCACGCCACAAACAACAACAGGACAGGCTCCAGCGGTGATGTTAATGGGCAGAAGGCCAAAAGCTCACCTGGATCTACTGCGTCCGAACATCAGAGCACGAGTGGAACGGAAGCAGGAGAAACAAAAAGAGAGACATGACCACCACGCAAGGGAGAGACAGTTAAAACCCAATGACACTGTCTACATCCGCAACTTCACAAGCAGCCAACGCTGGTTGCCAGGTATCATTCTGAGTCAGAGTGGTCCCGTCTCCTTTGTGGTCAAACTGACTGATGGTCGAGTCATGCGCAGACACCAGGACCATCTCCGCCTGCGCTATGACAAAGACAAGACCATGTTTTCAGACGGAACAGCTGTGGGTGGTAGTATACAAGTTGAAATCCCACAGGAAACAGCATCTGAGGAACAGGGGCATTCAGTGGTTCCAGCAGAGGGTGATGGACATTCTCTCACAAACACCCAACCCGCTCCTGTGCCCTCAGACCCAGCTCCACTGGGACATGCCTTACCTGTGTCTCGTAGCACACCAGGAGTACTGCGCAGATCACAGCGTAGTCACAAGCCTCCTGAAAAACTAACTCTGTAGTTGAGACTGAGAGACTCGTGGTGTTAGTGTTTGTTTGGAGCAGCAGACCTAGTTGAAAAGAAATAAGGACTGTCATTTTATTGTTGTTGTTTTGGTTACATTTACCGTAACACCAGCAGAAGTTCTACAGTGTGGTGTAGTAAAGAGAAGAAAACACTAATGTGGTTTACTTGTTAACCTTATGTTTTCCTTACAGGGGGGGGATTTAAATTGAGGGGGGAGAAGTGTTATAGTGTGGACACTATATAAATAATTACATGGTTATTATTGGCATTAACCTTGACCTTTCCCCTTTGATGATGTCATCACCAAGAGTGAGTTCTGTGCAATGTGATTCTACCACCGGCTGAGTGGGCTATATAGTTCTGTTATATTTGTACCGTTTGTACCTGGCAATACACCTTTAGGTTTGGGTTGAAAGTAAAGGAAAGTAATATCGAAATGCGTGTGGGCATTCCTTGTCAAGTTACTACAGTTACAAAAGTATCTCTGAAAGCCTTGATGTTCATCAGTCCACGGTAAGACAAATTGTCTATACATGGAGAAAGTTCAGCCCTGTTGCTACTCTCCCTAGGAATGGCCATCCTGCAAAGATGACTGCAAGAGCACAGCGCAGAATGCTCAATGAGTTTAAGAAGAATCCTACAGTGTCAGCTAAAGACTTACAGAAATCTCTGGGACATGCTAACATCTCTGTTGACAATTCTACGTTACATAAAACACGAAACAATAATGGTGTTCATGGGAGAACACCACGGAAGAAGCCACTGCTGTCCAAAAGAAACATTGCTGCATGTCTGAAGTTCGCAAAAGAGCACCTGGATGCACCTGGATGTTCCAAAATATTCCGTGGACAGATTAAACTAAAGTTGAGTTGTTTGGAAGGAACGCACAGCACACCAACATCAAAAACTCATCCCAACTGTAAAGTATAGTGAAGGGAGCATCATGGTTAGGGGCTGCTTTGCTGCCTCATGGGCTGGACAGCTTTATATCATCGACGTAAAAATGAATTCTCAAGTTTATCAAGACATTTTGCAGGAGAATGTAAGGCTATCTGTCCGCCAATTGAAGCTCAATAGAAGTTGTGTGATGCAACAGGACAACGACCCAAAACACAGAAGTAAATTAACAACAGAATGGCTTCAACAGAAGAAAATACGCCTTCTGGAGTGGCCCAGTCAGTCAGTCCTGACCTCAACCCGATTGAGATGCCCTGGCATGACCTCGGGAGCGGTTCACACCAGACATCCTAAGAATATTGCTGAACTGAAACAGTTTTGTAAAGATGAATGGTCCAAAATTCCTCCTGACCATTGTGCAGGTCTGATCTGCAACTACAGAAAACATTTGGTTGAGGTTATTGTTGCCGAAAGGAGGGTCAACCAGCTATTAAATCCAAGGGTTCACATACATTTCCACCCTACACTGTAAATGTTTACACGGTGTGTTCAATAAAGACATGAAAACGTATAATTGTTTGTGTGTTATTAGTTTAAGCAGACTGTTATTGTCTATTGTTGTGACTTAGGTGAAGATCAGATCAAATTTGATGACCAATTTATGCAGAAATCTAGGTAATTCCAAAGGGTTCACATACTTTTTCTTGCCACTGTAGGGCTATGTGTCAATCTAGAACAGGATTATCTATTTTGGATGAAATGTAAATGGAGTTGAGAGAGAAAGACTGTGAGAGTGCTTGCGTGTGCACTGCTTTAAAGCAACGATATTCCAGTGTTAAAACTCTGCAGCTGCAACTAGAAAAAGTATCTTTCCAATGAAAAAACAAAGTGACCCCCTGAAAGCCAGATTGAGATGGGTAAATTAGATGTGCATTTGGTCTTTATATTACTGTAGCATAGGCTATGCTGCAGCAAATGTAGGTCTACCTGTCACTAGAAAAAAAGTGACCATGATAAGATGATGTGTAAATCTACATGCATTGTGAACTGCGCTCCATACTGAGATGGGCTGTCTGACCCCACCCTGAGCGTTGATTCATCATGCAGAGGCCATAGAAAGCCAGATTTAGACATCGCATATAATTGAATGCCATTTCACGCCATGCTGTTCATAAAAATAATTTTTTTGAATTTACCGGTTTCTCGCAGTTATTAATCCCGGGGAAAAGGGAGTGGTTTTGGGGCGGTAAATCCTGGTAAATCTCTGTAACTGGTTTCCCACCATTCAACCCTAGTGTGAGTGTTTGTGCACAGTATGTATTTGTGTATGTTTATGAATCATGTGTATGTAGATGAGTATCTGATGAAGTAGGACAGGAAAGCATTAAAGGCTCAGCTCTGTAAAAGTCTTTCCTCTCCATCTGTTGGGGCGAGGTATCACAGGACACACACACAGCTTATACATACACACACTCATCTCATGCACGGCACCCACACATCCAAACTCCATGCATACAGCTCAGACACGTACATTTACAGCACACACACGATAGAAAGAGAGAGCTAAGTGTCACCCTCAGATCAAGCCCGGATTAATATGATCCAGTCATTAGGTGAGCCAATTTTGTAAACAATGCAAAGGCCACAATTGTTGGTATTTATTTGGATTAAATAAGACACAGATGTACCATTAACATTTAAAAACACCCACATATTTAGACACTCACATGACCCCATTGCCGCACGACATGAAATGACCAACAAAATACAGCCAAATACCCAAGAAATCTTAGAACACTCATCCACAGCTGACTAATGGAGAAAATCAGTTTCACCCACTTCTATCCCACAACCTCATTCCCTATTAAAATGGTTTGGAAAAATACGTGGTTCTCTTCTTTGTTTTGGTTGAAAATAAGTCATCTATTTAGTATGTGGGTGACTGTATACACAGAGAAATGAAAGAAAAGTAAATATTTTCTAACTGACAAAACACCACCCCCGTGCAGCACTACACTAGAATGATTCAAATGTGGACACAGTTGCAATGTTTCACACCTAAATATGGTAAGAGCAGTTTTGGTACTGAGGTGGTCCATATATTACTGTATGTTCAAGACTTTGTCTCAACAAAGGTGAAAGACTTGTGGTTTATGAAACTAATTCACAGTGACCTAGGTGCTGAAGGTGCACCATTAAAGGGTCATACAAATGGGGATCAAATGTGAAATCTTGAAAAGTGAAAAGGTTTGCTGCAAATAGCATTCAGTCCTAAGGCATTTTCTCTATCATGTACTTTATTAAACAGTGGTTTCAACAATCTATGCCGACAGGCTCTTGCCAGGTTTAAATCTGCTCAATAGGTGTCAAATAATTTCTGTAGATGGAAATGGCTTTATATTAGAAATCTACGGAATGTTTCAGTATTCCTCAACGCTCTGTTCTCAGACCACTACTCTTCCCCCATGACGTAGGGGCAGTTTGATGCCATATCAGACTTGCATGTTGCGGTGAGTGGACACCACTCCTGGAAAAAAAAAATCACCATGGCAGCAGCACTGCACGCCACAGAGCCGGCCTCAAGTAATTTGTGACAGTTTATCTCCTCATTAGTAACTGGATTACATTTCCAGCGTCTTTTCAACGACTTCTGTACTAGGGAATTTCTGGCAAGTTTCAGTTTCTTTCCAGTGTAAAAAAATCAAGCAAGGCAGACCAGGAGCAATCCGACACCTTATACGATGGGAATGGAAGCCAAGTTCAGACAGCAGTAACTGTGGGTTCTGGTTAATGCAGAGGAGGAAGACATGGGAAAAAAAAGGAGAAATGGGAAGGAAAGGAGGCAAGAGCCATGCATGGGAAACCTGTGCCCAGATACAGAAGCAGACTGGGCAGTGCCAGTGAGCACACCACTATGTTCAAGATCCTTTAATGAATGGATCAGAACATTCATGAATGCTCCAAAGGAATAGACACTATATTATGCGAAGTGTGTTGTAATCAGTTTGATAAAATGATGTGTTCTCAAGTGGTTTTGACACATCTCTGCACTAAAGACACACAGACAAAATTACAATAGTATAATGATGAATAAATAGTGAAGCATGTGTGTGGTGCTTGTACAGAATGTTCAAAATAATCAAGAAAAATGATATTAGTGGTTCTGCATGGTCATTGTACTGTAGGTAGCCTAGTGGTTAGAGTGTTGGGCCAGTAACTGAAAGGTTCCTGGTTCAAATACCTGAGCCATCATGGTGAAAAAGCTGTCATTCTTTCCCATGAGCAAGGCACTTAACCCTAATTTGACCAGGGGTGCCATACTACTATGGCGGACCCTGTAAAACAACACACTTCACAGCACCTATCTGGTGTATGTGACAATATGTCTTTTTCTTTTTTGTAATGTTTAGTTCATATTAATGTATCACACTAAACTATGTAGTTCAACAGGTCATATAAAAGCTAAGATATGGAACATAACATTTATGTATATCTGTCTCCCCCTTTTTCAGATTGAGTTACATTAAAGTATACGCTGCATACAGAAGCCAACATTCAAGGAACAGCCTGTGGCTACCTTCATATTCCCTAGCAAGCCATTTTATTGTCAACCTTGCACACAGTGGTCGTGAACTTTCAACGATGAAGCTGATGGTTGATTATTTGTGGGAACTCCCATAGTGAGCTCTTGTCATTGGCAACAGCTCCTTCTAGTGGTCAACTGTCAAACTGCCTGAGCTAAATCAAGGCTGCAGCAAGAATCTCCCACTAACTGGAGATGAACAATTGAATGAGATAGAATGTTTTCAAATACAGAAAAAAAGATAGCAGGCTTCACTTAGCCAGAGTCTGTGAAAGGAGAACAACAAATGATGGTCCCATGTTGAATTGAAGATGTCAGGCTATTACGCATCAGGGTCTGAGCCATTATATTCTACTCCCTCTGAGAGAGTAACACGCAGACAAACCGCGCTCACGCCCACACACACACACACACACACACACACACACACACACACACACACACACACTGAGAGGCATGCATGTATTTAAATCAGTCAGTTGGCTACCTTTGTATCAGAAATGGTGTCCAATGGAGAGAACAGGTGCAGGCTTTAAAGTATGCCTATTTTTAGAGTGAAATAGGCATCCACAGCCAGCGTTATCTAAATACAAAACAGAGATGATCTTAGACAGTCTTCAAGCATTGCCTGATTGTTGCCATATATTCGTCAAGATCTACTGGGTCTAAGCATAATTATTTTAATTTTTTTACAACAGCATGATTTGACTGTGATTTAACACATTTCTACAACATATTTGAGAAATGTAATGTTGATTAGCTATGACAATAAACACTGATTTCATTACCCCTCCACTCTCTATACCAACTACGATATTGTCCCTGATAATGCTTACAGTAGCCTACAAAAAAATACAGTGCATGTATTTTCATTATAGTAAAGGCCTATTCACATACTTCGTTTACGCAGAATGTAGCACTTTTATATATACATATGTTGTATTTAACCAGGAAAATGACCCATTGTGACACTTCATCGCTTTTGCAAGGGACACCTGGCCAAGAAAGAAGCAGCAGTCAATCCACCATTACAAAATGTAAAACATACGATACAAACAGCACAACATGTCACTAAGAGCTGATCCGGCCTAGAAGCATCAACCACCGGGCAGTTTGGAGCCAGACTGACATTGATGGGTATGTGTCAGCTCATACCGGTTCTCACCCCGACAGATTGGAGCCAAAGTACTGTAGTTGATGCCTCACAGTGGTGTATTCTGTCATGATCATGCATTTGACCAATTCTGTGTATAATGCAACTATGATTTAAGCAAACTGGTTTTCCATTCGTTTTGCTCTTAGCTTCGTGCGTAAGCTTCTTTTCTTTAAGTCAATCGATGTGCACCGCTTGAGACGGGGTGGAAAACATTTAGGGGTAAGAAAGGAGTGTTTGCTCGATTAGCAAAAGCACGTATTCAGTAACCGTGGATTGTAATTATGCCTCCAGATGAAGTGTTTAAAAAGATCTGTTTTGATTGAGGTTGCGTTGGTTTCTTGTGTTGCTCCTCGCACTTGGCATTACTCATCGTTCAGCGTGAAAGACTGATCCTATTGCTGTAAAAGGTTGGCCACTTGCCAAGACCTGGAACAAGTGCGCCTCCCTTCCCTGCTGTTAGGCGTATTCATAGTTAGGGGTTTGGCTGATTTTAAAAAGGCAAGCCTGGCCTGAAGTTGATCAGTCTGCTCAAGAAACTTCTCTGCAGGGGAAAGTATTGGAATCGGTTTCAAAGGGGGAAAGGTCCAGGTTTTGTACAAAGAATTGCATTGCACCGTGAGAGGACATCAATTCTGTCAATTAAGAAAAACATTGCATCCCGAAGTGTAGTCTTTTCATGATTTTTTGACTTGTTCTGTGAATACTTTTATTTGTAAATACAAACAATCTTTTTTTTCAGTTTATTTAAACTGGAGTGCTGAAAACACTATACATTTGGATGCGGACATTTTTTATTATTTTTTGCTTTATAAATCGGATCATTTAACCCACGGGCATTGTCGGTCAATTCGTTTCACATTTGAGGTTTAACAATTGCGAGACGAATATGTTTCTCAGTTTTTGTCTACTGGTGACATTTGTCCTGGGGCTATCTGGGTGCTTGGGCTCATATGTGCCCTGCGAGCCGTGCGACCAGAAGGCGCTCTCTATGTGCCCCCCAGTCCCCGTCGGTTGTCAACTCGTGAAGGAGCCGGGCTGCGGTTGCTGCCTAACCTGCGCCTTATCGGAAGGTCAGGCGTGCGGCGTTTACACCGGAACATGCACCCATGGCTTGCGCTGCTTGCCGCGAAATGGAGAAGAGAAGCCACTCCACGCGCTTCTCCATGGCAGGGGAATGTGCACAAACGAGAAAGGATACAAACCCCTCCATCCACCCATAGGTAAGAAGGCGCAATGAATGCGTGTGCTTAGGGGATCCAAGGGGGCTGTGTTAAATACAACAGCCTGATTATTGTCGCAGAGTTGAAATTCAGTTCCAGCTATACCGGCCCCGGTAAACTGCATTATAGACTTTTGGTTCGTTTTTAGCAGCACTTTTCATTTGGTGCTTCCATGACCCCTCGCTAAAAACCTCGCAAACGAGCTTGCATGATGTTTCAGTTTTGTAAAGTAATGCTATTGTGAGCAATTCTATTAGCACACTGACGTTTTGGAATCCACGTTTGAAATAACTGCATAGCATGCATGAGTGGCTCCTATGAGCAAACGGTCCGATTTGTCAGAGATTGCGGCAGGCTTAATTGTGAATCTGGGTCGTTATTAAATTGCACACAGTCGGATTCATCACATGCCACAATAACAGCACATGCACAGAATACATGTGCTATAGCATACAGATGTAGGATCTTAATTTGATCACTCTGTTGCAGGAGAACTGTCCTGCATTGCAGGAAATGTAATGCTTGTAGTGTTTTTGGGGTTTAAAACGGCTTCTGAAGTTTGTCATTTCGTCTTTGAAATTTCAGAATTGATTTTCCCTTACGAAAAATGTATCAACCCCTACAAAAATGTCCATTAATTATAATCCACGTAATAATTCACATGTCCTGTTGCTGCAGGATTATTAACTTTGGGAAACCCTGAGTTAGAGAGCAGCACAGCCAGGACAGAGTTTGGGAAACCCTGCTCTAATTTGCAGTCGCTGTATGGAGCTTGTTATGAATACAGTATGGTAGACTGACTTAAAGCGTTCCTCTTCATGCTTATCTACATGGCTGTGTCCCTCCCCTGTCGCAGTGCCTGCCTGGACTTCTGTTCTTGTGCTCTCTTTCTCACGTGAGAACATATTGTATGTGGTAATACTAATTGCTGCTATTCTTTTTTTCTCTGGAAATTTGTTATATCCATTTTCACTGTGTAAGACACTTGCATTTCTCACAAACACAATTGCCACCCTGAAGTAAATACATATTTTCCAACATATAGTATCGGGTTCTTCTTATTGTAGCCTAATTGATTGAAGAGGGCTCTGCTCTTGAGGCTACAGATCTTTTGAAAACTGAATTTAGGTTTAGTCTCTGTGGGTGGTGTTGAGAGTCGGATTACTGCTCAAATATTACATCTGATGATATGTGTGTGTGTATTTTTGTGTGTGTAGTCTGTGCGCACTTCTAATTCTTAAATGTGTGTGTGCACGGGCAAGAGAAGTTAGGTATAAATTAACCAAACATCAACATTTAGAGGTCAGAGATGGACACATGTTATTAGATGATTCAAGATTTAGATTTTCAGTTGTTGGCAAACTATATTAGGCTACATACAAGTTTTGGTGACAAGCTACATTTGATTAATGCTATTGGTTTATTCTTCGGTTGGCCAGGTTGAAAGACCTGGGCTTTGGATACACCCTACATGTAACTCCCTTGGAGGACATGCATTAAACAACATTAGAATGGAATTCAGACCATTCAAGAGGTCACCATTGTCTGTAGTAATGGCAGCAAGGCTATACATAACATCCAACGAATACTTGCAGCTATAACTGAAATAAACCCAAGTACTTTTGTCTAGCTATAAGTGTCACTCTGATCTAGGAGATTGAATTCCAACACGCACTCTGTGTAAAGCCTGTGGGTGGGTGGGTGTATGTGTGTGTGTGCAGGCGTTTGTGCGTGCATTTGTGTATGTGTGTGAACATAGACTTCTCCTTTGGCACTGGGTGGTAACCGGAGTGCGTCCGTTTTCCTGCCCCTGGTTAGGCAGTGTGGGCGCTCAAGCACAGCACAGTGATTCAGCAGAATGCCTCCGGCTGCTCTTCTCTGAAGGGCTGTCTATCAAGGGCTACGATTGGAATTAGACACAAGCCTTTGGTTTCCTGCTGGGTAGGGTTTCAACCTGCTCTGACCAGCTGAGCAAGGCAGACAGAGAGAGGACAGGTCAAGTGTCCAAAGACAGATCCTCAGGGGACCCAATAGCTTCCATCTCTCGGCTGCATTCATGCAATTCTACAGCATCCTAGCAAGAAAAGTGGACCCACTTTAAACAATATACACATTATAAAGGCTATATATAGCATATGTAAGGTCTTCATAAGTTGTAGTTTGTTTAAAGTGGGACTGCCAGATCAGGATATGTATCTTGAAGAGAGAGAATGACATTGAATTATCTATGTATTTCTCTCTCACAAATGTATTGGCATGACATGGGTATAACACTGTAATACAATGTTGCCAAACTACACACGACTCTGTTGTTTCGTTCTCATCTCTGCATAAGTCTGGTGTCATCCTCTTTTGTTGAGAGGGTTGTGTTCCAAGGAAATGGTGCTTAGCTCTGATGGCTGGGCATAGGAGGCTGGTTTGTGTTGCTGGCCTCTCAGTGCACTGTGTTAGCCCAGAAGAATAGGATCCTGGAACTCCTGCCAACAGATATGACTCCATGGCAGAAGGCCCCTTGCTCTTTGAGCTTGTGAAAGAGCCTTATGTTTGAACAGATTGCTCTTTGCCAAGAAACAAGAAGATGATTAAAGAGAGCGTACAAATCTAGAAAGCTTGACTTGCACATGAACAAGCACGTTGTGCTTTATAAGCACAGCATCAACACAAATGCAGCTTCTGCCAAAGACCAAAAGAACAGAAAATGTGGAGTTTGTGTTTGTGATCCAAGATTTTTTTGTTGCCTTGGTGGTACATTTGCACGTTTTAGTGCAATCACAAGCCAATGCGAAGAAGCCAGTTGTTGGTCACCTGTCCTTGTTAACACAATTTACAATGACTATGGCACAAAACAAATGCTCGCACCCTAACTGTGGTGTTAGGGATGGATCCAAATTTACAGAACAGTTACCTGGAGGAAAATGGGGGAGGGCCATGGTTTAAAAATTTCTGTCAAGGGGAGGTTTTAGCCTTTTTTTTCAATCTAGTCCAAGGGAGGGTCATGTAATTTGTCATGGATGTGTTTTAGAATTAGTTGTTTATTAGGCTATATATCGTTGTGTGTCCGAATGCCGCACCTCATCTCTGATTCTCCGCTGGGCGCGCAATATCAAGTGTGCCTACAGGATATTTAGTGTAGTCTCAATCAAATGATCCATAGGCTATAAGCTACGAAGTGCATGCTCGGAGAAGCACATAGCAAAGTTAAAATTTCGAAGATTGCGGGATGGTGTAAATTAAACTAGGGTGCATGACACACTGCTCAGTCCAACCCTGAGCCCCAGCCTGCTCTGCTCTAGCTGATCAAATACATTTTTGTGTGCTACCTAACCAATGGCTGCGCTGTGTAGGCCTATGGTGGCAGTTCAGGAGGAGAGTCAAAAGCTTCCTCAGATTATACATTTTTTTGATTAGGCCTAGCCTAAAAAAAATCACTATCTTGTACGCAGACTAGCCTATAGCCTATGTTCGGTTCAGTTTGAGAAGGAGAGCACGAAGATTAGGAGGACCGGAGTGTAACTTCGATAGCTTGCTACTACTATAATAGATTTTATTAACAACAACATGTTTGTTGCCATGATGTATTTATCAGAGCTATTGACCTCACAATAAGCCAGATTCAAGTAATTTACATTGTGGTGCTGAAACTCGAAACATCAGCTGTGGCACAATCAATCGGAAATGGACAGCTCATGGTGCTGAAAGTAGGCGTATTCGAATAGGCATAATTCATTTAAACCATCTTCATTTTAATTAGACGTTACTAACAACAAAAGGGCTTTGTGTTGGAGCCTATTGCTTCCTATTTTAGAAAATGTTGCTATAGGCTGCTATATCCATAGATTTGTCGGTAAATTCCTTCGACCACAATGCACTCTTTAAATAGCCTACGCCCGTGTCAGTGAAGGGCTGTTAAGTTAAAACCAAGACTTGAATTAAGGGGGTATGAGAGTGTATGCCATAGTCCTACCTTTTTATTAAAGAAAATGGCAAAAATCAAAGGCCTACCCCTTGTTAGCTTAAGATTCTGAAGAAAATAAAACAGATTCGATTATATAACGTGATCTATAACAGCGCTTTGGTCCGTGATCCTTTATGCTAGAAACAAGCTGTAAAATCTGTGGGAAAGAGGTGACTCTCATCGTTTTGTTGCTTTGACATTCAGAGGCTGAGCTACAACCTTTTATGGCCGAGGAGACAATAAATAGAGTTTGCTTGGGAAGTAATCTAATTCTGTCACTACCAATTGATTAAGCTATTCACTTTCTATACAATAGAAGATGTTTAAACCCAGACAGCTTTTAGGGAAACACTTGTTATCTTGTTGGGTTAAGCCACGAAAGAAGAGTAGCCAGCAGTTGGTAGGCCTACTCTGTCTGGGGTGGAAAGGTAGGCCTAACTTTTGAAAGTACCATGCTCAGATTCCTAATGATGTCTCAGATGTAATTATTTGCGAACAAGGACAGTTTCATTGCAAACAAGACACACTGATGGCATTGGAGTAATATGATCAGATGAACACATAGGCCTACCGCTCTGTCTATTCTTAGCCTGTAATATGTGTGGTATTCTGCTAATATGTCAAATGACGTAGAATTGCATTACATTTTGATAAAATGCAACTTTTTCTCAGACCTGCAAATACAATCATAGATTCATGCATTGCTTTGTAATAAAGGAGATCTTTCCACCCCTACTCTTGTCCAGGGTAAACGGTAGACATGTTCTCTGCTATTTTAATTATTATTTGGGGTATAGGGGAGGGTTACCTGTTTTTTTGTTCAAGCGTTAAGGGAGGGTTTAGGTCAAATATATTTTGCTCAAGGAAGGGTAATCCATTTTCATTTCAGAGAGGTCCGATTTTCTCCATGTAACCTTTATTATAAATTAAGTTTACTCCCTTAGCTTGACAACTTAATCCATGTGTCAAGTGATTTGTGGCTCTGTTGTTTTAAAGGCTAGAACTAGGGGGAAGATTTAGTTTTCTTTATCCCTTCTCTTTTACAGATAAAATACAGCCCCAGCCATGTAAAGAACATATTTTACGGTAGCAGGGTCAACTTCAAGTATTTCCACACCAATTTTCCTCGTCTGAACTGATCAGACAGACCAACAGAATGCCAGTATGGGCTAGTTGACGTTGCACATCCCTACTGCATTGTTATATTACCTAATCGAGAAAACATCCTTTCATTTTTATTTTACATCAGACAAGCCAGTCTCCTCCAACAGAGAGTCCACTGACAATACACGTTTGTGTTAGGCATCTTGGTTGGCCTATCTACTATAAATGGTCTACTTGAACACTTACTGTACTGTAGACATTGCACACAAATGGCTCTATCCTTTATGGACAGTTCAGTTGACTCAGAGATGGCCCCAACTTTTTGATTGTTACATTGCTAGGTCATAGGGAGAAGACCATTGCTGACGGGGATTTTACAACTCACTCACCATGAACCCCCTCCTCACAGAACTGGATGTTGTTGAATGCTAAATATAACCAACCTCATCCGATGTGAAACAGTTTATCAATGACATGCCGTCTTCGGCGTACAATATGTAGTCTTCTTTGGTGTAGGTTCTGGTTTTCTAGAATGCTGTGCCATTGCAAGTGTTAATCATGGGAAACCAATTGCTAATGTAATGTTCTCCAAAATAACACGCAAACATGCTCTATGCTCAAGCTATGGCATTGTTCCCATGCACAGTGTTAAAGCTAAAGAACCTACTTTGGAGTTGGCACGCTTGAATGAGTTCTTCCAATAAAGTTTTATAGCAATCAGTCTAGCATTTGTCACTTACACCTGGAAGGCTAGTGGGTAACAGCTGTGGAGAGAATCAGCTCACACAGTAGTCTCCTCTATTAGAAACATGTGACTCCAAAGGTAGTGACATCCACATGCTAGCTTTTAAACCGGCGTGATCTGACCTAAACTGTGTAAGCCCTGTTAACCCCAACGCTGCCACCATTTACCGCTCCAACTCCAGGGTCATGCTCAGTAGAGAACACCAAAAGTTCTGCAACAAACAATGAAAATGATTGTTTAGTACTTTCCTTTTCACCCTGTTTCAATACATTTTCTCCCTACTGGACACGACCCAGGACAGCATAAGGATGTTATTGGGCTCAAAATCAACTAATCACTTCCCACAGAAGAACCTAACTTGTTGAAAGTCACTGTAATGAGCTCAACAAAAAAGCCTGCCTCAAGTTTCTTTGCAGAACGGGAACAATAGAGGTCCTTATCTTTTGTCTGCAACTTTGGTGCCAGTTTCAGCTCCAAAATGTGGATTTTGTCATTTTCATCTTCATCTCTGGCCTCAGTGTCTGAAGTTGAGCTTTGGACAGTGGACAGAGAACGTTCATGGCGAGCCAAAGTAGCAGCCTCTGCCCCCGGGGATTATGTCACACCCAGCAATTGTGTAGTGGTGAAGGTTGACCCAGAAAAAGGCAGCGTCTGTCCATGTGGCTTGTCAAAAAAACTAAACTCAGATGTGTAATGAGACCTCAAGACTAAAATTAGGCTTGCGCAGGAGAGCAGCGGCATGTAGCATCGCGATAGTGTGCTTTCAACTGCTGTCGAACATACAATTTTACCTCAAAGGAGAAATGTCTTTGGTGCAGCAGTTGCGAGAGGGGGAGTGGGGTCTATCTATGCCCTACTTGGAAGGGACTCTCATCCCTACGGAACAAGTGTTCCTTTAATTTTCAATCCCTGAATTGTTCCTGCTGCTATTTGCTGCTATTTTTAGCTCTTGTTTTTTTTTTTGCACTATACATATTTGTTGCACATTGTACCTTAGAAAAAGTTATTTCCTGTAAGTTGCTGATTGAGATTGAATTCAGTGCCAGAGGAGACTGCAATTGTACGGCCCAGATACAAGGTTCAAAACAGGAACCAACAATACATACTGTAATGAACAAAGCAGTAGCATGGTCTCCTTGTCCAACCAAAGCTGTCATTTAGCAGTACAAAAGGGTGTGTTAATAATGATACCACCTGAATATGATTACACTTTTTATAATGAGGTCCAGCATTTTTATTTAAAGCGGAAAGAAAAGCGCTAAAGACATTGCTAAATTTCCCCTCTGAATCCTTTGTCCCTCTGCTTTGACTGGTAGTAGCCATCTAAACGTGTCAATAAAGTGTATGGAAATAATGTAATTCTGGATAAGTTTTACATGACTACGATTTGACTATCCACCAGCACTTACAGTGCATTCGGAAAGTATTCAGACACCTTGACTTTTCCCGCATTTTGTTACGTTACAGCCTTATTCAAAAATGGATTAAAATCAATCTTCACACATTACCCGATAATGACAAAGCAAAAACAGGTTTTTAGAAATGTTTGCAAATGTATAAAAAATATAAAATAAGTATTCAGACCCTTTACTCAGTACTTGGTTGAAGCAGCTTTGGCAGCGATTACAGCCTCGAGTCTTCTTGGATATGATGCTACAAGTTCGGCACACCTGTATTTGGGGAGTTTCTCCCATTCTTCTCTGCAGATCCTCTCAAGCTCTGTCAGGTTGGATGGGGAGCGTCACTGCACAGCTATTTTCAGGTCTCTCCAGAGATGTTTGATCGGGTTCAAGTCCGGGCTCTGGCTGGGCCACTCCAGGACATTCAGAGACTTGTCCCGAAGCCACTCCTGTGTTGTCTTGGCTGTGTGCTTAGGGTCGTTGTCCTGTTGGAAGGTAACTTTCGCCCCAGTTTGAGTGCTCTGGGGCAGGTTTTCATAAAGGATCTCTCTGTACTTTGCTCCGTTCATCTTTCCCTCGATTCTGAATAGTCTCCCAGTCCCTGCCGCTGAAAAACATACCTACAGCATGATGCTGCCACCACCATGCTTCACTCTAGGGATGGTGTCAGGTTTCCTCCAGACGTGATGCTTGGCATTCAGGCCAAAGAGTTCAATCTTGGTTTCATCAGACCAGAGAATCTTGTCTCTCATGGTCTAAGAGTCCATTAGGTGCCTTTTGGCAAACTCCAAGCAGGCTGTCGTGTGCCTTTTACAGAGGAGAGGCTTGCATCTGGCCATTCTACCATAAAGTCCTGATTGGTGGAGTGCTGCAGAGATGGTTTTCCTTCTGGAAGGTTCTCACATCTCCACAGAGGATCTCTGGAGCTCTGTCAGAGTGACCTTTGGGTTCTTGGTCACCTCCCTGATCAAGGCTTTTCTCCCCCGATTGCTCAGTTTGGCCGGGTGGCCAGCTCTAGGAAGAGTCTTGATGGTTCCAAACTTCTTCCATTTAAGAATGATGGAGGCCACAGTGTTCTTGGGGACCTTCAATGCTGCAGAAATGTTTTGGTACGGTACCCCGACACAGTCCTGTCTCGGAGCTCTACGGACAATTCCTTCGACCTCATGACTTGGTTTTTGCTCTAACATGCACTGTGGGACCTTATATAGACAGGTGTGTGCCTTTCCAAATCATGTCCAATCAATTTCATTTATCACAGGTGGACTCCAGTTAAGTTGTAGAAACATCTCAAGGATGATCAATGGAAACAGGATGCACCTGAGCTCAATATCGAGTCTCATCGCAAAGGGTCTGAATACTTATGTAAATATGGTATTTATTCTTCTTTTTTTTTAGGTGGAAACATTTCTAAAAACCTGTTTTCGCTTTGTCATTATGGGGTATTGTGTGTAGATTGATGAGGATAAACATTTATTTTATCAATTTTAGGATAAGGCTGTAACGTAACAAAATGTGGAAAATGGGAAAGGGTCTGAATACTTTCCGAATGCACTGTATAGTGGCACTATCTTATTTACTGATAACAAATCAACATGTTCTTCTTACACTGCATTGCCCTCCAGCTGTGTTGGAGGGCAATTCAGTGTTTGAGTGGTGCCCCAATGATTAAGGCCATTCATTGTGGAATTCAATGTGCTCCAATGACTGTACATTTTGTTTAGATCCCTACAGGCTCTTGGTCTGGATCATGTATTCCTACCTGTAATATAATTACTCAAGTGCAATGTTCCATTTATTTTATTTGTATTTTATTTACCCTTTATTTTACCAGGCAGGTCAATTAAGAACAAATTCTTATTTACAATGATGGTGCAAGATTTTTCCATGTCTCCTTCTCTATGCTACAACAGCATGGATATCAGGCCATGGACTCTGTCCAGAAGCCTTGCAATATTAAGCATCAGAATCAGACTGAGGGACCCATGGTTGGCCAGTATCATGGCTAAAAGATGACAGAGGACTTCCTGCTCCGTTATCACTATGCTATCGCATACCCCCTGACCCCCGGATTAGCAGCACCTTTACTCAACACCTAGGATCTTGTAAAGGTGTAATTTCAGAGGGTGTTCTGTGCTAGTTCATGGACTAGGGTACACTCAGTGGTGTAAGGTGTGTGAGCCAATGAGAATTTGAGCAACTCATTGTTCTGGTGCATTTTCCACCCCAAGTTGCATGACTGTGAACTCATAAAGACCAGCTGAGAGAGAGAAAAAGAACTGAAAGAAGAGTGGCTTATCGTTCACGCTTAGGCTTCCTGGCTGAAAGAAACTTCCCACTGGGCACAGACATCAATTCAATGTCAATTCAACATCTATTCCACGTTGTTTCAATGTAATTTAATTGAAATGATGTGGAAACAATGTTGATTCAAGCAGTGTGCCCAGTGAGTTGGGATATTCATGAAGCATAATTGCCCCGCACACATGTACATTTTTAAACAGAGGTGTATCGGTTGCAACTCCTTTGCCTGTTCCGTTCCTCTTGTCTTAATGAAAACTTTAGTGAGAACAAGGGGAGAGATACCAATACCTTGTCAGCCTGGGCTTAATGGAGGGGGCTGCATGTGACCGTGCTGTCTTGGCTGGAGGCCAGCATCCTGGCAGTGTTTCAGTACTTAAACACAGGCCGACTAAGCCTCCTTTACAAGCTGGGGACCCTAAGCATGGAAAAACTGAGTTTTTGCCGCTGCAGTGAAGAGCCCACTTCAGAAAATACAAATGTGGTGGTTTAGAAACAGAGAGGGTGAGAGAGAAAAAGAGAGCGGGGGAGAGAGAGAGAGAGACTCCATTGTCTGCAAACAGGCTACACTCTGGGTATTGTTGGCTAAAGATGGGTACATTCTGTCTCCATGTCGTTGAATTGCAGGCACAGCTTGTGAATTGGAAGCACAAAAGCACTTTATTTACTCTGGGCAAGGAGTATGATGTAGTAAAATAAACACTACGTTTTGTAATAATAATAATATCAATTTAAACGGTTGATGGATGTTCATTTTCGCCATCAAATATGAAGCAAACTTCTACCATCCCATATTTCAATAGAACATCCAATATAACGTCCAATATTTCCTCACAAGTTTATACACACACAAGTAACACAAACTCTCATCCCTCACTTGAGCTAATGAGCTTGTTCACAAATCCTACTGCTAATGTAATTGGAGTACAATGATGTCAGTGTGCTGACATTTCTCAATCTAATATTTCTCCACCCAAATCATATTAGGCTGAATGTGAATACATGTCATGGATCATGAGACATAGCAGTCTTTCTGGAAGATACTGAAATGTTTGGGATCTCACATGTAAAGTAGGTCAATGATGTGTTGCATTTGTAAAATGGAAGGGGGACACGTTCTCCGGTTTGTTGAAACCCTGAAAATGGTTTGCAAAATCACAGAATCATTCATGAAGGCTTGAAACACATATATGCAGCATTGTCATCAGTGGTACTTTAAATACTGATCAAATTAAGGATTCTTCCCCCAGCATCCAGTCATCGAGCACGTAGGAAAGCTCATTTGACATACTTATTTATAGCGTTTTATAGCCCTGGCGGTCTGAGCAGGAAGAGTCGAGGACATATCCAAACACAGAGACGCCTGCCAAGTCATGAGTTGTGAGATTACTTTCAAAGCGAGGACGGCAGTTCAGAAGCCAGGGTCCCAATTCCGGTAATCACCCTCCTCCCTTCATCCCCCAACTCACCTCCTCCCAGACACCCCTGCTGTGTCCAGACTCTTCAGACATCAATTCTCGGGAATATACCGCTCAGTGGTCACATACCTCTCTTTTTTTCCCCAAGGTGGCCATGTACTAAGTCCAGACCACTAGCCTATACTTAATTAAGATAACATTAAAACGTGGTTATGTTTCAATAATTTTTTATGGTCCCCCTCTTCAGCTGTCTGTCGATATCTTGCGGTTGTCTCTCCCCAACAATACTTTGCACATTCAACCACTACTGCGGTTGGGCCAGCCCTCCTCATTGCCACCGATGCAATGACCTGTAGGTTTCCTTGCTGGATAAATATAACCCCAGTCATCTACTGGCACTGCGGCCGCTCACCAGTTGGGGCCTGGCAAAGTCCCATAACAGAGCCTTGTGTGCTTACGATAGACTAAGCAAAGATGGGAGAGGAGCGCTCATCTCTTTGGCCTCAGAGAACCTCATGCAGGCTAGGGCTCTTGGCTTATGGGGGCTGAGCCCAGAGGAGGGACTGGAGGAGAGGGGATAAGGGATCAGGACCCCAAATCTCTAGCCTGGTGGGAACTTCAAATGTACCTCTAGGACTGTAGTGCCCCCTGGGGAGTGGGATGGGGTAGGGGGAGAGCACTGGTCTTTCTGCCTGGCTTCAGGCTATTTTACATTATTAAGTTATGTTTCTTGATATGAAATTATACTGTACGTTCAGCCTACGATGTGTCCACCTCTGCCATAGGCTTCAGTTGCCATGGATCCTCAGTTACCATGACATCAACATCTGATCTGTGAGAGATGTGAAAGTCTGCAAGAATTGCCAGAGAAGTATTTTATTGCCAAAATGGCTTATGATCAACCAAATAAGCCATTGTGTCACCCAAAATGCCACACACCTTGTTGCAGAGATGTCTTGGAGACAAGGACAAGCATGTAGCCAGCATGATACAGAAGTGACTGAGATAAGCTTTTGTCATTTTTGGTCAGCGTTCAGACATGTTTACTTTCTTTCCTTTGACCTCCATTAGTTGATGATGGCTGTTTGTATGGTGGGGGAGGGGTGAGGTGGTGGAGGAGGTACAGTAGTTTATCAGCTGTTGATCCTTGATCCTGACCCCTCCTTTGTAAACAATGCAAAAGCAACATTTGGTGGCCCAAACTCTGGGAAAAGCATCTGGGAGTCCATATTTTCGTTTGTGCAGGAAAAGCTGTTAGAACATTTTAGGTGGGGGTAATATGACAAGTATGTGCTGTTTTAGTTCATGTTGATGACACACCCATTGATACAAATATTTTTTCCATGTGTAGATCATGAGTCTCGGGAACACGAGGACACCCTGACAACCGAAATAATGGAGGACCAACTGCAGCCTGCTAAAGTGCCGCTCCTCCCCAAGCAGGACGTCATCAACAGCAAGAAGATCCAGGCCATGCGCAAGGACAAGGACCGCAAGCGGGCGCAGGCCAAACTGCGCTCCATTGGGCCCATGGACTACTCCCCACTCCCCATTGACAAGCACGAGCCAGAGTTTGTAAGTACAAGAGTGGAGAGTAGGAGAGATGGGGTCTAACGCTAATATTGTGCTGATGCTTGCTAGTGTGCATCTTCAACTCTGGTCCTAGGAGAGAGAACTGATTGTGCAGGATTTTGTTCCACCCATGGAGCTAGCACTGGGAACTAATGTTAGTTGTATCATTCCTCCACAGGGTCCTTGCAGGAGGAAGCTGGATGGGATCATCCAGGGAATGAAGGACACATCCCGTGTCATGGCCCTGTCCCTGTACCTCCCCAACTGTGACAGAAAGGGCTTCTTCAAACGCAAACAGGTGAGAACCATCCCTCCGTCATCATCCTTATTCATGGTTTAACATAGACCCGTTGTATACTGATGTGCCTCTTCAGATCCACATTGGCTCCAAAATAATATTTGTTGTTACAATGTCTTTCTCTCTCTCATTCTCTCTTTCCCTCCCTTGTGTTGCTGCACATTGATCGCTCCCACAGTGCAAACCCTCTCGTGGCAGGAAGCGGGGCATCTGCTGGTGCGTGGACAAGTATGGCGTGCAGCTGCCCGGTACAGACTACAGCGGGGGAGACATCCAATGCAAGGACCTAGAGAGCAGCAGCATCAACAATGAGTGAATAGGCTGCTCCAACCTCGTCCCGATCACCTGACCCAGGGCCCTGCCTCCTCCTTTCCCTCCTGCCTGTCTGCTCCGCCCTCCAGTCACTTTTTGAGATTTTCAATACAAAAAAAAATAAAACCATCAAATGAACGAAAGGACAGGCTTGAAAAAAGGACACCTGAAATCTCTTTTTTTTTTGTGTGTGACTGTGTGCTCATCTCTTAGTAGACGGAACCCAGGAGGTTTTAAGCCCTTGTTTGACCCTCGGGCCCCTCCCCCACTAAGAGCTGGGAACCACACTAATGATTCATGAAAATATATACTTGTGTTGATATATTTTTATAGAAGCTGGGGTGTAAGCACCAAACTTTGTATCATGTAAAGCTAACATAAAAGCGATGAAAAAACGAAAATAAGGCATGCTGATTATAAACAGGACTGTTTTGATCTTTCACATCTATTGCTATTGAGGTGTCAGAGGAGATAGCTGGACCTTCTATTGGCAGAGGTATTTGTTTTTTTGTTTGGTTGCTTTCCAAAAAAGAAAAAAGAAGCATGTGATAGGGTCTTTCTGAGACAGTTGACTCTATTTGGGTATTTGGTTCTGTCACAGCACTTATGAATAGGGGAACCTACTTGGATATGTGTAACTTCACTAAGTTTGTGTGGGCGTGCATGTATGTGTGTTTGAGTGTGTGTGTGTGTGTGTTTGAGAGAGAGAGGGAGTGAGCCTTTAACACAAGAATGTCATTTTTCTTTCTCTTTTCGTCTTGTCACAACAACAACATAACAAGCATTATTTCTGGTGCTTGAAGTAGTCTTGAGGATGGATTTCTCCCACTAGCCTATGAAACCTATGTATCTGGGAAAATGGAGAGTGTTTGACATAATAAGCAGCTCATTACAGACGAACCTATGTAAGTGACTCTTTAACTCTGTAGCTAGCCTGATATGCCAACTGTGCCTATTGTTAACAGACACTGCCATGCAGGGTAACACAGAACTTAATGGAGAACACTGCCCCTACTGGTGAAGGGAATACTGCCACAAAGTGCCCATTCTCTCATCTGATCAGAGCTGTGCTCAGCAAGACTCCATTGGTCCAACTACCTGGACTTAAAGAATATTGAATGTGGCTGAACAATCATGCAGTCCCCCAATAACTAACAGCAGTAATGCATTTTATTGCTAAATTCTGGACAAAAATTGTGAGAACGAGGGGGAAAAAGCATGTTGTAGACTTGCATTCACCAGTGAGGCTAGATGTTTACTCTTTGTCTCAGTTGCTCGAGGGTGTAGTCTTGTATGGTTTTGTTTGTACTGTTTTCTTTGCCTTCAGTGAAGTAACAACCGCCCACTTTTGAGCCATGTTCCTTAACCAAGTGGTCCCCTAACACTGCTGCGGTGTAACCTTGGTGTATTACTTTTACCTATAGATTAATGAATGTTCTTTTTTTAAACAACAACTACAATGTACTGGTGCTTGGAAAAGGACGTGTGTATTTTAGCCTGTAAACAATTTGAATAGTTCCATGACATCATCCTTATTTGAATATGAGACAGTCAAAAAAAAGCTATACCCCATCTATATCCTTCCCCCTTTGCTTGCATGTCGCACCCCAAAATTGTTCCCTCCTTCTAGACAACTTGTTTTTCAACACAACATTACTTGCATTGGAAATGGTGAGCAATTTTCCTTCCGCTGAAGGGGGGCATCGTTGAACACTACCTACAGGGTCAGTTGAAAGAGTTTATGTCCGTCTGTGTGCAAGTCGCAGTGCCTTCCTACATGCAAATCTACATTTGAATAGTGACGCAAATGCAATGTGGTAGCTGTCTAAGGGACAGAAACCCTGCTCGTGCTGAGAGGACCCAGAGTAGTAGTTTTTGGTCTAGTACAGACAAAGGGTAACTCTATAGGATGTGACATAGCCCTTGTAATCGTGTCACAATAACATTATGAATCCGTTGCTAATCCCTCTCTGTGGGCAAGGCAGACCAGAATACCGCTTCTGTCTCTTATTTTCAAACGCACTGATAAGCTACAACATTGCTTTCAAAGTTGCCTGCCAATGTATTCGATTGCCAGAAAATATAAGCCAAGTGATGTTACCGAGTTAGCACTAGCAAACTGCTGCTGCTTCTCTCTCCCAGTAGTCAGAGAAGAGATGTAGAAGGCATTACTAGCCATCAGATCCTATTCCACAGCGTAAGTGGTCATAGTTACTCTAGCCAGGGAGTGGGAGGCAGGGGGAAAGGCCATCAGCAGACAACAAATGAAAGAGCTTTTACTCCAGCCTCAGTTGAGTCTGTGAACCAACCATTACGTAATATTATCCGTTTGGACATACAGATGTGATGGATAGGATACTCTTGTTTTTCATGGCTCATAATAGCAACGAGATGCTGTAACACTAACAATGGGGTCAATACGTTCAGGCCTATAGCTTTATACCCTCATTTACTATGAGGCAGAATTAGTGGGAAAAAAGTCACTACACCCTCCTACCCTTCACATCCAAAATGCCTTCTTACATGGAGGTGAACTATTCAGCCCCTGTGGCAAATCTCAAATCACTAGATCCTCCTATACCCAATGCAGCTTGGCACCCTTCCCCACCTCCACCCCAGTCCACTTTGAAAGAAAGCAGCTTGCACTTACTGTACAGAACTTAAAACAACTACAATATTAATACCGACAGACAATGTCCTGTAATAGTGTTGCTTGTGTATAAAAACAGAACAAGCTAAACATTTACTGTGATTCAGAATCAGGCCTCTGCAAGGCCTTCTGGGTAATCGTTGACAGGGGCTTATGTGGCCCATGCCTGGGACCATCACCAATGTCCAATAAGGAAAAGGGGATAATAACACACAGTACCATACATTAGCAACCACACAACTGTCCCACTTTGATCTAACTGTTCTCATGGACTCTAGCACACAGAGAGTGAGAGAGAAAGAATGACAGAGTGAGAGAGCGAAAGCAAGAGACAGAGCACCATGGACAGGGGTCGTGTTCAGGGCCTAGCCACACACCACCCCATCCCAGAGGGGTCACCAATCGCATGACAGTAGATACAGTTAGGAACAGACACAAGGAGACCTGGGAATCTGAGGAACAGGAACGCAGCTAGCGGCAGATGTTTAGATGTTGACTCCCTCTCCAACTTCAATGTTCGCCTTCCATTTTAAGAGCAGTCTATCAGAAGCCTATTGAAGTACTTGGCCAGCCATAATGATGCAGTCTAACTGGGCATTTTCAAAATTAAGATTTGCCAAGGCTATCCTGGTTCAAAGAAAATGTGGATAAGGGCATTGAATAATTTGAGGTCTAATCAACAAATTGACACATTTCAACCAAGCTGCGAATTGTGCAAATTCTCGATACATTTTCTTTGTGGTATGGCGTTAGATTGAGGTGTTGGAGAGGTTGAATTTTAAAGTGTCTTCTTCAGATTCCTAGTCTCCGACCTGGTTATAGACTCATACAGTTCATACTACAATAGTAACTACAGCTTTTTTTTCTGAATGCATAACGTTTTTATGGATGAAACGAGACAAAATCAATTGGTTATCTTAATAACATGCGGTGTTAACTGGCTTGTGAAAAAAGACCCATTGGTGCCGGAGGATAGTTACAAGAAATGGTCAGCATTTGGAACTCTTCATGAAACAAATATAAAAAAGACAAAAAATCTCAAATTATTAAAGTGAATATCACTGTGTAATATTTATTCAACTTGTAATTTATGTACTCTTTTAACCTTTGTCTTTTTTGTTATGATAAAGCATTTATTTAAATAAAGTTATGTATTCATTTAAAGACTTAGTAGTGATGTGTTTTTTTGATGTGCAGTGTGGCCTCAAGACCTCGAAACCTACTTCTAAAAATGGTTTATCTCAAATAATATTCAGGCTATTCCAAGGCACTAACATATAGTCATATACCAAAAATACAGTACAGCCATACAAGAGGTATATATAGGGAGTATACTGTATGTGGGTTAGTGGAGGTTTGAAAAACCTGACCACAACAACTTAGGTTCTCAGAGTAATCCTAGCTATTCAAATGAGCCCATACAAATAGTTCACTCCTTGTGCCGACACGCCCCCAGATTAAGCCGGCTAGAACCAATGAAAATACTTCCATGTTGTTACCAGGAGCAGTGTGTATGGGGCCTAAGGGTGTGGTGATCAGATATGACATGATGAGGACATACTGTATCTACAGACACTGGCCATGATATCAGCTGCATGATTGTGGTCATGCTTTTGTATACTGCAATGGGGATATCACTTTTGACTGAGGACTGATCACACTTGCCCTGGTCATGGAAATGACTCAAAGCACAATACCCCATCCCATAACATACATATACCCAATGCTGATGAATATAATCTATATTTAAAGGGGAAATCTACAGTTGAAACAATAAGAAAAAGTTATCCCCACCAATGTTTTGATAAAAAGCTGAGGGATGGGGTTGGAGAAATGTATAAACAGAGCTACAGTACGGATGCAAGGACTGACCGTCCATGATATCAAATAGTTTGAACCATGTTTTGAGGCTTTACAGTATATGTTTACATTTACGTTGTTGACAAACATTGGAACAAAAACAAGCTTATATTTTGGATTCTGATGGGATATGACAGTTGAACTCTGCTTATATTTTTCAAGAATCAATGGTTATATATGATTGTCCAACAAATGATGTAGCATCTGCAGATTGCTGCTTTAAGGCCAAGAAGTATTACAGGGTTTGTAAAGACTACATTTCTGGTTACCCATAATATAAACGGTACAAATTAATACTGGCTGGCTGAATAAATCCATACAGTCGATGCAAATTTAATCAGATGCCATAAACTTAACTGTATACAAACTATTACAATCCAATGTAAAGACTTGGGGGACGATTCAAGACCCGAATTAACCGAGTGTAAATGGAACGTAATTCCCTTTTTACGCACTTTTCCCACTGTGTATTCTGACCTTAAACTTAAATTAAGCATGAGAATAGCATGCTATTCACTCGCATTTCTTTCGAGGTGGAGATCAAATAAATTAAGGTGAGTCTACAATTGCGGCGTATTCTGACCTGATTCAGCTGATTCAAATCATCAAAGCTTGATGATGAGTTGGTTATTTGAATCAGCTGTGTAGTGCTAGGGAAAAAAACAAAACCGAGTTTGGGAAACCCTAGTCTAGGGTACCTACCGGTTCCAAGTGGAAAAAGCATTTGCAATTTTTTTGGTTTTGTTGATATAACCCCATTCTCCATAATTTAAATTGTATAGCCTTTTAGGGAAAGGGGATACCTAGTCAGTTGCACAACTGAATGCATTCAACTGAAATGTGTGTTCCACATTTAACCTAAACCCTCTGAATCAGAGAGCTGCAGGGGTTGCCTAAATCAGTACCCGGGAAGCAGTTGTTGGGGTGTTAATTGCCTTGCTCAAGGACAGAACAGCAGATTTTTCCACCTTGCCAGTTCAAAGATTCAAACCAGCAACCTTTCAATTACTAGCCCAATGCTCTTAATCACTAGGGTACCTGCCACCCTTTTAACTTGCAAGGGCACTCTCGAATGTCTAAATTATAACATACCCTACTTTCTCTTTTCTATTTCTATCAAGGTAAATATTAGCCATTATGAGTGTTGACCGTCAGTAGCCCTAATAACCACACATATTCAACTGCCAATTTACTGTTCCCTTCAGTTGGTATAGCCTACATTATCATTCCAGTTAATTACATTGCTTAGTTTACCTTACTTCCTCTGTAAATGCTGTCACGGCTGTGTGGTTGTTGCTGAGGATCATTCTTTTTATTTTATTTTTTATTTATACTTTATTTTCCATTTACAAAGAACAAAAACAACAACATAGTGACAACAAACATCCAAATATGACAATAAACAGTAGATGGGGGAGGTCGAGGGTAGGTAGCCTAGGTCCAACCAGGAAACACAGGATACCCAGCAAGCCCTACCACAGCAAGCCAGGCATCCTGTGTGACCTGGCAGTAGTCAAATGTTCATGCTGAAGCACTGTGGTTTACACTCTTTCCGATTCATATGTACTGTTCGTTTGACTGATAGGAAGGCCAGTGCAATTATGTGTTGCATGGTTCTAGGTCGGATATTGTCCACCCTACTTCCTAGCAAGCACACTACAGGACATATTGGGATATATAGATTCAAAATTCCAGACAACATATCAACTACCTCAGTCCAAAATCTTTTGACAGCTGGAAATTTCCAGAACATACTCATTAGTGTACCAACCTCACCACAGCTACGCCAAGACAAATCTGAAAGGCTTTGATCCCTTTTTTTCAACCTGTGTGGTATAGTATAAACCCTATGTAAGATCTTCATTTGATTAATTTCATACCTTACACAATTGGACATTGCTGTCATGTTTTTCCATAATGCATCCCACGTTAGTGCGGTGAGACAAATCCTGTTCCCAATGTAACTGAGTAGAGATGTTGTTAGGGGAGGAGAGGAGAACAAGCTTGTATAAGGTGGAAACCATTCTTTTTCCATTAGCAGCACTCCTCAGTTTGTTGTCCATCACACTTTTAGATCTCATATCAATACCACTTGAGGAAATACATTTTATTATTGATGAGGATCATTAGTAACAAGTAGGCTAATTAAATTGTTATGGAGCCGAGCACAGACCAAGCCATAACAGTTTGAACCCGACGCATGGTTCATTACTTGGCTGTGTCATCACACAGTTCCATGGTTAGTGCAGGCAATAGACGAGTGTATAGTCTACTATTGTGTATAGTGTACTACTCGCCCTATTGTAATTCTATGTACACACATTTTCCAACATTACCATTGGTTGAACAACAGCTCAGGCTTTGGGCTCCCGAGTGGTGCAGGGGTCTAAGGCACTGCATCTCAGTGCTAGAGGCTTCACTACAGACACCGTGGTTCGAATCCAGGCTGTATCCCCACCGGCTGTGATTGGGAGTCCCATAGGGCAGCGCACAATTGGCCCAGTGTCATCTGGGTTTGGCCGGTGTAGGCCGTCATTGTAAATAAGAATTTGGTCTTAACTGACTTGCCTAATTAAATTTAAAAAACTGAATGTAGCATTTTTCTGAAATAATCACAACATTGTTTCCTTTCTTTCATGCGTAAAGGCTCTCCAAACTTGTTTTTTATGATTCATGACTACTTTCCTAAATAATCTGTCAAATCTGAGTATTTTAAAATCTACCAATTGGTGCTGAAACAGAGATGAATATGCATATATTTAAATATATTTCATTCACTGATCCCTAATATTCTGAACCCGTCCTCTCAATATATTCTAGTCTGTTGACAAAATCCTAACTAAAGGGTACATCTTATTTAAAGGGATGGCTTAACCCAATGAGTCCTACTCTAACACTGGGACTCATCTAACCCCTTTTAAACATTGTGGGTTTGAACTACATACTTCTGGGTTGCACCGTTGATTAATGGGGGCTGAGCCAGAGCGGTGTTTTTGAGACAAGGACAGATCCCGAAGAGGGCTGGGGGAGGGTCTTTTAGACAAACATTTATGTGGCGTCTGAATGGTTTGAGCTACAAACTATTAAAAGCTATCTATGAAAAGGTGAGCGAATACAGGGTTTTAGATATTTTTACAAATGTATAAAATTAAAATTAAAAAATAAATACATTTTTTACATAAGTATTCAGAACATTTGCTATGAGACTTGAAATTGAGCTCAAGTGCATCCTGTTTCCATTGATCATCCTTAAGATGTTTCTACAACTTCATTGGAGTCCATCTGTGGTAAATTAAATTGATTGGACATGATTTGGAAAGGCACACACCTGTCTATATAAGGTCCCATAGTTGACAGTGCAAGTCAGAGCAAAAACCAAGCCATGAGTTCGAAGGAATTGTCCGTAGAGCTCCGAGACAGGATTGTGTTGAATCACAGATCTGAGGAATGGTACCAAAAAATGTCTGCAGCATTGAATGTCCCCAAGAACACTGTAGCCATCATTCTTAAATGGAAGAAGTTTGGAACTACCAAGACTCTTCCCAGAGCTGGCCGCACGGGAAAACTGAGCAATCATGGAAGAAGGGCATTGATCAGGGAGGTGACCTAGAACCAGATTGTCACTCTGACATAGCTCCAGAGTTCCTCTGTGGAGATGGGAGAACTTTCCCGAAGGACAAACATCTCTGCAGCAGTCCACCAATCAGGCCTTTATGGTAGAGGGGCCAGATGGAAGCCATTCCTCAATAAAAGGCAAATAACAACCCACTTGGAGTTTGCCAAAAGGCACCTAAAGGAGAAACATAATTCTCTGGTCTGATGAAACCAAGATTCAACTCTTTGGCCTGAATGCCAAAAGTCACGCCTGGAGGAATCCTGGCGCCATCCTTACGGTGAAGCATGGTGATAGCAGCATCATGCTAAAGAGATGTTTTTCAGCAGCAGGGACTGGGAGACTAGTCAGGATCGAGGGAATGATGAACAGAGCAAAGTACAGAGAGATCCTTGATGAAAACCTGCTCCATGGATCTCAGGACGTCAGACTAGGGCGAAGGTTCACCTTCCAACAGGACATCGACCCTAAGCACACAGCGAAGACAACACAGGAGTGGCTTTGGGACAAGTCTGAATTTCCTTGAGTGGCCCAGCCAGAGCCCAGACTTGAACCCGATCAAACATCTCTGTAGAGACCTGAAAATAGCTGTGCAGTGACGCTCCTCATCCAACCTGACAGAGTTTGAGAGGATCTGCCGAGAAAAATGGAAGAAACTCCCCAAATACAGGTGTGCCAAACTTGTAGCGTCATACCCAAGAATAATCAAGGCTCTAATCACTGCCAAAGGTGCTTCAACAAAGTACCGAGTAAAGGCTCTGAAAATGTATGTAAATGTGATATTTCCGTTATTTTTATAACTTTGCTAAAATTTCTAAAAAGCTGTTTTTCCTTTGTCATTATGGCGTATTGTGTGTAGATTGGTGAGGGGGAAAAATGATTTAATCCATTTTAGAATAAGGCTGTAACGTAACAAAATTTGGAAAAAGTAAAAGGGTCTGAGTACTTTCCAAATGCACTCTATAAATGAAAAGCCAATTTTTGCTGGAATCTCCAGACTGATAGGGTTATTAAGATACTGAAAACCCTATTCTATGAAAATTCTGAAACCCTATTTACGAGAAATTCTGTTGGCCAGTGATTTAATTACAGTGGCTTGCGAAACTATTCACCCCCTTGGCATTTTCCCTACTTTGTTGCCTTACAACCTAGAATTAAAATGGCTTTTTGGGGGTTTGTATCAATTGATTTACACAACATGCAGATGCAAAATATTTGAAGATGCAAAATATTTTTTATTGTGAAACAAACATGAAATAAGACAACAACAAAAAAATTGAGTGTGCATAACTATTCACCCCCCCCAAAGTCAATACTTTGTAGAGCCACCTTTTGCAGCAATTACAGCTGCAAGTCTCTTGGGGTATGTCTCTATAAGCTTGGCACATCTAGCCACTGGGATTTTTGTCCATTCTTCAAGGCAAAACTGCTCCAGCTCCTTCAAGTTGGATGGATTCCACTGGTGTCCCATCAATATTTAAGTCATACCACCGATTCTCAATTGGATGGAGGTCTGGGCTTTGACTAGGCCATTCCAAGACATTTAAATGTTTCCCCTTAAACCACTCGCGTGTTGCTTTAACAGTATGCTAGGGTCATTGTCCTGCTGGAAGGTGAACCTCCATCCCAGTCTCAAATCTCTGGAAGACTGAAACAGGTTTCCCTCAAGAATTTCCCTGTATTTAGTGTCATCCATCATTCCATTCTGACCAGTTTCCCAGTCCCTGCTAATGAAAGACATCCCCACAGCATGATACTGCCACCACCATGCTTCACTGGGGATGGTGTTCTAGAGGTGATGAGAGGTGTTGGGTTTGCACCAGACATGGTCAAAAAGCTATATTTTAGTCTCATCTGACCAGAGTACCTTCTTCCATATGTTTGAGGAGTCTTTTGGTGAACACCAAATGTGTTTGCTTATTTTTTTCTATAAGCAATGGCTTTTTTCTGGCCACTCTTCTGTAATGCCCAGCTCTGTGGAGTGTACGGCTTAAAGTGGTCCTATGGACAGATACTCCAATCTCCGCTGTGGGGCTTTGCAGCTCTTTCAGGGTTATCTTTGTCTCTTTGTTGCCTCTCTGATTAATGCCCTCCTTGACTGGTCCGTGAGTTTTGGTGGGCGGCCCTCTCTTGGCAGGTTTGTTGTGGTGCCATATTCTTTCCATTTTTTAATAATGGATTTAATGGTGCTCCGTGGGATGTTCAAAGTTTCTTTTTTATAACCCAACCCTGATCTGTACTTCTCCACAAATGTGTCCCTGACCTGTTTTGAGAGCTCCTTGGTCTTCATGGTGCCGCTTGCTTGGTGGTTCCCCTTGCTTAGTGGTGTTGCAGACTCTGGGGCCTTTCAGAACAGGTGTATATATACTGAGATCATGTGACACTTAGATTGCACACTGGTGGACTTTATTTAAATAATTATGTTACTTCTGAAGGTAATTGGTTGCACCAGATCTCATTTAGGGGCTTCATAGCAAAGTGGGTGAATACATATACACATACACGCACCAATTTTACGTTTTGAATTTTGAATGAATGAACATTTTGAATGAAACAAGTTATTTTTTTAATTTCACTTCACCAATTTGGACTATTTTGTGTATGTCCATTTCATGAAATCCAAATAAAAATCCATTGAAATTACAGGTTGTAATGTAACAAAATTGGAAAAACGCCAAGGGGGATGAATACTTTTGCAAGGCACTGTAAATGTATTCAGAGCACGCAAGGTAGCCACACCTGCAGAGCTTGTTACGAGACTAAATAAGGTAAATCTGAATAACAAATACTGAGAAGTGTGTAGGAAAACATACCAGTATTAAAAGAAAGGTGGATTATTTAAGGTGATAGCATTTGGTCTTTAAAAAAATAATTGAGTGGACCAATATGATCAGCATGTTAATAATAATGCTTGCAGACTAAGATAGAGACGTGAAGACGAGGGCCCACAGGATGAGAATAGTATTCAGGATATTACTTTATTAAAGGCTTGCCCGGGGGGCGAGTCACCTGGTTTTCAACACAAATCAAAGATATTGCCCAGCAACTAGGAAGTCATTTAACATGGGGTTTGAACTAACTTCAAGGGGGGAGAACTCTGGCGGCACTAACTTAGCTATTCAAATGGGGAAAGGGTAGCCTAAGGAGCCCCATCATGTTATGGAAAATTAACCTTTATATGACTCGCAGACACACACACACACACACACACACACACACACACACACACACACACACACACACACACACACACACACACACACACACACACACACACACACACATGAACGCACACACACTGAAACAAAGGTCCACACACATGGGCGCACACATAGACACACACGCCAAATAATGTAAATGTTTGTTATTTAGCAGATGCGCTTATCCAGAGCGACTTACAGTAAGTGCATTCATTTGAGAATAGCTAGGTGAGACATTACAGTCATAAACCAGGTGCTATGAAATTTGGTAAACTCCAAATGCAGACAAAACAAAATACGCTAGACAAGGTGGGATTATTTTGGGACCAGGACCGACTTTGGGAAACCCTTAGTCACAGCCCCCATAGAAATTGAGGGGATGTTTAAGTGGCAGAGCTTGTTAAGGGGTAAACAGTATTGAGGTTGTCCTTAGAAATTTACAGTCAGTTCCTTCAAGGTTGATAAATCAGAGAAACTAAAAGGTTTCTGTAACTGTTACTGAAAATGTTGTTGTAGTTAGGTACGCATTGGTTTTCGAAATAATCGTAATTACAACAATTTGTTTTATGAAATACAGTACCAGTTAAAAGTTTGGACACACCTACTCATTCAAGGGTTTTTCTTTATTTTTACTATTTTCTACATTGTAGAATAATAGTGAAGACATCAAAACTATGAAATAGCACATATGGAATGTAGTAACCAAAAGATTGTTAAACAAAGCAAAATATATTTGAGATTCTTCAAAGTAGCCACCCTTTGCCTTGATGGCAGCTTTGCACACTCTTGGCACTCTCTCAACCAGCTTCATGAGGTAGTCACCTGGATTGCATTTCATTTAACAGGTGTGCCTTGTTAAAAATGTATTTGTGGAATTTCTTTCCTTCTTAATGCGTTTGAGCCAATCAGTGGTGTTGTGACAAGGTAGGGCTGGTAAATAGAAGATAGCCCTATTTGGTAAAAGACCAAGTCCATATTATGGCAAGAACATGTCAATTAAGCAAAGAGAAATGACAGTCCATCATTACTTTAACCTGTTTGGGATAGGGGGCAGTATTTTCACGGCCAGATGAAAAAAACGTACTCGATTTAAACTGGTTACTACTCTTGCCCAGAAACGAGAATGTGCAAATTATTAGTAGATTTGGATAGAAAACACTCTGAAGTTTCTAAAACTGTTTGAATGGTGTCTGTGAGTATAACAGAACTCATATGGCAGGCAAAAACCTGAGAAGATTCCAAGTAGGAAGCGGCCTGTCTGTGAAATTGTAGTTCTTCTTTTGGTTCTCTATTGAAACTACAGTATCTGAGCTGTTACGAAGCACTTTCTAAGGCTTCCTTTGGCTCTCTAAAGCCTTCAGAAAGCGGATTGAGGCGTCTCCTGTCTCTGGGCAGAGTATACTAGCCCAGTTTGTCAGTGGTCTGCCTGGTGACAAAGAGATTGGAGATGCGCGGTCCCGCGACCATGCTGTTTTTTCTTTTCCTATTTGAATGAATACACTATTGTCCGGTTGGAATATTATCGCTATTTTACGAGAAGAATACCATAGAAAATGATTTTAAACAGCGTTTGACATGCTTCTAAGTACGGTAAAGGAACATATTGAATTTTTTTGTCTCGATATGCGCTCGCGCGTTAACCTTTGGATAGTGACCTGAACGCACAAACAAAATGGAGGTATTTGGACATAACTATGGATTATTTGGAACAAAAACAACATTTCTTGTGGAAGTAGCAGTCCTGGGAGTGCATTCTGACGAAGATCAGCAAAGGTAATAATATTTTTCTAATAGTAATTCTGAGTTTAGTGTGCCCCGAAGTTGGCGGGTGTCAAAATAGCTAGCCATGATGGCAAAGCTATGTACTCAGAATATTGCAAAATGTGCTTTCGCCGAAAAGCTATTTTAAAATCTGACATAGCGATTGCATAAAGGAGTTCTGTATCTACAATTCTTAAAATAATTGTTATGTATTTTGTCAACGTTTATGATGAGTAATTTAGTAAATTCACCGGAAGTTTTGGGTGGGAATGCATGTTCTGAACATCACATTACTAATGTAAAAAGCTGTTTTTGGATATAAATATGAACTTGATTGAACAAAACATGCACGTATTGTATAACATAATGTCCTAGGAGTGTCATCTGATGAAGATCATCAAAGGTTAGTGCTTCATTTAGCTGTGTTTTGGGTTTATGTGACACATATGCTTGCTTTGAAAATGACTGTGTGATTATTTTTGGCTGTGTACTCTCCTAACATAATCTAATGTTTTGCTTTCGCTGTAAAGCCTTTTTTGAAATCGGACAATGTGGTTACATTAACGAGAGTCTTGTCTTTAAAATGGTGTAAAATAGTCATATGTTTGAAAAATTGAAATTATTGCATTTTTGAGGTTTTTGTATTTCGCGCCACGTTCTTCCATTGGATATTTGGCAAGGCTTTCCGCTAGCAGAACGTCTAGATGCAAGAGGTTTAAGACATGAAGGTCAGTCAATCCGGAAATTTTCAAGAACTTTTAAAGCTTCTTCAAGTGCAGTCACAAAAACCATCAAGAGCTATGATGAAACTGGCTCTCATGAGGACCGCCACAGGAAATGTTACCTCTGCTGCAGATGATAAGTTCAGTAGTTAACTGCACCTCAGATTCTAGCCCAAATAAATGTTTCACAGAGTTCAAGTAACAGACACATCTCAACATTAATGAGCAAGAGACTCTTTCCCCACTGACAACTTTTTCCCAAAATGCACTATAGTTATTTTACTGTGCATTCTACAGTATTTTACTGTTGAAATTACAGAAAGATCTTAGTTTGCTGTAAAACAGATGAACAGTATTTTACAGTGCATTCTACTGTATTCAGTATCATACTGTTGATTAATATGGTAAGTTACTGATTAAATAAAAACGGCTTACAGTGTATGGAAGAAATGACAGTTATGCCAAGTCAAAGTTTTCCAAGGACAAAGTTATTTAACTGTGTTATAAGTCGTTGCTCTCTGTCCCTCTCTCTCACACACAGACACACACACACACAGAGAGAGAACATTTTTAGGCTCAATAACAGGAAAGAGGAGGGTACTATGAGCTCATCTATCACACACCTTCCTCTGAAGGTAGTCTGGCTTTTTTTGGTTTTGGGGGAGAAGGAGAGGGCGTAAGGGGAATTGTTTGCCGACGACTTCCAGGAAACAACATGACGAGACAGGGATGTTGGGGACACTAGGACTTGACCAACTTCAGATGTGTGTGATTGACGCAGCGTCGGCACACAGACACTGAGGGAGGAGGACTTTGTAACTTTGTTCCCCTGTATAGTCGGATCAAGGCGTCAGTAATATAAGAGGGAAGCCGGGTAGACTCTGTGGAGAAGGAACATGTGTAGAGGATTTGATTTGTGAGATAGTGAACATGACAATTACTATTGCCTTCAAAGAAACTGACAAGTGCACTTAGGGCTTCAAAGCATTCATGCCCCTTTTATTACAGTATTAGGCCAACAATTATGGATGGCTACATATAATCACAACATGGGCCTCGCTACACCAAACCTGTCCGAGAACAAGGTGATTTATGCCAAGTATTTGAGGTTTCAAAGGTTTATCGGCCCACAAAGTCGCACAGGGAGTTTTGTGAAACGTATATAATGTCGGTCTGCTAAAATGTGCCTAGCAATATTGAATAACGTTCTACTAACTGATGGAATGAATAAACAGATTTAATCTCAATTCCTCAGTACTACTCAATCCGAAACCAGCCTCACTCTGCAGAGAGCATCCCAAATTCAGGACATAGTGATATGCATAGATAAGAGAGTAAAAAACATAATTAATAACTTCAACACAAATGAAACACAGACCTTGGAGGTAATATGCCTTTAATCACCCCCATACTTTACTACAAGACCTACAAATACCAAATTACTGCTTGTGTTCTACTACATGTACTACTCTCTCCATCTCTCAAAGGGTAATAGGGGTTCATCTCTATTTGGAATAAAGATGAAAGGAGATTTGAGGAATGCGCAGCATGGGAGTTTTCTTTTTTACAACCAAACCTCTATTGTTGAGGTAAATTACATGTTATAGAAGGGTCCAGACCCTTTTTTTGCGATTTTACTTGTTTTTTAGAAACTTACCACAACCAGCGATTAACTTCCTTATGCTCGTTGTGCAGTACGTGGGTTCAAAAAAAAACATTTAACAAATGCCCCAAAAACACAGCCAAATACATATTTTTAGAAACGGAAAAGCTCTCAGTATAGTGATGCAGGTCTTTACATGTTACACACATGAAATTGTGCCAATCCAAACTTTATATGCAACGCGATATTTCATTTTGTGCGACTCGAGACAGTTTCCCCATCGAGCTGTTCAATTCGATGTGTAGCTCGCTGCTAGAATGGACAGAGCGGTATCGCTCCAGTCGCAACAAAATGGAATACAAGATAAAGTTCTGAATGACACAATTTCATGTGTACAACAAAGACCTGCATCACTATACTGAGAGTTTGTGCTTATTTGGGCTTTTCTGGAGCCTATGTTCATGTTTTTTTCGGAGCCCCCGTACTGTACAATGGGGATGAGGAAATTCATTGTTGGTTGGGGAAATTTTCTCAAACACAAGTGAAATTGCAATAAAGTGCCTGGACTCTTCTATAACACACCATTTGCATAAAAAATGTAGATTTAGTTGTAAAAAAGCAAAACACTCTTTTAAAGCGCTGTATCCCCCAATGCTGGTCCTGTATGATTAACATCTGTGAATCCCAGAACATCTGATCAAATTTCGTCCTAGAGTAAAACAGTCAGAGTCGGGTTAATGTTTTGTTGTGAGATGTTATAGTGAAATGTTAAACAACCCCCCCCCCCCTCCAAAAATGTAACCCTTTTTCGTGGTATCCAATTGGTAGTTACAGGCTTGTCCCATCGCTGCAACTCCCATAAGGACTTGGGAGAGGCGAAGGTCGATAGCTGTGCATCCTCCGAAACACGACCCAGCCGAGCCGCACTGCCCGCTTACCCCGGAAGCCAGCCGCACCAACGTTTCGGAGGAAACACCGTACACCTGGCGACCATGTCAGCGTGCATGCGCCCTGCCCGCCACAGGAGTCGCTAGAGCGTGGTGGGACAAGGATATGCCAACTGGCCAAACCCTCCCCTAACCCGGACGACGCTGGGCCAACTGTGCGCCGCAGACCACTGCGCCACTAGGGTGGCCAACAAAACCTAATTTTAACACATTCAGTGAAGCACGATGTTCCACATCTTTCAATATTCCACATCAACAGTTTATAAAATACTGCATATATACTGAACAAAAATATAAATGCATGTAAAGTGTTAGTTCCATGTTTCATGAGCTGAAATAAAAGGTCCCAGACATTTTCCATACGCACAAAAAACGTATTTCTCTCAAATGTTGTGCACAAATTTGTTTACATCCCTGTCATTGAGTAATTCTCCTTTGCCAAGATAATCCATACACCTGACAGGTGTGGCATATCAAGAAGCTGATTAAATGGCATGATCATTACACAGGTGCACCTTGTGCTGGGGACAATAAAATCTTAAATGTTCCATTTTGTCATACAACACAATGCCAGATATGTCTCAAGTTTTAAGGGAGCATAGAATTGGCATGCTGACTGCAGGAATTTCCACCAGAGCCGTTGCCAGAAAACTGAATGTTAATTTGTCTACCATAAGCCGCCTCCAACGTCGTTTTAGAGAATGTGGCAGTACGTCCAACCGGCCTCACAACCACAGACCACATGTAACCACATCAGCCAAGGACCTCCACATCGGGCTTCTTCACCTGCGACATTGTCTGAGAACAGCCACCCGGACAGCTGATGAAACTGAGGAGCGATTTCTGTCTGCAATAAAGACCTTTGTGGGGAAAAACTCATTCTGATTGGCTGGGCCTGACTTCCCAGTGGGTGTGCCTGGCTCCTAAGTGGGTGGGCCTATGCCCTCCCAAGCGTACCTATGGCTGCGCCCTGTCCCAGTCATGTGAAATCCATAGATTAAGGCCTAATGAATGTATTTCAATTTACTGATTTCCTTATATGAAATTAGTTTTTGTTGCGTTTATAGTTTGGTTCAGTATAGCTTACACAGATCAGAAAGAATGCTAGAAGGTGCTACCTTAAAATTAAACATGAAGTAAAAACAAGGAGGGAGAACACCCGGTGAATGTTCTTGGCAGAGCACATGGTGCTTTGCTTTGCTTCAGAGAATTCCCTCTGTCACCCAGAGTGAGCTTCTCCAAACACAAGGACCTGCTCTGCAGCATATGGTAAACACTCACTCCACTCTGTGCTAAACCACTCCCCCCCAGGATCACATACATATGCACACTCTTAGCCAAACCTACCCCTTCTTCACACACCGGCACACACACTCCATCAACACACACACCACCCACTTTAGCCCACTCTGACAAATCAATATACCCAAAAACCACAGGGATTGGTTTCTCTTTGTTTTCAAAGTAGGCCAGCCTCAAACTACCGTTAAATTTAGTGCAATACCAGAGGGCACAGGGGGATCTATACAGGAAACGAACTGCCAACATCCTCAAAGCACTGAAATCATACTAAGCACAACTAATTTACTCTACGAAAACAGTTACAAAAAGGAAATATGAAAATACTAGCTCCAGTTCCACATAGAGAGTGGCATGGTTGATGATGCATTGTGACTGGATTAGCACCTTGCTGGCAGACTGGCAACACATAAGGTCATAAGGTCAAAGCCCAGTCACACCCTTACAGAAAAAACACAACTTCACATGTGAAAATTTATTTTTGGAACACTTCACATGTGATCACATGTTTTCACATGTAGTTTCATGTTATCACATGTTGCTTTACATGTTGTCACATGTTATCACATTTACTTTAAGATCATGTGATCATATGAAAACGTGTTTTTGGACCAATTCACGTGATCACCTAAAATGAATGTGTTTTTTTTCCATAACGACAGTCTCATATGTTAGTTTGTCCTTTTTTGTAATGTTTTAATTGTAAATCATTGATACATTGATATGACATGCTTGCATGTTTGTATTCATATCTTCATTCGGTCAGTGGGCCATCTAAGACAGTCAGTGGTTGGCTCTCAGCATTGTGGAAAGAGCCCATAGAAAAGTATGGGAAATCCAGTTCCAGGGTTGGATAGGACACACGAGTGCAAGACCCTCCTCCTCCTCCTCCTCCTCCTCCCACCAACCCTTACCTCCCTTCTCTCTGTTAGCTCTCTGCCTAGCAGCGTGTGGACTGGAGGTGTAGCAGCCAGGCCTCAGCGTTGGCATAGCGGACATACATTTGGGAACCTGTGTTTATTTATAGACACTTTAGCCCACTTAGTATCACATTTGTCAATGTCAGCCCTGGGTTCTAATCTCTCACCACTGTCAACACTTCATTAGTAACCCGCAACACCCCCCCGACACCCCCTTTTTCAAACCACCCGCCGACCCGACACACATTCACCCTTTCCTCCAACACCCCCCTTCTACAAACCACCACCGATCCCCATATACCTTTCCCTTCGACCACCCCCACCTCCCTTTGCCCAGGGGCGTCACCACATGGGCAGGATGCATGACAGTACCAGAGGGCAAAGAGACACACACAAACCACCACCCAAATTCCACTGCAGACTGGTGTCATCATGGAACAACATTGGTAGAGAGGTGGGAGGAGTGGACGAAGAGAGTGCAGAAGATGGATAGATTGGAGAAAGGGAGAGAGGAGGGGGTCAGAATTCTGGAGGATCAACAAGAGGGAGAGGACACATGAGGTGTCCACATGTCTTCCTTGTGGGTCAGTTGGTAGAGTATGGTGTTTGCAACGCCAGCATGGTGTGTGCAACGCCAGGGTTGTGGGTTCGATTCCCACGGGGGACCAGTACCAAAAAAAAAAATGCATGAAATGAAATGTATGCATTCACTACTGTAAGTTGCTCTGGATAAGAGCGTCTGCTAAATGACTAAAATGTAAAATGTAATGAGGTGAAGGATAAAGAAGAAGGCAGAGTAGAAAATAGTAGAAGAGAGAGACAGAGCTTGGTTAGGTCCATTTTTTTCAAACATTTTATTCAACAAGAGATGTACCTACATTTGATTGACTAATCAAGCAATACTCAAAAGATTAAAGTTATCTGAACGTAAATGAAATAACCTTGTTGATGTGAGGGGCCTACAGGATACATTCATGCACAGGCTATTTCTCTGAATATCTTTAAAGGACAGAACTATATCAATAACAAAAACATGAGACTGTTTATCAGAACGAGAAGAGGACAGAAGAATGTGTATTAAAGAAGACAAATAATTTACATTACAGTTACCCTACAGAAATCTCTGAACACTTCGATTAACATGAAACAATTTGGTAGCACAGTACCTTAAGTTGCTTCTGTAGCCTACCTATGTAACTACACAGTAGTAACTGTAGTGACAGCATTGTAGTTACATAGGAACTGCTATGTAATAGCGTTTAATAGAGTGTGGCGGTATAGGTTATTAAAAGGTAAAGTGTTTCCAACAATTCAAATTAGCATTAGCATGTAAGTACATCATCATCATTGGAATGATGCACTAATAACAGATTAGTGTGTATTGTATGTAAACACCAAAATAAAGCGTCACCCATGGTTCGTTAGTTTGGTACAGATCTTCTATATGTCAAGGACTTAATGTGAGGCTTTGTTAGTCCACCACACATATTGACTTAGCGTGATGAGAGAAAGGTTGAATAAATAGATATGGAACGTGGCATGGAAGGCAAGCAGCTGCATAAATGGGAGGTTATATGCCTTCTGATACATCAATTGAACCAGATGCAGTGACAGCCCCGTGATTAGCATAGTGTTATCTCCGGCATCCATGCTACTCGCAGCACCTAACCTATGAATAGCAGGGGACACAGCCAGTCAAACACACTCACACACACACATATACGGACACACGCACACACACGAGCAAGCAAGCAGGCAGGCACACACGCACGTACAGTGCGTATGCCCACACAGTAAATACATATTCATGAAACCTGCTTTGAATTGTAGCATGGATAATGTCCTTGCCTTGCTCTCACACTCCTTTTATCAAACATCTTGATTTACACAAATCTTTTTCACAAGGGAGACTTGTCCTAAGACAAGAGTAGTGCTCGGTATCTGTCCCTCTCACACACACATAAACATATAAAGACAACACCCCACCTATACACACACTTAAACAAAAGCATGTAGGCTACATAGAAAGAAACCCATGCACATGACAACAATATCAGCTGTCAGTCAATTTGGACCATTCCACCGTTGGGGATATCTGGATGTGGGTGAAGTGCTGCTATATCTCTGCCATAGGCAGGACGACAGTGGGCAGTGTCCCAGTCGCCATCTCCTGCTCCTCCACATACTGGCTGCATTTGGGGTCCCCCCGCACCTTCGTGGACTGGGTGATCTGGACACCCGTGAAGGGGTTAACGCACCAGCACTCGCCCCGCTGACCGTGGGTGGACATGTGGCACTGGAACACACGAGGGGGAAATGAGAGAGAAGGGTGGGGGGTGAGGGGGGAGAGGTGGGGGTTAATGAGGCACTGGATACAGTCAGAGATGGGGCGTTTGGGGGGGCGTAGGCGGCATAACAAGAGGGCGTTTGCATTTGGATTGGCTGAGATGAGGTGGATGGGTAGGGCTCTGGCCCGCAATAACAGCCCATCCTCGGGACATTCCCCCCTCCCCAACCCCCCACCCCCCCGCTGTCCCCTCCAGCATGCTAGCTGGCCTCGGACCCCCCGTTGAGACCCTCCCCCTATCCCGAGAATGAGGTTATAATTGAACTGATTTAACTGGACACTTCTTAGGCCACGCAAGAAAGGACCACGGGGACAGGGCCTTAGGGGACGAGAGAGAAAAAAAAAACACTTTCCATTTTTTCCTTCAATGAGAAAGAACAAAACGTGACAGTTACAGTAATTGCAAGAGGAACAAAATGATTACCGAACGATTAAGTGTTGTTGGAGGTGCAGTGTTTTTTGAGCCCTGGGAACCGAAGAGTTTTGTCATCAAAACAATGCCCTCATTTGCCTCTCTCTCACTCTCTTTCTCCCCTGTCCTCATTTTACCTCACACAGATGCCTAGATGAAGTATTTTCAGGATGCAGATATGTCATATCATTGTTTTGACCACATTCTAAAAATAAGTGGGTCCTTCCAGCAGCAAAGACAAGCTTGCAGAGGAAACTGGGAAAAGCCTCATTGGGAAACATTGTTTCGACTTAGTGTGGAAATCTTCCCAAGGTCTGCCTGAGAACAGTTTTATTACCTTGTAACTCTGGACACAGACGCTGTCGCCCCCATGTTGACAAAAATCGCCCCATTCTCGGGCATGGGGCGGGTGAGAATGTGTGTGAGGGAGGGTGGTGGATAAGGGGTCATACTTTCCTGCTGGTCCTCTCTACCCACTGACTCTGCTTTTCAAGGCATTCTTGAAAATAAATGTGTGTGCATGCGTGCGTGTGTGTGTGTGCTTGTGTACAGAATGTGTGCGTGCAGATTATATTACCCCTTTTAACAGTATGAGTTGAGGTAATGGTCCTGCACAGTCATCTTATTTCCAAAGTAAAAAATAACCTTTAAATTACCAAAACATCACCCATAATATTTGATTGCTATTTAAATGCTCAGAATTGAAGAAATTGTAACTTTTCTCTTATCTGTAACTGTCATGAAGCCTGAATGAACAGGCTGAGTGGGCAGGGAGCGTATAATCATGAGCTCGCCTTGACTGACAGCTCTTTGAAACGGCCTTGTGGTTGCCAGGTAACAAGGTAAACAATGGGCCACATGTCATTGATGATAAGGTAAATAATGGGCCACATGTCATTCCAAGCCTAAATATCAGTGTTGTTGTACCCGAGTCCGGTCTAAAGACCACATATTGAATGTCTTGATCTTGTCTCTGCGTCATATATATTTTTACTTGGCCTTGACTCTGTCTCGGACAGTGAGAACTCATAATTTCTTTCCAAGACTAGCAGAGTAAAAAAATCATAATTAGCAGCTTCCATTCAGTGAGTGTATAAAACCACTTCACCAGGCTATATCATGAATCATTAAAGGGATACTTTGGGATGTCCAGTATGAAGGAAGTTAGAGGTAATTTCGAGAGCCAATGCTAACTATCGTTAGCACAATAACTGGAAGTCTATGGGTATCTACTAGCATGCTAGCAGATACCCATAGACTTACAGTCATTTTGCTAAATCTAGTTAGAATTGGCTAGCGAAACTAACTATAACTTCCTTCATACTTGGCACAGAGACATAAAAATGGTATCCACAAGTTCATCTGACTCTGGGGAAGTAGATAAAGTGTCTTATTACCAAAACCCAGAAGTATCCCTTTAATATCTTATTGCTTATTGAAACTGGGCTTTCTACTTTACTCATAACATTACTGTCCATTCGTTAAAGAAAATCCTCAAACTTTGTCGCAATCATCAGAATTTCCTTGATTCATTGGTTTGGAAGAGTAGGGAAATTGTTTGAAAGTTGAACGCTCACTATTAGTAAAGGAAGACCGTGAGAAGTTGTAACAGTCTTTATGTCTTTTATAGACATGTTTGCGCAGTGGAGAACCGTCGCTACTGGAACTTCATTTGGAGAAAAATAAATCTTCCAACACGTTGTACCAAACTCAAATATGAAGAAAAATAGCAGAAAGGTAGCATAATTTAATGCGCCCAAATGAATCAAAGAGGCCTGAGGCTGAGCCAAGCTTCGGGCTGCCACTCACACAGAGACAGTACCTGCACGGATAATACTACCAGAAACAACAACCACACTGCTTACACAACCTATGGTAGACTAACGCCATCACTATCACACTATCACCAAAAGTGACAACAGTGACACATCAAAGGCTGTGTGTGACAGGCTTGTGATGCAGGTGAGTGCACTTTTTGTAGAACACATAGCTGGGGCCAATAGAAAGACATCACTCACACACAGCATGACGATAAAGGATAAGCAGCCTATTCACTCAGACATAATAAGCCAGTACAGTAGGTCCCAATCATAACAATACAAAAACACAACCATTAGGCATAGGATTTCCCAATCGAAATGTATAACTCTTCCTTCGCATTGCAAACATATTTTTTATCTTCAGCGCACAAATTAAGTGGTGATCCAAAGTTTAAATGCAACAAGTTTAATGCAAGTCATTTTCAAAGAGATAGCTAACAACAGCAAGCGAGCTGCAATAAAAACCACAGTTCCACTCACCAGGTGATGATAGTTTGAAACTTAACTTCTTGTGAAAGTTCATCTTGAAAAAGGCAAACCTAACAAATGAGCAGCAATATCCTCTTTGATAACACCTGCTGCAGCCGCTGCAAACTAGCCTACAAAAAAGCTAGCTAGCTAGACTGTGGGAAAATTACTGCTTTCTATTGTGCAGTGACCTGTCGGCCTTCGAGGAGGCATAAGTTCTCATACGTTTTTGTAAAAACGGTACCACCCAGTCAAAATGTGATTGGTTGATTGGTAACATTTTACTTGACACCCAGCGTCATAACACATTATGACATAATTTGTCATAACAGCTGACATAACTTGTCATAACATGGTCATAACACTGTCATGACCCATATATTTACACCTGTTGTGACATATATTGCGTTATTTTAGGGCTGGTTATGACACCTACATAAGAGTGTCAAAACCCACATTTTTCAAATATCTTTTTCCATGCCAAGAAGTTTAAGTCCTTTGTTGATGTTGTAATGAATTCTTTACAGTCATGTTTTTTTCCATCATATTTTAATAACTTGAAGAAAATACACTTTATGACACTGTCAAGGAACATTATGACCATCCTGTGTCACTTTACTTGGACTGTCAAGAAGCATTATGACCATCATATTCATACAAACCAGATAGGCCTATCACGTACATGAAGAGGGTGTCATGTCCTGCTCCTGAAATCTGCTCCTGCATTCATCTTAGTCATCAGAAACAGAGCATTGGGGAAGGTGCATGTCTGACATCATTGTGTGCGCAATTACAATGATACTTTGATATGGTACATTTTAGAAAACGTAATAACATAAACATACTGTTGACAAGTAGGCTATGGTGTAATGGAATGTTTTGCCTTGTATGGTAGGTTTTGTGGGTTTTGACCATGCTATCTATGTATCATAACCAGCTATAAAATAACACAATATGTCACAACAGGTGTAAATATATGTCATAACAGTGTTATGACCATATTATGACAGGTTATGACACGTTATGTCAGCCGTTATGACATTATGACATGATTATGACCATGTCATAACGTGTTATGTGTTATACATGTTATGACACTGGGTGTCAAGTAAAGTGTTACCAGTTGATTCCACTGTCACTCCCAAATTCTGACCCAAAAAAAGAGTTGAGGATGAGTCTATCGTGTCCGGAAGAAAATCCATCATTCATTTTCTGTATTCAAATCAAATTTATTTATATAGCCCTTCGTACATCAGCTGAAATCTCAAAGTGCTGTACAGAAACCCAGCCTAAAACCCCAAACAGCAAGCAATGCATGTGAAAGAAGCACGGTGGCTGGGAAAAACTCCCTAGGAAAAACTCCTGAGAAAGGCCAAAAACCTAGGAAGAAACCTAGAGAGGAACCAGGCTATGAGGGGCGGCCAGTCCTCTTCTGGCTGTGCCGGGTGGATATTATAACAGAACATGGTCAAGATGTTAAAATGTTCGTAAATGACCAGCATGGTCAAATAATAATAATCATAGTAATTGTCGAGGGTGCAACAAGCACGTCCGGTGAACAGGTCAGGGTTCCGTAGCCGCAGGCAGAACAGTTGAAACTGGAGCAGCAGCATGGCCAGGTGGACTGGGGACAGCAAGGAGTCATCATGCCAGGTAGTCCTGAGGCATGGTCCTAGGGCTCAGGTCCTCCGAGAGAAAGAAAGAGAGAAAGAGAGAATTAGAGAGAGCATATTTACATTCACACAGGACACCGGATAAGACAAGAGAATACTCCAGATGTAACAGACTGACCCTAGCCCCCCGACACATAAACTACTGCAGCATAAATACTGGAGGCTGAGACAGGAGGGATCAGAAGACACTGTGGCCCCATCCGATGATACCCCCGGACAGGGCCAAACAGGCAGGATATAACCCCACCCACTTTGCCAAAGCACAGCCCCCACACCACTAGAGGGATATCTACAACCACCAACTTACCGTCCGAAGACAAGGCCGAGTATAGCCCACAAAGATCTCCGCCACGGCACAACCCAAGGGGGGGGGCGCCAACCCAGACAGGAAGACCACGTCAGTGGCTCAACCTACTCAAGTGACGCACCCCTCCCATGGACGGCATGGAAGAACACCAGTAAGTCAGTGACTCAGCCCCTGTAAAAGGGTTAGAGGCAGAGAATCCCAGTGGGAAGAGGGGAACCGACAAGGCAGAGACAGCAAGGGCGGTTCGTTGCTCCAGCCTTTCCGTTCACCTTCACACTCCTGGGCCAGACTATACTTAATCATAGGACCTACTGAAGAGATAAGTCTTCAGTAAAGACTTAAAGGTTGAGACTGAGTCTGCGTCTCTCACATGGGTAGGCAGACCATTCCATAAAAATGGAGCTCTATAGGAGAAAGCCCTACCTCCAGCCGTTTGCTTAGAAATTCTAGGGACAATTAGGAGGCCTGCGTCTTGTGACCGTAGCGTACGTGTAGGTATGTACGGCAGGACCAAATCGGAAAGATAGGTAGGAGCAAGCCCATGTAATGCTTTGTAGGTTAGCAGTAAAACCTTGAATTCAGGGTTCACTCAAACATCGATTTAAGCTTTGTTTAACTACTGACAGTTACTGCTGATTTTGGGATTGTATATTGATTTGCTCTCCTTAAATATAAGTAATCTGTTTCATTCTTTTCAGTCTCTGAATTGTTTAATCAAACTTTTCACCGCCAGTTCCTGATATCAGGGCATAAAAACTACAATCTGTCTCCTGAGTTAGCTGGGAGCAGATGCGCACTAGGCTGGCTCACATGCCCACTAGGCCCGAGCTCATTTTCCCTGCTTTTCCCTGGCTAAACTAGCTGGCTAGCTGTCCTCATTGCCAAACTTCATAAATACTGCACCCTCAACTTCAAAACTCATTTGGTAGTTATACAATTATGTAACTAAGAAATACTCTGAAAAGAAACTTGAAAATTGTGTATTGTTTTATTGTTTTGTTGAATAGTCATGACTGGTTCGATGGTGGTGAAGATAGTATTGCTACTATGTTATTTAAAATTAGTGATACCGGGAGAAAAATTTAAAAGAAAATAGACGGCCCTCCCTTCAGTAAAATAATTAATATTTTTACCTGACCTTCCCTGAATGTTTGAAAAAACAAGTGACCGTCCCCTATACCCAGAGAACATGCCTACCATATACCCTCACACCTAGGACAGACCAGAGCATTTAGATTAACTGTAGAAACTTGACAAGGAATGCCCACACGCAATTCAATATTACTTTCCTTTACTTTCAACCTAATAAATAAAAGGTGTACAGACATGTACAAGCGGTACAAACACAGCAAAGCGATACAGCCCACTCAACCTGTGGTAGAGTTGCATTGAACAGGTCCAACTCTGGGTGATGACATCATCAAAGGGGAAAGGTCACAGTCAAAGCCAATGCCAATAATAACCATGAACACATGAATAGTAATCATACTACAATTAAGTACAATTAACATATTCAATGTAATTATTTATATAGTGTCCACACCATAACAGAAACTGTTCTTCGTTTTGTAAGCATTAGCCTACATGGCAAAGTAGCCAGGAGATTGTGGAGTCACATTCCACCTTTGACAAGGGAAGGGGGGAAAATATCTCCATTATAATAAAAGCACTGCATGAATCTATCATCTTATTTGCGGTGTGAGAAAAAATTGCTTTATATAAATGCAATTCTACATAATTTTACATGACTGGAGACAAGCAGAATCTTTTAATACCACAATAGAGCATGACAACGAATGAGTGCCTGCTGTAGCACCAAAGAGGTTGTGATTTCTATACAGGCTATTGTTAAGAAAGAGGATAGTCTATATTTGGAACAGTGCTGAAGTTGTCTATCAATTTAAAAAATTGTAGAGCAACAAAACCAGTTACAACTGAAGTATCTGATCATAAATCTATTCAAGAAAAGGCCATTTGTTTTTTAACACAGCAGGTAGGCATATATACACTTGTAACTTTTTACATTCTGGAAATTATTATTGTTCTATTTTATTCCATGATATTCTTGTTACAAAATTGACTTGTGTTGACTGTAAATAGGAAATGTGAATATAAGAGCATCTACTGAGCTAAATTACCCTACTAGACAGTGCATTCGGAAAGTATTCAGACCCCTTGACTTTTTCCACATTTTGCTACGTTACAACCTTATTCTAAAATGTATTGAATACATATTTTTCCTTATCAATCTACACACAATATCCCATAATGATAAAGCAAAAACAGTTTTTTAGAATTTTTGCAAATGTATGAAAAAATAAAAAAACATCTTATTTACATAACTATTCATACCCTTTGCTATGAGACTCAAAATTGAGCTCAGGAGCATCCTGTTTCCATTGATCATCCTTGAGATGTTTCTACAACTTGATTGGAGTCCACCTGTGGTAAATTCAAATGATTGGACATGATTTGGAAAGGCACACACCTGTCTACATAAGGTCCCACATCATGTCAGATCAAAAACCAAGCCATGAGGTCGAAGGAATTGTCCGTAGAACTCCGAGACAGGATTGTGTCGAGGCAAGGATCTGGGGAAGGGTACCAAAGCATTTCTGCAGCATTGAAGGTCCTGAAGAACGTAGAGGCCACCATCATTCTTAAATGGAAGAATTCTGGAACTACCAAGACTCTCCCTAGAGCTGGCAGCCCGGCCAAACTGAGCAATTGGGGGAGAAGGGCTTTAGTCAGGGAGGTGACCAAGAACCCAACGTTCACGCTGACAGAGCTCCAGAGTTCCTCTGTGGAGATGGGAGAACCTTTTTTATTTATTTATTATTTACCTTTATTTAACTAGGCATGTTATTTAAGAACCATTTCTTATTTACAATGATGGCCTACCCCGGCCAAACCCGGACGACGCTGGGCCAATTGTGCGCTGCTCTATGGGACTCCCAATCACGGCCAGATGTGATACAGCCTGGATACAAACCAGGGACTGTAGTGACACCTCTTGCACTGAGATGCAGTGCCTTAGACCGCTATGCCACTCAGGAGCGCGAACATTCCTAACCCTAACCTTCCAGAAGGACAACCATCTCTGCAGCACTCCACCAATCAGGCCTTTATGGTAGAGTTGCCAGACGGAAACCACTCCTCAGTAAAAGGCACATGACAGCCCGATTGGAGTTTGCCAAAAAGCACCCAAAGGACTCTCCGACCATGAGAAACAAGGTTCTCTGGTCTAATTAAACCAAGATAGAAGTCTTTGGTCTGAATGCCAAGCGTCACATCTGGAGGAAACCTGGCACCATCCCTACGATGAAGCATGGTGGTGGCAGCATCATGCTGTGGGGATGTTCTTTAGCAGCAGGGACTGGGAGACTAGTCAGGATCAAGGGAAAGATGAACGGAGCAAAGTACAGAGAGATCCTTGATGAAAACCTGCTTTATCAATAAAGGCCTTATCAATAATTAATTGTATCTTGCTTATCAACAACATTTGGTATATCCATGCTCAGCCATAATGCAATTTACAGAATGCTATGTACTGTATATATTTCCACATTAAAGTCATGCAATTACTTAGAACAATATTGACTGCAAACAGGTTCAAGTTAACGTATTTAGCAAAGGTGAGATGGGTCTACATTTTGTTATTTTGTTTCTGTAAACTGTTTAACAATCTATAACGGACTAACATTGGAATTTGAATTGATTCCAAGGCAACACATAAAATATCCTAAATTCACAACTTGAAGCAATCACATATTTAGCCATGGAGCACATTTTGATGAGGGGCTAAGCCTTGACACAACTGGTTTATTCATCAAACCCAGCCTTTTCCCACCACCACCAGCACTGCACTGATTATTTTGGTTGTGAAAATAGCAAATATATTTCTGGCACTTCACCAAACCTATAGTGCTACCGCCAGCACTTAGATTTACCATTGAGTTAGGTTTGTTAATCGTGTACAAACTAGATGACCCTCCCCTGAACTAAATTTAAAAAAATGGTAAACCCTCCCCCTGACTGAAATTGAAAAAGCATGACCCTCCCCCATTTTCCTCCGGTAATAATTCTGTAAATTCCAACCACCCCCAAATTCCAACTGCAGATCCAAGTTAGCTGGACGTTTCTGACTGGTCTTGGAACTGTGACAACGAGCAGCCTCTCCCCGCTTGGCTCGATGGGATATGTAGTGACTTTGCCAACACAGACAGATATGTACACAGCACAGGAGGCTGCTGAGGGGAGAACACCTCATAATAATGTCTGGAATGGAGCAAATGGAATGGCATCAATCACCTGGACACCATGTGTTTGATGTATTTGATACTGTTCCACTCATGCCGCTCCAGTCATTAACAGTCTTGTACCCTTAACCTTTTTCAACAGACTATTGTATTTGTTGTTTAAATGTCACAAGTTAATTGACATGAGACAAACTAGAGAAAATAGAAACCGACAGATCGCAATGGCTACATTGAATGGCTAAATTACTTCCGGACACCAAGGTTGCATGGAGCAGATAACTTTCTATCTAACTTTTGATGGCCTAGCAAATGGCTGACTTAGCTATCTAGAATTATCTCCCCAGAGACCACCAAAGAAAAATCCTCACTGGATCTTTTTTTCTCTTCAGTGTTCACACATTCCTTTCCAACAAAAACTGAAGAGATTAAATCAGAATATAATTGAAAATAATAATATAGTTAAAATATTATTTAAATATTATTGAAAAGATTCAATAGAAATTAACACGAAATGTACATTTTAAAACGACACCATTTTGAATGTCTAAAGAGTTCTTCTGAAATATGAACACAAAAACAGTTGACATTTTGATCTCTTATTATGGTGGCAATTCGAGAAAATTACATTCATGATCTTTACTTGGACTCACATTTTTCTGGTCTCTCTCTTGCTCAGTCTGTCACGTCCTGACCCTAGTAAGATGTCATTTTCTATAGTAGAGTAGGGCAGGGCATTTTTTGGGGTTGTTCTATGTTTTCTATTTCTATGTTTACGTTCTAGTTTTTCTATTTCTATGTTGGGATTGTTTGGGTTGATCTCTAATTGGAGGCAGCTGATCCTCGTTGCCTCTGATTAGATATCATATTGGGTTTTTCGCTTCCTGTTTTGTGGGTTATTATCTTTTGAGTAGTGTGTTTTCCTCGCTGCGTCACGGTTTGTTGTGTTTGTGTATTCAAGTATTTTTTCTGTATTGCATTTAGTTTCACAATAAGTAAAATATGTGGAACTACGAATATGCTGCATTTTGGTCCGATCCTTCAAACAGCCGTGACAGTCTCGGATACCTCGTCCCCCTCCAGTTCTCGGTCTTGACTTGGACTCGATTTGCTGCGGTCTTGGTCTTGAGTTGGTCTCACTTTAGGTGGTCTCGAATGCAACACTGCTAATAGTATGCCTCAACTCATTTTCTCTGCTTAATGCTCTCATGATCAACAGACCTGATCATGGACTGTTAGATATCAGATAAACAGCAGCAATACACAATTGCATTTCTATTGTTTTGCAACTAATTACAGAATATGGTTGGTTCACTTCTTCACAATAATTAGTAAAGCAGGAGTCACCTTAGGAGCTTAGACATAAGGGAACATACATGAAAATAGCATACAATAAGTCTACTGGACAATTTATTGGTACCTCTACATTAGCATTATAAATGACAAAATGTTAAGAATTGTATCTATTGATCAGACATTTATTTGATCATTTATAATAGGCCAGCATAGCCGAAATATTGATCAACATGAACACTCATGACAAATAATGGTGAGACATTTGACATTTTAAAACATTTCAGCCAGTGTGCAGGACCCATTAATTCGTACAATTTGTAACACTCATGTCCTATCTGAATGCTTGAAAAAAATATATACAAAGTAAAAAACATGTGATATCACATCACGTAAAAGTGAATAACTTAGGCTTTAGGAAATGCGACCAACTACAGATATTGATGGGAGCAGAAGAGGAGGGGGACCCATGTGCCCCACATCAATGAAGCATGCTTCAGTCACCCACTTGCTAATGGGCTTACAACGTCATTTTGACGTCTTAGTCTGGGTATATTCTGGTCTCGACGTCATATGACCAAATTATGAACATTTTTAGACGTCTTCCTTGAGATGTCTTTATTATGCCTAATAACAAACCAGATGTTGTTACAGGTCTTATGGCGGTTGTTATTTACAACAAATCTTAAATAATTGAATCTTCTCATCAAGCTTATAAACAAAAAAATCTGGAAAAAAATCATACATTTTGCAATAAAAGCACCAAATCTGGCACAGAGGTAGATTTAAGTACCCTGAAAATATTCAGATATAGAGCCACCCCAGATTTGGCCCCTGGGGGGTGTGACAGATATTTATTTTAAATGGCCACCAACGGTACCGTTATTTCACAATTCAGAATAACTGTTTAGAGATAAAGGCAGCAACTTTGAAACAGAGGTAGGTTTATGGACCCTGAGAAGATGTTAATATGGAGACACCACAGATTTGGCCCCTGGGGGGTGTGACAGCCATTTTTCAAAATGGCCACATTTTATAACACTATTTTACAATCCAGAAGGACTATTTTGAGATAAACACACAACATTTGGCACAGAAGTACATTTATGTAGCCTGAAAAGTTTTAAATATGGATCCACCACAGATTTGGCCCCTGGGGACTGTGGCGGCCATTTTACAAAAAAGGCCAACGTTGGTAATACACTGTGAATGTTCTGAATGCCTGTTTTTAGATAAATCTACCTCTGTGCCACATTTGGTGTGTTTATGTAGCCTCAAAAGATTTAGATATGGACTCACACCCTTGGAGCCGTAGCAGCCATTTTTCAAAATGGCCACATTTTATAACACTATTTTACAATCCAGAAGGACTATTTTGAGATAAACACACAACATTTGGCACAGAAGTACATTTATGTAGCCTCAAAAGATTTAGATATGGACTCACACCCTTGGAGCCATAGCAGCCATTTTACAAAATGGCCACTGTTGGTAATATAATGTTAATGTTCTGAAGGACTTTTTTTTAAAGATATGGAGCCAAGACATATTTGGCCCCTGAGTGCCTTAGCAGTCGTCTTATGAAATGGCCACAGACGGTAATACAATATACAGTTATTTTGAGATTAACACACCCAATTTGGCACAAATGTAGATTTAGGTACGCTGAAAAGATTTAGATATGGAGCCTGAAAGGCGTGAGAACCATTAGCCTCCTAGGTTTTGTATTGAATGCGCCCAGAGTAGGACAGAAGCTAGCTGTCCTCCAGCTACACCATAGTGCTAGTCTACAGAGTGCTGCTGAGGCTACTGTAGACCTTTATTGCAAAACAGTGCATTTTAATCAATTATTTGGTGAAGTGAATATATTTAGTATAGTTTCATATAAAAACTATAACATTTTAAATGTTTTACTACTAACATTTTTATGAGGATGGTCCTCCCCTTCCTTCTCTGAGGAGCCCCCTCTGCTCCTCAGAGGAAGAAGGGAGGACCATCCTCATAAAAATGTTAGTAGTAAAACATTTAAAATGTTATAGTTTACAGTTGAAGTCGGAAGTTTACATACACTTAGATTGGAGTCATTCAAACTCGTTTTTCAACCACTCCACAAATATCTTGTTAACAAACTATAGTTTTGGCAAGTCGGTTAAGACATCTACTTTGTGCATGACACAAGTAATTTTTCCAACAATTGTTTACAGACAGATTATTTCACTTATAATTCAATGTATCACAATTCCAGTGGGTCAGAAGTTTACATACACTAAGTTGACTGTGCCTTTAGACAGCTTGGGAAATTCCAGAAAATGATGTCATGGCTTTAGAAGCTTCTGATAGGCTAATTGACATCATTTGAGTCAATTGGAGGTGTACCTGTGGATGTATTTCAAGGCCTACCTTCAAACTCAGTGCTTCTTTGTTTGACATCATGGGGAAATCAAAAGAAATCAGCCAAGACCTCAGAAAAAAAATTGTAGACTTCCACAGGTCTGGTTCATCCTTGGGAGCAATTTCCAAATGCCTGTAGGTACCACGTTCATCTGTACAAACAATAGTACGCAAGTATAAACACCATGGGACCATGCAGCTGTCATACCGCTCAGAAAGGAGACGCATTCTGTCTCCTAGAGATGAATATACTTTGGTGGGAAAAGTGCAAATCAATCCCAGAACAACAGCAAAGGACCTTGTGAAGATGCTGGAGGAAACAGGTACAAAAGTATCTATATCCACAGTAAAATGAGTCCTATATCGACATAACCTGAAAGGCCGCTCAGCAAGGAAGAAGCCACTGCTCCAAAACCACCATAAAAAAGCCAGACTACAGTTTGCAACTGCACATAGGGACAAAGATCATACTTTTTGGAGAAATGTCCTCTGGTCTGATGAAACAAAATTAGAACTGTTTGACCATAATGACCATTGTTATGTTTGTAGGAAAAAGGGGGTGGCTTGCAAGCCGAAGAACACCATCCCAACCGTGAAGCACGGGACTGGCAGCATCATGTTGTGGGGGTGCTTTGCTCCACGAGGGACTGGTGCACTTCACAAAATAGATGGCATCATGAGGCAGGAATATTATGTGGATATATTGAAGCAACATCTCAAGACATCAGTCAGGAAGTTAAAGCTTGTTCGTAAATGGGTCTTCCAAATGGACAATGACCCCAAGCATATTTCCAAAGTTGTGGCAAAATGGCTTAAGGACAATAAAGTCAAGGTATTGGAGTGGCCATCACAAAACTCTGACCTTAATCCTATAGAAAATTTGTAGGCAGAACTGAAAAAGTGTGTTCGTGCAAGGAGGCCTACAAACCTGACTCAGTTACATCAGCTCTGTCAGGAGGAATGGGCCAAAATTCACCCAACTATTGTGGGAAGCTTGTTGAAGGCTAGCCAAAACATTTGACCCAAGTTAAACAATTTAAAGGCAATGGTACCAAATACTAATTGAGTGTATGTAAACTTCTGACCAACTGGGAATGTGATGAAAGAAATAAAAGCTGAAATAAATCATTCTCTCTACTATTATTCTGACATTTCACATTCTTAAAATAAAGTGGTGATCCTGACTGACTTAAAACAGGGAATTTTTACTCAGATTAAATGTCAAGAATTGTGAAAAACTGTGTTTAATTGTATTTGGCTAAGGTGTACGTAAACTTCCGACTTCAACTGTATATACTGTTTTCTATTCTATTTTAGTCAATGCCGCTCCAACATTGCTCGTCCAAATATTTATATATTCTTAATTCCATTGTTTTACTTTAGATTTGTGTGTACCATTGTGAAATTGACAGATATTACTTCGCTTTTGGAGCTAGAAACACAAGCATTTCGCAGTTCCCATTGGCTGTAGTGGCCATAACATCATGGCAATAACAAGGAAAGCAAAAGTGCCAAAGGTTGGGCTAAAGCAATTCATAAGAGATCATACAAAATGTTTTCTTAGGACTCTTTTGTTAAAATCATTTATGTTCATCTGATGTGTATGAGGAAGTGAATCTGGATACAGCACTGGAGGGATTTATAAACGTATTTGTGCCCATTGTTGACAAGCATGCACCCGTGAAGAAAATATCTCTGAGAACTCTTAGAGCCCTCTGGATTGATGATTAATAAAAAATTGTATGGTTCAAAGAAATTATGGAAAAGAGGTGGCAAACAAGTCAAGCTGCTCAGCTGATTGGTTAAAAAACTGTAAATGGAGAAATGTTGTACCTAAACTTACCAAAATGAAGAAAACATTATATTACAGAACTAAGGTAAATGACATTAAACACAATCTAACAATACTTTGGAGTACCTTGAATTATACCATGGGAGGAAAACCCAATTAATTTCCATCGTTCATTGAAGTTGATGGGTCTTTTAGCTATTGCCAATCATTTCAATCATACTATTTCATTAGTAAAGTGGTAAAACTCAGAAGTGAAATTACAACATCGAACGATGACCCATCATATTTTGATAAAAAAATATCTAACAATGAAAGAGAAGGATTGCGGTTTTGAATTTGGTCAAGTTAGTGTGGGAGAGGTGGAAGAATTTGATTTGAAGTAATCCCACTGCCTAAAAATAGTAAAGCACCCTTTGCTGGCTCTAACAGCTGCCCAATCATTTTGCTGCCCGTTCTTAGTAAACTGAAGGAGAGAAATGTGTTTGACCAAATGCAATGCTATTTTTCAGAGAACAAGTGCACTACTGACTTTCAGCATACACATAGAGAAGGGCACTCAACTTATACTGACTGACTCAGATGACAGATGATTAGTGAAAAGAAATTGATAATAAGATTATATTTGGAGCTGTATTGTTAGATTACAGTGCTGCGTTTTATGTTTTTGATCATACATTGGTATTGAAAAAACTCACTTGTTTTGGCTTTACATTACCTGCCATCACATGGTTGGAGAGTTATTTATCCAATAGAACCCAAAGTGTTCTTCAATGGAAGCTTCTCTAACATCACATATACAAGCGGTGTCCCTCGAGGGAAGTTGTCTTCGGCCATATCAGTGTTACTTTTCATGTTTTGTGATTTTTATGGACCCCATGACGAATAGCTGCAGCCTCTGCAAAAGCTAATGGGGAATCAAATAAACAAATAAATAAACAAATAAATACACTTCTGATGACTGGCCGCCTGGTGAAGCAGCAGCTGTGTTATTGCTGAGCAACCGAGTTGCTCCATCCAGTGTTAGAATTCTGAGATTCGATTGAAAAATATATCAGTATTGTCAGAAATGCTACAAAAATATAGCACATCATTGCTTATCTATTGGCACTTGAAACCGATAAATTATAAATTGAATCAAAACTGTTGCCCCTAAAATGTATTCAGTCCGAATGGCGGCAAGTCTAATAGTCACTTTATGGATGCTGTAGTCTCGTTCTTATGCAACACTGCGATATTGAGCTAGGTGGGGGGGGGGGGGGGGGGGGGGGGGGAATTCTCCCTAATGCTAACAACCCTGTTAAAAATCCAGTTCTTGGAAATGGCCAGATGGCTCATGACGAGGGGCAGGGAGTGTGTACCTACAATCAAGGTGATTTGCGAATTTCATCGACAATATTGGCATAGCTATGAATGTAAGTAGATTTTAATTTAACATTGAGCTTCAACCAAAAGCTACATATGAATAATATCATAAGGCCTTACTTTGATGTCCATGTTTACCCCAACATAGGGGTGTTAGGAACCTACTGGTTTACAGGCCACATCAGGCTTGCAAGTCACATTATGCTGACTTGCGAAGTGAGTCCAATAGGAACCCAATAGATTCCTATTGGAATCCAGACAGAGCTATGACATCCAACAGTTGGAATTTTTATTCAACCACAACCTGCATTCCTTAATGACACTCAGGGTTAGGAATATTGATAAAGGGGACTACCTAAACCATTTAAACTAGAACAACCATTTCAGTAAAGGGTGCAATAAATCTACCTAACTGATAGTAGTTAGTTATTTATCTTCGTGTAGCATAAGATTAATGAATCAATCAATGTACATGCAAAAATCGAGCTGCAGTAGAGCATGCTGGGGATAATGATAATGATGGCCATAGTTTTGATAGAAATGTTTTACTCTCCACAGAGTAAAACAGACACAATCACAATCTCACAGTCAACACTGGTCATCAACACTGTGATTCTTTTAGAAATGTTACACTGAAAAATCAACACTGGCCAATATGCTGTGAGGCTACAGTATATTACATTAACCATATCAATGATTTGAGGCTCACCTGTTTGAGATTGTATTGGCCCCATCTGTCACAATTGGGGAAGTTGAGCTCGTACAGATTCTCCAGCGGTTCCCTGTTGTCATGGAAGGTCATCTTGGAGATCTCCTCCAGCACCTTGTCCAGCTCCTGTTGACAATGGCTCTGAAAAGCACAGACAAAATGCTGACTGTTGAACTAATACACATTCAACTCAGCACCACCCAGTACATAGCATTGAGCCAGTAACTGAAAGGCTGCTGGATCGAATCCCCGAGCTGACAAGGTAAAAATATGTCGTTCTGCCCCTGAGCAGGCATTTAACCCACTGTTCCCCGGGCGCCAAAGACGTGGATGTCGATTAAGGCAGCCTCCCGCACCTCTCTGATTCAGAGGGGTTGGGTTAAATGCGGAAGGCATTCAGTTGTACAACTGACTAGGTATACCCCTACCCTTTCCTTTCCTTTCCTTACATAAGTGATTGAATTGTATGACGGGTGCACAGCGTGACAGAGCTGAAGGCTGTGTTTTGCCGGCCTATTTATACTATACAGGAGTGTACAACAGCTATCAAAGTGGATCAGTGTGTCCTCCAACGGTTTGGTCTGGGACAAGAGGGGGGCATGACCCGCCAGGGTTCTTATCTGGACCTTACAATAACATATGGATGCTAAGTTCCCACACATTCTATTAAGGGAAGGAGGATGTAGAAAAAGCGAGCTTTTAACTTAGCAAGACTTCTCATCTCTAGTTGGAGTAAATAATGATCTCACTATATCTACCTCATACTCCAAACACTCACATTAACAGAAAACACATCTTTAACATCCCATTTCACCAAACCCCAGGCTGGAACATTTTTGAATTGTCATTTTAATTGTTCCTCCACAACCCACAACTTACCAACCCCCAGAACTGACTCCCCCATTTGCCTACCCCCATTTACTGCATTAGTATATCCATTGTTGTCTCTAATGGTCTCATCAATTGTGTTCCCCTCTTGTTTTGTGGCAATACATAGAGTTAAATGAGGGAGAAGATCTGGGCATGTATATGATTGTTTCCTAGGTCGGAACACTTATGGCTCTTCTCTGTGGGCCCCGGGGGCCACGCTTATTAGCATGCCACATATTTTTGCTTTAAACAAAGTTCACATGAACCGGACGACAATGGGTTGATTGGGAAATGAATGTAGGGCTAACTAGGGTTGTGTTAGTCAACTAATAACAAGGTTGTCCTTGTAAGCCGCGTGATCTTGAATGAAGCATATAAACACTGTTGAATGAGTGCTGTTTATTGGCAGTGTGCAAATTTAACGCAATTCAACTTAGCTCGAATATTTCTACTTATTGATGGTGAAAATACTGCCAATATTTGATAGTCCAGGTCAAACCCGGTTCTGTAGGGATGCCTCAAGCACTGCAATGCAGTGCCTTAAACCGCTGCGCCACGCGGGAGGCCCTGAGTTTAGCCATTCTAAGCTATGTAGTGTCATAATACTAATTGCTCATCAAGTTTCTGAACTGTATCTCTCGGATAGCGGATGTGAACAAAGATGGATTTTTATTTATTTTTGGAAGGGTTTGTCCTGACCTGAGTGGGCCGTTGGGTCCTAGGTTCCTCAGGGCGGGTGTTGGTCTTCATCTTGTTCTTGAGCTCGTTCTGGGCCTGTCTCACAGCCTTTTGTTTGGACCACATCCAGGGGCTGGCATCTTTGGTCGGCTTCTTCTGAGGTGGACCCTCAGTGCCCTGCAGCTCCACTATAGGTCCTGCACACACACACACACACACACACACACACACACACACACACACACACACACACACACACACACACACACACACACACACACACACACACACACACACACACACACACACACACACACACACACACACACACACACAAAGAATTAGTGCACTCTTAGAAAAAAAATGGTACTGTATCCAGAACCAAAAAGGGTTCTTTGGCTGTCCCCATAGGAGAACCCTATGACGAACCCCTTTTGGTTCTAATTAGAACCGTTTTTGGTTCCTTGTAGAACTGTTTTCACAGAGGGTTCTACATGGAACCAAGAATAGTTCTCCTATTGGGACAGCCACAGAACCATTTTGGAACGTTTTATTCTAAGAGTGTACATGCCCCGAATACAAACAAGGACATCTGCACATAAAAAGTTTATATGCACCGGAAACTCGTTCCAAACAAAGAAAAAATGATTGCTGAAGAAAATGTTCCCTTTATAGACTCTCAGGGTCGACAGAACACACACACCCACACCCATAGATACACACACAATCGTTTGCTCTCCTTTAATTAATCCCAAAGGAGCTTTCAAAGCACTATGTTTCTAATGACAGGTTTCTGTAAACAATGTGTTATCTTTGGAAGACAAAGATTCACATTGGCTCCCTCAAGGCACCATCCTGCTGGTACAGTATGTGTCTTACACCCTGATGTCACTTCTCCTGCTGGGCAGTGAGTCTCAGAAGTGGTCGGGACTATAATCTCATTGGTGGCAGTTTGTATGTACTACAGGTTGTAAATAATGATGAGAGATGGTGCCTAAGATTGGTTGTGTGGTTAAAATCAAAGCCCTCAGCACATACAGTGCCTTCAGAAAGTATTCACACCCCTTGACTTTTTCCCCCAAAAATTGTGTTACAGCCTGAATTTAAAATGGATCACATTTATATATGTTTTACACGTAATACCCCATCATGCCAAAGTGGAATTTTGTTTTTAAAATCTATACAAATTATTTTGAAATTAATAACTCAAATATCTTAAGTCAAAAAGTATTTTCATTGCCTTTGTTATGGCAAGCCTAAATAAGTTCCAGAGTAAAAATATGCTTAACAAGTCACATAATAAGTTGCATGGACTCACTCTTCTTGCAATAGAATGACTACCTCATCTCTGTACCCCACACATACATATCCGGGTTCAATCCCGGGCTGTGTCGATGCCGATTCCGACCAGGAGACCTATGAGGCGACGCACAATTGGCCCAGCGTTGTCTGGGTTAGGGGAGGGTTTGGCCGGCTGGGATGTCCTTGTCCCATCGCACTCTAGCAACTCCTGTGACGGGCTGGGCGCATGCACGCTGACATGGTCGGCATTTGTACAGTGTTTCCTCCGACACATTGGTGCGGCCGGGTAGGCAGTCATTGTAAATAAGAATTTGTTCTTAACTGACTTGCTTAGTTAAAAAAAATAATAATAATTGTTTCAATAAAACATTTTAAAATAATCTGTAATGTCCCTCAATCGAGCAGTGAATTTGAAGCACAGATTAAACCACAAAACCAGGGAAGTTTTCCAATGCCTTGCAAAGGAGGGCTCCTATTGGTAGATGGATAAAAAATAAAAAGGAGACATTGAATATCCCTTAGAGTATTGTGAAGTTATTAATTATACTTTGGATGGTGTATCAATACACTCAGGCTCTACACAGATACAGTCGCCCTTCCTAACTAAGTTGCTGGAGAGGAAGGAACTGCTCAGGGATTTCACCATTAAACCAATGGTGACTTTAAAACATGGCTGTGATTGGAGAAAACTGAGGATAGATGTTTGCAATATCGCACTTATGTAAAACTGCTAAAAATTTGGCTAAGAAATTAACTTTATGTCCTGAATACAAAGTGTGATTTTTGGGGCACATCCAACTCCACACATAACCGAGTACCATTCTTCATATTTAAAGCACGGTCGTGGCTGTATCATGCTATGGGTGTTTGTTATTGGCAAGGACTAGGGAGTTTTTTTATTTATAAAAATATACGGAATAGAGCTAAGCGGAGGCAAAATCCTTCAGTCTGCTTTCCACCAGACAATGGGAGACAAATGTACATTTCAGCAGAAACATTAGCCTAAAACACAAAGCCAAATATACACTGGAGATCAAATCAAATTGTATTTGTCACATGCGCCGAATACAACAGACCTTACAGTGAAATGCTTACTTACAAGCCCTAAACACCAATGTCATTTATTTATTTTTTAAATAAATAAAAAAAACATACAAAAACAAGAATAAGAAAAAAGTCACAAATAATTAAAGAGCATTAGTAAAATAACAATAGGGAGGCTATATACAGGGGGTACTGGTACAGAGTCAATGTCCGGGGGCACCGGTTAGTCGAGGTAACTGAGGTAATATGTACATGTAGGTAGAGTTATTAAAGGGACTATGCATAGATAATAACAGAGAGTAGCATCAGTGTAAAAAGGGGGAGCAATGCAAATAGTCTGGGTAGCCATTTGATTAGATGTTCAGGAGTCTTATGGCTTGGGGGTAGAAACTGTTTAGAAGCTTCTTGGACCTAGACTTGGATCTCCGGTACTGCTTGCCGTGCGGTAGCAGAGAGAACAGTCTATGACTTGGGTGACTGTAGTCTTTGACCATTTTTTGGGCTTTCCTCTGACACCGCCTAGTATATAGGTCATGGATGTCAGGAAGCTTTACACTCTGTAACACCTTACGGTCCGATGCAGAGCAGTTTCCATACCAGACGGTGATGCAACCAGTCAGGATGCTCTTGATAGTGCAGCTGTTGAACCTTTTGAGGATCTGGGGACTCATTAAAAATCTTTTCAGTCTCCTGAGAGGGAAAAGGTGTTGTTGTGCTCTCTTCACAACTGTCTTGGTGTGTTTGGACCATGATAGTTCGTTGGTGGAACTTGAAACTCTCGTACCGCTCCACTTCAGCCCTGTCAATGTTAATGGGGGCCTGTTCAGTCTTCCTTTTCCTACAGCCCACAATCACTTTGTTTTGCTCACATTGAGGAAGAAGTTGTTGTCCTGGCACCACACTGCCAGGTCTCCTCATTGTCGATGATCAGGCCTACCACTGTCATCAGCAAAATTAATGATGGTGTTGGAGTCGTGCTTGACCATGCAGTCATGGGAGAACAGGGACTACAGGAGGGGACTAAGCCCGCACCCCTAGGGGCCCCAGTGTTGAGGATCAGCATGGCAGATGTGTTGTTGCCTACCATTACCACCTGGGGGAGGCCCGTCAGGAAGTCCAGGATCCAGTTGCAGAGGGAGGTGTTTAGTCCCAGGGTCCTTAGCTTAGTGATGCGGTTTGTGGGTACTATGGTGGTGAATGCTGAGCTCTAGTCAATGAACAGCATTCTCACATAGGGGTTCCTTTTGTCCAGGTGGGAAAGGGCAGTGTGGAGTGCGATTGAGAATTGGAGTGAGTCTAGGGTTTCCGGCATGATGGTGTTGATGTGAGCCATGACCAGCCTTTCAAAGCACTTCATGGTTACCAACATGAGTGCTACGGGGCGGTAATCATTTAGGCAGGTGGTCTGTTTGAAACATGTAGGTATTACAGACTCAGTTGAGAGGTTGAAAATGGAAGTGAAGAGACTTGCCAATTGGTCCACGCATGCTTTGAGTACACGTCCTGGTAATCCTTCTGGCCAAGCAGCTTTGTGAATGTTGACCTGTTCATCGGGGTAGGGGGAAGTATTTTCACGTCCGGATGAAAAGCGTGCCCAGAGTAAACTGCCTGCTACTCAGGCCCAAAAGCTATAATATGCATATAATTAGTCGATTTGGATAGAAAACACTCTGACGTTTCTAAAACTGTTTGAATGATGTCTGTGAGTATAACAGAACTCATATGGCAGGCAAAAACCTGAGAAAAAATCCAACCAGGAAGTGTGGAAATCTGAGGTTTGTAGTTTTTCAAGTGATTGCCTATCCAATATACAGTGTCTATGGGGTCATATTGCACTTCCTAAGGCTTCCACTAGATGTCAACAGTCTTTAGAACGTTGTTTCAGGCTTCTACTGTGAATGGGGAGCGGATAAGAGCTGTTTGAGTCAGGTGTCTGGCAGTCGGCCATTATTTTAGTTATGTTAGCACAGCTGAAAACTGTTCTGATTAAAGAAGCAATAAAACTGGCCTTCTTTAGACTAGTTGAGTATCTGGAGCAGGCGTGGCCATGAGCACGAGCTCAGTTCTCTTTCCTTTATGAAGACAAAGAAATTGTCCGGTTGGAATATTTTTGAAGATTTATGATAAAAACATCCTAAAGATTGATTCTACACATTGTTTGACATGTTTCTACAAACTGTAATGGAACTTTTTTGACTTTTCGTTTGGACTTTTGTGCGCGCGCCTTCTGCATTTGGAGTAGTGAACCTAACGCACAAACAAAATGGTATTTGGACATAAAGATTAACTTTATCGAACAAAACAAATATTTATTGTGGAACTGGGATACCTGGGAGTGCATTCCGATGAAGATCATCAAAGGTAAGTGAATATTTATAATGCTATTTCTGACTTCTGTTGACTCCACAACATGGCGGGTATCTGTATGGCTTGTTTTGGTGGCTGAGCGCTGTACTCAGATTATTGCAAAGTGTGCTTTCGTCGTTAAGCTTTTTTGAAATCTGACAGCGGTTGCATTAAGGAGAAGTGTAACTTTAATTCTATGCATAACAGTTGTATATTTTATCAATGTTTATGATGAGTATTTCTGTAAATTGATGTGCTCATTCACCGGATGTTTTGGAGACAAAACATTCCTGATCATTATTCACCGATGTAAAATGGGGTTGTTGGATATAAATATGAACTTTATCGAGCAAAACATACATGTATTGTATAACATGAAGTCCTGGGAGTGCCATCTGATGAAGATCATCAAAGGTTAGTGATTCATTTTAGCTGTATTTCTGGTTTTTATGACGCCTCTCCTTACATGGAAAATGGCTGTGTGGTTTTTCTTGTCTAGGTGCTGTCCTAACATAATCTAATGCTATGCTTTTGCCGTAAAGCCTCTTTGAAATCGGACACTGTGGTTGGATTAACGAGAAGTTTATCTTTAAAATGGTGTATAATACTTGTATGTGTGAAAAATTTGAATTATAAGATTTGTTGTTTTGAATTTGGCGCTCTGCTATTTCACTGGCTGTTGGCGAGTGGGATGCTATCATCCCACATACCCCAGAGAGGTTAAAGGTCTTGCTCATATTGGCTACGGAGAGCATGATCACACAGTCGTCCGGAACAGCTGGTGCTCTCATGCAAGCTTCAGTGAAGCGAGCATAAAGGACATTTAGCTCGTCTGGTAGGCTCGCGTCAGTGGGCAGCTCTTGGCTGGGTTTCCCTTTGTAGTCCATAATAGTTTTCGAGCCCTGCCATATCCGACGAGCGTCAGAGCCGGTGTCTGTCTGATGGTTCACTTTGCAAGTTTGATGGTTCGTCTAGCAGAAATCCTGCTATGCCGGATTAGTGTCCGGATTAGTGTCCCGCTCCTTGAAAGCGCTTTTAGCTCAGTGCGGATGCTGACTGAAATCCATGGCTTCTGGTTGGGGTATGTACTTTATGTACGGTCACTGTTGGGACAATGGAATCGATATACTTATTGATGAAGAAGGTGACTGATGTGGTATTCTCCTCAATGCCATCAGATGAGTCCTGGAACATATTCCAGTCTGTGCTAGCGAAACAGTGCTGTAGCTTAGCATCTGCGTCCTTTGACCACTTCCGTATTGAGCGAGTGACTGGTACTTCCTGCTTTAGTTTTTGCTTGTAAGCAGGAATCAGAAGGATAGAATTATGGTCAGATTTGCCAAATGGATGGCGAGGGAGAGCTTTGTACATGTCTCTCTGTGTGGAGTAAAAGTGGACTAGATTTTTTTCCCCCGTCTTGTTGCACACGTAATATGCTTGTCGAAATTAGGTAAAACTGATTAATGTTTCCCTGCATTAAAGTCCCCAGCTACTGGATGAGCATTTAGTTTTTGCTCATGGCTTTATACAGCTTGTTGAGTGCGGTTTTAGTGCCAGCATCGGTTTGTGGTGGTAAATAGACAACTACGAGAAATATAGATGAAAACTCTCTAGGTACATTTTTATTTATTTATTTATTTTATTTAACCTTTAATTAATACGGAGGGTATTGGTGGTTTACCTACTCATCGCCAAATTCTTACAAGGCACCCCACCCTCCTCCCCCTTTTTCTCCGTCTTTTCTTCACGCGGATGACGGGGATTTGGGCCTTGTCTTGACAAAGCAGTATATCCTTTGAGTCGGACTCATTAAAGAAAAAATCTTTGTCTAGTTCGAAGTAAGTAATCGCTGTTCTGATGTCCAAAATCTATTTTCGGTCATAAGAGACGGTAGCAGCAACATTATGTACAAAATGAGTTACAAACAATGTGAAAAAACAAACAAAATAGCACAATTGGTTAGGAGCCCATAAAAGACGACACTGAATGTTCCTAAGTGGTCTAGTTACGGTTTTGACTTAAATTCATTGAAAATCTATGGCAAGACTTTAAAATGGCTGTCTAGCAATGATCAACAACCAACTTGACAGAGCTTCAAAGAATTTTAAAGAGTTATGTGCAAATATAGTACAATCCATGTGTGCAAAGCTCTTAGAGACTTACCCACAAAGATTCTAACATGTATCGAGTCAGTGTCACGGCTGTCTGAAGAATGGGACCAAGGTGCAGCGTGTATATCGTTCCACATTTTATTTTAACTGTGAAACTATGCAAGACATACAAATAAACTAATGAACAAAACAACAAACCGTGACGAAGAGGTGCAACATACACTAACTCAAAACAATCTCCCACAAAACCTAGTGGGGAAAACAACAACTTAAATATGATCCCCAATTAGAGACAACGATGACCAGCTGCCTCTAATTGGAGATCATCCCAACAACAAAAACAACATAGAAATACAGAAACTAGAACCCTACATAGACATAAATAAACTAGACAAAACTGCTTGTCACGCCCTGACCTACTCAACCATAGAAAATAAAAGCTTTCTATGGTCAGGAAGTGACAGTCAGGGGTGTGAATACTTATGTAAATTAGACATTTCTGTATTTAATTTTCACAAAATTCACAAAAACATTTCTAAACATTTGTTTTCACTTTGTCGTTATGTGGTACTGAGTGTAGATGGGTGAGAAAAAGCATATATTTAATCAATTTTGAATTCAGTCTGTAACAAAACAAAATGTGGAATAAGTCAAGAGGTATGCAAACTTTATGAAGGCACTGAAGCCACTAGCTGAGAGAGATTGAATCCCGGTCCCACCTGTCTTTTACACTGTTTCCCTTCTATCTGTTAAAAAATATAAAATGATAAAAAATAAAACAATTGAGGTGGTGGATAAAGTTGTACCCAACTGTTAATCTTTGTTTGGTCCACCTGAAGTTTTATAATCTTTGGCAAAGCGTTATCTGTATTACAACACAAGCTGTGCCATGCTGTCCCAGTTACACTGTCTTTCACACTACACTTTTGTAGCATCGCTCGGTTCACTAAAATCAGGCTGAATTGGCCCAACAATGGATATGGGGTATTTTCAGGAGGGCTCAGAATTACAAAACGTCTACATTCTGATATAGTTACACTCATTTCCTAATCACTCCGTTTTGAAAAGCAGAAACGCTGTTTATAACTTAGCTGAATTTTGATACTCTTATAGAGAACACTGGTGCAGAATTGTTGACTACGGATCAGAACATTACTCCCTATCATGGGAAGCGAGCACGAATAGTATGGAAGCATTTTTAGCCTGGTTTTCTTGCTGAGTAAGGACTTTCTGCCTGCCTTCTCAGTGGAGGTGAACTACCTCCTGGGGGCACTGTGTGAGCGTGTGTGTGTTTGTGCGTTTGTCTCTGTGTCTCACTCCACTAACTCTTATCTGTAATTAGGGAGGCACAAACAGAGGAATGCAGCTCTAAGACAGTAAACCACTCCCAGGAGGGAGAGCAACCCGATGACTTGACGAAGGTATTCAAACAGAGTACAGTCACTGAGAGAGAGCGAGTGAGAGAGAGAGAATGAGAGAGGGGGTATTCATATCTATTTATGTATGTATTTTTATTTTAAAAAATGTCAGGAATGGCTTACTGTCCACTCTGGTTAAAATGTCCACAGCAGTAGAGAGTATAGTGTTCAGAGTTCTGGACAGATTGAATGCTTTGTGGCAGTAGCTATTGAAATTCTACATTTCAGAAGAATTATACAAGTTTCAGCCAACAACAGTCAGCTTGTTAGTTTCACTTTGAAACACGAGTGTTGATCCCATCTTGGCAGCATAGCAACTGCATGTTAGAAAGTTATGTGAACCTTGGCTTTGAGAATGCTACTGAACATGCTTTCACAGCTGTCTGAATTAGTGACATACAGTATTTACAATGTCAATTAAAATGGTACAGTTATTTTGGACATTGGTTGTCATTTACAGTATAACTGTGCTCAAAATGTAGTAAATAGGTTGCAAATCACACCTTTTTTCTTCTGCCAAGATAATGGCCGTACCTTGTGATGGTTCCTTCCACTTGAGGCTAAACCTCTTCAAACAAGTTCAGTTGGCAAACATTCAAATAATTGTGTAAGTTTTGTCGAAGCAGGGAGCCCAAAAATATGATGGTTTGCTTCTTCTTCCAACTCAAGTTCTCTGCTTCCAAAGGGATGAGGTCTAGTCTTGTGTTTGATGACTTAGCACTTATTCCAAAAGGAATTACAGTCAAAAGTGTCATATCAGTCAACCTCCATAGATTTTGTGTCAATTGCAATGTGTCTAACTTATGCTAAAAAAAGCTAGCAACAACTCACAAGTAGAGACACAAAGAGTCCCAAACGTCTCATCATGGAATAGTAATGATGTGCCTAACATCGTCCCCAGGCTAATTGCGCATATAAACACCAACGACTCAAATCTGGCCTTTGTGGTAGTAAACCTGATGGGGGTCTGAACTGATTTCACCTGGGTTTTTTTCCTCCTCAAGAAAAACTAGATCCGTATCTTGAGGGTGTGGTGTGATGTGTATGTGTTATGATCAATATATTGTACCCTGGCAGTTATTGTTGTTTGTTCCTCTTCACTTACCGTAGTTGAGTTATCCCAAACCCCAAACATCCTGCACCACCGAGCTATCTATGAAATTGGCTAAAGGAATGACAATTGTGTTTGGGATGCTAATGTTGACTCACGAATGTGTGGATGTTTGAGTTGGGGAACAAAACAAGCCTTTGATAATGAACAAGTCTTGTTCTTTCAACATAATGATGATGTATTGTAGCTATGTCTTGTTCGTTGTCTCATTGGGTAGTTCTACTGACTGTAAAGGAATGGGTTTGCTATAGGTTGATTCTGCTGCTACAACTGGAGCTGTGCTCAGATGATTTGGGTGCTAACAGGCAGTAGTCCCACATTAGTGGGAATGTGGGCAGGACTGAAATCTAAATCCAACACGAGAAAAACATTTACATCCTTTATTCCAAAAATCTCGCAAAACTCAATTTTGGAAAATACTGACATTATAAATTATCCAACTTTACACTTTTTTTGGTACATTTTGGGACTACAATTGATGTTTGCGACTACTACCAATTCCACATGGAACATTTTTAACCAGAGAAGTAGTTCTGTTTTTGGTTCAGCTCCTGTAAGTATTTGTCATTATTTGATCTAAGCGAATTACATGACTGTGAGGAATGGTTCTGAATCAGAAACGTGTTGTGTGCTAGCAAAAACATTCCCCCCAATCTTGAGAGTAGCTAGTTAGCTGTAGCTAGCTAGCTACCTTTTATCTCTAGCTAACTTTATTTTAAGGACAGACATTCTGCTAGCGGAACGCCTCACCAATATCCAATGGTAGAGCGTGGCGCGAAATACAAATACCTCAAAAATGCTATAACTTCAATTTCTCAAATATATGACTATTTTACACCATTTTAAAGACAAGACTCTCGTTAATCTAACCACATTGTCTGATTTCAAAAAGGCTTTACAGCGAAAGCAAAACATTAGATTATGTCAGGAGAGTACCCTGCCAAAAATAATCACACAGCCATTTTCAAAGCAAGCATATATGTCACAAAAACCAAAACCACAGCTAAATGCAGCACTAACCTTTGATGATCTTCATCAGATGACACTCCTAGGACATTATGTTATACAATACCTGTATGTTTTGTTCAATCAAGTTCATATTTATATCATAAACCAGCTTTTTACATTAGCATGTGATGTTCAGAACTAGCATACCCACCGCAAACTTCTGGTGAATTTACTAAATTGCTCACGTTGACAAAAAACATAACAATTATTTTAAGAATTATAGATACAGAACTCCTTTATGCAATCGCGGTGTCAGATTTTAAAACAGCTTTTCGGCGAAAGCACATTTTGCAATATTCTGAGTACATAGCCCGGCCATTATGGCTAGCTAATTTGACACCCACCAAGTTTGGCCCTCACCAAACTCAGATTTACTATAAGAAAAATTGGATTACCTTTGCTGTTCTTCATCAGAATGCACTCCCAGGACTTCTACTTCAACAACAAATGTTGTTTTGGTTCCAAATAATCCATAGTTATATTCAAGTAGCTCCGTTTTGTTTGTGCGTTCAGGTCACAATCCAAAGGGTGACGCGCGAGCGCATTTTGTGACAAAAAAATGTCAAAATATTCCATTACCGTACTTAGAAGCATGTCAAACGTTGTTTAAAATCAATTTTTATGCTATTTTTCTCGTAAAATAGCGATAAAATTCCAACCAGGTGACGTTGTATTCATTCAAAGGCTGAAAGAAAAAAATGGAGTAGTCTCGTGGACATGCATCTCCAGTGTCACTGTTCCCAGCCTGACCACTCACAAACAGAGCTGCTGTACTTCGCCCAGAGACTGCAGACACCCCATTACACTTTCTGGCGCCTTCTGAGAGCCAATGGAAGCCTTAGGAAATGTCACGTAACAGCACAGATGCTGTATTTTCGATAGAGATGCTACAGAAGGACGACAAATTGTCAGACAGGGCACTTCCTGTATGGAATCTTCTCAGGTTTTTGCCTGCCATATGTGTTCTGTTATACTCACAGACACCATTCAAACAGTTGTAGAAACTTTAGAGTGTTTTCTATCCAAATCGAGTAATTATATGCATATTCTAGTTTCTGGGCAAGAGTAGTAACCAGATTAAATCGGGTACGTTTTTTATCCGGCCGTGAAAATACTGCCCCCTATCCACAACAGGTTTTAATGGATATGCATTTGGCAAAAACTCGCTCGCTCGCTCACTCACTCACTCACTCACTCACTCACTCACTCACTCACTCACATGCAGTAATTAACCACCTGTAGGGGTCTGAGCACACCATTACCTGCAGGGCTACAAGGGCAATCTCAGTTCACAGACAAAGCATAGAGAAGGAGGAGTAAGAGAGGAAGAAGGAGACAATAAAGAGGCAAAAAGTTGTAACAGACCTACCTAAGACAGTCACTATTAGCTCTTCCCAATCTGGGAATCTTTTTGAGAGATTGAATGCAGTTCCAGCCTATGCAATGTGTGCTCAGTCAGATGAGGACAAACCTTCAAACATCCACCCAAGCACAGAATCCCTTGAAAATGATGAGTTCATCCAATGAGTCAAGAGTGTACTGTATGTACTCTGAAGTTTTGTGCGTGTATTTTGGTACGAAAGCACATGAGTTCGTTCAGCTTTTCCCATTTTTCCAAGATGTGATGTCATGCCAATAACAGCAACAGTTATCAAACAAACACATGATGGAGGGTGGAGGGGGGAGCTGACATGCTACCTAATTAAAGATAATTTAGAGAGCCCCAAGCTTACAAGACACCTGGCACCTGATAGTGCCTCTTTTACACTTGACTGGCTCATGAAATGGAAATCTGATGTGAAGGGGATGCTGTATGTGAGATGGCACCAAGTTACTGCCGGCAGCATTACACTTTGACCTGTGCTTTGGGCATTAAAAACAGTGGGAAAATTGTCATGCACTTACTTTTGTTTAAAAAAACTGAGAAATAGGTTCAGCCAAACATGGTTAGCAGTTTGACAAAAATAGATGACTTGCATTTGGATCTACCAGTTAGTCCAAACACACCACGGATGTCAACATTCATTCCCAGAAATCAATAATGACCCATTGTTATTTTTAAATACATGTTTTGCCATTTACACCTAATAAGGGGACGTCTTGGGGTACTGATTTCTAATGGAAACATATAAAGAAGCAATAGATCTCCAGTATACCAGCCTATGACATTCAGCAGATGCCATGCACTTCAATATTGTGGACTCCTTTGTGGCCGATTAAAGACATGTATAACACAGAATACTTGTTACCCTACAATAATGATAACCTTCTCTTAGCGACAGTCTAGTTACTTACCACTCTTGTCCTGATGCTCTTGAGTGAGGATGGGTACCGGGTCTACTTTGTGTGAGCATCGTCCTAATCCCTGAACCAGCTGCTCCAAGGGCAAATCTGAATCTGCAGTAGGATAACAACGCAGCCCTGTGGAACACCTCGGTGTGTAGACGCCACAGAATTCGCCTTCTAACCGGGAACACACTGGGCAGCAGCCACAGCCGGGCTCCCTGACTATCGCAGTACATGTTGTAGCAAGCTTAGGACATGCAGCTTGGCGCTCCGCAGCACAGCTCGGACAATGGAATACCAAGTCCCCGAGCAATAGACCCGGCAGTGCAAGGAATGTAAGCAGCAGCAAACTGCAGCCGTAATATAGCACCATTCTACCTCTAGCTGTACTGTCTAATAATGAGTAACATGAATAGATAAGGATGTAAACTTTGGGCCCAAAAGTGGAACTGTCAACTGTGTTAGCATAGTAAACAAGTGGGAGACCCAGTGGTGCAATCTGCAGGGTCCTATCAACTGCCATGTTTCTGATATTGTATGTCAAAAAGGCAGGTAATTAACTACATGTAGCTTGTAGTGAGTTGTCTCTTGCATAACCTTAGTGTGCAATAGCTAACAAATTATTGAAGGAACAAATGATCAAATGTCAATATTTGAATAAATATGTGCATATGCTCGAATAGCCATGCTTCCACTATAGCAAGAGCTTGCTTTGTGCTTTCAAATGATATTATCTTTACTTAGAACATTTTATATATTATCTTTGGCTGCACTGCTGTCCCGAGTGAAAAAGGACCCTAAGCATTAATATATCCGATTCAGTCCTAATGTCAAGATCATTTTTGCTCTTCATGAGAGTATGTTTAAACAACAAGCAGCAGAGCAGAGAAACATAACTTTCCAAGGGAATATTACATCGTGTGCTGGGTGTCTCTGACATGACCACTCCATTTCTCGCATTTCCATTTACACTCAATTAAAGCTGTCCCAAGGACCGAAATGGATCTCCCCCATATGTCCCATTGATTTATTGGTAGCGAGTAGGGGTTGTTGTGCTTATCCAGTAAGCAGGCTTCTGTAAACTCATACAGGGTATCTGTGTCTCTTGGCCACCGCGGAGAGCAATGTTTGTTGACCCAAGGGGTCCAAAGATAGCACAGCCACTGTAGGAAGATATCCTGCAGGGGCCTACGTTAGCAGATATTAATGAAGCTTATTTGTCTTTGTGGGTGCCTTCTAACTTTATAGCATGTACAGTTGAAGTCGGAAGATTACATACACCTTAAACACGTACATTTCAACTCAGAATTTCACAATTCCTGACATTTAATCGTAGTAAAAATTCCCTGTCTTAGGTCAGTTAGGATCATCACTTTATTTCAAGAATGTGAAATGTCAGAATAATAGTAGAGAGAATGACTTCTTTCAGCTTTTATTACTTTCATCACATTCCCAGTGGGTCAGAAGTTTACATACACTCACTGAGTGAGTGAGTGAGTGAGTGAGTCATTGTCCATTTGGAAGACCCATTTGCGACCAAGCTTTAACTTCCTGACTGATGTCTTGAGATGTTGCTTCAATATATCCACATCATTTTCCTCCTCATGATGCCATCTATTTTGTGAAGTGCACCAGTCCCTCCTGCAGCAAAGCACCCCCACAACATGATGCTGCCACCCCCCATGCTTCATGGTTGGGATGGTGTTCTTCGGCTTGCAAGCCTCCCCTTTTATCCTCCAAACATAACAATGGTCATTATGACCAAACAGTTCTATTTTTGTTTCATCAGACCAGAGGATATTTCTCCAAAAAGTACGATCTTTGTCCCCATGTGCAGTTGCAAACCGTAGTCTGGCTTTTTTATGGTGGTTTTGGAGCAGTGGCTTCTTTCTTGCTGAGCGGCCTTTCAGGTTATGTCGATATAGGACTCGTTTTACTGCGGATATAGATACTTTTGTACCTGTTTCCTCCAGCATCTTCACAAGGTCCTTTGCTGTTGTCCTGGGATTGATTTGCACTTTTCGCACCAAAGTACGTTCATCTCTAGGAGACAGAACGCGTCTCAATCCTGAGCGGTATGATGGCTGCATGGTCCCATGGTGTTAATACTTGCATACTATTGTTTGTACAGATGAACGTGGTACCTTCAGGCATTTGGAAATTGCTCCCAAGGATAAACCAGACTTGTGGAGGTGTACATTTTTTTCTGAGGTCTTGCCTGATTTCTTTTGATTTTCCCATGATGTCAAGCAAAGAGGCACTGAGTTTGAAGGTAGGCCTTGAAATACATCCACAAGTACACCTCCAATTGACTCAAATTATGTCAATTAGCTTATCAGAAGCTTCTAAAGCCATGACATAATTTTCTGGAATTTTCCAAGCTGTTTAAAGGCACTGTCAACTTAATGTATGTAAACTTCTGACCCACTGGAATTGTGATACAGTGAATTACAAGTGAAATAATCTGTCTGACAACAATTGTTGGAAAAATTACTTGTGTCATGCACAAAGTAGATGTCCTAACCGACTTGCCAAAAATATAGTTTGTTAACAAGATATTTGTGGAGTGGTTGAAAAACGAGTTTGAATGACTCCAACCTAAGTGTATGTAAACCTCCGACTTCAACTGTATATATACTGTATAGTTGTCACGTCCTGACCATAGAAAGCTGTTATTTGCTATGGTAGAGTAGGTCAGGGCGTGACAGGGGGGTTTTCTATGTTATGTTCTAGTTTTGTATTTCTATGTTGGGTTTTGTTTGGGATGATCTCCAATTAGAGGCAGCTGGTCCTCGTCTCTAATTGGAGATCATACTTAAGTAGGTGTTTTTCCCACCTGTGTTTGTGGGAGATTGTTTTTGAGTTTGTGTATGTTTCATCTCTGCGTCACGGTTTGTTTTGTTATTCAGTTTATTTATATGTATTGCATAGTTTGACAGTGAAAATAAAATGTGGAACGATAATCACGCTGCACTTTGGTCCGCTCCTTCCTACGACAACCGTGACAGAATCTCCCACCACCAAAGGACCAAGCAGCGTGGTATGGACCAGTGGACTATTGAGGAGATAAGGAGGAGTATATCCAGGGCTTTGGAGAATTTAGGGGCAGGAGAAAAGCGCCTCCCATGGGAACAGGTGGAGGCAGCGAGAGCACGGCAACAAGGGAAGCACGAGAGGCAGCCCAAAAATATTTTTTTGGGGGGGCACACGGGGACATTAGCAGAGTCAGATTGGAGACCTCAGCCAACTCCTCGTGCTTACCGTGAAGTGCGTGTCACCAGTCTGGCGCCACCTTTGCCAGCCCCACGCATCAGGTCTCTAGTGCGCCTGCCCTTTCCGGTGTGTCCTGTTCCTGCTGCTCGCACTCGTCCTGAGGTGCATGTTATCAGTCTGGCGCCACCTGTGCCAGCCCCATGCATCAGGCCTCCAGTGTGTCTTCCCAGTCCAGAGCTTCCGGCGACAGTTCCCAGTCCAGAGCTTCCGGCAACGTCACCCAGTCTGGAGCCTCCAGCGATGTTTCCAAGTCCGGTGAGACCTGTTCCGGCTCCACGTAAGAAGCCTCCAGTGATGATCCATGGTCCGAAGCCTCCAGTGATGATCCATGGCACGAAGCCTGTAGGGATGATCCATGGCCTGGAGCCTGTAGGGATGATCCATGGCACAAAGCCTCCAGTGGTGATCCATGGCACGGAGCCTGCAGTGATGATCCATGGCATGGAGCCTGCAGCGACGGTCCCCGGTCCGGAACCTCCTGAGACGGCCTACAGCCCGGAACCGCCTGAGACGGTCCGCAGTCCGGACCCTCCAGTGACGTTCCGCAGTCCGGACCCTCCAGCGACGGCCCGCAGTCCAGACCCTCCAGCAACGGCCCGCAGTCCGGACCCTCCAGCGACGGCCCGCAGTCTGGACCCTCCAGTGAGGGTCTTCAGCGACGGCCCGCAGTCCAGAGTCTCCAGCGGCGGGCCGCAGTCCAGAACCTCCAGCAGCGGCCCGCAGTCCAGAACCTCCGGTGATGATCCACGGTCCACAGTCCAGAACCTCCGGTGATGATCCACGGTCCGGATCCTTCGGCGACGATCCAGAGTCCGGTGACACAAAGCGGAGGGATCAGCGGGCGGAGTGAGGGTTACACCCCGATCCGCAGCTGCCTCCTCTGCTGGAGGATCCGCGGGATGAGAAGGTTCTGAGTACTGCACCAGAGCCGCCATAAACATTTGTCACCCTCCCTTACCCTCCCTTTTTTTTGTGTTGGTGCGTTCGGAGTCCGCACCTTTGGGGGGGGTAGTGTCATGTCCTGACCATAGAAAGCTGTTATTTTTTATGGTAGAGTATGTCAGGGCGTGACAGGGGGGGTTTCTAGTTTAGTTTTTCTATGTTGTTATGTTCTAGTTTTGTATTTCTATGTTGGGTTTTGTTTGGGATGATCTCCAATTAGAGGCAGCTGGTCCTCGTTGTCTCTAATTGGAAATCATACTTAAGTAGGTGTTTTTCCCACCTGGGTTTGTGGGAGATTGTTTTTGAGTTTGTGTATGTTTCAACTCTGCGTCACGGTTTGTTTTGTTATTCAGTTTATTTATATGTATTGCATAGTTTCACAGTGAAAATAAAATGTGGAACGATAATCACGCTGCACTTTGGTCCGCTCCTTCCTACGACAACCTTGACAACAGTATATGGTCAGCGGGTTGCCTACCTGGAATGATTCGTAGAGGGCAGAGGAGGAAGCTGAAAGGCTAGTTTGGATAGTCCATTAATTACACACCCTACCATGGGATTGATAATATGAGATATATATGAGATCTCTCAAACACCTATGAAACTAAATGTAATTTACCCATGTAAACGTTAGCTTTCACGTGGCAAGCAAGGGAACTCTAGCTGCGAGCCAATGATACATTATCATTTGAGGGTTCAAATAATCATTTGAGGGCTGGGTTTACGCTATTTGTTATAGTTAAGTAATTGATCATATCTTTGTAGACAGGTATGAGTGTATGGTTAAATTTTGATCACGACTGAGGATAGCCACAACATTTTTGCAGGATGGCACACTGGGCGACCGGGTGAGAGGGAGAACACTAGTGTACCTTTTCCAGTTGACATTCTTTTCTACACTTAAACAACCTTCCTGCGTCTGACCTGGAATGAGCACTGGAATTTCCGGTTTACAGAATAGCCTTGCCTGTCATGCCTCTGTGTGCCGCGACATGGGACCACCAGCCTGGGAGGCCTCCACTGGGCCCGGCATGTGAGGAAATGTATGTCTGTCCATCCATTCTCTTGTCACCATGTCTGTCATTCCCTACCCTAACACCCAGCGGCCACTGTGGATCAGACCTGGGTTCAAATAGCATTTGTTTTCTTTCAAATACTTGCGTCTGATTGAGTCTCCCTAGAGTGCAGATGGGCAGGATCTACACTTTTGGGACTGTTCCGTGCATTGGTTCCATTGTGCCAGTCAAGCTCAATCAAGTAAATTATTTCAAAAGAAAACATCATTTGAACCATGTCTGCCATGGATATACTGTCTTGGCTGTGGTTACTCTTTTGGCACATTCACACTACACTTAGCCCAGGGCTAAGAGCCACCTTAGCCCTGGGTAAAGGGATATGGTTAGCACCGACTTTTCGCGGTTAGCCCCAGAAACTTGGTGCCAAAATAGCCAGTGTAAAACAAGAACAACGCCTAGAATTCTCACTGTCCAATCACATAATTGCCTCATTCACTTAATTTACATATGCTCGAGATGCCAGTAACGCGTTCTGCATGAATTTATTTGTCAAAATAATATTATTTAATCCTTCCATCTGAGGACAAAAAACAGAGCACATTAAGAACAATGCAGTGTGAAAAGGCCTTTTATAGGAACAGTTAGGAACGCACATGACAGAAGAGACTTCCAAGAGGTTCTACAGTAATAACCTCAGTGTAGAGGCACAGGTATAGAATAAGCTTATAACCTGAATAGCTTACCCTAACCATTAGACAGTGAAACAAACAACTAGGGGTAATTGCATATACTCAGACAGAGTGCTATAGAAGTCCCAGTACAGGCTATGGAGCCCCTGTAGATATCCAACGACTGCGTCTGTACTTACTGTCAGGGTCGTTTTGTCATTACCACATTCTTTCCACCCCCGAGTCATCTAACTAAGCATGACAAGCCCCAATGTGCACAGGCAAGTTCAATGACAGGGGTGCGGATCTCTCTCCCCAGCATGAGGAGGGCAGGAGGTGGAGTCTTGGACAGTGGAGCGGCATGCCATGAGGACCATAGGCAGGTGCTTGTCCCAGTCATGCTGAGGTTTGGCAGAGACGATGGCCAGCTGCTGTCCAAGCGTTTTGTTGAAGCGCTCCACAAGGCCATAACTTTGAGGATGGAGAGGAGTAGTGCGGGTCTTGTGCATACCCAGCCTCTCACACATGGTGACGAACACACAGGACTCAAAGTTTCTGCCTTGGTTGCTGTGGAGGGACTCCACAGCTCCAAACCTGCTGAACATCCCTGCTGTCAGGGCATCGACTATGGTCTCTGCCTCCTGGTCAGGCAGAGCAAAGGCCTCGGGTCATTTATTAAATAGTCCATGGCCGTGAGCACCCAGCGGTTTCCACTGTCTGTGGTGGGGAATGGCCCAACTACATCCACTCCCCCCCTCTCTATGGGAGCCCCAAACGGAAACTGTTGGAGCTGAGCATGAGAGTGGCTTGGAGGGCCCTTTCTCGCTGTGCAGTTGTCACAGCGGTGGTAAAAGTCCTCCACATCCCTCTTGTGCTGCCCCCAGTAAAAGCCCTGACGGAGGCGGCAGAGTGTTTTTGTGCTCTGGAACACAGCCTCCTGCAGTGCTTTTGGGATCACCACCTGCAACATCTCCTCTCCCATAGCTGACTCCTTCCATGCCCGCTGTAGCACGCCATCAGCCAGTCACAGTCTCTCAAAGTGAGTGAGAGCGCCACTGTGAGCGGAGAGAGTGCTGTGAGAGAGAGCTGTGTGTGGAGGAGGGGGTCTGTGCCACAGTGTGTTGGGCAAGCAGGCCTGTCTGCTGTGAGCTGCAGACTGTTGACGTGGCTGAATGGGGGCAGCAGCAGGGACGGGACACAGACCTACAGCCAGGGCTACAGTGGGTGAAGGCGCAGCTGAGGCCTCCATGGGAAGAGGTGGCAACCTCTTGCCCAACACACTGTGGCACAGACCCCCTCCTCCACACACAACTCTCTCTCACAGCACTCTCTCCGCTCACAGTGGCAGCAGCCATCTGCAGGCACAGGGCCGAGGGGACATGGCGTCGGCATTGGAGTGGTGTGCCCCTGCCCTGTGCACCAGTGTGCGGCAGCCACCCTCTCCAACACACGCCATAGCGCTCCCAAGGGCTGAATGGAAGGAGCTGCCATGGGCCAGGATGTTGTTGAGGTATATGCCATCCAGCAACCTGTCCATCAAATGCTCAAAAGTAGCCTGAGCGTTGCACAGGCCGAAGCACAGGACCTCGAATGGCATGGCCCAGGCTCACGGAGGGATGTGTCGTGGAGGTAGCTGGGGGAATGTAACACACAGCGGTAGGTGACACACGGGTTTGTTGGGTTGTGTGAATGTGACATTAGGGGGGGGCCATGTTGACTGCCGGCCCTCCCTGGAAGCTCAGTGTGACCCCATTTAGGACTAACTGGCAGCAGGTGCTCCTAAGAAAGTCCAACCCCTGAATACTAGGGTCCTGCACAGCTGCCACCCACACAGGATGATGCACATGTCATTATTCCCTTCCCTTTCATGGGTGCCAGCTCACCTGTGACTGTGCGGAGCTGCACAGTTGTGGGCTCAAACTGAGTCCAACCTGGCACAATATCCAGCCTCACCAGGGTTACTGTGGACTCAGTGTCCACCAGTGCAGAGCAGGGCACCCCCTCCACAGTGACTGGAACATGACAAAAAAAAACAACACAGTTCCAGCCCACCACAACGACAGGCTCCCTCCGCATGCCCTCATCTGCTTCTGGGGGACGTGGAGCCTTGCTCCCCCGTGCGTGTCGGTGGGCTCCTCTTGAAGATGGTGGTGGTTGGGAAAGAGAGCCAGGGGTCCGCACTGCCCCATCTATGCGGACCCCAAGCCATTTCCCTGAGCTCTGGGGGACATAGGGTAATCCCGGCGCAGATGGCCTGACTGGCCACACCCCCAGCAACCCTGGGACTAGGGCATGTGTTTTGTGCCGCCTGTAATGACACAGCACGAATAAGTTCAGTCATTTCAGCCACCCATGCAGGCTTTTCCGGCTCTGGGCTGCTCTGCCCCCCATCCCGCATAGTGGGTCTGTCTCCCTGCACCCCCACCGAAGTCCCAGCTGAAGTCCCAGCCCAAATGAGCTCCCTCTCCAAAGCCATCTGCAATGACTCAGGATGAGCCAGCTGGGTCTGTATGCGCAGCTCCGTAGGAGAAAGCGCCTGGATGAACTGGTCCCGTGCTAGCTCGCACTGCAAAGAGGGGGGCATGTGAGCATATGCCCGCTGAGAGAGGCTCTCAATGTCATTAGCTAGCACCTGTAGTGGCTCTCCAGGCTGCCTGCGTCTATTACTCAGTTCTGAGCGCAGCAGCCCAGGCTGTACACACTGTCCGAAGTGCCTCCTCAGTGCTTCTTAACAGATACGGAGGCAATCGGGAACTGAGTGCCGCATGTTTGTTTACAACCTGAGCCCCAGATTCCTTGTCCCGCAGGATCGACATCACCCCTTCGGTCTGCCCACCAGAATCCACTCAAAGCACAGTCAACGGAGCACTCATGCCTGCTTCAGCCGCCATCATTCTAGCGGTCTCCCTCAAGCGGCCTCTGTGCTCTGATGCCCTGATCTCCTCAGCCAGATCCTCTGATGTCCATGCACACGCACCTCCTTGGCCATAATTGTCCCCTACCTCCACCTTCACTTTCGGATTCCCTCTAAGCATTTTCAACCCCTGTTCTCATGTATGTTCTCATGTTCGTTAGCTAGCCACGGTAGTCAGCTAGCTAGCTGGCTAACTTTTATCTACGTTTTTACTTCTGACACCAATGTAATGACCTGCCTAGATCATAAAGGAACAATTGTCCAGAAAGAGCCTTGACTTTACGAATTCACGGTTTATTAACCCAACTCCACACAGGCTACTGTTTGGCCGTAGCCCATGCCAAATAAATGAAAGATACCTGTATAAAACAACCGTAACCTTCTCTTGTGAAGACCAGACATAAGAGGGAGAACAATGGCTAAACATGGCCTTAAACTTGCAATGCTCCACCCCGTGCCAAACCCCTCCCCACCACTACACCAACCACCAGGATGCCCGGCATCAGAACATTCCAGGCATTCCCGTGATTGGCAGATAGCAGGTTGATTGGCATGTCGGACCCCGCGAACACTGGGTACTGGTAAGTACAACACAACTAACTGCATAACACATAACACACAGCTGTCTGTGCGGGTCGCTACAATATATATATATATATATATATATATATATATATATATTGATATATGAAATTAAATAATAATGCATTTTGATGTACAATATCTAATCATGTTGCAATATGATTATCAAAAGAATAGCCTAATATAATAAACATTCTGTAAATTATTGTCTTTTATTAACAGTTTCACTTTTTCATCCCTCATCACCCTACTTACTATGACACACCCCTCATTATGGTCATTGGTGTATCATGTGGCTCAAGTGGGTAGAGCAGCATGGTGTATACACCGCTAGGGTTGTGGCTTCGTTTCCCACAGGGGCCCACTTTGTAAAAAGTATGAACATTTGTGCACTCACTAGTGTAAGTTGCTCTGGATAAGACTGTCTGCTAAAATAAAAATGTATTACACTCTTTGTCTACATAACCTGATTCAAGCATTCATGATATTACCCTGAAGAAGGTACAGGGATGCTGAAACTTTGGTGTTTTACTCTGAGCTTTGAGTGTGCGACTCTTTTTATAGCCTACAGTTTACTCGCCATTAGTCAGCACCTCTATTAACTTTTTAGGGGTGCGCCACCTCATGCTTTTCACCAAAAACATGTTTTCAAATGATTTCACATGTGAAATTTCAAATATGAAATCATGAGTTTTTTCCATAAGGGGAGGACACAAAAGTGTGTTTGTGCTCTAATGGGACATTCATTGTTTTCTTGTATTGTGTTATTGACCAAATTGGGTTAAGGACAGTCACTACTGTAATTAAATATTCATAGAGAATGTCTCAGTTGTAAAAATGTTGTACCGGGAATAAACACAATATGCAATCGTACATGCATATGTGTGTGTGTGTGTTCTTCATTGACTAAATTAGGTGGAATGAAAAAAAAGACAAGCTTTAGAAACTAAATCAAATATGGGCCTTATGTGAGGCTGGAGCTTTGTCCAGGATTCATCAGGAGGCATCCCCCAGGCAACAATCCATTTGTTGGGTTGGGTATCGATCTGGAGGTCCAGGGATAAAGGACTCCTTCCACCCAGGGAGCCTGAGCAGGGGACGGACCTGAACTGGTACTCCAAGATGAAAACCTCTTGCTGTATGTCTATCTGAGGGAGAACAGGCTAGAGGAGCTGGATGCACTGGATGGAGAGGCTGAGGCTAGCAGGCTGGAAAGGGCACCCTCAGGGGGGAACCTGCAGCCCTTACTGCCATCTATGGCCCGTAGAGTCTCCTCCTGCTGTCCTCGCCGATCATCACCTCAAAGTCATGGAACATAGCTTACAGTGTCCATATTAGGACAGCATGAGGCTGACAACTCCCTGAGAGGTTGACACCTCATTATGACTCTGAGGCTACTCTTGTATGGATACCATATACTGTATATAGCATTCTTATTGTTATTTTATTGTATAACTATTTCCTTTTTTTATTTCTTACTTTTTAACTCTGCATTGTTGGGAAAGGGCTCGTAAGTAAGCATTTCACGGTAAAGTCACTGCTTCAATTTGGCACATGTGACAAATACAATTGTATTTTATTTGATACTAGCAAGATAAAATGTGAATAATCTGTCTCACTTCTCTGCTCACCATATCAGCGTAGCGTATGAGAACTGGGTGAATCTCAAGCTCCATCAGCAGGTCTCCCAGCAATTTCCTCCCATGGTACCTCTCCATCCTCAACCTCCTCTCAAGCTCCAGACTCGGTTTGAGGCCCAGCTCCTCTGCCTTCCTCTCCCCCACCTCACTGGCCTCCTGCTGGGCCTCATGTTCTAACATCAGCCTCACCTGTCGGATCTTGGCCTGGAGGTCCTGGATTCTGTAGGTGGCCTTCTGTAACCTCACCTCCAGAGCTAGCACCCACTGCTCTTTCCCTGCCAAAGCCATAAGCTCCCTCCTAGACTTCCTCAGTCTGGCTTGGGCATCTCTGGCCATTCCCTCCCTTCTCCTCACAACCAGGATATGGTCATCATTCCCTTCTCATCTCTCTCCGGTAGACCTCTGGGGATATCTGGATAGCCTTCAACCCACCTCACCCTGTTCTCCTACCCCTGTGTCAATGCTGGTGCAGGTCTACCCACTGGTAGGCAAGTCGGGCAGCCCTTGAGCTCTTATAGAGGATATCCGGTACAAGCCATTGAACCTTGACAAACCACTCTGTTTTGGTGGCTGTGCGCTGTACTCAGATTATCGCATGGTGTGCTTTCACCGTAAAGCTTTTTTGAATTTGACACAGCGGTTGCATTAAGGAGAAGTTTATCTATAATCCTATGCATAACTCTTGTATCTTTCATCAAAGTTTATGTTGAGTATTTCTGTAAATTGATGTGGCTCTCTGCAAAATCACCGGGTGTTTTGTAGGCAAAACATTACTGAACATAATGCGCCAATGTAAACTGAGATTTTTGGATATAAATATGAACTTTATCGAACAAAACATACATGTATTGTGTAACATGAAGTCCTATGAGTGCCATCTGATTAAGATCATCAAAGGTTAGTGATTTTTTTATCTCTATTTCTGCTTTTTGTGACTCCTCTCTTTGGCTGGAAAATGGCTGTATGTTTTTTTGTCACTAGGCGCTGACCTAACATAATCATATGGTATGCTTTCGCCGTAAGGTCTTTTTGAAATCAGACACTGTGGCTGAATTAACAAGACGTTTATCTTTAAAATGGTGTATAATACTTGTATGTTTGAGGAATTTTAATTATGAGATTTCTGTTGTTTTGAATTTGGCGCCCTACAATTTCACTGGCTGTTGTCGAGGTGGGACGCTAGCGTCCCACATATCCCAGAGAAGTTAAGAGTCAGAGGTCAAAGGGACATTCCAATCAGAAGTGGCAGTGTGCTCGTCTTCGTCAATGACGTGCATGTTTTTGCAGAGAGGGACTATCACTTTCTCGCCAACGTTCTCTTTCATGGCGCCCAGATGTTCGACGAATGAGAGAAGCCACGTGATGCAGTGTTTTGTGTCTGAGCCTCTGTAGCCACTGACTACCACCACAGGCACCTCTGTAACCTCGGAGAGGAGAACCCACAGCTGCTCCAAGCTGTTGATTCATCCTGGAGTTTCATGGTCAGGGCACACAAGACTGACTGAAGAGCGTACATATTGAAGGAGTGTTTGCAGTGTTGGACATGGTCCTGGAATGAGGCACTCTCTCTCTTGAGGCAGGTGTACAGGTTATCCATGGTTCCTACTTTCCCATCTAGCAGCACCTATCTGAGGCAACATTTTCCATTACACCAATAAGACACACTGTCCAAACAACACAGTTTTTCACTTTCACAAACAAGTATTTTCAGTGCGGACCCTGAGCCATCTGTATGTTTGCCCTGACACTAACGATATTATGCAGACAACTAAGTGAAATGGAAATGTTTTCATATGACCATTCCTGCACATTTCACAAGTCGCTAATTGATTATTATTATATTATGTGTATGTTGCTTAGCAGCTCGAGATGGATGTGCATTAGCGAAATCATTGAATCATTACATTTTGCACTTAGGGAAAAAATACATGACGGGGGTGCTGAAAGGTATTTTCACAGGACTCCTGAAAGATTCATCTGTCAAGTGGTCGTCTAGTCGAGGCAAATGAAACACCGCAAAATGGTGTTCAAATTTTCCATTGCTCATTCTTGAGTTTAATTGAAAGGAGCAGAGTGAAGAGAAGGGTGCTGTTTTGACAAAAGCTAACACCCAAAACAAAACATTTGACTGATGAGATGAAAGATTTGAGGGTGAAATTTTCCAGCTTTGCTTTAATTGCTTGTAAAGAAAGTGGGGGCCTCCAAGTCTAAAGGCTTCATGAGGAATAGTGGCCATTAGGCTTTAAAAAAAGGAATTAAAAAGGTAAGTAAATATGTGTGTGATTGTGTGTCTTAGCCTCCGTGTGTGTCCATGCCTTACCGTGGTAGGGCTGGATGCTCATCAGAACATTCTGACAGTTGTGATCTGCAATCCAGGCCTCTTGCCATTCTTCAATCCATCTCGGGAACATTCCCAGAGTGCTGCATTCCAGAAAAATTGTCCTGAGACCCGAGATGTTTTTAGAACAAGAGAGACTTGGAAAAGTTCAACCACTCTCTCCTAGGAAACAACTACTGGCACAGCCATACAACCCTAAACAGTGCCTTTTTCAAACTTGTTTGGACACTTCAAATTGTAATTTAATTCATATCCTTCATAGTTTATGGAACAGATCACATTACCTTTTGGGATTTAAGAATAACATTGACATACATTACATACAGAGGGTACTATATTATTGTGCTAGTGGCTGCCAAGCCATAAATATGTCTCCCTCACTCTGGCAACTATAGGCTTAAACATGCTGTCACTAAGCAATGCCATAGGGGTGTGATAGCTACAAGTCACTCCTATTGCACTGGCTCTGGGCCCTGTCAATGTGTCGAGAGGCGAGTGTCACAGTCTGCAGGACATCTAAAAGCTTTTCTGTTTACACAGCTCTACATCGGTTTTCAGTGTTTTATAAGGTAAAGAAAGAGACAGACAGGCATGGACATAAACATAGGCTCATGAGTAAAGGTGGCTATTTCACATAGCAGTACTGCTCCTTTGGCTATAGTAGTCGATCAAAAACAACGACAGGAGTGTTGTCTTAAAAGTTATAGGACATGAGAATTTTTAACAAGTAGTTAAAAAGTCACAGAATAAAAAAAATATATGTTATTGAGAGTTTCTAAATAAATGAGATGGTTAAGTTATAACCCTTTTTTTAAAGGCTTCTCTGGAGCATATTGACTACAGAGAAATAAACAAAAGGCTTTATAATTACAAGTAAACTTTTTGCTTGATTGTAGGATTGGGTTACATTTGGTACCTTCCAGTATCAGGATTGAGAAACTCTTGGGTGTGTAAAAGGACTTTATCCATATCTGTCAGTGTGGTATGTGTGCTGAGAAACAGCTTGCCTGTGTGTGCATGAAATATATATCTCATAGTAGACAATCGAATAAAAAGGTAATGCAATGATGGTGGCGGTCGTAGCGTTAAATTGAATTGAACAATCTACACAACGTATTTTTCCTCATCCACTACTGCAGATAGATCTTGGGCCTATTTAGGCCATATAAAATGTAGTTCAAGTTGAAATCACGTCACAATTCACACAGTTTTACTCATGACACACAACAACAATACTACCCATTGTCTTGTGGCTTGCTATTAGCCCGGAGACACAGAGGGGTCAAGAGCAGGTCTGGGAGCAGATTTATGGCGTGTAATTACTCAGGAAATATCAGTAGGGGGAGAAAACTCGACACTGTGTTACTCTCAGATAAATCTATTGCCTCTCCCTACTGTCCAATCTATTTAGGTAATATAGAACTGTAATACGATACTTGAAACCCCAGAAAATATGGACATGAGGGGAGGGTGACTTTTTTAGTGGAACTAGGGTCATCAATTTACAACTTAACAAAACTATTTAATTGGATGCTGTCTGTATGTGTGTGCATCTCTGTGTGTCTGTATGCACTTCTGTGTGCCTACAATAGGGATGTGTTGTGGTCACTGTATGTGTACTGTTTGTGTCTGTCTGGTGTACAGTGTGTGTCGGTTACCCCAATATATGTTGCTGGTTAGGGGTAGAGAGCGGATCACCAAGCCTGTAGCCTCTCTCCCCATCCCTTCTTCCCCCATCTAGGCCCTCCACCCCACCCATTTTAACATTTTAACATACCAACATTTAAGGCCTGCTTGTCCGTTTCACTTGGGAATAGCCGGAGCATGGGGTTTTAAATATAGAAGCATGGGAAAGGAAGCAGCCTGACAGTGGTTTAGAGCTGGGAGATTGCATAAGCACAACTCCCAGTCCCACGGACTGATAAGACCCTGAATCACCAAAGGGGTTCTCGTTCGCTGCATCCGTGAAACAAAGTTTCCTCGGTTAGTTGGTTTTCAGCAGCGACTCTACTTCACAGGAGACCAACTGGGCTTCAGACTTTGCGTGTGACCTTCTAGGGACAGAAGATGAATTAATCTACAGATATAAGTCAAGGTATTATCTTACCTCATTTGCACACACTGTATATAGACTTTTTCTACTGTATAATTGACTGTATGTTTGTTTATTCCATGTGTAACTCTGTGTTGTTGTATGTGTCAAACTGCTTTGCTTTATCTTGGCCAGGTCGCAGTTGCAAATGAGAACTTGTTCTCAACTAGCCTACCTGGTTAAATGAAGGTGAAATAAATAAATAAAAAATGTATCCAGTGGCGTAAAGTACTTAAGTAAAAATACTTGAAAATTAAGTATTTTGTTGTTGTAGTTGTGTATATGTACTTTAGTTTACTACACTACATTCCTAAAGAAAATATTTACCTTTTACTACCATACATTTTCTCTGACAACCACAAGTACTCGTTACATATCGAATGCTCAGGCAGGACAGCAATATTGTCAAATTTACGCACCTATTAATACAACACATCGTCATCCCTACTGCCTCTGATCTGGCGTATTCACTAAACACAAAGAGTGTGTTTATAAATGAGTGCTGGCGTGTGCCCCTGTCTGTTCATAAATTTAAAAAACTAGAAAATCGTGCCATCTGGTTTGCTTAATATAAAGAATATGATATATAGCTTTATATATTATTTTTTTACTTTTACTTAAGTAAATCGGTTGGGTGCAGTCAATTGCTGTACTTTTTAACTAATTGTTTGGTGTTTTTATATCTACTCACAACTCCCAGTATAACTTTTCACTTTAAATGACAAATCCATCCTGGTTGTACCACTGTATCAGTTTTGACAGTATACGTAGACACAAACCGTATATTAGAACATTTAGATAGTACATTTGTCTGCATTCCTCTCCACATCTGTTTTTAGTGACTAACATGTCCCAAGAGATAAATTCATTAATTTAGAAAATATTCAGTAAACAGCTGGCCATTCACTTTTTACCAGCTGTTAGAGATAAAAATACAAATGTTTAGTGTCAAACAATACAAAGCAACTTGATATTTCAAGCGGATGTTCTCTCTCTCCCTCTTCAGTCATCTATTTTTAAAGAAATAAATGACACGACAAGCCGTTACCCATTTGAGTCACTCTTATCTGCACCGAAAGTATGCTAGCCATTTTTTTGTTGATTATTGAGGGCGAAGTGAGGTGTTAATCTGGCAGGGCATGGATTAATAAGTAATTTTTCAAACTGCTACAAGTTGTTCGAAAATGATGTGTAAAAGCAGTTGCTGGCATGCATTTGCCAGACTGTAATGTAGTTATCTGGAGCCTGGTTCTGGCATCAGCCGGTTTTCAACCCTATTGCTAGTGTACCATGTGGTCTTAATGATGCCAGCCTGAGGCCAGAGACCTTTACTTTACATTTGCCTTGTAATCTAGAAGATCAAATGGTGGGAAACAACATGTTGATGGTGATGATACTCAGTAGGACGCACTATCTGCACACCTGATAGGTAGTTGCAGGTGCAAACATTACGTATTTCCATTACTGAATTGTCATTGTTTGATTAACTATGGACAGTATCTATTTCTGACAGATGGAAAATCGACAGACTATTTTGACCTGCCATATTGTGATCCACATGGCCTTAGCACGTGAGCAACAATTACACTACTTCGCTTGACTTGGTCCTCCAACCTACTTTTCAATACTCTTCTTTTGAGGACAGTTGAATTTTTATCCTGCTACAGCAATGTCTACAGCAGTCTAGTCCTCTAATTGTCATGCTACAGCAAAAACATATAAGGCCTTTAAAAGTGGGGGAGAAAGCAGTACAGTGCCTTGCAAAAGTATTCATCCCCCTTGGCGTTTTTCCAATTTTGTTGCATTACAACCTGTAATTTTAATTAGATTTGTATTTGGATTTCATGTAATGGATATGCACAAAATAGTCCAAATTGGTGACGTGAATTGAAAAAAATAACTTGTTTAATTATTTTTTTTTTACTTGTAAAAATGTAAAATTTGTGCGTGTATATGTATTCACCCACTTTGCTATGAAACCCCTAAATAAGATCTGGTGCAACCAATTACCTTCAGAAGTCACATAATTAGTTAAATAAAGTCCACCAGTGTGCAATCTAAGTGTCACATGATCTCAGTATATATACACCTGTTCTGAAACGCCCCAATGTCTGCAACATCACTAAGCAAGGGGCATCACTAAGCAAGGGGCACCACCAAGCAAGCGGCACCATGAAGACCAAGGCGCTCTCCAAATAGGTCGGGGACAAAGTTGTGGAAAGGTACAAATCAGAGTTGGGTTATAAAAAAATATCCGAAACTTTGAACATCCCACAGAGCACCATTAAATCCCTTTTAAAAAATGGAAAGAATATGGCACCACAACAAACCTGCCAAGAGATGGCCGCCCACCAAAACTCACGGGCCAGGCAAGGAGGGCATTAATCAAAGAGGCAACAAAGAGACCAAAGATAACGCTGAAAGAGCTGCAAAGCCCCACAGCGGAGATTTGATTATTTGTCCATAGGACCACTTTAAGCCGTACACTCCACAGAGCTGGGCTTTACGGAAGAGTGGCCAGAAAAAAGCCATTGCTTAAAGAAAAAAAAATAAGCAAACAATTTTGGTGTTCGCCAAAAGGCATGTGGGAGACTCCCCAAACATATGGAAGAAGGTACTCTGGTCAGATGAGACTGAAATTTAGCTTTTTGGCCATCAAGGAAAAAGCTATGTTTTGTGCAAACCCAACACCTCTCATCACCTCGAGAACACCATCCCCACAGTGAAGCATGGTGGTGGCAGTATCATGCTGTGGGGATGTTTTTCATCGGCAGGGACTGGGAAACTGGTCAGAATTGAAGGAATGGTGGATGGCACTAAATACAGGGAAATTCTTGAGGGAAACCTGTTTCAGTCTTCCAGAGATTTGAGACTGGGACGGAGGTTCACCTTCCAGCAGGACAATGACCCTAAGCATACTGCTAAAGCAACACTCGAGTGGTTTAAGGGGAAACATTTAAATGTCTTGGAATGGCCTAGTCAAAGCCCAGACCTCAATCCAATTGAGAATCGGTGGTATGACTTAAATATTGCTGTACACCAGAGGAACCCATCCAACTTGAAGGAGCTGGAGCAGTTTTTCCTTGAATAATGGGCAAAAATCCCAGTGGCTAGATGTGCCAAGCTTATAGAGACATACCCCAAGAGACTTGCAGCTGTAATTGCTGCAAAAGGTGGCTCTACAAAGTATTGACTTTGGGGGGTGAATAGTTATGCACGCTCAAGTTTTCTGTTGTTTTGTTTTATTTCTTGTTTATTTCATAATAAAAAATATTTTGCATCTTCAAAGTGGTAGGCATGCTGTGTAAATCAAATGATACAAATCCCCCCAAAAATCTATTTTAATTCCTGTTTAAGGCAACAAAATAGGGAAAATGCCAAGGGGGTGAATACTTTCGCAAGCCACTGTATATCTCCGAACTGTCCTATTCCAAATAGAATAGCTTTGTGGTCCAACAGTTGTTTCCCTGTCAGTTTTTATACCACCTAAAAATAATGGACAAACACATTCTAACTAGTGTCTACTGATTCAGTAGTACTAAAAGAGACATGTGAGACTGTGGAATATTTCACTGCCTCTTCCCTCGCTCCGTAATGGTCTGGGATTTATATGAAACATAATTTTTGGTTGACACAGCCATGGACATGAAATCACCAACCCACTACCTATAATCTTCAGTTCTATCGAATGGTTGATGTTTTTTTCTCTTATTTTGTAATGATTGGGAGTTGGGATAAACGGGTCTGCTGTCACGATGTGTTTACTTTTCACCAACTCTTGTTTATTTCTAGGGCTTAGCGAGGGAGGCTACGTTGCACAGTGCAACAGGCTGACGTTCGACCACTACGTGCATGGCTACTGCCTCCCAAACTTCAACCAGAGCATGGAAGCTAGCAACTATCAGCACAGATGTCCCTGGCCAACCTTTAAAGGGTGCGTGTGTGTACCCCTACAACAGAGGGGTTTGGTGTACAGCCTGACCTGTCTCTAGCCTTCCTGCCTATTGTATTTTGTATTGGGGGGGAGGCTGAGCTCACATCCCCTGGCTGATGAGTGAAAACAGAGGAAAGGGCTAAGTATAGCCGCGTATGACCATTTTTAATGGCTATATAGGTAAAGATATATGACCTTTAGTCATTCGAAAGTCAGACTTTTCCTGTCTCCAGTGTTTTTTGTGTAACTTCAGGTTTGAGCTAATTACATTTTTTTGGGGGGGGTAGTCTAGTGTACATGTCTAGCCACACTGCTCCACTCGTATTTCTCCGACATCACATGTTTGTTCAGAGCGAAGATGTAGTGCTAGCCCATTAATTACAATGTAATAATTCATATATTACTGTTGACATCGCCTGCAGGGCCCAAGCCCTGGAGAACTAAATGGTGTGTTAGGGTGGTGTCTCTTTAACACGGGGAACAGAACAACCGGTTACACCCTGAAATTTGAGCGATTGGTTCACAGTAGTCCAGGCTGTTTAGTACATGCAACTTTTATTAGTCTGTTTTGACAGTGGCTCCGGCCCATTTCTCTCCCATTTCTTCCTGAAGTGTGCACTTGTTCACTCCCCACTAAAAGGAATGGAGTGAGTGAATGCCCACTTCAGGAGAGAAATAGAGAATTGGAACATTACGTTTTTTTCCCCTTTTCACCATCAGCTCCTACATCATTTTGAAGCACTGTGTGGAACAAGTGGCCACCAGTACCAGGTGTGTGGAGCCTTCACTGAAGGATGACATCTTCCTAGAGGTGCACCAGATGTTCTTCTCACTCTGCTCGCGTGTGGAGGACCCGGCTTTCGCTGTCCTGATGTTGCTGATTCTGCCTTGTATCATCACCATTCTGTTCCTCCCCCTGCTGTGTGACCACATCACCACATCCACTGGGCTCTGAGAGCCAACCCTCTTGGTGGACAAATCTTACAAATGCACACACACACACACAAAATACACATTCACGTGAGACACACTAGACGTAGCAAATAGTAAGTTGGATATCTGTTTAACATTCATAAACACACATTTTTGCATACCCATATATTGTATGTTGAATAATGGTACTTAGTATTGTAATACATTGTTATGTTCTTAAATAAGTCTTGAATAAAAATTTGATAGATTTATTTGAAACACATAAAGATTTATTTGAAACACATAAATATTTATTTTCAGACAAAAAAATAATTTGTTTTACAGTAGTTTGAAAACCCCTTTACAATAATAACAGGCTGAACCGCTATTCAAGTATCCACATAACATAAGTATCTTTCAGTATTGCTAATGCTAAAGTAATTCATAATTTATCATAAAATGAACTCATACTTTTTTTTCTCAGACAGACAAACCCCACTTCATCAGGTATCATTTGCAAAGCAGAAAGACTTATCTTTGTGTGTGTGTGTATGTGTGTCACTATATTTGTGTGACATGGCTTCAGGCTGATTTTAACACAGGTATAGCATGTATAAACCATACTCACCTTCTTAAGAGTGACACTAAAAACATGGTCCTTCATTGAGGGATATGTCATAAGTCCTTCATTACAAGTGAGCTGCAGAAAATCCTTTAAATGCCACAAGACCGTCAATTAAAGTCAAATTCACCTACCTAACAATAAGCCCGTTAATCTACTTCCCCAGAGTCTGATGAACTAGTGGATACCATTTTTTGTCACTGCATCCAGTATGCAGGAAAGTAGTTTTGTGAGTCAAAGCTAACTAGCATTAGCACAATGAGCTAACTGTTCCAGTAGACTTCCAGTCATTGTGTTAATGTTAGTTAGCATTGAGGTAACTAGCTCGTAGCTTCATTGCCAAAATCTTGAACTATCCCTTTAAAGGGGACCTTCACCTTTATAACTTTATATTCATTACAAGGTGCAAACTTGGAGGACATGTTGGGAATGACCCATTAATTAAAATTAAAGAAACTGGACATACAATAGGATGTTGCCACAGGGTTAGCAGTGCTATCTTATTACTTATGAAGGTAGATACATAACAAAGATATACAGGTAATCTAATTGCATACATTTCTGATTGTCTACAGTACTTCTTAATGCCTTCACAAATGTCCTAGTCATCCAATCAAATGAAGAAAAAAAAGGTCCAGAGACTTCAAGTGAGAGAAGGGTAAGTAACAGCGGCTAAAAAAATAACGCTATATTCCTAGATTTTGGGTGGGTGGTCTGGTCTGTGCTACCATGGAGGTATCAGGCGACGAAACATTGTGGATTCCCAACATCTAACATGCCAGGCCTTTTTCACGGGCCTAGAACTATTTTCTTTTCATGTCCCTGCTCCAAAACTTGAGGAATCCAGACAGAACAGAAGAAAGTGGCAACACTATACCTTTTTATTATCTTGAATAATAACCACTCTTCCAAATCGTTCTTTTTTCGTAGTGACTGGGTGATTGTTTTACTGAGTGTAGGCCTATCCACCACAGGGCCACGGGGATCTCTGGTAGCCCTCAACACACCAGCAAGCCCGTGTTCTCAAACAACAAAGACCTTTTGACTTCACATCGAGTGAGGGGGAAGCTTTCTCCCCTTGCCCTCTTACCATTTTCATGTCTGCCGCCATGGTAACTGTGATACCTTTTGCCTTTGACATGCCAAACGCACTGCCAGTAGCTGTCTATTACTCCAAGCCCAGAGTAAAGCACGACCACTTTGGTCTGAGATTCTATTGACTTAAGTCCTTCCTTCAGAAGCCAAGTTGACGCTAGCATACCTCCAGTTTAACAGAGCAGCAGAAGAGACAGTGCAGACAAAGTAGAGCCTATCAAAACAACATTCCTGGAAACTTACTATATAGGCCTATACATTCAATAAGTCTCACATGGTAGGGCTAAGCAGGTTGTCCATACACAACATGCCATTGCAATCCCAGTATCTACACTCTTAGGGAAAAAAAGGTGCTAAGTAGTAGTACCATGTAGGGTTCTTCGGATTGTCCCCATAGGGGAACCCTTTGCAGAGGATTCTACCTCGAATCTTTTATATAGTGTTCGTTATAGAACCCCCTGTATATGGTTCTACCTAGAGCATGCTGGGAAATACTGTATGATATATGGTTCTATGAAGAACCCTTGCCTTCCAAGGTACCCTTCTTGCCTTCCAAAGAATCCTTATTGCCATCTAAAGAATTATCAAAGAACCCTTTCCTCCAAAAACAGTTCCTTGTAAGGGAAAGGGTTCTACCTAGAACCTTTAAAATTCTAAGAACCCTTGTCTTCCAAAAAGGGATCTTCAGATAAAAAAAAAACGTTCTTGGAAGAACCCTATCCCTCCGCAAATAACCTTTTTTTTTCTAAGAGTGTAGTGTTTGTACAACAAGAGTCAATAAGACATGTGATGTTACACTTCTCTAGTGGGGTCTGTTTAAGAAATAAAAAAAACAGCAGTATCATATTATACAATACATCTTTTCGTGAATTTCAGCAGACGCTTCAATATTTGAAACATGGTCTCCACTTCACGTGTATCAATTTAAACCTATGGTTCTGCAGCACAGTACATGATAACGTAGTCCATTTTAAACAGACAGACAAACATTCTGTGTGGGGTATAAACTTGAACCTTGGGGAAAAGAGTCCATTCCAATCACTGTACATGTTAAACACATGCCAAGTTGTATATAATCACTTCTGAACCCCCTGTGTGTATAATTTTAAATATTTACTTGAATGATTTGTGTACACAACAGGGACACAAAACCAATGATCAATGATGTATTTGCTTTCCAAAGGTTAGTTTTACCTGATGCTATAGTACCCTTCACATCCAACAGTTGCCTACAGAACATGGAAGTACACAATGACAGTGGTGCTATACAGTGAATTTGACACCTGTGGCATAATTCCAGTGACTTTGACAAAGGTTTTGAATACTGTTAATAATTGCAAATTCCTCCAACTAACAGGCATTTAGAATGCATCCCATATGTCAATATCGCTTCATACAATTTTGGCAACTAACAAACTAAAGTAAATAGGTAGGCTAACATTTAATTCGGTAAGGTCACGAAAAATTTAAACATGTTCAAGGTCAGCAGATCTCAATGTGTTTACTTGTATGCATCCACAATCATTGGATTGGCCTGTTGGACAGAATATACCTTATAAAGTAAACCTCTCCAAAACACACGTAATCCTCATGTACTGTATCTTCGTTTCAGGGAGAACTGCATTGAGAGGGGATCAACGAATGTATCTTCTCCTGTTATTGGACCAGGGAACTGGTGTGTCAGTGCAGGTGAATCACAAAGGTCAAAGGTGAACGTATCCTGTGAGGAGCACACAACTAAAGGGAGTGCACACAGTGAAAATAAATAAAAGGGAATGCCGAACTTCCTGTTTGGTTAACGTCGTCATTGAAGTTCACTGATAATGGCTACAGTACGAAGAAGGGTAAAAAGGCAGTTATGCTGAAGAGGCAGTGGGGTATTGGCTCCCAGTGAAACCAGTGTGGCTGTCATACAACCAGTGTTCATTCCACTGGTGCCCCAAATAAATGGGACTCCAACACTGGGAGGAAAAACCAACCTACTGGAGTACTTGGGGTTGTTGTCATTGCACTTACGCCCGGAACCTGTAGAGAGCTTGACCGTTAAAAGGAAGAGGAAGAACCCATGTCCAGGGTTTGAGTGGGGACGAGAGTTTATGAATTATTGGTCTGTGTTTAAAAGGTGCAATGTCCATGTCACACACTTGAGGATTCCTGACACGCTCAGCAACAGTAGGGCAGTAGAGCTACTGACCTCTTTGAGAGAAAAAAACTATGTTGCAGGAGGAAAAACAGAAACAAATTATAACAGTGGGGTTATTCCTTTACATCATTTTTAGATCAAAGTACAGCAGAATTTGCATATAATATATGTTTATACAGTATATATACATAAGGTTTCTCTGTTGGACGAAAATCCTACCATCATCTGAGTGTTTTCAAGACACAGCTCCCGGACGTAATAAGAAGCATGCTCGTGATTGGAAGATGGAGAGAGCCTATTGGGCCTACCCGTGTGACGTGTCTACACAAGCATGTGAATCTCATTATACTCGTCCCGACCATCCTCGTCAAAGTTGGGGGAGTCCTCATTTTCCCCGTCGAGCTGTAAGAGCGAGAGATGTTGGGATGTCATCAGAATCTTCATTCATAGTGTCTTGATGCTTTGGCCAATATAGTGAAACAATAATAGAATAATAGTCATTTAGCAGACATTTTAATCCAAAGCGATTTACAGTCATGCGTGCATACATTTTACATGTGGCTGGTCCCAGGAATCTAACCCACAATTCTGTCATTGTCTCTCACACACACACACACACACTATTATCCTCTGTGTTTTGATCAAGTCCGTTCTCCAGGACCCCTGCATCCTGCTTTCATTAAGATCATATAGAGACCAGGTTTCTAAACCTCATATAGAGGTTTAGAGGCCTGACTTCGAGGAGATAAACATTTTAAAATTGTATTGTTAACTGAATTAAAGTACTGTGTAGCATGCACATTTCACAAATAAACAAAAATCCCCATGCGAATACAGGACATCCGTGTTATTATTTGTAACGTGTGACCCAATGTTGCCTGGACCAGATGATTGTGCCTGAATTCAGAGAATTCCAGGAATGTCCACCTACCGCCTGAAGCTCACGCTCCTCAAAGATCCGGGAGAGGATGAGGCGGCGGAGCGGCACGGTCAGGATGAGGATGAAGGGGAAGGCGAGTGAGGCCACGGTCGACTTGACCACCCACAGTAGCACGATGCAGGCCAGCTGGATGATGGTGAACATATTCATACGCCATGTCTTCACCTGCGGCCCACGCACACACAAAAATGTAAATGGGCTTATACATGCTTATGACAAGTCTTACAATGCATCATACCTGCAGACTTTAAGTACAGCGTTACCCATAATTGAAATAAATTGAATTCATATTTTATATTCATTTGTTTAGGAATAATGTTCTGGGCAGGCCAATTAACACATACTGTTCATAGAGATGTGACAGACACTGAGTGTACAAAACATTAGGAACACATTCGTCGGGGCATGGACTCTACAAGGTGTCAAAAGCATTCCACAGGGATGCTGGCCCATGTTGACTCCAATGCTTCCCACAACTGTGTCAATTTGTCTGGATGTCCTTTGTGTGATGGACCATTCTTCATACACACAGGAAACTGTTGATTGCGAAAAACCCAGCAGAGTTGCAGTTCTTGACACACTGAAACCAGGGCGCGTGGCACCTACTACCATACTCCGTTCCAAGGGACAAATATTTTGTCTTGCCCATGAATGGCACACATGCACAATCCATGTCTCAATTGTCTCAAGGCTTAAAAATCCTTTTTTAACCTGTCTCTCCATCTACACTGATTGAAGCGGATTTAACAAGTGACATCAATAAGGGATCATAGCTTTCACCTGGATTTACTTGGTCAGTCTATGTCATGAAAAGAGCAGGTGTTCATAATGTTTTTTTGTACACTCAATGTAAATACATGTTATATAACTGTCTTTGACTCTGGCATAATTCAACCCCATCCTGTCACCGATTTAAGATTTGCTACCCTACCTATGGAAATGATTATATAGCGGGGCAGCAGGTAGCCTAGTGGTGAGAGTGTTGGGCCAGTAACCAAAAGGTTGCTGGATCAAATCCCTGAGCTGACAAGGAAAAAAAATATGTCATTCTTCCCCTGAACAAGGCAGTTAAACACACTGTTCCCTGATTGGCTGTCATTGCAAATAAGAATTTGTTCTTAACTGACTTGCCTAGTTTAATAAAGGTAAGAAAAATATATATAATTAGATGGATTGAGCTCCATCTAGTGGGTGGATCCCCTTCTGTCTTTCACTAACATTGACAGCCTGCACCTGACCAGACACGGATCAAAAACATACCTATTGCAATACCGACATTAGATCAATGTCTATGGTCAACTTCATCCTTTTTTATCATTTGATTGCAAAGTAAGTCCACACACACAATCCCACTCAAGTCATGCACAAATAAACTCACAAACAAACATGCAAAACCAGGATACCAAAATAGATTGGGCACAAATCTATAACAAAAACAGATGTCGAGTAGACTCTCCATCATATTCTGCTATTGGGCTCACCTTGGTCACGTATATGTGGTCGGGGTGGTGCTTGGCGGGCGTGAACATGAGTGTGATGCGCTCGTAGAGCTGGATGCCGGTGATCGACGTGACGCCCATGTAGAGGAAGATCCCGAACAGCACGGCCAATGGGATGTTACGGAGCACGTCCGTCATCACGATAGACATACCTTAGGAAAACACAAGTCAAAGGTGAAAGGTCAAATGTGTGAGATCCAGGTCACATTGGGATCTGTAGGTTGGTTGAATTCAGATCGGCTGAGCCAGTTCAGCTGTAATCTCGGTTAACCCGGAAGTCAAATCTGGTTATATTTAAGTAGTCTGTCCACGAGTGATTAGTTCTGGTGTAACACCAAACAAGAACGTAAGTACAAGGTCTGTTACAGTACCTTGCAAAAGCATTCATTCCCCTTGGCGTTTTTCCTATTTTGTTGCATAACAACCTGTAATTTAAATTGATTTTTTATTTGGATTTCATGTAATGGACATATACAAAATAGTCCAAATTGGTGAAGTGAACAAATTTACTTGTTTCAAAAAATTATAAAATAAATAAATAAAAAAAACAGGAAAGTGGTGCGTGCATATGTATTCAACCCCTTTGCTATGTAGCCCCTAAATAAGATCTGGTGCAACCAATTACCTTCAGAAGTCACATAATTAGTCCACCTGTGTACAATCTAAGTGTCACATGATCTGTCACATGATCTCAGTATATATACACCTGTTCTGAAAGGCCCCAGAGTCTGCAACACCACTAAACAAGGGGCATCACCAAGCAAGCGGCACCACGAAGACCAAAGAGCTCTCCAAACAGGTCAGGGACAAAGTTGTTGAGAAGTACAGATCAGGCTTGGGTTATAAAAAAAAAATATCTGAGAGACTTGCAGCTGTAATTGCTGCAAAAGGTGTCTCTACAAAGTATTGACTTTTGGGGGGTGAATAGTTATGCACGCTTAAGTTTTCAGTTTTTTTGTGTTATTTCTTGTTTGTTTCACAATAAAAACTATTTTGCATCTTCAAAGGCATGTTGTGTAAATCAAATGATACAAACCACCCCAAAATCTATTTTAATTCCAGGTTGCAAGGCAACAAAATAGGAAAAATGCCAAGGGGGGTGAATACTTTCGCAAGCCACTGCAGGTTTAACCACAGAGAAAGCTATAAACACAGATAAACTACACCAATGATATTATAATATATTCCTTATCAACCATTGACTGTTTATTTTCCTATTTCTTAGTTTGCTGTCCATGTTACATTTCTGAGTGCAACAGTACAGTACACCTTACAAGATTCTCTGGGATACACTAGTGACCATATCCCCTGTGCATCCCGCAAAGGCGGAGGTGTTGCTAACATTTACAACAACAAATGTCAGTACAAAATTACTGCGTCCGTCTTTTTAGATTCTAGTCATAAAATCTATGCAGTCTACTCAATCACTTTTTATAGTTACTGTTTACAGGATTACTGGCCCATATACAGCGTTCCTCACGGAGTTCCCTGAATTTCTATCGGACCTTGTAGTCATTGCAGATAATATTCACATTTTTGGTGACTTCAATATTCACATGGAAAAGTCCACAAACCCACTACAAAATGCTTTTGGAGCCTTTATCGACTCAGTGGGTTTTGTCCAACATGTCTCCGGACCTACGCCTTGCAACAGTCATACCCTGGATCTATTTTTGTCCCATGGAATACATATTGTGGCTCTAAACGTTTTTCCTCATAATCCTGGAATTTCGGACCAATATCTTATGTTTGCAATCGCAACAAATAATCTGATCAGACCCCAACCAAGGATTATCAAAAGCTGTGCTATAAATTCTCGGACAACCAAAAGATTCCTAGATGCCCTTCCAGACTCCCTCCACCAACCCAAAGACGTAGAGTAAAAAAATCTGTTAACCACCTAACCTAAATTTAACCTTGCGTATTACCCTAGATGCAGTCACACCTTTTAAAAACAAAAAACATTTGTCACAACAAATTACCTCCATGGTATTAAAAAAATACCCAAACCCGATCCAAGCTTCCTTGGACGGGGCCACAGTGTCTCCTGACCCTTCCTGTCTCAGCCTCCAGTTTTTATGCTGCCATAGTTTGTGTCTCGGGGGCTAGGGTCAGTCTGGTGTATCTGGAGTATTTCTCCTGTCTTATCCGGTGTCCTGTGTGAATTTAAACTCTCTAACTCTCTCTCTCTAAAACTCTAACTTTAACTCTCTCTCTCTAACTCTCTCTCTCTAAAACTCTAACTCTAACTAACTCTCTCTCTCTAACTCTCTCTCTCTAAAACTCTAACTCTAACTCTCTCTCTCTAAAACTCTAACTCTAACTCTCTCTCTCTCTAAAACTCTAACTCTCTCTCTCTAAAACTCTAACTCTCTCTCTCTAAAACTCTAACTCGCTCTCTCTAAAACTCTAACTCTAACTCTCTCTCTCTAAAACTCTAACTCTCTCTCTAACTCTCTCTCTCTAAAACTCTAACTCTCTCTCTCTAAAACTCTAACTCTAACTCTAACTCTCTCTCTCTAAAACTCTAACTCTAACTCTCTCTCTCTAAAACTCTAACTCTCTAACTCTAACTCTCTCTCTCTAAAACTCTAACTCTCTAAAACTCTAACTCTCTCTCTATAAAACTCTAACTCTCTCTCTCTAAAACTCTAACTCTCTCTCTCTAAAACTAACTCTCTCTCTCTAAAACTCTAACTCTAACTCTCTCTAAAACTCTAACTCTCTAAAACTCTAACTCTCTAACTCTCTCTAAAACTCTAACTCTAACTCTCTAAAACTCTAACTCTCTCTCTCTAAAACTCTAACTCTAACTCTCTCTCTCTAAAACTCTAACTCTAACTCTCTAAAACTCTAACTCTAACTCTCTAAAACTCTAACTCTAACTCTCTAAAACTCTAACTCTAACTCTCTAAAACTCTAACTCTAACTCTAACTCTAACTCTCTAACTCTCTCTCTCTCTAAAACTCTAACTCTAACTCTCTCTCTAAAACTCTAACTCTAACTCTCTCTCTCTCTAAAACTCTAACTCTAACTCTCTCTCTCTCTAAAACTCTAACTCTCTCTCTCTAAAACTCTAACTCTAACTCTCTAACTCTCTAACTCTCTCTCTAAAACTCTAACTCTCTAACTCTCTCTCTAAAACTCTAACTCTAACTCTCTAAAACTCTAACTCTCTAAAACTCTAACTCTAACTCTCTCTCTCTCTCTAAAACTCTAACTCTCTCTCTCTCTAAAACTCTAACTCTAACTCTCTAAAACTCTAACTCTAACTCTCTAAAACTCTAACTCTCTAAAACTCTAACTCTCTAAAACTCTAACTCTCTCTCTCTCTAAAACTCTAACTCTCTCTCTCTCTAAAACTCTAACTCTCTCTAAAACTCTAACTCTCTCTCTCTAAAACTCTAACTCTCTCTCTCTCTAAAACTCTAACTCTCTCTCTCTCTAAAACTCTAACTCTAACTCTCTCTCTCTAAAACTCTAACTCTCTCTCTAAAACTCTAACTCTCTCTCTCTAAAACTCTAACTCTCTAACTCTCTCTCTCTCTCTCAAACTCTAACTCTAACTCTCTAAAACTCTAACTCTCTAAAACTCTAACTCTAACTCTAACTCTCTCTCTCTCTAAAACTCTAACTCTCTCTCTCTCTAAAACTCTAACTCTCTCTCTCTCTAAAACTCTAACTCTAACTCTCTCTCTCTAAAACTCTAATTCTAACTCTCTCTCTCTAAAACTCTAACTCTAACTCTCTAACTCTCTCTCTCTCTCTAAAACTCTAACTCTCTAAAATTCTAACTCTCTAAAACTCTAACTCTAACTCTCTCTCTCTAAAACTCTAACTCTCTCTCTCTCTCTAAAACTCTAACTCTAACTCTCTAAAACTCTAACTCTCTCTCTCTCTCTAAAACTCTAACTCTAACTCTCTAAAACTCTAACTCTCTCTCTCTCTCTAAAACTCTAACTCTAACTCTCTAAAACTCTAACTCTCTCTCTCTCTCTAAAACTCTAACTCTCTCTCTCTCTCTAAAACTCTAACTCTCTAAAACTCTCTCTCTCTCTCTCTCTCTCTCTCTCTCTCTAACTCTCTAAAACTCTCTCTCTCTCTCTCTAAAACTCTAACTCTCTAAAACTCTCTCTAAAACTCTCTCTCTCTCTCTCTCTTTCTCTCTCTAAAACTCTCTCTCTCTCTCTCTCTCTCTCTCTCTAAAACTCTAACTCTCTCTCTCTCTCTCTAAAACTCTAACTCTCTCTCTCTAAAACTCTAATCTTTACTTTAGACTCATCTCTTCAGTAGGTCCTATGATTGAGTTTAGTCTGACCAAGGGGTGTGAAGGTGAACGGCAATGGACTGGAGTGACGAACCGCCCCTGTTGTCTGCCTGGCCGGCTCCCCTTTCTCCACTGGGATTCTCTGCCTCTGACCCTATTATAGGGGCTAAGTCACTGGCTTACTAGTGGTTTTCCATGCCATCCCTAGGAGGAGTGCGTCATGTCGTGCCAGGCTTTTTCGCTATACTCGACTTGAGTGGGTTGAGTCACTGACGTGATCATCCTGTCTGGTTTTGCAGCCCCTCTGGCTTGTGCGGTGGAGAAGATCTTAGTGGACTACAGTGAGGGAAAAAAGTATTTGATCCCCTGCTGATTTTGTACATTTGCCCACTTACAAAGAAATGATCAGTCTATCATTTTAATGGTAGGTTTATTTGAACAGTGAGAGACAGAATAACAACAAAAAATCCAGAAAAACGCATGTCAAAAATGTTCTAAATTTATTTGCATTTTAATGAGGGAAATAAGTATTTGACCCCTCTGCAAAACAAGACTTAGTACTTGGTGGCAAAACCCTTGTTGGCAATCACAGAGGTCAGACGTTTCTTGTAGTTGGCCACCAGGTTTGTACACATCACAGGAGGGATTTTGTCCCACTCCTCTTTGCAGATCTTCTCCAAGTCATTAAGGTTTCAAGGCTGACGTTTGGCAACTCGAACCTTCAGCTCACTCCACAGATTTTCTATGGGATTGAGGTCTGGAGACTGGACACTCCAGGACCTTAATGTGCTTCTTCTTGAGCCACTCGTTTGTTGCCTTGGCCGTGTGTTTTGGGTCATCGTCATGCTGGAAGACCCATCCACGACCCATTTTCAAAGCCCTGGCTGAGGGAAGGAGCATCTCACCCAAGATTTGATGGTACATGGCCCCGTCCATCGTCCCTTTGATGCGGTGAAGTTGTCCTGTCCCCTTAGCAGAAAAACACCCCCAAAGCATAATGTTTCCACCTCCATGTTTGACGGTAGGGATGGTGTTCTTGGGGTCATAGGCAGCATTCCGCCTGCTCCAAACACGGCGAGTTGAGTTGATGCCAAAGAGCTCCATTTTGGTCTCATCTGACCACAACACTTTCACCCAGTTGTCCTCTGAATCATTCAGATGTTCATTGGCAAACTTCAGACGGGTATGTATATGTGCTTTCTTGAGCAGGGGGACATTGCGGGCGCTGCAGGATTTCAGTCCTTCACGGCGTAGTGTGTTACCAATTGTTTTCTTGGTGACTATGGTCCCAGCTGCCTTGAGATCATTGACAAGATCCTCCCGTGTAGTTCTGGGCTGATTCCTCACCGTTCTCATGATCATTGCAACTCCACGAGGTGAGATCTTGCATGGAGCCCCAGGCCGAGGGATATTGACAGTTATTTTGTGTTTCTTCCATTTGCGAATAATCGCACCAACTGTTGTCACCTTCTCACAAAGGTGCTTGGCGATGGTCTTGTAGCCCATTCCAGCCTTGTGTAGGTCTACAGTCTTGTCCCTGACATCCTTGGAGAGCTCTTTGGTCTTGCCCATGGTGGAGAGTTTGGAATCTGATTGATTGATTGCTTCTGTGGACAGGTGTCTTTTTTACAGGTAACAAGCTGCGGTTAGGAGCACTCCCTTTAAGAGTGTGCTCCTAATCTCAGCTCGTTACCTGTATAAAAGACACCTGGGAGCCAGAAATCTTTCTGCTTGAGAGGGGGTCAAATACTTATTTCCCTCATTAAAATGCAAATCAATTTATAACATTTTTTACATGTGTTCTTCTGGATTTTTTGTTGTTGTTATTCTGTCTCTCACTGTTCAAATAAACCTACCATTAAAATTATCGACTGATCATTTCTTTGTCTGTGGGCAAATGTACAAAATCAGCAGGGGATCAAATACTTTTTTCCCTCACCGTATACTCAGCCTTGTCTCAGGGTAGTAAGTTGGTGATCTATTGATATCCCTCTAGTGGTGTGGGACTGTGCTTTGGCTAAGTGGGGTTATATCCTGCCTGGTTGGCCCTGTCTGGGGGTATCGTCGGACAGGACCACAGTGTCCCCCGACCCCCACCCCTATCTCAGCCTTCAGTAGCTATGCTGTAATAGTGTATGTGCTGGGACGCAAGGGTCAGTCTGTCCTATCTCGTGAATTTTTCCTGTCTTATCTGGTGTCCTGTGTGAACTTAAGTATGCTCTCTAATTCTCCCATCTCTCTATCTGTCTCTCTGTCAGAGGACCTGAGCCCTAGGACCATGCCTCAGGACTACCTGGCCTGATGACTCCTGGCTGTCCCCAGTCCACCTGTTTGTGCTGTTGATCCAGTTTTTGCTGTTTTGCCTGTGGCTATGGAACCCTAACCTGTTCACCAGACGTGCTACTTTGTGGTGCTGCTGCTCCAGTTTCAACTGTTCTGAATGCGACTATGGAATTCTGACCTGTTCACCGGACGTGCTATCTTGTCCCAGACCTGCTATTTTCGACCCTCTCTCTCTCGCTCCCTCCTTCCCCCCTCTCTCTCTCTCTCTACCGCACCTGCTGTCTCGACCTCTGAATGCTTGGCTATGAAAAGCCAACTGACATTTAGTCCTGAGGTGCTGACCTGTTGCACCCTCTACAACCACTGTGATTATTATTTGACCCTACTGGTCATTTATGAACGTTTGAACGTCTTGAAAAACGATCTGGCCTTAATGGCCATGTACTCTTATAATGTCCACCCGGCACAGCCAGAAGAGGACTGGCCACCACTCAGAGCCTGGTTCCTCTCTAGGTTTCTTCCTAGGTTCCTGCCTTCATAGGGAGTTTTTCATAGCCACGGTGCCTCTACATTTGCATTGCTTGCTGTTTGAGGTTTTAGGCTGGGTTTCTGTATAAGCACTTTGTGACATCTGCTGATGTAAAAAGGGCTTTATAAGCACATTTGAATTGAATTTGATCAATGACACCTTCCTTCACATCACACCAGGGCCTACAGCCAATCCTTTCCAGAAAAACAGCATCCTCCTCACCCACGAGCACGGCAACTACCAGGCCAGTCACCCGCTGCTCCTTCACCTCCTGGATCATAGGCTTCTCGCCAGGTGCCGTGGCCTTGCTCATGACAGTAAGGGCGTTGACATGCGTGACAGAGCGCACAGTGGCGGCTGTGAGCCAGGGCAGGCCTAACAGAGGGCACATGGCGCCCAGTGTGACAATGAGCAGCAGGTCCAGGTGGAAGCCCGATCCCTTGACCAGGCGACGCTCCTTCTTGCTGACGATTAGTCTAGGATGGGAGGATGGGGGGAGAGTAAAGAGAGGGGGGTAAGGAATGGGTAAGGAAGGTGTAAATCACACACACCTGTATACATACATTCACACATGCATCCACATGCATGTTTACACATACATGCACAAACACATATGTGCAAAATCACATGTATGTACACACACACACACACACAAAACCCCCAGTACATGTATGCAGCCCAGGTCACCACATGTAGAAACAAGCACTATGTTCATGTTCTTATTTGTTTAGTATTGTGCCTGTGATATAAAGTCAGTAATCTTCACTCTACTCCAATGTGATTGGTAAATGCCAGAGAAGGAACAGATGTCAGTTGGTTAATCATTATAGCCTGCAGCCAATTGATAGTTGACATTGCTGAACTTGCAGTACCTCCAACTCTGTTTATAGATTTGCTCCACAACATCATCCTACCTATAACTGGTTTCTCGATAGCAACCCCTACACTGATATCACCATGGTTACCCAACCAGCACGTATGAGACAACATATATCCTCATCGCAACCTAACATATATCCTCATCGCCCAGACGGCATCCCTAGCCGTGTCCTCAGAGCATGCGCAGACCAGCTGGCTGGTGTGTTTACGGACGTATTCAATCTCACCCTATCCCAGTCTGCTGTCCCCACATGCTTCAAGATGGCCACCATTGGTCCTGTACCAAAGAAGGCAAAGGTAACTGAACTAAATTACTATTGCCCCGTAGCACCGACTTCTGTCATCATGAAGTGCTTTGAGAGGTTGGTCAAGGATCATGTTACCCTAGAACCACTTAAATTTGCTTACCACCCCAATAGGTCCACAGACGTAACACTGCATACTGCCCTATCCCATATGAACAAGAGGAATACCTATGTAAGAATGCTGTTCATTGACTATAGCTCAGCATTCAATACCATAGTACCCTCCAAGCTCATCATTAAGCTAGAGCCCTGGGTCTCAACCCCGCTCTGTGAAATTAGGTCCTGGACTTCCTGATGGGCCGCCCGAAGGTGGTGAAGGTAGGAAACAACATCTCCACTTCGCTGATCCTCAAAACTGGGGTCCCACAAGGGTGTGTGCTCAGCCCCCTCCTGTACTCCCAGTTCACTCATGACTGCGTGGCCATGCACGCCTCCAACTCAATCATCAAGTTTGCAGATGACACAACAGTAGTAGGTTTGATTACCAACAATGATGAGACAGCCTACAAGGAGGAGGTTAGGGCACTTGGAGTGTGGTGTCAGCAAAACAACCTCTCACTCAATGTCAACAAAACAAAGGAGATGATCATGGACTTCAGAAAACAGCAGAGGGAGCACCCCCCTATCCACATTGACGGGACAGCAGTGGAGAAGGTGGAAAGTTTTAAGTTCCTCGGCGTACACACCACTGACAAACAGAAATGGTCCACCCACACAGACAGTGTGGTGAAGGTACAACAGCGCCTTTTCAACCTCAGGAGGCTGAAGAAATTTGGCTTGGCACCTAAAACCCTCACAAACCTTTACAGATGCACAATTGAGAGCATCTTGTCGGGCTGCATCACCGCCTGGTACGGCAACTGCACCGCCCACAACCGCAAGGCTCTCCAGAGGGTGGTGCGGATTGCACAACGCATCCACCAGGGGCAAACTACCTGCCCTCCAGGACACCTACAGCACCTGATGTTACAGGAAGGCCAAAAAGATCATCAAGGATAACAACTATCCGAGCCACTGCCTGTTCACCCCGTTATCATCCAGAAGGCGAGGTCAGTACAGGTGCATCAAAGCTGGGACCGAGAGACTGAAAAACAGCCATCACTAACACAGAGAGGCTGCTGCCTACATACAGACTTGAAATCATTGGCCACTTTAATAAATGGATCACTAGTCACTTTAATAATGTTTACATATCTTGCATTACTCATCTTATGTTTATATTGTATTTTATACCACCTATTGCATCTTACCTATACCACTCTGTCTTTGCTCATCCATTTATATATAATCTTCTTCCTTTATTTAGATTAGTGTGTATTAGGTAGTTGTTGTGGAACTGTTAGATTACATGTTAGATATTGCTGCACTGTCGGAACTAGAAGCACAAGCATTTCGCTACACTCGCAATAACATCTGCTAATCATGTGTACGTGACCAATAAAATTGTATTTTTTTTTATCTAGTCTAACAAATGTGACTGGCATAACCATGGTAATTGACCCTCTTCACTTCTAAAGTGACACATGTTACCATAGCAACAGGCAGCACTTACGAGGTGATCTGTGTCTCCATGAAGATGAGGATGAAGACAAGGAGGGCGGGCACCACCGAAGCCCCCATCATCCACAAGGGAAAGGGCTTCTTGTCACCGAATGGACTGATCAACCAGCCCCGCTTGTCAGGAGACGTGACCGAGAAACCAGATGGTACATTTAGCTTCTGTAAAATCACAGGCAACAGAAACAAGATCAGTCAGGGCAAAATTATAATGAGTAAGAACAGAGAGTTTGTTGTGAATGACTTTGTTTAAATGTTCAATGTGTATGTTACGGGTATGTGAGTTTGTGTAGTTATCAGGGATGTAGGTAGTGGAGCCTTTAGATATGTGACTCGTTTCAGGAAACTAGGCATATGTCGCGTGTCACTACTTCACAGGTGAGCCATTTGAACGTAAAGTTTTTGGGGGGCAGAAATGCCTTCTGGAACATGCAAACTTTCATGTGCCTCAATAACAAACTTGTAAGCCATCTGTAAATACGAATACAATAATATTGTTTATTTATGAGCCTAGTTGGTTTAACCAGGGGAAAAGTCAGCAACCTTCCTGCTATCCATGATTGGCTGAGATAATGAGTGGGCTGGACATCCTGAGAGATGATTTCGGATTGGTCTGCCAAGTAGCACGCTTCTGTCTATAACACGAGCTGGTCAGTATGTGTAGGTAATCCTTTCTAACCCTGCTTTTTTGAAAGAGATCACCTAGTAGAACTGCATAAGTGTTGCTCTCCACTTTCTGTCTGGAGGACCGAGTTTTGAAATCACTATGATAGCTAAGGAGACGGAGAAAATTCTGATGTTTGATTGCACATATGCAGATATGCCTCCGGATTACATCTTCAAACTAAGGGCAACCATGGCATCCGTGACAGAGATGGTGAAGCGTCCATCCATGTATACGGTAAGATAGTCTAGGTAGCTACATTTTCAGATAATTTAAATTTTCTGATTTTGTCAGTCATTTTCATTTCAAGTTAAAGCCTATGTTAGCTAGCCAGCTAACATTAGCTGGCTGGCTAACGTTACATGTATGATCTGTGTAGAAATATTAATATCTCAGAGCCATTTGCATTGCTAGTTATAGCCTAATGTTAGCTAGCTAACATTGATCCTGGTTGGTTAGCTACTTGCAGATTCATGCAGGGTAGTAACGTTATGAATTGGGATTATGGTTCATTGTTAGCTAGCAGGCTACATGTCTAAACAAAATACTCCAGTATGCAAGTAACCATTTAAATAGAATGTTCATGATGTCACTGTGACAACTGTCGATAGACATAGCTGGTAAATTCGCTATGGCTTTCTACTCCGATTTCAGAGCACTCTAGTCTGTGTGCTAGAGCACAGAATAACTGACAAATTTACAAACGTTCTACACACGTTGAATATGGCCGGTGTCAGTAAACGTTGGCAAAAATCATAATTAAATTGTTACCAGCAGCACAGTTGCAGACACCAATGCTCTGGATAACATAAAAACAGCCTAACCATCTCTGCTAGGGCGAGTAAAATGGTCAGAGTGAGCGGTTTTCTCATTTGTGTCTGGAAGTAGCTAGCAAGCTAGCAAACGTTAGCCAGTTAGCTTGGGTGCTTGACTGCTGTTGTTAGGGCAGAACGCTCGAATCAACCCTCCACCTCGGCCAGAGCGCCCAGTGTGCACTCTGAACGCTCCGAGAGCAAAACGCTCTGAATTTACAAATAGACGATCTGACAACGCCCAAAAAACACTCTGGCACTCCCGATTAAATTCACGAACACACCCGTAGTATAAACTAGCCTTTAGTCTTGAAATCTTTGGTTGTTTAGTACATGGCCTCACATAGATGGGTGGGGCTAAAGCTTAACCTCTCTTGGGTAGGGGACAGTATTTTCACGGCCGGACGAAAAACGTACCCAGATTAAACGGCCTACTACTCGGGTCCAGGAACTAGAATATGCATATTATTAGTAGATTTGGATAGAAAACACTCTGACGTTTCTAAAACTGTTTGAATGATGTCTGTGAGTATAACAGAACTCATATGGCAGGCAAAAACCTGAGAAAAATCTAACCAAGAAGTGGGAAATCTGGTGCTTGTAGTCCTTTCATGTCATTGCCTATCGAACACACAGTGACTTAGGGTTCATTTTGCACTTCCTAAGGCTTCCACTAGATGTCAACAGTCTTTAGAACGTTGTTTGAGGCGTCTATGGTGAACAGAGTGAACAGAGGAAATTGGAAGTTGTTGACTCAGGAAAGCACATGAGTTCATTGGCGCGCGTTCACGTGAGGGCTAGCTGTGTTCCAAAACGTTTTTCAAGACACTGGAATCGTCCGGTTGGAATATTATTGAAGTTCTAAGTTAAAAAGGCCCTAAAGATAGATGCTATACAACGTTTGACATGTTTGAACAAACGTAAATATAACTTTTTTTGACTTTTTGTCGTGACATTTTGGCCACGCTTCCTACACTTGGAGTAGCTTATGAGCTATTTGGACATAAATTATGGACTTTATCGAACAAAACCACATTTATTGTGGACCTGGGATTCCAGATCATCAAAGGTAAGTGAATATTTCTAATGCTATTCATGATTTTAGATGACTCCAAAATGGCGGGTATCTGTATTGCCTAGTGTTGTTTTCTGAGCGCCATACTCAGATTATTGCAAAGTGTGCTTTCCCCGTGAAGCTTTTTTGAAATCTGTCACAGCGGTTGCATAAAGGAGATGTTCATCTAAAATTCTTTGAATAACAGTTTAATATTTTATGAACGTTTATGATGAGTATTTTTGTAAATTGTTGTGCTTATTCACTGGTAGTATTGGAGGCAAAATATTTTCTGAACATCACGCGCCAATGTAAAATGGGGTTTTGGGATATAAATATGAACTTGATCGAACAAAAAATGCATGTATTGTGTAACATGATGTCCTAGGAGTGTCATCTGATGAAGATCGTCAAAGGTTAGTGCATAATTTTAGCTGGTTTTCTGTTTTTTGTGACATCTGTCCTTGCTAGGAAAATGGCTGTGTGGTTTTTCTTGTGTTGTACCTGTCCTAACTTAATCTAACTTTATGCTTTCGCCGTAAAGCCTTTTTGAAATGTGGTTACATTAAGGAGACGTGTATCTTTAAAATGGTGTAAAATAGTCGTATGTTTGAGAACTTTGAATTATGACATTTTGTGGTTTTGAATTTGGCGCTCTGATTTTTCACTGGCTGTCCCACCTCCCCAAGAGAGGTTAAGAGGGTGTGAACGATGCCGAATGGGTGTAGACAAAGAAGAGCTCTCCAGTATGTGTACCAAAACATTCAAGGGCCATTTTATCAACTTTCAAAGCAGAATTACTTTCCCATTGTTCCTCAACTGCAGTGTATGCTATACCATTTTCTAGCTCTGAGTCCGTAAAAAACACAATTTCAAATTTTGCAACATAAGACCGAATCAGGCCGGTCGGTCACATTTACGGATGTAGGTGTTGGCAATGGCAGTTATGGTTACCTGGGTGTAAGTGTCGGGGATGGAGTAACTCAACAGTACAGAGAAGAGGATGGAGATGGGGATGCCAAAGTCTCCGATGATTCTTCTGGCCTGGGGGGGGGGATCACATGATAAAACAGAACACTCTCCAGATCATAGGGTCACTAGTATAGATTATACTGTATACTATAGGTGTAAAATAGGTAGCCAATATTCATACTGCATTTTGTGATAACATTGTTATTGTTATTAGTAAGGGAGAAACACTTGGACCAAAACCTATACGTTTGATTGAAATGAGCCCAGAGAAAACAAATGAGGGGTTTCTGAGAAAATGGCTGCCATAGGTTACCTTCCCGCCCAGGAAGCGACTATTGCGCAATTTCCTGAGGAAGAAGGCCACAAAGAAGGTGCCAAGCATAAGGACGAGAGACAGCAAGGCTGTGTTGGGTTGGTTTAGGACCGGGCCCCCGGGGTCTGTGGGGTTGATGAAGTCCATACCGGGCAGGCTGAGAGCAGGCGGGTAGCTTCTCATCAAAGGATGCTCCTGGAATACCTGGAGGAAGGAAAAAGGCTAAATACCACATCTGATGTATTCTATTATTTTATATTCTACTCTAAAGCACAACAAAGCCCCTCAGACTGTCCTCATGTAAAACATTGCCCATTGGTTTTACCTTGATGAGCTTCGAGAAGGTCTCATAGATGAAGATGAGCGAGATGAGGAAGGCGAAGATCTCCTGGGTGAAGGGTGAGATGTATTTGACCAAGAAGCTGCCCTCAGCCGCTACTATCAACAGCACTATGAAGACGAGCCAGAAGCCGATCCACACCCGGCCAGTCAGGTACTCAAAGCCCTGGGCCTGGCAGAACTGAGGGTGGAAGAGGGAGAGATAGGGAGAAAGAGAGGCAAAAAAGGGAGTGAGAATGGAAGAGTGAAATAGATATTTAATAGGCTCCGAACCGGGGATAATGTGTTTTCAAATAGGCTGTGCAACATGAAGTAGCCTATTAGATACACATATCTAACGCTCTTAAGACCTCTTGTTAAAATGCTTTTAATTATCATGATTTTTGGATGATTTCTTGTCCACCATCTCCCTGCTGTAAATGTGATTCTTGTCAGGCACCTTGTAGAAGGCCTCCTCAAACACCAGCAGCGGTCCTGAGAATCCGATGATGAGCAGGGGCTGTCCGGCCAACAGCGAGAACAGCACCCCCAGGGTCGCCGTGGAGATGATAAGCTCAGACACTCCCATCATGCCCTCTGTTTTCTCTCCTGTTTAATTGGAAAGGTGGAAGGATATTGACTGAGCTGTAGTTTTTAAACTTCCTTTATGTCTCTTCTCATTCAGATACAGCTACTTTCTAGTTAATGAGAACACTATTGAATATTGTACAATATTAATGAACTAATCAGTATCTAAAACCTACAGTGACATGTAGAGGTACAAGTAAATTGTGAAAAACAGCTAGCTATGTTGTCGCAAACATTTTTGGCAATGGGGTGTTATATCAAGCTAGCTGGTTATTTAGTTAGCTAGCACTTTATGGAGTACACATCCTCTTAGGACAGCTAGCAAACATTTCATTGTTTGTTCTGAAAAGTCGTTGAATCACATTCTTGAGGTAGAAGGAAAGCAAATATGTGCGGCAATGCTCTCTTACCCAGCAGTCCTCCGAAGGTGATGGTGGGCGAGAGGGCTGCGAAGTAGATGAAGATGACGGCTGCAATGCACTGTGAGTCCAAGGCGTCCTTGATGTCACTGGCGTAGCGTGGGTAGCGTCGCCTGATGTCATGGATGAGGCCTCCGAAGGGGATGCCCGACCGCTTCATGGGGTCCACCTCCTGGTCCTCCTCTTCCTGCTCATCCTGGCTCACCTCTGTAGTGCAGTGAAAGACAGACAGACATACGGTTACACATACAGTAAGCCTGTGTTTTTCAATCTACTCCTGGGGAACTCCAAAGGGCTGCAAACAAAATAAAGAAATAAATACAATTATGATCACCTTTGGTCTCCTGGTCTGTCCCGGGGGTGGCATGGGTCAGGCCCTTCTTAATGTTCTCTCTCTCCTTCCTCTTGCGCAGCATCTGCTTCTGGAAGGAGGCTACCGTCTTTAGCAGGTCCTTGCCCTCCACGTCCGACGGGGGGATAACGATGCTGCAGTCCAGGAACTCATTGATGCCGTTCAGCAGGTCCTGCCGGTCGTCCGCGAAGTAAGCCACCTCGTGGAAGTTCTGGGGATGTTTTGAAGAGATGAGCAATGGTCTACAAGACCTCACTGACCCAGACTTAGCCTCAATTTTTTCCAGGACTTTGAATCTGTCTGGGAAACCAGACCTAAATGTTTGTACTATTTGTACCATTTACAGCTGAGAGGAATTGTGGGAAAAGTTGTGTCCCATGTTTTTTTTCAGGTCAGCTACCTTGTCAGACATCAGGGTGGAGAAGGAGCGTCCGATCTCGTGATAGTCCATGTTGGACTGAGCGGGGCCGAGCAGGGCAAAGAGGAAACGGACCGGCACCGGCACCTCCAGGACCGACTCCAGCAGCACTGCCTCACTCAGCCTGATGAAGGCCATGGCCGGCTGCTCCAAGAACTCCACACACCCTGAGGAATGACACACAGTTGAGGATCTTTGGAAACAATGCTAATGTTAATAGATAAGGGTCAATAGGTGAGGGCTAAGGAAGGCAAACTAGGCTAATAATGCAGCCAATGGGTGTTTCCTGGGCAAGCCATTTTGCCTGAGAAATTGCACCACACATCCATCACTGTCAGTGGAGAGGTAAGTTGTGCCAATTAGAAATTAATTCAATGCTAACAATTGGTACACACCGCCTTAGGGCTGACATGTGAACAGACAGAGCCAATGCTTACACAGGCAAATGTAGCCCTGAAAATAAATGTACAGTACATCCAAACGCATGTTTCACACACACATACAGTACTAGTAAAACGTTTGTACACACCTATTCAAGGGGTTGTCTTAATATTTTACTATTTTCTACATTGTAGAATAATAGTGAAGACATCAAAACTATGAAATAATACATATGGAATCATGTATTAAGCAAAAAAGTGTTGAACAACTCAAAATATATTTTATATTTGAGATTCTTCAAAGTAGCCACCCTTTGCCTTGATGACAGCTTTGCACACATTTGGCATTCTCTCAACCAGCTTCACCTGGAATGCTTTTCCAACAGTCTTGAAGGAGTTTCCACATATGCTGTGCACTTGTTGACTGCTTTTCCTCCCACTAAGCGCAAACCAGATGAGATGGCGTATCGCTGCAGAATGCTTTAGTAGCCATGCTGGTTAAGTGTGCCTTGAATTCTGAATAAATCACTGACGCTGTCAACAGCAAAGCACCATCACACCTCCTCCTCCATGCTTCACAGTGGGAACCACACATGCGGAGATCATCCATTCACCTACTCTGCATCTCACAAAGACACGGTGCTTGGAACCAAAAATCTCACATTTGGACTCATCAGACCAAAGGACAGACTTCCACCGGTCTAATATCCATTGCTCGTGTTTCTTGGCCCAAGTAAGTATCTTCTTCTTATTGGTGTCCTTTAGTAGTGGTTCCTTTGCAGCAATTCGACCATGAGGGCCTGAATCACGCAGTCTCCTCTGAACAGTTGATGTTGAGATGTGTCTGTTTCTTGAACTCTGTGAAGCATTTATTTGGGCTGCAATTTCCAAGGTGCAGTAAACTCTAATGACCTTATCCTCTGCAGCAGAGGTAACTCTCGGTCTTCCTTTCTTGTAGCGGTCCTCATGAGCCAGTTTCATCATAGCGCTTGATGGTTTTTGCGACTGCACTTGAAGAAACTTAAAGTTCTTGACATTTTCCGGATTGACTGACCTTCATGTCTTAAAGTAATGATGTACTGTCGTTTCTCTTTGCTTATTTGAGCTGTTCTTGCTATAATATGGACTTGGTCTTTTAACAAATAGGCCTATATCTTCTGTATACCACCCCTACCTTGTCACAACACAACTAATTGGCTCAAACGCATTAAGAAGGAATGAAATTCCACAAATTAACTTTTAACAAGGCACACCTGTTAATTGACATACATTACAGGTGACTACCTCATGAAACTGGTTGAGAGAATGCCAAGAGTGTACAAAGCTGTCATCAAGGCAAAGGGTGGCTACTTTGAAGAATCTCAAATATAAAATATATTTTGCTTTGTTTAACACTTTTTTGGTTACGACATGTTTCCATATCTGTTATTTAATTGTTTATGTCTTCACTACTTTTCTACAATGTATAAAATAGTAAAAATAAAGAAAAACCCTGTAATGAGTAGGTGTTTCCAAACTGTTGACTGGTATTGTATATATACTCCTTGGGCTTACCCACTAAGACCACGGTTGCTTCGGCGTCCTTGGGAATCTTGGCTAAGAGTTTTGTGTGTTTGGTAATCTGATGATCGTGAGCCGTCGGCAGGGGGGGGGTGACGTGATTTCTGAAGTCACAAACCAGAAAAATGTTAACAGTTGAAGCGTAAACATAAGGATGTATTTCATACTAAGCCTGTGTAAGGCCTGTGCTAACCAAAAGCTTTGCCAGACAGTCACAGAACATCAACAGGCTTTCTCCTTGGCATTAGTTGATCCAAATCCTACATTTGTCAATTTTACAGACTGTTTTGAACTTAGACACTGTACGACTGTTCAATTTGACATTCATCAGCAGACACAAATCAACACAACGCCAGTGACAAAAGTACGAAATGGTAAAATCACTTTCAAATATTTTAATACGACTGGAGTTTTAGATTTTTATGAGCCGTTTTAAATTTGCCAAAGTTTCAAGCCACGGGGAACATTAAAGTTTCACAGTTAATGCATCAAGAAGTTTTAACAAGGAGCACCTGTAAGCTGACTAAGAACATCATTCATCTCATGTGGGTGGAGTGGGTAATGGGAGTTTTTTTGTTGTCTCCGATTCCAAGCAATATCTGTGTTTTTTACTGTGTCCCACTGTGGCTGCATTATTGAACTCGATGCATATCTCAGATTTGTTTGTACACTCTAATTACACTGAGTGCACAAAACATTAGCAACACCTTCCTAATTTTGAGTTGCACCCCTTTTGCCCTCAGAACAGCCTCAATTAATCAGAGCATGGACTCTATAAAGTGTCCAAAGCACTCCACCGGGATGCTGGCCTATGTCGACTCCACAGTTGTGGCAAGTTGGCTGGATTTCCTTTGGGTGGTGGACCATGTTTTATACACAATGGAAACTGCTAAGTGTGAAAAACTACACATACATAATCCATGTCTCAGTTGTCTCAAGCATTACAAATCCTTCTTTAGCCTGTCTCCTACCCTTCATCTACAATGATTGAAGTGGATTTAACAAGTGACATCAAAAAGGATCATAGCTTTCACCTGGATTCACCTGGTCAGTCCATGTCATGGAAATAGCAGGTGTTCCTAATGTTTTGTACACTCAGTGTGTGTGATATACAGTACTATACAATGGAGAAAACAATTTAATATGACATACAGTATTGTATTTCCATTTCAAGGTGGAATTTTAGCAATATCTCTGTGCCTCAGAACTTAAAATCATCTACTCAGACCACTCTTCGTTTGTTTTCAAAGGAATTGGACAAGGCCATTGAGCCAAGAAAAGGTGTATTATGTCCATCTGAATAAATATTCAGGCTTGTAACTAAGACACAAAGACGCAGACACAAATATACAAAAGGCTAACCGTATCGGACCAATAGCTTTAAAGGCTCAGCGCACTCAAAAAATGTGATTTTCCTCTGTTTTATATATACTGTACTTCCACACTATGAGGTTGTAATAATAATGTGAAATTGTGAAAATTATGATAATATCCTTTAAGCGTAAGAGCTGAAACGACCGCCTGAAATTTCAGCCTGTTTTGGTAGGATGGAGTTTTAGCCTGCCTGGTAACATCACCAGGCAGTAAATGAGTTAATAGACTAATAAGAGAATTCCAAACCTCTCTACAAATAACAGCTGCTTGTTTTCAGTTTTCCACTCCCCACTCATACGACTCCCAGACAGTCCTAGAGAAATGTTGCTTGAAAAATGGCTCTTTGCTAAGAAGCTATTCTTGTTTCTTTTTGAAAATTTGAATAAAAAAAAAAAATCACTGTAAGGTACTTAATTTGTACCCAGAAATCATTTGATATTGAGATAAAAACAGTTGTATTGGGCCTTTAAACATACATCTCCACTCCAGCCTATAGATGAGCACAAGACTAAACAAAAAAGCAACACTTTGCCCACGCCACTCATAAACAAGCTCACAAACACCTCTTTGTCATGGTCTGGTGCTTTGTTGTCAAGGTGGTGGTGGTGGACTACTGCATGGTCATCGGCCACAAGGGGCAGCGCAGTGTTGGGAACGTGGTTGTGGTAGAAGCTGCCTTGAAGGCTGTTACTAGAGTGGTTGCGATGGAAGAGGCCCTCCTTTTCGTCGTTGGGGTGGCTGGAAGCAGGAGAAACAGGAGGTTGTATTACAGTAGGGAGTTGCCATGCAATAAGACTGGAAATTCATGAAGGTTGCTATACAATATAAAATGGTTATTATGCACTGTGATGCTAGAATGTATTGCGTCCATTCAAGAAGTGGATGATAGTTAATGCAGTCAGTATCAAAAGAAACAAATCCTCTATATCCTCTACATACCGTCCAACGACTCTCATTAAGGATATGTTATGAAGACTCTTACAAAGGATATGTTATAAAGACTCTTTAAAAAAAATGTACTCAACCTATTCAAGTGGGTGACACACTGGTGGTTTTCTATGTATTCCATGGAACACACTGGATTGTGTTCGGTGTGCTCCTCTTAACAAGACAGCAGTGTGTGTGTGTGTGTGTGTGTGTGTGTGTGTGTGTGTGTGTGTGTGTGTGTGTGTGTGTGTGTGTGTGTGACCAGGCCCCTCACAGCACACAGACAGTTTGATCACACTCACACTCCGGTCCAGAGGTGACATCACCTCCATCATTAGGTCCGTTTGGTCTTGTTACGCGTCTCCCAAGTTGGACACAATAGTTCAACAAAACAAAAGAACAAGGTGTGCCACCACACCGAATTGTGCTCAAGCAGCGCCCAGAGAATCTTTAAACGGGACTGAGTAAGCGATGAGCTAAATTCTACAGCCACCTTGATGTATTTCTTTCCACATCATAAATTCCTATCTTGGACTGGCTCAGCCAATTAGAAGGCTTTTCCCATGGAAAGCAGCTGGTGACATGGTGGAAAATGTTGCCGAAAGGTTGCAACTGACGGGGTGTGTGCAACGAGGCCTGGTGGTGGAGTGTTGATGAGCGTCTGTTTTGTGTGTGTGTGTGAGTGTGACTGTGAGTGTGAGTGTGTGTGTGAGAGAGAGAGAGAGAGAGAGAGAGAGAGAGAGAGAGAGAGACATAGTTTAATATATTCAACCAAATGTGTTTGTCTGTGTGTGTGTGTGTGTGTGTGTGTGTGTGTGTGTGTGTGTGTGTGTGTGTGTGTGTGTGTGTGTGTGTGTGTGTGAATGTGGTGCACTTATAGTGAATCTGTCTAAATGGTTGACAATGGTTCAATCTGGCCCAGAGTTCGCTCTATGGTTGGTGACAGACTGCCAGGTGGCTTGTCACTGACCCCTGGTGTAGCATGGCTTACAGGGAGGTTGGCACTTGGCACCATAAGAGACAGACTAGGCAGGTTCCATTTCTGGGATGAAGCCACAACCTGTGTTTTGACAACAATGTCTGGGATAAATAGAACTGGAAGTACATTTGTCCTCAAGCTTCGCTGTCAAAAATGAAAAAAAAAAGTTTCTTGTTTTCCATAAGAGACAATACAGACACTATTTTCATATTGTCCTTTCTGACTCTGAAATGTGTAGATGGTGACCTGTACCAATTTAAACATCAAACAGCATAGTAGCAACAGGTATAAAAGAACACACTAATATAACACAACAATCGATCAACTTCAGACACCTCAATAGGCCTGGTAGCCATTACTTCATCCCATCATCCAAAAGGCATACATACCATTTAGATAAAAATGGATGATTGCTTGAAGCAAACCCAGGAACACACCACAACATTAGTAAGAAAACCATGGCTGTTGAGTCTCTGCAAACCATTCATGTTCCACCACAGAGTACCTCAAGATGCCATGCAAGGTGAATACTGTTAGGACCAACATGGTACCATTCCGTCCTCTTCTTTACTGGAGGGCTTGTGTCGGGAGCTGGGACCAAGCTGGGCCTAGTGACCAAACTGGGCCTAGGGACCAAACTGGGCCTAGGGACCAAACTGGGCCTAGGAAAACTGAATCTGAGTACAGATAGAAGAGAGGGTTCACACAAATTTGAAAAGTATGTGCTTGTGTGTGTGTTTAATGCATGCGTATGTTGGAATGAGGCCACATAGGCCTGTGTTCCAACTTAAGGCGACTTCCTTCCTGGATTGTATTCAACTATTGCAAGCCACCACATTGAAGGCAACAAAATACACATAGGAAAAGTCCTCCTTTATTCTTCATTCATGTACTCATACTGCTCATCCCTCAGCCTTAAATCCAAACTGATTGCTGACATTCATCAAGTCTTTTCTCCTTATATATAAGGCTTGTTGAACTCTATCATGTGCTGCCAATGCAGCAGCACTGTTAGGGCAAATGTGCTGTGGTGGTAAAGAACATATGGTGATGCACTGTAGATCAATAGATAAGATAAACCAACAAAAGGGCTTACCAAGAAAAACTTCAAAAGGACTAATTGGAGACTGGATAGATAAAGCAATGGAGGCTGGAGGGGGAGAGGGTGAATGGGGCGGTTGCCGTTTGGGTGATAATATTCAGTATTTTCATCTAGGACCGAAATGATTTAAATTGTTTGTGATGATTTAAAACAGTGAGATCCTTTATTTAACCATGGAAGTCACATTGAGATTGACATCTCTGTCAAGTGAGATTTAAAAAAATGTTTTAACTAATTTGGTTGTAGGTCCAACATCCCTTACTGTAATCACTATATGCATCCCAAATGGTACCTTATTCCTTAAATAGTTCACAACCTTTGACCAGAACAGACCAGAATCACAGAGCCTAGGTAGGGCAGGGCTCTCCAACCCTGTTCCTGGAGAGCTACCCTCCTGTAGGTTGGAGCAGGGCTCTCCAACCCTGTTCCTGGAGAGCTACCCTCCTATAGATTTTTGCTCCAACTCCAGTTGTAACTAACCTGATTCATCTTATTAACCAGCAGATTATTAGAATCAGGTGACCTATATTAGGGTTGGAGCCACCGTCCTGAAAATACAGGACAGTAGCTCTCCAGGCACAGGGTTGGAAAGCCCTGCCATATGGAATATGGTGCCATTTGGGACAAAGCCATAGTCTTTCATTCTCTGTATGAGATCTGATGGAGACTTAGGGATGATGATAAACAAACTTGAGGTCATATATTGTATACAGTGCATACGGAAATTCATCCAGTCACATTTCATAGGCCTCACGAGAGTAACTACCAGCAACATAACCTATGTACGGTGCATTCAGAAAGTATTCAGATCCCTTGACTTTTTCCACATATAGTTACGTTACAGCCTTATTCTAAAATATATATATTTTTAAATTATAATTATCAATCTACACACAATATCACATAATGACGAAGCAAAAACAGGTTTTTAGAAATGTTTGCAAATGTAAAACTGAAATATCATATTTACATAAGTATTCAGACCCTTTGCTCAGTACTTTGTTGAAGCACCTTTGGAAGCGATTACAGCCATGAGTCTTCTTGGGTATAACGATACAAGTTTGGCATTCCTGTATTTGGGGAGTTTCTCCCATTGTTCTCTGCAGATCCTCTCAAGCTCTGTCAGGTCGGATGGGGAGCGACGCTGCACAGCTATTTTCAGGTCTCTCCAGAGATGTGAGCTCAATTTCGAGTCTCATAGCAAAGGGTCTGAATACTTACGTAAATAAGGAATTTCAGTTAGCTTTTTTATACATTTGCAAAAAAAATCTAAAAACCTGTTTCACTTTGTCATTATTGGGTATTACGTTTAGACTGTTGAGAAAAAAAAAATATTTAATCAATTTTAGAATAAGGTTGTAACATTGGAAAAAGTGAAGGGGTCTGAATTCTTTCCGGATGCACTGTGTAGGAGGATGTGGCCTCCTATTTTATGTGGGATAGCCCTCTGAGCTAAAGCCTGGGCAGCTGACCACTCACTGGTGTTTGAGCAGCAGGGCGCGGAGCACGTTGGCACGGTCCTCCGCTCTGATCTGGTCTGAGATGATCATGGTCTCCACCACCAGGTGAGCAATACCAGGCAAGGTGGTCTGCTCCAGGTCCAAAAGGACGGCACCTTATGTGGGATGGCAGGGGGAGAGTGAATGGCACAGATTTACTACCTATTGTAGTGGAATTTCAAAGTTTTATCAATAGTAAATTTGTGACTGCATGTGCATCTGTGTGTTTGTGTGTGTGTGTGGTGAGGGCGTCACCATGTGTGATGGTCCTGCGGAGCTCCAGCAGGCTACGGAAGGAAAGCGAAGCCACGTGGGGTTTTCCCCAGCGGTCTGTCTCCTCCTCCACGTCCTCCTCAAACTTGATCCAACGGGCCGTCTCCTTCCAGCGCATTTCCTGGTTCTTATCCACTATCAGCTCATTGAGTTCCACAAACACCTATAGAGACCAAACAGACACCTAGTTATCCATGACTTCACATATGGCTCATCTTCTCTTTTTCTTTTCTTTTTTGTTCAAGAACTGAGAAAAAAGTTGAAAATCTATTGGATCTTTTGAATGGAAAAATGTCAAATTCAATTATATTAAAGTCTATGAAGTAAAGCAGAATGTTTTCTTATTAAGTCTAAGGAAAAAGTTGTATTTTGGTCTAATTGACATATGTGCTTTGCACTGTAGGAGACTTAATTAAATGTTTCTACAAGGAATGTTCTTGGAGCACACAGCAAGCTCACAGAGTCGATGTTAGCTCCAACCTTCCTGAAACATTAAAGGGACCAAATAGACGGCGATCACTCCTTTGCCAGACTATGACATCATACGAATGGGATACAAGGGAGCTACTCAGATAACACTTTGATAGAAATAGTAAACAAAGTAAGAAAATATGTTCCAAAGGTCACTGATTAGATTATACAGTCTCAAAATATATCTTCTAAGTGTTATGACTGAGGGCTTAGGCCTACAGTATGTCGTGACTCCAACTGTGAAGTGAAGTTCCCTGGCTTTAGATCTGCTAAATGTTCAGTAAACAATTACTAGGAAGATCATATGTTTTCAATGATTTCATATTTCCAATTAGTCAATTAATCAATTAACCCATCAACTGGTGCCGTGGAGTCTGATCTCTCACCTCATGGGTCTTCTTGTCAGCCGTCCTCTTCTTCTTCACGCTGGACAGTTGCGAAGAGCTGTTGGTGGTCTGGAGGAGCTGGCATCGAGATGACTTCTTCACCAGGTGACGCCTCACTCCAGGGTTGTCCTCGAATCGGTGACCTTAAAGCACAACAACAGGAGCAATTATTAATGACACTGGGAGGTCAGCTGCAGAAAAGGTCAACTGTGTTCACTCGAAGGCGTAGTATCGTACACACTCAGGTTGTATGAGGCATTTGACATGTGTTTTTATTTGTCTGCACAACACAACCGTTGTGCGGTGTGCAAATCTCACAACTGTTATGTCAAATGTGTTACACAACCTGTGTGTACTAGGCAAAAGACTGGCTGAGTACTGTCTCTATGGGGGAGCTGTCTTATGACAGAGAATAATAAATCAATCTGATTATAGATGTTTATTAAAAGCGCAATAAGCACTTGAAACAATAACAACGGCGCTCCCTGCCCCTGTTTCAGTAAAAAGCTGCGGGATGGGGCTGGAGAAATGTAACCACTCTCAAATTCATGTTTTGAGGCTTTACTGTTTATTTACATTTACTTTGCTTACAAACATTGGAGCAAAACAAGCTTATATTTTGGGTTCTGACAGGGTACTTCAATGGGTAAATATCATGATTGTCGATTGCCCCTTTAAAGTTTCCATGGGAAATAAAGAGAAAATAGAAAATACGGCACACAATAGGTACATGGGGTAACAGAGGAGCTAGGCAAACAGACGGGTCGTTATGTTGGGTGGTTTTTCGCCCACCACAGACCTTTAGAGAATAAAAAAGCCTGATTAAATTTGAAGCTCTTCAGGCCACAAACCATATTTTATTGAATTTTGCGTAATTGATGCTGTCTACTCCTTGTGGGTGGAACGAGGCAGAGGACGCTCTAAGGACAAGGGTATGTGTGTGCGTGTGTGTGTGTGGGTAGATGCTAGTTACACTGCCAATCAAAGGGCTGGTTTTGCAGACACTCTTGGGAGAAGGCCTGGCCAGACCACCTCTAGGCCTCAGCTGCTTTGTGTTGTGATGTAGTCACACCCACCACTGAGTGTGCCATAAACAAAGTCTAGGAAACAGGTTGTTTTGTTCCCTCTCTCATTCTCCATCCCTCTGACCCCAAGTTCATCCCTCCATCCTTCTATTCTTTCATTCTTCTTTCTGTGATGTTGTTCAGACAATATAATCATCATAACAAACGCTCTATGCTAACAGGTTTGGGAGTGCTCCCAGGGGTAACTCGGTATTGAAGTGGAAGAGACACCCTTTGGCTGGACTCGCTCTGAGCTTTGCTAACTAAGTAAAAGTTATTCTGCTGCTTTTAAAGTGGGCAGCAAATTCCCCAGTGTTGAATGAATACTGAAAGTGTGCACCCATATAGACACTGAAAAGTGTTGAACTAATACACTGCTTAGTAAAGCTTTATTTGCATATTTCCCAGAGTGCCTTCCCTTTCAAGTAAATTGTAGAGCTACCACCCATGACTGAATTTGTTAGTGACAAAGACATGGTTGTTGCATTCATTAATGTTCAGTCCTATGAACTTTACCAAGTGCAATCCTAAGTGAATGCTGTCATTAAAATGATATTATATAGCAATCTATATCATAAGGCCTTATTTTGAGGCCCAACACTCTAAACATAATAATGAACTCTGTATGTGTTGAATTAACAGTTATTGGAGTAAAATAACCCCTTGTGTTGGTGTTAACACTTTTCCAGTGCACATTTATGGGGTATCCCCAACATGGAATTCGGTCCAACAACTGTCAACCCAACATCTTAGCCATTGCGTCAAAAGACCTGAACCTCTTGATGAGGTCTATAGGTGTTGGGTTAAGGGCGCTACAATATGCATGTAACTTTTGTATGTACATGTGAATTCAAGTCATCATCATCATAACTTCCCAAAGTATTGCCTGTGATCTTGAGTAGCTTCTGAATGCCCTGTCTGTAGACCCTATCTGCACTCTGTGCCCCTCTAATACCCACTCTATGCCCCCTCCTATGCCCTATATAACCCCACTTCTCTCCCTCTGTGCCCCTTCTGTGCCCTATTTGTGCCAATGAGTATGCCCTCGACAACCCCACTTTTCTCCCTCTCTGCCCCCTTTGTTTTCGATTCTACAATTACCAGTCTGGATGGAAAAGATTTGATACCGATTAACACAGTAGTGAACATAGTGTATGCCCTCGGTAACCCCAATTATTTGTCATAGTAAGCGACCAGTGTCTGTCTCTCCAATGTCCTCTGTAGCACCCCATGCAGCTTCACCCTCTGTAAATCCTCTATTGCCCCTTAGTGTGGAACTCATGTCATTCTGTATTCTCCCACTGCTCTCTCTGTAGCCCCTCTTTTAGTGAGTAGTGTGTATATGTGGTTTATACATCTTGTATATCGTCAATTCCTGGTGGCAGCGTGACTTTCCCAATTAGGACAATTGAGATATTGATCAATCAACATCATCATCTTTCAGCTGCAACACAGTCGACCACAAGCTTCCTCCAGTAGCTACGGTCACTAGCAAGGTTTGCAATTTGATGTGGTTGTGAATGATCAATAGGTGACTCTTCTATGGGCCCATTAGTAACCCTTGTCCCTTCTCTTTTGTATGTCTGGGAATGCTCTGTAGCTAGGGTCCTCCCTGTGGCTCAGTTGGTAGAGCATGGTGTTTGCAACGCCAGCATGGTGTGTGCAACGCCAGGGTTGTGGGATTCCCACAGGGGGCCAGTCCAAAAAAAATAACAATAAATAAATTTAAAAAATGAAGAAAAAAAATGCATGAAATGAAATGTATGCATTCACTACTGTAAGTCGATCTGGATAAGAGCGTCTGCTAAATGACTAAAATGTAAATGTAAATATCCCTTAGGTAACCTGCTTGTGGCCCCTATATGAACCCAGTAGAAGGTGTAATGTATATTCAGTATGTATTACCTGTCCCCTTTCTCCCTCTTTCACTCTCTGATGAGCTCTTTGGATCCATTCTGGTCGTCATTGGACACCAGTGCAACACTGTCATTGCAACCAGCACCGAGATAACTCGCAGCACTACTGCAGAAGTGTCCAAATCCAATGCCAGTCATAAAAACAACAGTATAGTTTGTCAATGGGATATCTTTGCACTCCAGTAAAGGAGGGGCCCAGGACCAAACGGGGGCCACATGATCAATAGTTTAGCAGTAGAGAGGGTTCCAATTCACCCATGACCCAGAACTTGAGTAAGCTTTGATTTCCCCACCTCCACTGCCAGGCCAACCAATCATTGGCAGAAATTAGCTTGTATTTATCGCTCCATACAATCAATAAAAACAACTCTGAATTCTCACTAATCAATTACCAATGTCAGGGCTTTCCACCAAAAGGGTTGAGTGCTACTCCTCCACTTTAGACTCACATTCTCCATTCGTTAGTATGGAAAAATCTACAGTTGCTCTGAAGTACATGAGTGAATGGGAACTCTTATGTATTTCAGCAAATGGAGCCATATATAGCCATGGGAATCAATGTAAGCTGAAATGTATGTCAATGGAAAAACAATAAATCAAATACTAACTAGCTGTATCTATAGTCATACTTTATCTCAGGCATACATGAATGAGAACAAGGTACTGTATATGCTTCTAAGGATAAAACAGATTCTAATATTGGCAAATATGAGCCTTATCTGGAAACAGTATACAAAACAAAACAAATATCCAAATTCATGATTCAATCTTCCAGTCACATTTCATAGGCCTCTACGAGAGTAACTACCAGCAACATAACCTATGTACAGTGCATTCGGAAAGTATTCAGACTCCTTGACTTTTTCCACATTTTGTTACATTACAGCCTTATTCTAAAATGGATTTAATAAAACATGTTCCTCATCAATCTACACCCAATACCCCATAATGACAAAGCGAAAACAGGTTTTTAGATTTATTTGCAAATATATTGCAAATAAAAAACATAAAAACCTTTTTTACATAAGTATTCAGACCCTTTGCTATGAGACTCGGAATTGAGCTCAGGTGCATCCTGTTTCCATTGATCATCCTTGAAATGCTTCTACAACTTGGAGTCCACCTATGGTAAATTCAATTGATTGGACATGATTTGGAAAGGCACACACCTGTCTTTATAAGGTCCCACAGTTGACAGTGCATGCCTGAGCAAAAAAGTCGCTGTATCTGCTTGAGGGGGAATGTACACGGCTGTGACTATAACCGAAGAGAATTATCTTTGGAGGTAATACGGTCGGCATTTTATTGTGAGGTATTCTAGGTCGGGTGAACAAAAGGACTTGAGTTCCTGTATGTTATCACAATCACACCCTGAGTAGTTAATCATGAAACATACACCCCCGCCCTTCTTCTTCCCGGAGAGATATTTATTCCTGTCTGCGTGATGAACTGAGAACCCAACTGGTTGTACGGACTCAGACAATAAATCCCAAGAGAGACATATTTCTGTGAAACAAAGTATGTTACAATCCCTGATGTCTCTCTGGAAGGAAATCCTCGCAATGAGCTCGTCAACTTTATTATCCAAAGTCTGAACATTAGCAAGTAATATACTCGGAAGCAGTGGGTGGTGTGCGTGCCTCCTGAGTCGGACTAGAAGTCCACTCCGAGCACCTCTTCTCTGCCGGCGATGTTTTGGGTCAGCCTCTGGAATCAGTCCATCTGAAAGAAGATTCTCTGGTCTGCTGAAGCCAAGATTGAAATCTTTGGCCTTAATGCCAAGCGTCACGTCTGGAGGACACCTGGCACCATCCCTACGGTGAAGCTTGGTGGAGGCAGCATCATCCTGTGGAGATGTTTTTCAGCAGCAGGGACTGGGAGACCAGTCAGGATCGGAGCAAAGTACAGAGAGATCTTTGATGAAAATCTGCTCCAGAGCGCTCAGGACCTCAGACTGGGGCAAAGGTTCACCTTCCAACAGGATAATGACCCCAAGCACAGCACACAAGACAAAGCAGGAGTGGCTTAGGGACAAGTGTCTGAATGTCCTTGAGTGGCCCAGCTTAAGCCCCAACTTGAACCGGATCCAACACCTCTGGAGAGACCTGAAAATAGCTGTGTAGCAACGCTTCCCATCCAACCTGACAGAGCATGAGAGGATCTGCAGAGAAGAATGGGAGAAACGCCCCAAATACAGGTGTGCCTAGCTTGTAGCGTAAAACCCAAAAATTATTTTCTCTCTCATGGCTAACTACCAGGAAGCAAGAAAAGAGGTTGAGTGGGCGGAGATCTTATATTGATGACAGCTCTTTGAATTGCCTATGTCAAGAAATGTGGATGCAATGCGCAGCGTTGCAGTAAAATCATCTCACGAAAATCTGTTGATACACAAAGCAATTCAAACAATAGTAAAATTGCATAAATTACATCCAATTGTTTAACACATTTCCCATTTGGCATGTCTGTTATGATGCAGCCCAGTCCCGTGTGGCTCAGTTGGTAGAGCATGGTGTTTGCAACGCCAGGGTTGTGGGTTCGATTCCCACGGGGGACCAGTACGGAGAAGAAAAAAAAAAATGTGTGAAATGTATGCGTTCACTACTGTAAGTCGCTCTGGATAAGAGCGTCTGCTAAATGACTAAAATGTAAAAATGTAAAATGCAGTTCACAGCAGCACTGACGGATGTGTTGACACGGAAACTGCGTCAGAGTTTTGAATGACCCTTTCCCCCCCTTTTGTTCCACGCTGGCTGAAGACCTAGCTAGCCAGTAACTAGTAAACACCAGACACAGATGAAAGGGTAGACATATAAGTATCTTTGCCATGGATGAATAGTTTAAACTTTTAATTATATTTTCTGACACCATACATTCAAATTTTGGCAGCAATAGAGTAGCTATCTACCGTAGCTGTCACGATACTCTAGAAATGCAGGAGGGGTGAAGTCAAGTGCAGGAGACCAAAGGTACGTGAAACACGTTTAATATATATCCAGTCCAAAAGTGCCGAACACAAGGAAAGGAACAAGGAATCCAAAACAGGCAAAATAACACCCGAACATAGTCGGGACACAGCCCAGGGAAACCCGTACTTGCGAGAACAAACAAGGCAGAAAAAAACAATCCCCAAACCTCACGACAGCAAACACAAACAATCCCGCACAACCCTAAACCAAGAAAGACAGACTAAATACCCCCACTAACGAACTAACTCAAAACAGGTGCTAACAGACATCACCAAATGAAAAGGGGATCGGTGGCAGCTAGTAGGCCGGCGACGACGACTGCCGAGCGCCGCCTGAACGGGGAGAGGCGCCACCTTCCGTAGACGTTGTGACAGTAGCTATATAAACCACGCCCCTCCACAAATACGCCTTCGCCAATGTTGGTTACAAGGCGGTAGTTATTTAAATTAGGTAAGAGAATATCATGTTACCATTGCTGTATTAAAATGAGAATGATGGTGATAATAATCCCACCTCCTGAATCCAAGTGTTTCAAATGGGGGAGGGGACCAGTAACTTTATGATCAAACTTAAAGCAAGAGTCATTTTTCATACTTTGGTCATGGTTTCATCCAAATATCATCACATTTCATGAAAAACATGATTTTCACTCTTCATGACCTTTAACACACTGCTTGGCGTAAATACTTATTTTGCAGAGAGCCTTGCCTTTCAAGTGAATTGTAGAGTTACCACCCATGACTGTATTTGATATTGACAGAGACATGGTTGTTGCATTCAGCCAGTTTCAAAATCTTCACCAAGTGAGATCCTGATCGAATATGTTATCATTAAAACACAATTATTTAACACAGAACAATATGTATTTCATAAGGCCTTATTTAGAGGGCCTACACTCTTAACATAACAATTAACTCTGTAAGTGTTGAATTAACGCTTACTGGTTTAACATAATCTCAGTGTTGGTGTTAATAACCAGAGTTGAAACAAAGCCACACCCACCATTATCATATTTCCCAGGATGCTGTATTGCAGGTTGAGTTTCACAACTGTTAGTTTCAATATCTATGTTTTGATTGATTTATTAAACTTATGCTTCCCAAATATAAATGATTAATATTTTCTAAACTAATCCAATTATGTTACTTGGATTTATTGCACCCATTACTGAAATGGTTGTTCCAGTTTAGATGCTTTAGGTAGGTCTCATATTGCATTCTTCCTGACCTTGGCAGACATTCTGAATCCAGGTTGCGGGTGATAAAACGTTCCAAAAATTGGTTATGCCCACGCTGGCTGGATTTCAATAGGAATTACACATATATGTGTCAGGTTCTGTAAATAACCCAACATGTTGTGTTGTTCAGATTACCCAAACATGAGTTAATTTAACCATCAATTGGGTTTTCATTCATTTAATTCATTGACTTTTAACAAACTCATACACTTCTGTAAGCTTCATTAAAGCTTCAAAAGTGTTAGTGTTTGACCGTAACATGTAAAAACAATTCAACAGAACTGATGAACCGGAATTACATTTACACTCACATGTGGCCAAAAACAACTTCCTGAAAGTCACACCCCTACTAAGCCATGCCTTCAGTCTTCTAATCTGACCCGCTGGGTCATATCTCAATAACCCAGCATCAACAAACCAACCTTGCTCTTTTTAAAAATGCCTGCAACCCAGCAGTTGGGTCATCCAAACAACCCAGTAGTTTTTTTGTGTAAGCCCTTAAAGTAAGGCTTATGAAATACATTGTAATGGGTTAAATAATTAAATGTCTCTATGATAACATATTCACTTATGGACTTCACCGAGTGAGATCCTAAGACTGAAAATGGATGAATGCAACAAGCACTAAGCAGTGTGTTAAATCAACACTGTTCAGTGTCTACCTGGGTCCACACTTTCAGAGTTAATTTAACACAATTTGTTGTAAAGTGTTGTCCATTCTTCCATGGCCACACACTGCTTCCCTTGGGGGGGTGGGAGCCCTGGTACTTACGGAGGTGCTCCAAGGGGTCTGGGTTCTCAGGGGACCCCATGTGGTCATGGATGGACTCCAGCAGGTCATAGTCATCGAAATCAAAAACAAACTCCTCAAAGTCCTCCAAGCCCACCATGTTGAACTTAGAGGCGTGGCGCACAACAGGGGGACACTGGGGTGAGGTGTCCAATGTCCCTGGTCGGTGAACGTTGGTGGTTGCCTTGGTGTTGGTCCCTTCTGAATAGGGGTGTTTGTCTCCAATCACCTACTCCGAAGAGGGGGCTAGTGGTCCCTTGTTAACTTGCCCCACGGGGTCTGTCATCTCTTGGGTCGGCGCCGGTGTCTGTGGTGCCTTCTCCCCACCCTGCTCCAGGTGGGCGCCCTGCTCATCCAGGGTTCTGGCAATCTCTCTCCTGCCGTCTCTCGCCGAGGTGTTGGTGTTAGCTGTCAGCCAAGCCTGGGCGTCTTCTGTGTTATTCGTCAGAAACAGGAGCTGGAGCACAAGCAAAGCTGGAGTAGTGGCTGCTGGTTACCAAAACGCTATGTCCACTCTGCCGACTACTGTGTAACACAGACACAGAGGTACAGTCACATACAGACAAACAGTAGGCATACTGCTGTTACACAGCATGGTACTCTGCTTTGGAGCAGTAGCCTGTCTCCAGCACAGGTCTCCATGGAAACTGTGATTATTTCTAATGGTGTGCCACTCTTCGCCCACAACGGGTACCTGAGCTGAACACTGACCTTTCCTCAAACCTGTGTTAACAGTGTATGTGTGTGTGTGTGTGTGTGCGTGCGTGCGTGCGTGCGTGCGCGAGCATGTGTTTCACTTGCTTAGAGGCATTCTGAACATAAGCACCAGTTGGTGAAGCTTCAAAACAATCCTGCTCTATAACATTGTCAAGCATAGTCACTAGTAATCCATATCACAACTATGCTCTCTAGCATTACCAAGCAGGGTCACTGGTAACTCACATCAGCCATGTTACTCTCAGTGAATGAACAAGTACACTCTCAGTGGGGCAATGGAACTCAAAGTGAAATGGGCAAGATAGGCCAAATCTCTGTGAACATTTCAAATGGTTATCATGAATGCTATAGTACTAGATTAAAATGCAGTGCTACAGTACATCCTCTGTTTTAACCCTGGATGTTTTAAAGTTATGTCCTGTTAAAAAACTATGCTAGGGCTTTCCATACATAATGCCAGTTAACAATCATCAAACATCAAACCATAACCCTGTACCACATCAAACTATCATTGTAAACCACAAATATACTGCTGTGTGCTGTGACTGAATGACAATATGGACTCGTCGGAGTGGAAAGTGACGGGGAGGAGGTGGAATGGATATGAGCTATAGGATATATGTGCTATAGCCTGACATCTTACTGTCCTATCGCCTACATCTGATAGACTGTCTGTTTCATAGTGGGTGCCCTGTTTCTTGTTCTATTTCCATCTGGTCTGAGCATCTGGTCAATGCTTCCCTTGCTGGGTGGGTAAAAGCAGGAAGGGCCTGGGGCAGGGTTGCTGTCAAGGAGAATCGGCAACTGATCTCTTCTGTTAATTATTGCCCAGGGATCGTGGAATGGGCCAGGGAGTGCTACCCATTTATTTGTCATAAAAATAAAGAGAGTTGCTCACTCTATATATACAGTACCAGTCAAAGGTTTGGACACACCTACTCATTCAAGGGTTTTTCTTTATTTTTTTACTATTTTTATACATTGTAGAATAATAGTGAAGACATCAAAACTATTAAATAACACATATGGAATCATGTGTTAATCAAAAAAGTGTATATTTTATTTTATATTTGAGATTCTTCAAAGTAGCCACCCTTTGCCTTGATGACAGCTTTGCACAATCTTGGCATTCTCTCAATCCAGCTTCATGAGGTAGTCACCTGGAACGGATTTCAATTAACAGGAGTGCCTTGTTAAAAATGTATTTGTGGAATTTCTTTCCTTCTTAATGCGTTTGAGCCAATCAGTTGTGTTGTGACAAGGTAGGGAGGGTATACAGAAGATATAGGCCTATTTGTTAAAAGACCAAGTCCATATTATAGCAAGAACAGCTCAAATAAGCAAAGAGAAATGACAATACATCATTACTTTAAGACATGAAGGTCAGTCAATATGGAAAATATCAAGAACTTTGAAGGTTTCTTCAAGTGCAGTCGCAAAAACCATCAAGCGCTATGATGAAACTGGCTCTCATGAGGACCGCCACAGGAAAGGAAGACAGAGTTACCTCTGCTGCAGAGGATACGTTCATTAGAGTTACCAGCCTCAGAAATTGCAGCCCAAATAAATGCTTCACAGAGTTCAAGTAACAGACACATCTCAACATCAACTGTTCAGAGGAGACTGTGTGAATCTGGCCTTCATGGTCAAATTTCTTCAAAGAAACCACTACTAAAGGACACCAATAATAAGAAAATACTTTCTTGGGCCAAGAAACATGAGCAATGGACATTAGACAGGTGTAAATCTGTCCTTTGGTGTGATGAGTACACATTTGAGATTTTTGGTTCCAACCTTGAACGGATGATCTCCAGACTAGTTGCCACCGTGAAGCATGGAGGAGGAGGTGTGATGGTGCTTTGCTGGTGACACTATCTGTGATTTATTTAGAATTCCAGAAACATAACCAGCATGGCTACCAAAGGATTCTGCGGTGATACGCCATCCCATCTGGTTTGCACTTAGTGGGACTATCATTTGTTTTTCAACAGGACAATGACCCAACACACCTCCAGACTGTGTAAAGGTTATTTGACCAAGAAGGAGAGCAATGGAGTGCTTCATCAGATGATCTGGCCTCCACAATCACAGTCAACCCAATTGAGATGGTTTGGACCACAGAGTGAAAGAAAAGCAGCCAACAACTGCACAGCATATGTGGGAACTCCTTCAAGACTGTTAGAAAAGCATTCCAGGTGAAACTGGTAGACAGAATGCCAAGAGTGCGCAAAGCTGTCATCAAGGTAAAGGGTGGCTACTTTGAAGAATCTAAAATCTAAAATATATTTCAATTTGTTTAACACTTTTTTGGTTACTACATGATTCCATATGTGTTGTTTTGGTGTCTTCACTATTATTCTACAATGTAGAAAATAGTAAAAAAGAAAGAAAAACCCTTGAATGAGTAGGTGTGTCCAAACTTTTGACTGGTACTGTATATAAACAACATACCTTAAATAGAATAATACACAGATAATATTATTAGACAGATGTGTAATATATTTTTACATCAATAATGCCCTAAAATTGCATTTTTCTCTACACTTTTTCCCTTCAGGAACATGCTCTACGGCAGGGTTCCCCCACTGTCTCCCAAGTTATTATAATTTTGGAAATATATTGCAAAATATTCCCACGCATAATAGAGAGATATGTGATAGTATACAAATGTAAACAAGGTTTGAAATGATTATGTTTAAGTCAAATATTATATCTATTTGAGATTCTTGCGGTGAATTTGTAGTCAACAAATTATTTGTAATCATGTTCCGGCCCCCTGACCTTCCATTTAAGAAAAAATCTGCCCGCGGCTGAATCTAGTTGATGAACCCTGATCTACAATAATACAGTACCTCTCTCTCTCTGGACTGCAGAACTGAGAGACAGCTGCAAAAACAGATCACGTGACTCGTAACGTTGCTGGATGCAGGCCTCAGTCTTCTCCGTTGTCAGTGAATGCATGATTCACAAATCTTGCGAACTGTGGATAAATGAATTGTCTTATTGAAAGCGTACGTCCGAATGAGCTATTTTGTATCAGTTTTAAGTCAGGAAATGTGTACTTTTCCACCTAAAATATTTGTGTTATTTCATATCATTATTTTATGTCACCAACTACCGCAACAGCAGAGATGGGTAACAACTGCATGAGTGACCTCGTGGGGGAAACGTCACGATATGCCTTTATATGGAGTTTGATGTCACTGATGAAAAAAAGTAGAAGTATTGAGGATACTGAAAGCAGCAATATGTAACTTTTTGGGAAACCCAACAAAATTCACATAGAAATGTGAGTTATAGATCTGTCATTCTCATTGAAAGCAAGTCTAAGAAAAGGTTCTGTTCTGTTCTATGTGAGCTATTGGTCTGGAGCCCCAACCCATCCCCAGCATCAACAGACTGGTGGTACAGTTGTGGCAATTGCGCTCCAATGCCTACAAATGAGGAATGTTTGTGCTGCAGGGAATTCTAATGTGACTACAATTGTTACAGACATGGAGTAACTTATTGAATGGACAGTTATCCAACTGGTAAGTAGCTAAACTTTACTTTAATGAATTATCACTTATCATAAACTTCTATGAGCGGACCATTAGTTGGTTTATGTTTTCACATTAGCCCAAACCACTATATAGCCTATATTAATTTCTCACAATGTTTTTGGGATATTCTATTCAGCAATATAAGGTCACACAATGTCTATTATCTCCTCAATCCCCTTTGTCATAAATACAGTGCATTCGGAAAGTATTCAGACCCCTTGACTTTTTCCACATTTTGTTACGTTACAACAGTGGCTGTTTTTAACCCAGCATTTTATTTTTGTGTACTGTGGCATTAGTGCATCATGCTGTGTGTGGGATAAGTGATTTATGATTGATATTTTATCCCTGTACTTTTATCCCTTCAATCTTCCACCGCAGAACAACTGGGAAGGCAACTGGAGCATGGAGCAACCTGTTTTTGTGAGGTATGAAGGATGCTGACTGGGTTTTGTCCTCCCTGTCCGTCAAGGTGCAGATTCTGGAACCGAGAGTTTGGGTAAAATGTATTTACTAAGTTCCAAGTCGCAAGGTATGGCCTAGGTTAATTTGAACCAGCACAAACAAAAAATGGTATACCTTTCAGAAAACAGGGGCTAAGCCATGCATGGGTGGTCAACCCTCCTCCAGGAGCTGGTGTGCAGGCTTTTGCTCCAGCCCTACATAAATACACCTGATTCAGCCAATCAAGGTACCGAGAAGCAGAAGATTAGTAGAATCATGTGTGTCTGATTAGGGCTGCTGGGGGTCAGCTCTCCAGCACGATGGTTGGCTAGAGTGGTTGATTTGGGGACTTGTCCATTCTCTCTGTTTATGTGTGTGTGTGTGTCTTACTTTTCATGTCGTCCAGATCAGCGCTAGCCAGCATCTCAGCCTCAGCGTCGTCAGTGGGCACCTTCTGGTACACAGCTGTTTCCATGGTCGTCATACTGCCGATGCAGATGCGCTCCCGCAGGTCGTAACTGGTCCTCGGTGCAGGGTGGAGGGGATTCCTTCTGAACCAGCCACAGGGGGTCACGCTAGGGGGGTCCACAGAGGGGGGGCACCTGGGGAGGGGAGGACAGTGGGGTTCACTTGAGTATGTGTGAAAATCCATCGTAGAGATTCTTCCAACATTTGCTTTAGAAGTATGTCTGGTAATCTGTAATCCATTGCATCAACTATCATGAAGGACAAACAGCCATAAACCATTACACAGCGGTGCTTTTTATCCAAAAGTATTAGAACTCGAGTATCTACTTTCGACTTTTTCTTCTTCAAAAATGAACATTAGCTCAGCCTATACAAGCAAACATCTTGACTGGCACACGCACACACAGTATAAATAATCTGGGAGCGGTCAGATTGTTGGACGTAGTGTAGTCCATCTTGCAACAGAGGGCGCCAGAACACAGCACAGCACCACAATATCTTCACCACAACACTGGCTTCCTCACAGGGTGAGTCTTTGGCTGCTTTCACTCAGGCAACGATAGCGTAACAGTACATGACATTGTTACTACGTTTCTTGTTCACTGCAGCAATAATAAATCAGTGAGATTAACCGCCCTGTAGAGGGGAGAGACAATAACTGGTTTGTGTTCATTAGGCTCCAAATGGAAGAAAAACTAATTTACAATAAAAAAATGCTCATGTTTCTTTTCTGTTGCAAAATGTTTTGCTACGTTGTGCCCTAATGAATATGATCCTGGGCTCCACACAGTTCCACCTCCCAGGATGCTTCCATACATTATTCAAACCATTACCAAATAATTCATATTCTCATAGCTGTTTGTGTTTATGAGCCAGATACGTTTACTCATACAGTACAGATCATATCTAGGGTACGTGCCCCCCGAGACATGATTGTGACAGGCACACTTTGGCCATTTGAGACACATACAGTGTGTGCCTTGCAAAAGTATTCAGACCCCTTGGATTTTTTCAGTTTCTTGTGTTGCAAAGTGGTAATATTAAATATTTTTTTATCAACAATTTACACCAAATACTCTGTAATGTCAAAGTGGAAGAAAACAATATTTATTTTTTAAAAATGTAACAAAAAATTAATTAGTTGCATAATTATTCAATTCCCTGGGTGCATACATATTAGAAACACCTTTGGCAGCAAGTCTTCTGTGAGTCTTCTTGGGTAACTCTCAAAGAGCTTTGCACACCTGGATTGTGCAATATTTGCCTATTATGCTATTCCAAATTATTCAAGGTCTTTCAAGATGTTGGGGATCATGGCTGTACAGCAATTTTCAAGTCTTACCATAGATTGTCAAGCAGATTTAAGTCAAAACTGTAACTTGGCCTCTGTCTTCTTGGTTCTTATTCACTGTCTTCTTGGTAAGCAACTCCAGTGTATATTTGTCCTTCTGTTGTAGGTTATTGTCCTTCTGAAAGGTAAATTAATCTCCCAGTGTCTGGTTTAAAGCAGACTGAAGCAGGTTTTGCTCGAGGATTTTGTCTGTGCTGAGCCAAATCCTGAAAAACTCCCAAGTATTCGCCGATGACAAGCATACCCATATCATGATGCAGCCACCACCATGCTTGAAAATAAGGAGGCAGTGTCTCAGTGGTGTGTTAGATTTGCCCCAAACATAGGGCTTTGAATATAGGCCAAAACATTTATTCCATTTGTATATTTGTGTTCATTGTTTCACTTCATTTAGGTCATAATTGTGGAGTCACTACAATGCTGTTGATCCATCCTCAGTTCTCTCCCATCACAGCTATTGAACTCTGTAGCAGCCCTACAATCACCAATGGCCTCATTGTAATATCCCTGAGCAGTTTAATTCCTGTCCTGCAGCTCAGTTCAGAAGGACGACAATATCTTTGAGGTGTCTTGGTGGTTTAATACATAATGCACAGCATAATTATTAACTAAACCATGAAGATTAAAGATTTGTTATTGTTAGCCATCAACCAATCACTGCCCTTTTTTATGAGGCATTTGAAAAGCACCCTGGTCTTTGTAGTTGAATCTGTGCTTGAAATTAAATGCTTGACTGAGGGACCTTACAGTGCCTCCAGAAAGTATTCAGACCCCTTGACTTTTCCACATTGTTAGATTACAGCCTTATTCTAAAATGTATTAAATTGTTTTTTCCCATCAATCTACACACAATACCCCATAATGACAAACCAAAAACAGGTTTTTAGAAATGTTACCACATTTATAAAAAACTTTAAAACTAAAATATCACATTTACATAAGTATTCAGACCCTTTACTCAGTATTTTTGTTGAAGCATCTTTGGCAGCAATTACAGCCTCGAGTCTTCTTGGGTATGACACTACAAGCTTGGCACACCTGTATTTGGGGAGTTTCTCCCATTCTTCTCTGCAGATCCTCTCAAGCTCTGTCAGGTTGGATGGGGAGTGTTGCTGCACAGCTATTTTCAGGTCTCTCCAGAGATGTTCGATCGGGTTCAAGTCCGGGCTCTGGCTGAGCCACTCAAGGACATTCAGAGACCTAACCCGAAGCCACTCCTGCATTGTCTTGGCTGTGTGCTTAGGGTTGTTGTCCGGTTGGAAGATGAACCTTCGCCCCAGTCTGAGGTCCTGAGCGCTCTGGAGCAGGTTTTCATCAAAGATCTCTCTGTACTTTGCTCCATTCATCTGTGCCTCAAACCTGAATACTCTTCCAGTCCCTGGTACAGAAAAACATCCCCACAGCATGATGCTGCCACCACCATGCTTCACCGTAGGGATGGTGGCAGGTTTCCTCCAGATGTGTCGCTTGGCATTCAGGCCAAAGAGTTCAATCTTGGTTTCATCAGACCATAGAATCTTGTTTCTCATAGTCTAAGAGTCATTAGGTGCCTTTTGGCAAACTCCACGCGGGCTGAGGAGTGGCTTCTGTCTGGCAAGTCTATGATAAAGGCCTAATTGGTGGAATGCTGCAGAGATGGTTGTCCTTCTGGAAGGTTCTCCCATCTCCACAGAAGAACTCTAGAGCTCTGTCAGAGTAACCATCGGATTGTTGGTCACCTTCCTGACCAAGGCACTTCTCCCTAGATTGCTCAGTTTGGCCAGGCAGTCAGCTCTAGGAAGAGTCTTGGTGTTTCCAAACTTCTTCCACTTAAGAATGATGGAGGCCACTGTGTTCTTGGAGACCTTCAATGCTGCAGAAATGTTTTGGTACCCTTCCCCAGATCTGTGCCTCGACCTAATCCTGTCTCAGAGCTCTACAGACAATTCCTTCGACCTCATGGCTTGGTTTTTGCTCTGACATGTACTGTCAACTGTGGGACCTTATATAGATAGGTGTGTCCCTTTCCAAATCATTTCCAATAAATTGAATTTACCACAGATGGACTCCTATCAAGTTGTAGAAACATCTCAAGGTTGATCAATAGAAACAGGATGCACCTGAGCTCAATTTGGAGTCTTATAGCAAAGGGTATGACTATTTATGCAAATAAGGTATTTCTGATTGTTATTTGTAATAAATTTGCAAAAATGTCTAGAAATCTGTTTTCGCTTTGTCACTATGGGGTATTGTGTGTAGATTGATGAGGATTATTTTTATTTAATCCATTTTAGAATAAGGCTGTAACGTAACATGTACATTTTTATGTGATTTGTTAAGCCACATTTGACTCATGAACTAATTTAGGCTTGCCAAAACAAAGGGACTGAATACTTAGGCAACAACTATATTTTAGTTATAAAAAAATATGAATAAAAAAATATATATACATTTCTTCCACTGACATTACAGAATATTTTGTGTATATTGTTGACGAAAAAAATGACAATTAAATCCATTTTAATCCAACTGTGTAACACAATAAAATGTTAAGCTCTGCGGCCAGCTAGCTCCGCCCTCATCTTCAGGACTTGTATCCGTGCTGCTGTGCTGTTTGTTACTACCTGGCTATCTGCCAAACATTTCGGTTTATACTTTTAATACACTTACCAACGTCTTCCTTTTTTCCTCGCTCAACTTTTTTCCTTTAACTTTTTCACCCCTGATGCTTTATTTGGACATGGTTCTACAGGACCTCCACCAGCTGAAAAAGCTAAGTCGTAACATTAACATCAGCACTATGCCATCCAATTGCAGTCGCTGTACTCATAATATACACAGTAAATATTGCCTTATGGTGAGAGTAGACGTATTGCAAGCACAGCTTCAGATGCAATCGTTAGGCAAGTGCAATTTACAGTGGGGGAAAAAAGTATTTGATCCCCTGCTGATTTTGTGCGTTTGCCCACTTACAAAGAAATGATCAGTCTATAATTTTAATAGTAGGTTTATTTGAACAGTGAGAGACAGAATAACAACAACAAAAATTCAGAAAAACGCATGTCAAAAATGTTATAAAATGATTTGCATTTTAATGAGGGAAATAAGTATTTGACCCCTCTGCAAAACATGACTTAGTACTTGGTGGCAAAACCCTTGTTGGCAATCACAGAGGTCAGACGTTTCTTGTAGTTGGCCACCAGGTTTGCACACATGTCAGGGGGGATTTTGTCCCACTCCTCTTTGCAGATCTTCTCCAAGTCATTAAGGTTTCGAGGCTGACGTTTGGCAACTCGAACCTTCAGCTCCCTCCACAGATTTTCTATGGGATTAAGGTCTGGAGACTGGCTAGGCCACTCCAGGACCTTAATGTGCTTCTTCTTGAGCCACTCCTTTGTTGCCTTGGCCGTGTGTTTTGGGTCATTGTCATGCTGGAAGACCCATCCACGAGCAATTTTCAATGCCCTGGCTGAGGGAAGGAGGTTTTCACCCAAGATTTGACGGTACATGGCCCCGTCCATCGTCCCTTTGATGCGGTGAAGTTGTCCTGTCCCCTTAGCAGAAAAACACCCCCAAAGCATAATGTTTACACCTCCATGTTTGACGGTGTAGATGGTGTTCTTGGAGTCATAGGCAGCATTCCTCCTCCTCCAAACACGGCGAGTTGAGTTGATGTCAAAGAGCTCCATTTTGGTCTCATCTGACCACAACACTTTCACCAGTTGTCCTCTGAGTTGTTCATTGGCAGACTTCAGACGGGCCTGTATATGTATTCTTGAGCAGGGGGACCTTGCGGGCGCTGCAGGATTTCAGTCCTTCACGGCGTGTTGTGTTACCAATTGTTTTCTTGGTGACTATGGTCCCAGCTGCCTGGAGATCATTGACAAGATACTCCCGTGTAGTTCTGGGCTGATTCCTCACTGTTCTAATGGTCATTGCAACCCCACGAGGTGAGATCTTGCATGGAGCCCCAGGCCAAGGGATATTGACAGTTCTTTTGTGTTTCTTCCATTTGCGAATAATCGCACCAAATGTTGTCACCTTCTCACCAAGCTGCTTGGCGATGGTCTTGTAGCCCATTACAGCCTTGTGTAGGTCTACAATCTTGTCCCTGACATCCTTGGAGAGCTCTTTGGTCTTGGCCATGGTGGAGAGTTTGGAATCTGATTGATTGATTGCTTCTGTGGACAGGTGTCTTTTTTACAGGTAACAAGCTGCGGTTAGGAGCACTCCCTTTAAGAGTGTGCTCCTAATCTCAGCTCGTTACCTGTATAAAAAGACACCTGGGAGCCAGAAATCTTTCTGATTGAGAGGGGGTCAAATACTTATTTCCCTCATTAAAATGCAAATCAATTTATACAAGTTTTGACATGCGTTTTTCTGGATATTTTTGTTGTTATTCTGTCTCTCACTGTTCAAATAAACCTACCATTAAAATTATAGACTGATCCTTTCTTTGTCAGTTGGCAAACGTACAAAATCAGCAGGGGATCAAATACTTTTTTCCCCCACTGTAAGTGTAGGAAAGGATGAAACAGTGTTTGTGCCACCAGTAAGTACAGATAGTAGTAGACATCCCCCTGCACAGTCCCTGCAGCCGAACACATTTCTCAAGGCTTCTGCAAAGAAATGGTGTTGGCGTGCTCAACCGGTGTCGCTCATTCAGCCAACAAACTTTCAACCTCCCCATTATGCAACAAGTCTGAGTCAGAGGCCGCGCCTTCTCAGGTCTCTCCTCCACCCATTACGGGGTCTGAGCCGCCGAAGCCTCCCACCATTCGCTCTGACAAATTGAAAACCCTAGTCATTGGCAATATCCAGCCATACACTGTGTTTACCAGAGGGCAGGGCTACCGACGTAAAGGCTAATCTGAAGATGGTGCTGGCTAAGGCTAAAACTGGCGAGTGTAGAGAATATAGGGATATTGCTTTCCACGTTGGCACCAACAATGTTGGGATGAAACAGTCAGAGGTCACCAAGCTCAACATAACTTCAGTGTGTAAATTAGCTAGAAAGATGTGTCCGCATCGAGTAATTGTCTCTGGCCCCCTCCCAGTTAGGGGGAGTGATGAGCTCCACAGCAGTCTCACAACTCAATCGCTGGTTGAAAACTGTTTTCTGCCCCTCCCAAAAGATAGAATTTGTAGATAATTGGCCCTCTTTCTGGGACTCACCACAAACAGGACCAAGACTGGCCTGATGAGTAGTGACGGACTCCATCCTGGATGGAGGGGTGCTCTCATCTTATCTATCAACATAGACAGGGCTCTAACTCCTCTCGCTCCCCAATGAGATAGGGTGCAGGCCAGGCTGTTAGCCAGCCTGCCAGCTTAGTGGAGTCTGCCACTAGCACAGTCAGTGTAGTCAGCTTAGCTATCCCCATTGAGACTGTCTGTGCCTCAATATAGGTTGAGCAAAACTAAACATGGCGATGTTCGCCTTACCAATCTCATTGGAATAAAGACCTCCTCCATTCCTGTAATTATTGAAAGAGATTGTGATATCTCACATCTCAAAATAGGGCTACATAATGTTAGATCCCTCACTTCCAAGGCAGTCATAGTCAATTAACTAATATTGATGTGATTGGCCTGACTGAAACATGTCTCAAGCCTAATGAATTTACTGTGTTAAATGAGGCCTCACCTCCTGGTTACACTAGTGACCATATCCCCCGCGCATCCTGCAAAGGCAGAGGTGTTAACATTTACGACAGCAAAAAAAAAACCAAAAAACATCATCATCTTTTGAGAATCTAGTCATGAAATCTATGCAGCCTACTCAATCACTTTTTATAGCTACTGTTTACAGGCCACCTGGGCCGTATACAACGTTCCTCACTGAGTTCCTTGGAATCCTATTGACCTTGTGTAGTCATGGCAGATAATATTCAAATTTTTGATGACTTTAATATTCACATTGAAATGTCCACAGACACACTCCAAAAGGCTTTCGGGGCCATCATCAACTCCGTGGGTTTTGTCCAACATGTCTCCGGACCCTGGATCTAGTTTTGTCCTGTGGACTGGCTGACTTTTTCCTCATAATCCTGGACTATCGGATCAACATCTTATTACGTTTGCAATCGTAACAAATAATCTGCTCAGACCCCAACCAAGGATCATCAAAAGATTCCTAGATGCCATTCCAGACTCCCTCCACCTACCCAAGGACGTCGGAGTACAAAAATCGATCAACCACCTAACAGGATCTAAATTTAACTTTGCGTAATACTCTAGATGCAGTCGCACCCCTAAAAACAAAAAACATTTGTCACAAGAAATTTGCTCCCTGGTATACAGAAAATACCTGAGCCCTGAAGCAATCTTTCAGAAAATTGTAACGAAAATGGCACTCCACTAAATTGGAAGTCTTCGACTAGCTTGGAAAGACAGAACCGTGCAATATTGAAGAGCCCTCACTGCTGCTCGGTCCAACCTAATTGAGGAGAATAAGAACAAATCTAAAATCGTATTTTTGATACTGTCGCAAAGCTAACTAAAAAGCAGCATTCAACAACAGAGGATGGCTTTTACTTCAGCAGTGATGAATTCATGAACTTCTTCAATGAACTTCATTATCATTAAAAATGTCATGATTATTAGAAAGCTAATTACGGACTCCTCTTTGAATCTGTGTATTTCTCCAAAGTTCAGTTGTCCTGAGTCAGCACAGAAGTGCCAGGACCTAGGATCAATGGAGACACTCAAGTTTTTTAATCCTGTATCTCATGACACATTAATGAAAATAGTCATGGCCTCAACCCTCAAGCTGCATACTGGACTCTATTCCAACTGAACTACTGAAAGAGCTACTTCCTGTGCTTGGCGCTCCTATGTTTAGTCCTGATGTACTGACCTGTTGCACCGTCTACAACCACTGTGATTATTATTTCACTCTGCTGGTCATCTATGAACGTTTGAACATCTTGAAGAACAATCTGGCCTTAATGGCCATGTACCTCCACCCAGCACAGCCAGAAGAGGTCTGGCCACCACCCAAAGCATGGTTCCTCCCTTTCTAGGGAGTTTTTCCTAGCCACAGTGGTTCTACATCTGTATTGCTCGCTGTTGGGGGTTTTAGGCTGGGTTTCTGTATAGCACTTTGTGACATCTGCTGATGTAAAAAGGGCTTTAAAAATATGTTTGATTGATTGATTGAAGAAATCCAAGGGGTCTGAATACTTTTGCAAGGCACTGTAAATGCTTTGATGTTTTTAGATGTTCACTTAAAAACAGAAATCTACTGGAATTGGGCATAATGAGCATTGACTGTTTTGAAGTGTACAAAATGAATAGCATTGTAGGACGAGCTGGTATTTGCATTGTTTGATGAGATCTTTAAAGATCTTAAAATGTTGAGTACGGACCTCTGTCACACAAAACAAATATTGTAGGCACTGTACTATTTTAGTGCACTTCAGTTTTGCGATTTCTTAATGTATAATTTATTATGCATATAATCTAGTTAGTAACATCCTAGTTTCACCTCGTGCCATACGGCGAGGTGTGTTAACAAAATATGAAGTGTTGGATTATTACTGGATATCGTAGTGAACAATACAATTGCCTGATTTGAAATTACTAATTGTTTCACACCACAGCCAATATACTGTCTATTGTCTTGCTAGCTACTGGGCCCACCTGTTGTTGGACTCTTCATCACCTTCCTCATCCTCCGGTTGCTCCCGAACCTCCTGTTGCTGCTCATCCTCCTCTTCCTCCTCCACCAACACCTCCTCTGCCGTGGCCAGTGTGGCTTTCTCTGGCGGCATATGTTGTTGTTCGCTCTCCATGTGGAAGGAAGTGAAAGGGAGAGCCGGTTCCAAGTCCTCCTCACTCCCCAAGCTAAACTGAGAGGAGACGTAGTTGGTTACAGTGGTCCTAGTACAAGGAATCCCTAACAGCTTCATCTGAAGGTTCAATCTAAAGGCCAGTTGATTGAGTTTAAGTGCCTGGACTGTGAGTGTCAGTTCAAGTCAGGTGCTGTCCTGTCCCAGTCAGGCGATCAAGGTGTTGAACATAGGACTCCTAACTCTCCCTCTCTCTCTTTCTCTCTCTAGGGCACCTGTTAGACTAGTACTTGGCAGATCTTCATCTTTCCTGTGTCAGCTACTGCCCGCTTTTTATTAAAGGTCTCATATTACACAGTAGACCAAAATTCCCAGCCAACTTCACACATCACATGTAGAGCGTGACGGACATTTTTCTCTGGAGTGTCTTTGAAATGAATATACTGAATGAATATATAACAAATTAATATACTAGACTTCTACTTGCAACACTCAAAACATTGTAGCGCACTGTATAAAGAATAAAGGATACAAAACAATAACACACAGCAAATTATCCAGTGTTAAATCAACACTGGGGAATTTGCTGTGCAGGCATTCTGATTGGCCGTCAGACATTATCCCAACTTTCTTTGTTAAATTACCTGTGGTTGGTTGTCAGGCTGCTCAGTGGGCGTGGCCACTTGGTCCCGCTCCTCTGTCTCAGACTCCGCCTCCTCCTCCTCATCTACCTCATGGATGGTGGGCGTGACCTCCGAGGGCGGCATGGAGGTCTTTTTTTTCTTTCGTTTCTTCTTGCGCCGGCGGTCGCTGTCTGTGCTGAGCACCCGCTTGCGTAGGCGCTGGGGCGGTGGCAGGTGGGTGGACAGGGGGTGGTGGGTGTGGTGAAAGGTGTGCCGATGATCTGTGAAAGGGAAAGTAGGAGTTTAAGTGAAAATTATGGCAAAGCATGCCGGCATAGTGCATTGTATTTGTAAGAAGTGCCATGAGTATGTACAGCCCCTTTATAACATCTTACAGGTTGTTTTCAATAAAACGTCACAATATGGTGTAGAGTGTTCGATTTGCCTGCTGTGGGGCAAGCAGACCCGGAACTTCGCTAAAACCATTGACAACTGCGTGCCGTTTTCAAGGGATTGTTAAATAAATGTTAACTATTTGATTGTAATGTCATCACCTCTTGAAGAGCAAAGTCAGACCTACAGATTTCAGATTATTCCATGCGAAACCCTTGCTCACATTTAGCTCTATCATCAGTTATACAGCAAGTAACTGCATGCTTGTGTGTCGGTGTTTGCACCTAGGGCGTATTTGCCGTGGTACTGTTATTTGATGTTTAATTTGCAAGCTACAGGTAGAAACGTTGTACAGTTGGCTGAACATTTAGTGTTAAGTAGACCAAATGTACTTTTTTTTCTCCAACTAGCGCAGTTAAGTAACATGATCCCCTTATCAACATTGTTTTTTTAAGAGTGTTTAATTACGATTGCTGCTGACAGGCATGATATAGGCTACATTGATTGATGGACCATGTCAAATTGGCTAGCTAGCTATTAACAGATCCCTCAATATGGCAAGTTAACAAGCGTACATTCAGGGGATAAGCTACACTATGTCCAAATATTGTTTCATTTGCTTGCCATCTATAGTGGTGATGACAGTAGTCCAACTGACAACTTTACTAGGATGAGGACTGCCGATATCAAGCTCTTTCCAAAAGCATTATACTGGCAGGCTTAAGGAACCCCGACACTGATTTATGTTAGCAAAAACTGTTATAATGCAGACATCCTGGAAACTTTTTCCCTGAGTTCTACAGAAGCATACCGGTATAGAAGTCTACAGATTGGTGAAAGGGCTTACACTCGAAATCCTTTTCGTTGTAGTTGCGGCCCATTTTTTCTCCGCTGCTGAACACGGACTCAGTGATGATGTCCCCGAACCTCTCCACTGATAATGCCTTCTCCCAGTCCTCCTCTTCCTGCTCCTCTGTGGAACCTTCCTCATCCTCCTCCTCCTGTAGTGTAGAGAGAGAGAGAGAGAGAGAGAGAGAGAGAGAGAGAGAGAGAGAGAGAGAGAGAGAGAGAGAGAGAGAGAGAGAGAGAGAGAGAGAGAGAGAGAGAGAGAGAGAGAGAGAGAGAGAGAGAGAATAGGGGAGTTTGTGTATGTTGTCAATGTCAGAAATTCTGCAGTTAACAAGTGGTTTATAGTCAAGCTACATCAACCAAGTTCCTATGTATGTAATTACTCCAATGTATTACAATAGTTACCTAAATAAACCAACTTTCAGTGTGTCAGTGAGTGGTCACAGACAGTGCAGTCCATTCACCATATGTGTTTGTGTGTGTATGTGCATGTGTGTAGGGTAAGTGATAGGAGAGGTAAAGGTCTGTAACAGTAGCATGACCAACTGTACCAGATAAGAGAAACCAAAATACGTTGACAGACAGTATCAGTGTCCGCTCCTTAGTACTCTATATACACAGGGGGACCTGTCATTAGCCAATCTACTCACGTGCAGCGGATCGATGCAGCAGAGCGCTGAGAGAGGGTGAGGCTAGCCTAATGCACTGCTGGGCACTCTAACACTTTTTCATTGTTATCATGTTGTGTTGCTACCATGCTGTGTTGTCATGTGCCGCTGCCATGTTTATGTTGTCGTCTTAGGTCTCTCTTTATGTAGTGTTGTGTTGTCTCTCATGTCGTGATGTGTGTTTTGTCCTATATTTTGATTCAATTTATTTTTAAAGCCACCATCCCCGCAGGAGACCTTTCGCGTTTTGGTAGGCCATCATTGTAGATAAGAAATTGTTCTTAACTGACATGCCTAGTTAAATAAAGGTCAAATAAAAACTGTAATAACACACTACTGTCGCTAATGGGCTTACAAAAAAAGAAGACACTTTTACCGTGTCAGATATAGAATTGAAATGTATTCAATTTTGAGTTTGCATCCCAATATTACACTTTATATAGAGTACATCACAGAAGACTGAAATCTAACATAACCGTTTTACATAGAAACACCAGGTTTTCGGCGTTAATAAATAATAAATGTTTATTAATTATGAAAATATGAAAAATATGAATACCTTTCCACTCGAGGCCACTAGGTAATATGACTGCCGGAAAGGGCCCCACTAACACACCGCTTTGTGTTAAGCCTTACTTCCCAGAGTGCCTTGCCTTTGAATTAATTGTAGAGTTACCACCCATGACTGAATTTGTTAGTGACAAAGACATGCTTGTTGCATTCATCCAATTTCAGTCCTTTGGAGTTCACCAAGTGAGCTCCTGAGTGAATATGTTTTCATTCAAATGTACTTTTTTTAAAGGTCATTAAGAGTCAAAATCATGTATTTCCTGAAATTGGATGATGTTTGAAGGAAACCAGATCAAAGTAAGAAAAATGACTGTTCCTTCTACATTGATAAAGTTTGATCATAAAGTTATTGGTCCCCTCGCCCATGTCAAACACTTGGATTCCTTATTAAGGGGACAAGGTGACATCACCTTAACTCTCATCTTAACACACCAATGGTAACATGATATTCCCATACCTAATTAAAAGTACTGCCTTTTAACCAATATCAGCGAAGGCGTGTTTGCAGTGGGGCATGGTTTATATAGCTAGATAGCTACTCTATTGGTGCCAACGTTTGACTGTAAGGTGTTAGCAAATATAATTAAAAGTTGACCCTATTCATCTATGGCAAAGATACATATGTGTTTCCCCTTTCATCTATGTCTGGTGCAAGCTAGTGACTGGCTAGCTGTGTCTTCAGACAGCATGGAGCAAAAGGGGTGAAGGGTCATTAAAAACTCAGATGCAGTTACAGTCAACACATCCGTCAGTGCTGCTTTGAACCGCATAACAAGAGACATGCCAAACAGGAGATGTATAAAAAAAACGATGTATCACTGATGCAATTTCTATGTTGTTTCAGTTGCATTGTGTGTCACCAAATTTGCTTGAGATAATTTTACTGCAACGCTGCCCACTGCATCCAAGTTGCTTGACATAGGTGTTTCAAAGAGCTGCCAGTGAAGGCGAGCTCATGAATATAAGCTCCCTGCCCACTCAGCCTGTCTTTTCAAACGTCCTGGTAGTTAGCCATGAGAGAAAAAGTACTTTCAGAATGACTGTTCAGGTCCTTTAACACAATACAATATAGCTGTGTTCAAATACTCATACTAACAGCACTAACCCTACTATTTCACACATAAATTCTGTATGTAGTATTGGTCATAGTATAGACATAGTTAGAATGCCAAAAGTTCCCGGATGTTGTACTACATACGCCAAAATATGAAGCATACAAGCAGTGGACACTATTTCCATGCTTTTCGGGCCCATAAGACAATTCTTCTGAAAATGGGCGTGGCTTCACAACATTTTCAGATTTGAAGAAAATGCCAGAAAATATGCAGCCGAAGAGCGGATACAAATGCATTGCTTTAACTAATTATGACAAATGTTAAAAAATGTTGAGCAATGTGAAAAAGTACCCTTATGAAAAAAGATTGCAGTCAAGTGCAGTATAACTGTAGTATGCTGCAAATACTGCATTCAAAATAACACAGGTTCTTTTACTGCAGTAATTTTGCAGTGTGACTGCAGTTAGAGTGCAAGATAACTGCAGTACACTATAGTTATTCTGCAATTACTGCATCCAAAATACCACAGTTGACTGCAGTTACTGCACTTTTACTGCAGTTTCAAAACTGCAATCTTTTTTGTAAGAGTAATGCCTTTTCAAATAAGTTACGTTATGTTGGCTGACAATTTGTTAGCTATGCTAGCCTTATGAACCACATAGAATATCATTACAGCAGTTGCTTGCATGTACCGGTATGTTAGCCATCTACCTGAAGTTAGTTGGCTACTAATACATCGAACTTGCCTGTATATTAGCATAACTAACTACCCAACGTTTATTGACTTGATTATTCACGTCATTCTTAGCTTAGCTAAGTGGTATAGTTGTTTTTTGTTCTCAATGGACATTGTTAGTGAAGTCGTAAGATGTCTAGCTAGTAATTTTGTCTAGCTAGATCTTTGTGGGCTCTACTCGGCCTTGTCTTAGGACGGTAAGTTGGTGGTTGGAGACATCCCTCTAGTGGTGTGGGGGCTGTGCTTTGGCAAAGTGGGTGGGGTTATATCCTGCCTGTTTGGCCCTGTCCGGGGGTATTATCGGATGGGGCCACAGTGTCTTCTGATCCCTCCTGTCTCAGCCTCCAGTATTTATGCTGCAGTAGTTTATGTGTCGGGAGGCTAGGGTCAGTCTGTTACATCTGGAGTATTTCTCTTGTCTTATCCGGTGTCCTGTGTGAATTTAAAAATGCTCTCTCTAATTCTCTCTTTCTTTCTCTCGGGGGACCTGAGCCCTAGGACCATGCCTCAGGACTACCTGGCATGATGACTCCTTGCTGTCCCCAGTCCACCTGGCCATGCTGCTGCTCCAGTTTCAACTGTTCTGCCAGCGGCTATGGAACCCTGACCTGTTCACCGGACGTGCTTGTTGCACCCTCAACAACTACTATGATTATTATTATTTGACCATGCTGGTCATTTATGAACATTTTAACATCTTGACCATGTTCTGTTATAATATCCACCCGGCACAGCCAGAAGAGGACTGGCCACCCCTCATAGCCTGGTTCCTCTCTAGGTTTCTTCCTAGGTTTTTGGCCTTTCTAGGGAGTTTTTCCTAGCCCCCGTGCTTCTTTCACATGCATTGCCTGCTGTTTGGGGTTTTAGGCTGGGTTTCTGTACAGCACTTTGAGATATCAGCTGATGTACGAAGGGCTATATGAATACATTTGATTTGATTTGATTTAATTTGTTATGCTAACAAGCTAGCAAGAAGTTGCATAGCAACAGCATCATCTTCCGGCAGACAGTTGAAGCGCTAGTACACTCAACTGAAAGGATACCGTTTGTTTACAATATACTAAAATGAAGTAATAGTATGTAGTAGTATGTAGTAAATACTCATTAAGTATGTAGTATTCAGCATGTTATCTGATGGTCCCATTGCATTCTATCCCCTATCAACACTTTTTAACAATTGGTGCCAACGAGAATGACATAAGAAAGAAGTCAAGATGACTAGCTTGATTGAGCCTCGGCCATGTATATCTCACTGAGTGTTACTGTATTACCTTATGTCTCACTTATTATGAAAATATATATGTTATGTCATTTTGAAGCTGCAAAAGTGGTCTACTCTAATGTATTTCATTCTACCTATAGGCTATATTAATATTTATACCTAAGAGCCCAACAAACCAACTATCCCTCGTGGGTGAGGATCAAAGAGGGGGGGGGGGTTGTCGGCCAGTCCTATGACTTTAACGACCGATCGTAAACTCTCTCTCTCTGCACTGCAATATGGAGTCAAAAATCCTTTGTGAGTAGAGAAACTCTGCCCCAAAACTTTAACATCAAAACGTTGGACATTGAAACAATTTTCAATATAAATAATATGGGAAATCGTTGGTGGGGCTCTAAACAATAATCATGTCAATCAGTTGTTGTTTTGTGATATCATTAACCTGTCAAGGTATAGGGGGCAGTATTTTCGATTTTGGATGAAAAGCATGCCCAGAGTAAACGGCCTAATACTCGGGCCCAGAGTCAAATATGTGCATATTATTAGTATTTGGATTTGGATAGAAAACACTCTGAAGTTTCTAAAACTGTTTGAATGGTGTCTGTGAGTATAGCAGAACTCATATGGCAGGCAAAAACCTGAGACAAATACAACCAGGAAATGAAAATCTGGTGCCTCTAGTTTTTTAGTCATTGCCAATCGAACACACAGTGAGTTAGGGTTCATTTTGCACTTCCTAAGTCTTCCACTAGATGTCAACAGTCTTTAGAAAGTTGTTTGAGGCGTCTATGATGAACAGAGACCGAACAAGAAGGCTGGGAAGTTGGTGACCCAGGGAAGGACATCAGTTCATTGGCGCTCCACGTGAGGAGGTAGCTCTGTTCAAAAAAGTTTTTCAAGACAATGGAAAGGTCCGGTTGGAATATTACTGAATTTTCACGTTCTAAAGGCCCTAAAGATTGATGCTTTACAAAGTTTGACATGTTTGAACGAGCGTAAACAGAACTTTTTTTGACTTTTTTTGTGACATTTTCCTACATTTTGAGTACCTTACTGAACGCGCAAACAACATGGAGTTATTTGGACATAAACAAAACAACATTTATTGTGGACCTGGGATTCCTGGAAGTGCCTTCTGATGAAGATTATTAAAGGTAAGTAAATATTTCTAATGCTATTTATGCATTAAGATGACTCCAAAATGGCGGGTATCTGTAATTGCCTGATGTATTTTTCTGTGCGCAGTACTCAGATTATTGCAAAGTGTGCTTTCCCAGTAAAGTTATTTTGAAATCTGTCAATGTGGTTGCATTCAGGAGATGTTAATCTATAATTCTTTGAATAACAGTTTAATATTTTATCAACGTTTATAATGAGTATTTTTGTAAATTGTTGTGCTGATTCACCGAGAGTTTTGGGGGAAATACATTTTCTGAACGTCACGCGCCAATGTAAAATGGGTTTTTTGGATATAAATATGAACTTGATAGAACAAAAAATGCATGTATTGTCTAACATAATGTCCTAGGAGTGTCATCTGATGAAGATTGTCAAAAGGTTAGTGCATAATTGTAGCTGGTTTTCTGCTTTTGGTGACGCTTGTCCTTGCATTGAAAATGGCTGTGTGTAATTTTTTGTCTATGTACTGTCCTAACATAATCTAACTTTATGCTTTCGCCGTAAAGCCTTTTTGAAATTGGACAACGTGGTTGGATTAAGGAGATGTTTATCTATAAAATGGTGTAAAATAGTTGTATGTTGGAGAAATTTGAATTATGACGTTTTGTTGTTTTCGAATTTGGCGCTCTGATTTTTCACTGGCTGCACGGTGGGTGGGACGCTAGCGTCCCACTAGCCTCAAAAAGTTAAGGACTGTATAACCAAATAACGGTATCTCTACAAATGTATACGTCCCAGATATCAGATTTACATTTAAATGTTGTGGAACTTATATGATTAAATATGAAACTATTTGTGAGAAGATGAAATGTGATTTTAGCCTTCTAAATGAGATTATTGCTTTTCATGTAAAGTTTTACCCTGTCAGTAACCACGCCCACGTGAGCACAGACATTATCACGAGAGTGTTTATAAAAGGACTCATATTTTTTTTTACATTAGACCAGACAGCGTGGAGCAGTGGCTACATGGCTGAGAAATGGCTTAAAATTAAAGACGAGTATACGAAATGGTTTAAAGACTACAATACCAGAAAATGGTAATACCCTCTGAAGCTCTCTCTCGAAGAAGAAGACTACACAGGAACATTCAGCTTACAGCTGTTTATGCACTGTTAGCCTAGGAAACTCGATCGAAGACCAGAGTCAAAGAAGGGAAAGGGGGATACCTAGTCAGTTGTACAACGAAATGCATTCAACCGAAATGTCTCTTCCGCATTTAACCCAACCCCTCTCAATCAGAGGTGCGGAGGGCTGCCATAATAGACATCCACGTCTTCAGCGCTCAGTGAACAGTAGGTTAACTGCCTTGCTCAGGGGCAAAATGACAGATTTTTGCCTTCTCAACTCGGGGATTCAATCCAGCAACTTTTCGGTTACTGGCCCAACGCTCTAACCACTAGGCTACCTGCAATTTCCTCTCACTGCTAAAGGTATCTCTAGGGTATCTATTCTAAATAATTAGACTGAAGGACAAGGCCCGCTGAACACTGTGTGGTACACCTCTGGAAGATCCGTTCTAACAGACACTCAGAGACCAAGTTGCTACGACTACAAAGGACATGGTGACCTCTGGTGGACAACTAGTGACTTACACAACCAGAGACTTTCTGTCAACTGACTCCCCAGAAAATGGACCGGGCGATTTCAACAGAGATGACAAAGACATACAAGTGTAAATATGTACATTGCATTTCTAAATATGAATGAGTGGTTGTTAGGGTGCTAAATATCCATATTTACGAAGAGCGTATTATTCAACTGTATGTACGATAGTTGAATTCCTTCGTCTCTCCTTCTCCCGCTCTTTCGTTCTCCACCCCCTTTCATTGTATAACCAGCTGTCATATCGGGTTAGTCCACTAGGGGCTTTTCATTGCATTATGCTAATATTCAATACTATGCTGTGTGTGTGTGTTTATGTATTTCTGTGTGATTATTTCATTAGTTAGTAAATAAATAATTAAGCCAATTTGTGTAAGCTGATTCATCATGGAGACTAGGGTTCGTGCAGATTTATAGGATACTATGACGTCCAGAATGAGACTGAAAGCAAATGAGTGAGGAGCAAATGAGTGATGGATGACGAATAGTATATTGAGATATTCTTGAGTTACATTGGGAAATAGTAACTCGTTAAATAAAATTTTCCCGTGTTGCCCAAGATTACTACTTAATTAATTGTTATATGATTCATTTATTTGCGAAATAATTGAACTTGGTATATAATTATTCGATAAATAGCCGTCATTGCATTAACCTGTTGCAAAAAGACGTTCCGCTAGTGGAACCCCTCGCCAACAGCCAGTGAAATAGCAGGGCGCCAAATTCAAAACAACAAAAATCTCATAATTCAAATTTCTCAAACATACAAGTATTAAACACCATCTTAAAGATAAACTTCTCGTTAATCCAACCACAGTGTCCGATTTCAAAAAGGCTTTACGGCGAAAGCATACCATTAGATTATGTTAGGACAGCGCCTTGACAAGAAAAACCACAAAGCTATTTTCCAAGCAAGGAGAGGCGTCACAAAAACCAGAAATACAGCTAGAATGAATCACTAACCTTTGACAATCTTCTTCAGATGACACTCCCAGGACACAATGTTACACAATACATGTATGTTTTGTTTGATAAAGTTCATATTTATATCCAAAAAAAACATTTTACATTGGCGCATAATGTTCAGAAATGTTTTGCCTCCAAAACTGCTGGTGAATGAGCACATCAATCTACAGAAATACACATCATAAACTTTGATTAAAGATACGAGTGTTTTACATAGGATTAAAGATAAACTTCTCCTTAATGCAAACGCTTTGTCAGATTTCAAAACAGCTTTACGGCGAAAGCACATTGTTCAATATTCTGAGTACAGCGCTCAGCCATCAAAGCAAGCTATACAGTTACCCGCCAAGTTGTGGAGTCAACAAAAGTCAGAAACAGCGTTATAAATCTTCACTTACCTTTGCTGATCTTCGGCGCAATGCACTCGATAGACTCCCAGTTCCACAAGAAATGTTAGTTTTCTTTGATTAAGTCCATATTTATGTCCAAATGCCTCCGTTTTGTTCGCACGTTTACTTCAGTTTAGCTCACTAATCGAAATGCACAATGCGCGGGTGCAAAGGCTACACGAAAAGTAAAAAAAGTTCCATTACAGTTTGTAGAAACATGTCAAACTATGTCCATAATCAATATTTAGGATATTTTTGTCATAAATCTTCAATAATATTCCAACCGGACAATAGCGTATTGAATACAGAAGAAAAAGAAAGAATGGCGTGCTTCATGTGACCGCGCAAGTGTGCACTAATGTCTTTCAGGAAGCCTGATGTTTTGAGAGCTCTTATTCAATTCCTTGTCAAATTACAAGCCTGAAACAATTTCTAAAGACTGTTGACATCTGCTGGAAGCATTAGCAAGTGCAATTTGACCCCACAGACACAGCATATTAGAAAGGCAATCACTTAAAAACTACAACCCTCAAAATCTCCCACTTCCTGGTTGGATTTTCCTCAGGTTTTTGCCTGCCGTATGAGTTCTGTTATACTCACAGACATTATTTTAACTGTTTGGAAACTTTAAAGTGTTTTCTATCCAAATCTACACATATATGCATATCATAGCTTCTGGGCCTGAGTAACAGGCAGTTTACTTTGGGCACCTCATTCATCCAAATTTCCAAATACTGCCCCCTAGCCCGAAGAAGTTAATGGTAGTCACATCACGACACCATGTGCTTATGATCATATATTTATACAAATTCAACTAACTGTTGTAGTTTTTGGTTCTTCATTAAATATTTGGCAGCCATCAAATAATTAAATTTGGGTTTTCAAATAACTTGCATATATTCAAATACCTTCAAACATTATTTGGTTTTCTGAGAGGTATTCAAAATACTTCAAATATGAATTGTTTTTCTGAGACTTGTACTTGAATATCAAAGAAAATCTATATAAACTATATTTGACTACCTTGAGTATTTGAAAAGTTGGAATTTTTAAATAAATTACGCAATACAACTATTTTCTGCCCAGGTCTGCATGTGACTATAGCTCAGATGCACATGGTCACAGGGGCTTCTAGAGATGAGGTAGCCTCACCCTTTAGCTCCCATTGGCCTCCAGAAGCTTTCATCTGGGCTTTGAAGTTAAGACTAGAAGGGGTGGGGGTTGTTTGTTGAAGTGAGGACCAACAGGTGCCTGTTGGGAGGACAAAACTGACAGGTACACTGTGTTGTTACTTGTTATAAGCATATATGAGCATTGGCCACCTGTTTTTCAGTTGCACCAATACCACAACCATCATTTCTACACAGCAAGTGTTCTGTATAAAACTATATTTCGATTCAAACACATCTGATAATGCACATAACTGTCCTGGTTTAAAAAGCATAATTAATATTTCATATGCTGTGGATAGGAAAATCCAGCACAAAGAAGATCATTAAAATATTTAGAAGGTGCTGATGATAAGTGGAGTGACGCTGTGTGTGTGTGTGTCTTTCAACCAGACTCCATCTTTGACCTTACAGTAATACAGACGACACTACCTGTGAAGTCAGATGATATATCATTCTCCCCATCACAGACAAGTGGTTGGCCCGCTCACTTGTGCATGCGCGTGCGTTTGTTGGTCCGTTTCTGGGCATTTGTAATCATGACAATGTCAGTCACTATGTCACTCTTGTCGCCTCCTATCTCCTTTTCATAATCTATGCTGACATAGTCCATGCCTGGATGCCATTCATCAAAATCTGTACTGATGCTTATGATGTCTTTATGCTACAGGCTAATGTCCAAAAAACAACTGGAGATACTCTACTACAAGTACAGAAAGAAAGAAAGAAAGAAAGAAAGAAAGAAAGAAAGAAAGAAAGAAAGAAAGAAAGAAAGAAAGAAAGAAAGAAAGAAAGAAAGAAAGAAAGAAAGAAAGAAAGAAAGAAAGAAAGAAAGAAAGAAAGAAAGAAAGAAAGAAAAGAAAGAAAAGAAAGAAAAGAAAGAAAAGAAAGAAAAGAAAGAAAGAACGAAAGAACGAAAGAACGAAAGAACGAAAGAACGAAAGAAAGAAAGAAAGAAAGAAAGAAAGAAAGAAAGAAAGAAAGAAAGAAAGAAAGAAGAGAGAGAGAGAGAGAGAGCCATGGTGGATGCCCTGTTCTCCCAAGGGGGCCAAGAGGTTTATGTCAACTAAGTAAGTCAAGTCACAGGCTAATAATCTCATATCAAGTGAGTTGTTTTATGTTAGGAAGTTACTCTCTGGCTATGAATGCCTTCATCCTGCATTATCAAATGAGGGAGGTAATGTATGACTGTATGACATGTTTAGTACTGTATATTCAGATGAGTAGAATACAGTCTTCAATGAGTATTCACTGTACTGTCAAGCTCAATGTCACAGTTAAAAATGGAATTCACATTAGGGGAAACAGCGCCACTGTTCCCACCAGCCCCTCTGTTTTTCTTTTGTCGACGAAACTGACTAATAAGGAGCGTCCAAATGGAGGTGAGCAGCTAGTAAAAAATGTGCAGTACATATTCTGCTGTTCTGTCATACATGCAATGATGTCAGAGGGAAAGAACTGTGTTCGTTGTTTGCTATAACTTAATTGTTGTTGTAATATCCAAAACGGACATGGCAGTATCACCATTAAGGATTCCAGTTTTAATGTCTCTCTGTAAAACACAGCGTATTTGATGGAGAGAGAAATGCTATTGTATTTCATATTCTGCTGTACTAACTGTATCCATGACTGTAACTAAATACTTGCACTCTCTTGGACTCAAGGAGCTGGCACACTGCCCAGGTTTTGTCATACAAATAGCACAAAAAAGTCAGATTGTTGTGCTTCACTTTTTTGTTTGATTATTAAGGTTTTATGTTCAAACAGCATTCGTTGAGTTGAGACAAGTGTCTTTGTACACCTACTGTACAGGCACACAAATATTTGTTCCAAATCTCTGCTTCAACTGAAAAAAGGACACAGGTAAAGAAGCAAAAGCACGATTTGAAGCATATTGCTTTTGACAACTATCTAAGCATCACATTGTACTCCCAACACAAGCATATTGGTCTGAACAGTGTTTGTCTCTCGTCTTTTCGCCATGCACATTGTATCTGGCTATTGTGTGAATGGTAATTGCCTTGTTGCTACATGTGGGCTTGAATGAGTGCAGTAAAAAGGTTATGGATTGCATTTACATTTGTGACACTGGCGAGACAAACAATGGAGGGCGCTAGGAATTCAGGATTGGCCTACAGATGTGTTTGTTCTCTCTTCACCAGGGCTCTGAGTAAACTGCAGATAGAGTTAGAAATGTGACAAGCAGCAGGCTCTGCCAGGTAGCAGGTACAGTGGTTGCTCCACTAAAAGTATTGCGATTATGCTGTGGTACTTAGAGGTCATTTGTGGTTTAGTCTGGTACCCTGTGTCACTACTTCATTGCTCCAGACCAGCGCAAGGGGGAGTTAGAGCACGGATTATGCTTTTGGGTCCCAAGGCGCTACTGTGTCTCTGTAGCCTACTCCCGACCAGTCACGTTGTACAGTGCCTTAGTGGCGCAGCGGTCTAAGACACTGCATTGCAGTGCAAGCTGTGTTGCTACAGATGCTGTTTCAATACCCGTGCCGGTCTCGACTGGGAGACCCATGAGATGATTGTAGGTTTTTGGTTTCTCTCCCTCTAAAAACAGAAATAAATAGAAATAACAAATTGGCTTTATTTACAAATTAGTAACAATGTCTCAACCCATGTTCAAAAATTGCCTTTTTCCTCGCTCATTTTACGTTATTTGAAAACGAAATAATCTCCAAAATTTTGTTATTTTTGGAAGCAAAGCAATTATTATTATTATTATTATTATTATTCATTTAGAATTATATAAAAGCCCCTTGGATATTCTCACAGATATATTATTAACCCTGTTATTAGCAGGACAATATATATTGGCATACTGGTCATGGCACCCGAGTGGCGCACAATGAGATTGCTTGCAGTTCTCCAGCTGTATCCACTGAAATAGCGGTGGGCGTGCAAGGTTCAAGTCACAAGGGCAGGGGGCACGGCATGGGGGAAGGGGGTTGTAGAAAGGGGGAGGGTGGACCCCCACCCTGCCCCACTGGGTAGCACAGAGCAACAGTTTAAGGGGCATTGCACTAATAATGGTGCTGAAACATTCCCGCAGTTCTTAGTGCCAGTCTGCACGTTCAAACTAAAACAATTTAACTAATAATGGCACGAAAAATTCCCCTTCGATATGATTTCGGAGGGCAGATATTATTAAATATTAAAGCATTAGACCTCTCACTAAAGGCGTCACTGAAAAGTTATACTTAAATCCGAACTGGATTTACTGAAAAATGACACACATTTGGAAATCCCAAACTCTAAAAGTAATTGGAAAGATAGATACAAATTATTTGTGACATTGTGGTTACAATAAAGAATGTAAACAAGATGCTGTGTTTTTATTTACAGTAGTGATGGACAGCTGGTGGCATTTTGAAAACAGGTTTTCAAACACTTGTAGCCCGATTAGCAGTACAATAGACTCTTTATTGCTCGGCTACTGTAGGTGTGACACCTTTTCAGTACTCTTCACCCTGCCACAAACTCCACCTTTAACACAGTTACCATTCAAAAACGAGCTGTTTATCTAAAAAAAAAAGATGACATTGCGACCAAAGAGAACAGATGAAATGGACATCGTTTTCATCAAGCCAGCTTCTTTCTATGGTGCTACCTGTTCCAGGGTTAGGACCATAACCACGACAGGATCAACAAAACTAAAGGTAGTTTGGTTTCAGTGCATTTTCTTAAAAAAAAATGTATATAGCCTATCAATGTGTAGGCATACTGTGTAATAAAATTGATAATGAAATAAAGGTTAATAAAGCGGTTAGTTTTGCTAGAAAGACGCGTTGAAGAGGGTGAGGAATGAGATGGAGTCACAATCCATGCCAGGCACACCTGTGAACTCTGGAACTCCACCTCCGACAGGCAGAGTCAACATGCCTGGCGGGTTCATCAGGTCGTCGGTTCACCCTGACATTTATATTCCTCTTCTGACAACATAACTTGACCAACTACTCACCAGGCACAGCAAGGGCCGCCCGGACTGTTATGCTGTTCAGCTATTCCAACAATGTGTAACTGAAGAGAAATACCATTGGGATACCAGTGGGCATGGAATATCAACTGGGATGGATCCTGGGGCAAATGTGGCTTACCAGTGAATCTCTGGGTGTTCATCCTTAATACTGTGTTTCAGAAGTTTCTGTCCATGACTGATGCAACCCGAAAAAGCATTAAAGACAGAGTTAATGCGTACTTGAGGTCACTGAGAAAGTCTGGCCTGCACTCCCTTATCCTCTTGAGGATACAATCCTGCTAACAGGATTGGTTGGACAACAACCAGTGAGATAGCACGGCGCGATATTCAAAACAAAATAATTTAAAAATTAAAATTCAAGTATTATACGGCATTTTAAAGATACTCTACTCGTTAATCCAATCACATTGTCTTATTTCAAAAAGGCTTTACGGTGAAAGAAAAACAGATTATTTTAGCATAGCACTTCAGCAAAAAAAAAAGCAATTTTCCAAGCACGATAGCCATCACAAAACCAGATATACAGCTAACATTAAGCACTAACCTTTGACAATCTTCATCAGATGACACTCCTAGGACATCATGTTAGACAATACATGCATTTTTTGTTCGATCAAGTTTATATTTATATCCAAAAACCCAATTTTTACATTGGCGCGTGACATTCAGAAAATGTTTTCTCCCCATAACCCCCGGTGAATAGGCACATTTAATTTACGGAAGAACTCATAAACGCTGAAAAATGTTATAACAATTATTTGAAGAATTAGAGATAATCTACTCCTTTATGCAACCACTTTGTCAGATTTCAAAATAACGTTACAGAAAAGGCACATTGTTCAATATTCTGAGTACAGAACTTAGCCTTCAATGCTAAGCTATACAGTTAGCCTACAACCACAGCGTCAACAAATCTCTAACAACATGTTTGAAATATTTACTTACCTTTGCTGATCTTCCGTGGAATGCACTCGGATGGGCACCCACTTCCACAAGAAATGTTCATTTGTTCTGCAAAGTCCATCATTTATGTCCAAATACGTCCGTTTTCTTGACCCATGCAGAACACTTTACAATGCCATGTGGCGTGGATGCAAATCCATAGACGAAATGTTCAAAGTTCCATTACCGTTTGTAGAAACACGTCAAACGATGTTTACAATCAATACTTTAGGGTATTTTTTAACGTAAAATTGCAATAATTTTACAACCGGGCAATAGCTATTCATCCCAGAAGAAAAATATAAAAACGATGACGTCACGTGTACGCACATCATAAGACACCTCTCCTCAGACTGGCCAATGATTGACTGAGCCAAAATGATCTGCCCGGTAACAGATGACGGTTGAAACCTGTTCATAAAGATTGTTGACAGCCAATGGAAGAGTTAGGAGGTGTAACGTAAATCCTATGTCACTGTAGTTTTCCAAGGGATTCTAAACAAAAACTACATTTCTAAATTCTCCCACTTCCTGATTCAATTTTTCTCAGTTATTTTGCCTGCCATATGAGATCTGTTATACTCACAGACACCATTCAAACAGTTTTAGAAACTTCAGAGTGTTTTCTATTCAAATCTACTAATAATATGCATATTCAATTTTCTGGGCCAGAGTAGTAACCCGTTTAAATTGGGTACGTTTTTCATCCGGCCGTGAAAATACTGCCCCCTAGCCCCTAGAGGTAAGGAATTAGGCACTTTCCCATGTTTACTACAGTATGTACTGTAGGCTATGTTTACTTGTCAGACTGCACAGTAGCCTAATAATCTTCAATGCTTTATTACCCAAATGTAAAAACATGTCGGATAAAGCATATACTGTACAGTACTGTATTTCTTCATCAGCATCTTTATGCTTTCGTTAATAAAATAATGATTAAAAATACTCTTTCAAAATGCCAATGTTTATTTAGTTATGGATCCATAACGAATTACTATGGGAATAAATATCACTGAATTACAGAAATATTGGAACAAAGTTGTCTAATGAAGGTCAGCAAATTGTTGCTTACTGGAAAATACTCTTTCAAACACACATGGTCACGTAGTACAGTGCCATTATGGTGATTAACAGGCAGCTGGACAATAGACTTGCCTAGAAGGAGGGTAGGAGGAGAATTCTATTGTCAAATGTATTTCTTAGTTAGGTTGGCTGCATCACAAATCGGCCGTGATTAGTTGCAATATCATTTTAATCCACCAGAAAAGACAAAACAAATAATACAACAAAAACTATTATTATTATTATTATTATGTACCACTTCCGACTGTGAAATGGGAGTCCCATAGGGCGGCACACAAGTGGCCCAGCGTTTCTCTCCCTCTAAAAACAGAAATAAATGTTTTGGCCTTTACATATATTATTGTCCTTTATTCAGATTACAATCGCTCACTTTAGTTTTTTTGAAAACACAATAACCTCCAAAATATCTTATTTAGTTAGCACAGTCATATAGCTCGGCACCTACATGAAGCTGAGTGACTCACTCATTCATGGCGTTGGAACAAAATAAATAAGCACCAACATTCTTTCTGATAGTCTTTAATAAATACATGTTTTGGTTATCCTGACCTGGACACCATGTACAGTATTATAATAGCCCCTCCCGAGTGGCGCAGCTGTCTAAGACACTGCATTGCAGTGCAACATGTGTTGCAACAGATGAAGGTTTGATACCTGTGCCAGCCGCCACCCATGAGGCGGCTTTTGGTTTTAATTTAGAATCCGCCAAACATCTTTATGTAATTATTGGTGGAGAGTCACGCCATATTTTTCAATATACTGTAGGCCTACCGTAGTCAACATGAGTCTCACTAGTGTTGAGTAATGTGCTGTTAAAAGTGGTGTAAGTATTATTTAATTAAAGAGCATATTGAAGTTTGAAGCAATAGGATTTTAAGCAATAGCCTACAACAATTTTAACACCGTTTCGAACTGTTCTAAGACAAGCACGGGGACTAGTCTTGATAAATCAAAGAGATTTTTATTTTCACTAATTCTCCATTTGGGTATTGTTTAGACTACAATTATACAATTAGGGTGTAGAAATATTATGCTCTTAGTGTAACCTTTATTTAACTAGGCAAGTCAGTTAGGAACCAATTCTTATTTACAAGGACAGCCTACTCCTTCCTCCCCGTCAAGGAATTGAATCCAGTCTCCGACGTGCCCGCAAGACACGGGGATTCTTTAGCTAAATAGCCCAGTACTGTAGCCCTACTCCAGACCGTTACGTTGTACAGCGCCATATTTTCCATTCCATCCTAATGGAAACCCAGAGGGTTTTTCGTTTTTCTTGGAATAGAAACACCATAATATTAATCAAATAAATTTAGCAACATTTCTTAAAATCAGTCCCATGTACTATGTTCTTACAAAAAAGGTTTTAAATTCTCTAGTACAGCCACTATTGAAGGCTATCAAACGCTTCTCAAAGATGCCCTCTGGTGGTCAAACTAGCACTAACTAGTATTAATGGCAACAGTGGTTGGTAACAGTGCCATAGAATTAATGGTAACAGTGGCATAGAATTCTGTGGCACCATGCAAGCTGTGCTGCAGTGCGCTGCAACTTTTAAAGGACAAACCACTGTAAGACACTGTATGGGCAGCAGCTAGCAGACTTCTCCATTCCCACAGCTGCAGGCCTTTAGGTGGTCGTCTAGAACCTGTAAAACACGTTCTTCCATCCAGCACCAGTTAACAATGATCCATATTGGGCACTAATTTACAATGTCCATCTAATCCAGGTTTGTTGTCACAATGCCCCCTCTCCCTGCATGTTCTAGCGTAGGCATAGTTGCGTTTCTTTACACACACCTAACTCTACCCATGTACTTCTCTCTCATGCCTACACAGGCTATGCCATCCCACAGGCTTCCTGGAACTCCCACCTTGAAAGAGAAGGGTTACACAGGTATGCAAACCTCTTTAGCGCTGTGAATAGTTTGGAAGTGACCACACACCAAATTATCCAAGGACAGGGGAGTCCGATTTGACTGGATTCCTTTGGGCTCCAGAGGTCCCGCCCCCCTGATCTCCCCTTGTTACTGCAGCTGACATAGTGCTGAAGCTGGCTGGTGGCTGCTTGGATGACATCACCATGGTAACCCAGTCCCAGTTGGCCCCTGGGGATAGGGCTTGCCAACATGTGGTTTATGTTAACCCCACTGTTGCTGTCCCCCACCCACCCCACCTCACCCTACCCCAGTGGGGATCAGATGTGCCATCGCTCTAGCTGAGGTGAACGTTGGAAGAGCAGACAAACTAAACGAGACAGGGCTCCACCTTAGCTTGAGATTTTGTGTGTGTGTGTGTGTGTGTGTGTGTGTGTGTGTGTGTGTGTGTGTATGTGAGTGAGATAACTGATCCTCTCAGCTGCAGTAGTAACAATTCTAAGCATATTGTAGTAGAAAAATGATCTGCCGCCATACACGATGACTCATCAGTATCCACTTACTGGAGCTCATTCTGTGAGACTGCAGACTCCTTATACACTGACTCTAACAAACACACACACACACACATACACACACTATTAGCCCCATAGCCCCTGTATGAGTCATCACTGCTAAACCCATTTAATCAGACTGAATATCATCCAATGATTCTGCAGCAGAGAATACTAAAAGAAGAGGGGGATATGCTCAGCATTTTCACCTTGAGGATATACATAGATGGTATTTGAGGGAAAATAACCTAGCCCTAAACTGATGTTTTGCTTTTCTGAGAGTTAAAGGCAGAGTTAAAGGCACCCCAGCTAGAACATTCTGAGAGTCATATGTTTCATAGAGCTTGGTGAGAGTGTGGTTGTCCTATGGTTATTTTGCATACAACCTTCCCACACATTTCTGGGGATGATGCGGGATAGTTGCTTGACTTTGGAACATTCTCAGCACATTTAAATAATTTGTAATTTTTGTAGTTGATATTTCATTACTTTAACAGATTTCTTTTTAAATGTTTACATATTTTCATTTATTATTTCCTACAAACCCTACCACCCCTCCCCTAATTGGAGTAAACTAATAAGCAATAACACATTTTTATGGCGGTTTTGGAGCAGTGGCTTCTTCCTTGATGAGCGGCCTTTCAGGTTATGTCGATATAGGACTCGTTTTACTGTGGATATTAGATACTTTGTACTTGTTTCCTCCAGCATCTTCACAAGGTCCTTTGCTGTTGTTCTGGGATTGATTTGAACTTTTCGCACCAAAGTACATTCACCTCTAGGAGGTCTCCTTCCTGAGCGGTATGACGGCTGCGTGGTCCCTTGGTGTTTATACTAGCGTACTACTGCTTGTACAGATGAACGTGGTACCTTCAGGCATTTGGAAATTGGATGAACCAGACTTGTGGAGGTCTACAATTTTTTTCTGGAGGTCTTGGCTGATTTCTTTTGATTTTCCCATGATGGCAAGCAAAGAGGCACTGAGTTTGAAGGTAGGCCTTGAAATACATCCACAGGTACACCTCCAATTGACTCAAATTATCTCAATTAGCTTATCAGAAGCTTATAAAGCCATGACATCATTCCCTGGAATTTTCCAAGCTATTTAAAGGCACAGTCAACTTAGTGTATGTCAATTTATGACCCACTGGTATTGTGATACAGTGAATTATAAGTGAAATAATGTCTGTAAACAATTGTTGGAAAAATGACTTGTGTCATGCACACAGATGTCCTAACCGACTTGCCAAAACTATACTTTGTTAACAAGAAATTTGTGGAGTGTTTGAAAAACAAGTTTTAATAACTCCAACCTAAATGTATTTAAACTTCCAACTTCAACTGTATATTGTGTTTGTTTTTAGTCCTGGCCTTCTTATTTCTGATGTCCATCCAGTTTGATTTCTTTTTGCCATATATTTTTAATTGTGCTATTTCACACACATTCTGAACCTATATACATTTTATAGACACAGTATATTTTACATTTGTTATCTTGTTGTTATTAGTCCCACCCTTCAGCACCATTCAACCCCTCCCATATATCTCTTAACACCATCTATATTGGATTTCTGGTAAGACGAGGGGTGGGGGTGTGTCTTTTTGTCAATAACAGCTGGTGACCGATGTCTAATATTAAAGAAGTCTCAAGGCATTGCTCGCCTGAGGTAGAACGCCTTATGATAAGCTGTAGACCACACTATCTACTAAGAGAGTTCTCATCTATATTACTCGTAGCTGTCTATTTACCACCACAGACCGATGCTGGCACTAAGACCACACAACCATCTCTATAAGGCCATAAGCAAACAAGAAAATGCTCATCCAGAAGCAGCAATCCTAGTGGACCGGGGACTTTAATGCAGGCAAACTTAAATCAGTTTTACCAAATTTTTACCAGCATGTTAGATGTGCAACCAGAGGGAAAAAAAACGGTAGACCACCTTTACTGCACACACAGATGTGTACAAAGCTCTCCCCCGCCCTCCATTTGGAAAATCTGACCAAAATTCTATTCTCCTGATTCCTGCTTACAAGCAAAAACTAAAGCAGGAAGTACCAGTGACTCGCTCAATACGGAAGTGGTCAGATGATGCGGATGCTACGCTACAGGACTGTTTTGCAAGCACAGTCTGGAATATGCTTGGCGATTCATCCAATGCCGTTGAGGAGGATACCACCTCAGTCGTAGGCTTCATCAATAAGTCCATCGACGACGTCGTCCCCACAGTGACCGTACATACATATCCCAACCAGAAGCCATGGATTACAGGCAACATCTGCATCAAAGTAAAGGCTAGAGCTGCCGCTTTCAAGGAGCGGGACACTAATCCAGACGCTTATAAGACTAATCCAGACGAACCATCAAACAAGCAAAGCGTCAACACAGGATTAAGGTTGAATCCTACTACACCAGCTCTGACGCTCGTCGGATGTGGCAGGGCTTGAAAACTATTACGGACTACAAAGGGAAACCCAGACGCAAGCTGCCCAGTGACGCAAGCCTACCAGACGAGCGAAATGCCTTTTATGCTCGCTTCGAGGCAAGCAACACTGAAGCATGAACAAGAGCACCGGCTGTTCTGGACTGTGTGATAACTCTCTCGGTAGCTGATGTGAGCAAGACCTTTAAACAGGTCAACATTCAAAGCCGCGGGCCAAATGGATTACCAGAACGTGTACTCAAAGCATGTGCGGACCAACTGGCAAGTGTCTTCACTGACATTTTCAACCTCTCCCTGACTGAGTTTGTAATACCTACATGTTTCAAGCAGACCACCATAGTCCCTGTGCCCAAAGAATCGAAGGTAACCTGCCAAAATTAGCACTCACGTTGGTAGCCATGAAGTGCTTTGAAAGGCTGGTCATGGCTCACATCAACACCATCATGCCAGAAACCCTAGACCCACTCCAATTTGCATACCGCCCCAACAGATCCACAGATGACGCAATCTCAATCGCACTCCACACTGCCCTTTCCCACCTGGACAAAAGGAACACCTATGTGAGACTGCTGTTCATTGACTACAGCTCAGCGTTCAACACCAGAGTGCCCACGAAGCTCATCACTAAGCTAAGGATCCTGGGACTAAACACCTCCCTCTGCAACTGGATCCTGGACTTCCTGATGGGCCGCCCCCAGGTGGAAAGGCTAGGCAACAACACATCTGCCACGCTGATCCTCAACACTGGGGCCACTCAGGGGTGTGTACTTAGTCCCCTCTTGTACTCCCTGTTCACCCACGACTGTGTGGCCAAACACGACTCCAACACCATCATTAAGGTTGCTGATGACACAACAGTGTTAGGCCTGATTACCGACAACGATGAGACACCCTATAGGGAGGAAGTCAGAGAAAGTATTTTGGTCTGTAAAGTATTTTCCGTTATATGTCGGACCCCAGTAAGACTAGCTGTCACCATTGGTGTCGGCTAATGGGGATCCTAATAAATAAAATAAAACAGAAGGCTGGTTGGCCAGCATAACCAGGTAGACAAGTGGTCACCAACTGGTCGATCTCCAAGGCATTCATAGGCAAAAAATGATGTAAAGAAATCTACGCTAAAGCTTTGCGTTCCTATTTGTATTTATTTATTTGCGTTATTGGTGGTAGGTGCACCCTAGAGTTTCTCTATCAGCTGGAAGATGGTGTCCCTTTTTGGAGATAAAAGGGAGAGCGGAGGGACGTTGAGAGGCGGACCCTCAGTCTACTGCTCTCTCCCTCCACTGAGACTAACCATCAGATGCAGGCACCAGCAGCCCAGTAAAATTACAATAAAAAGCTATTTATTTAAATGTAAGCTCACTCAGCTGTGCCTCACAAGTAATACAACAACTGATCTATTTCCGGTGATATTTTTTAGCATACTTCAAATATAAAAATTGTCCAAACAACAATGCAACAATGCAATATGCTGTGATGTATTGGGCCTATAGCACAAACCTCATTGCTACAGCACTGTTTTTAATAGGTTAATGTTGCATATACTGACGTTATTTAAGGTATTTAACAAAAAAACCTGTGTAGTAGATCTTGGCTTACATTTTGAGAAAGTGATCTTGCCTCAGAAAAGGTTAGTGACCACTGAGCTAGGCCATGCTGGTCAGATCAGATTCATCAGCTCCACCAGCATCTGACCAGCGCTGACCAACATAGACCAGCATGGACCAGCTTGAAATTTATGCTGGTCTATGCTGTTTTTTACAGCAGGCTATTCCTAGATGGATCTTTTGTGACTGCTGCAAAATGTCAAAGTGAAAAACAAACTAATGACTGGTTTGTCATGAGAAGAGGCGGGTTTAGCATTTAAACTACGTCATACTGCCCAGAGAGAGAGGGAAAAGGAGCCAAGAGAAAGAGCGTGAGAGAGAGAGATGACTGCTCAGAAAGATGAGAGAGAAAAGAGAAAGAAAGGACAAAAAAGGATTTAGATAGAGAAAGGCAGAGGTGAAATGGCATTGATTATTGTTTATAGCAGATGTGTCTATGAAAGGGCACATATTGAATTCACTCTCTCACAGCCAATCAAAGGAGATGTGGCACTGACATGGAGAAGCTAAGCTCTCGATGCTAGCTGATAGATGAACAAAGAGTTAAATCCTTCGATAGCCAGCCTAGCGTGCATGGGAAATGCCACACACACACACATGCTCGGGCATGATTCAAAATGAGTGTGTTTCTGTAAGCTCAAATTAAATGCTGTCACAAACACTGTTGCACACACTGTAATACAGCAAGGGTATCTATCTCTACATGCAAACACATCTAAATACAGTACATCCACAGTATAATCTACAGGGGCCATACAAGTGTAAGGAAACATAGCATGAGCGCCTCACCCTGTAGCTAAGCAGCTCAGTGGCCGGCTTCACTGGCAGGTTGTTACATCTGATCTCTCAGCAGTGATAACAGCTGGTGGCAGCAACATCTGCCCTTATTTCCCACCCATCTGTCAACTTGTTCTACCTGGGAAGTGGCACATACCGTCTAGCATACAGTGCATTATCCTTAAGAGGTTCTGTCAGGGCCAGAGGCTAGAGGTTAATTCTGATGCAGCATGACGGATACTGACTGGAGAGCTATAAGATGTTAACCTCTGATGTCCAAAAGGCAAGCTAGTAGACTAGTATTTACCCACAGTATTTTCCCGCTTGCTTACCTTCAAGGCCCACTGTGATATTTATAGCTATTTTTGATCAGTTAAAATTAATACACATATGTATTTCATTTTTTAATGAAGGAGTGTCCCAACTAGTACATTTGGTTCCTTGAAAGTTGTGGGACTGTACATTTTCGGTTTCCCATTGGTTCTAGGAATGAAGCCATATGTTTCCTGACTGGAAAAACGGCAAGTCTTTTAAATGTTCTGAGAAAGGAAGTGAACATTTTGCCTGTTCTGGAAATGTACATTTTTAGGTTGCAGGGAGGTTCTGAGAATTTTTTTGGGAAATTATAGGTTATTTTAAGGTAATTAAATAAGGTTCTGAGAACATTCTCTAAACATTGTGATTATTTGGAGGTTTTTGAATAACTTCCTTAAAACTTTTACTTAATGTTTCAACAAGACGTTTAATAACACTGCTATTTTAGTTTGGGTTAATTGTTTTGAACTCCAAACACAGATAGGACACATGGAAATTAATTTGCTTTGGCATTACTCATGCAAACACAATTTTTTATGTGCCATGTTGTAAGGTATGCGTAACTGGCTGCAGGGAAGTCAGGCGCAGGAGAGCAGAATTGGGTAGCAAACGGAGCCCTTTATTACGGTGAACAAACACCCAGCACTAAGAACACTAAACAAATACAGATTGACATAACCCGGCGCAAACCAGTCTAACGAGCACATACACGTAACAACAAACAATTCCACACACAGACATGGGGGGTGGGGGGGAACAGAGGGTTATATACATGTCAAATAATGAGGGAATGTAAACCAGGTGTAGACCAGAATGTAAACCTGGGAAAACAAGACAAAACAAATGGAAAATGAAAGGTGGATCGGCGATGGCTAGAAGACCAGTGACATCGACCGCCGAACGCCGCCCGAACAAGGAGAGGAACCGACTTCGGGTGCAGGGCGATCCGGACGGAGACAGTGGAACTCCCGCAGCATTGAAGGGTCCAACACTTCCTCCATCGGAACCCAGCATCTCTCCTCCGGACCGGACTGTGGCTATGAGAGGTAGCGGGTAACTGTACCTCACAGTGATCTGGTTTAGGCCTCGATAGTCAATACACGTGCGCAGACCTCCCTTCTTCATCTTCACAAAAAATAAACTTGAGGAGAAGGGTGAAGTAGAGGACCGAATGAACCCCTGACGCAGGGATTCGGAGACATGTTTCCATAGCCGCCGTCTCCGCCTGTGACAGGGGAACACGTGACTCCTGGGAAGTGCGGCGTCTACCAGGAGATTTATCGCACAATCCCCCCTTCGATGGGGTGGTAATTGAGTCGCCTTCTTTTTGGAGAAGGCGAGAGCTAAATCGGCATATTCGGGGGTAATGCGCACGGTGGAGACCTGGTCTGGACTTTCCACTGTAGTAGCACCAACAGAAACCCCTAAACACCTCACCGAGCACTCTCGCAACCACCCCGTGAGAGCCCTCCATTACCAAGAAACAGTGGGGTCATGACAGGTTAAACCTCTTACATCCAGGCGTTCCTCGAAGTGGTCCAGCGCCGCATCTCCTTCTCCCCACACAGCGTTGGCCCACTCCAGGGCTTTCCCCGAGAGGCACGAGACGAGGGCGGACACCCTCTCACGGCCTGAGGGAGCCGGGTGGACGGTCGCCATATATAAATCTAGCTGCAGCTTGAAACCCTGGCACCCCAGTATCTCTACTTGCACATTCATGTTCTGCACATTCTACCATTCCAGTGTTTAATTGCTATATTGTAATTACTTTGCCACTATGGCCTATTTATTGCCTTACCTCTCTTATCCTACCTCATTTGCACATGCTGTACATAGATTTGTCTACTGTATTATTGATTGTATGTTTGTTTAATCCATGTGTAACTATGTGTTGTTGTATGTGTCGAACTGCTTTGCTTTATCTTGGCCAGGTCGCAGTTGCAAATGAGAACTTGTTCTCAACTAGCCTATCTGGTTAAATAAAGGTGAAATAAAAATAACAATGAATAAAATAAAGTGACTATGTATAGATAATAAACAGAGAGCAGCAGCAGTGTAATGGGGGGGATTCAAATAGCCTGGGTAGCCATTTGATTAGATGTTCAGGAGTCTTATGGCTTCAGGGTAGAAGCTGTTTGGAAGCCTCTTGGACATAGACTTGGCGCTCCGGTACCACTTGCTGTGTGGTAGCAAAGAGAACAATCTATGACTAGGTTGGCTGGAGTCTTTGACAATTATTAGGGCCTTCCTCTGACACCGCCTGGTATAGAGGTCCTGGATGTCAGGAAGCTTGGCCCCAGTGATGTACTGGGCCGTACACACTAGCCTCTGTAGTGCCTTGCGGTCGGAGGCCAAGCAGTTGCCATACCAGGCAGTGATGCAACCAGTCAGGATGCTCTCAATGGTGCAGCTGTAGAACCTTTTGAGGATCTGTGAACCCATGCCAAATCTTTTCAGCCTCCTGAGGGGGAAGAGGTTTTGTCGTGCCCTCTTCACGACTGTCTTGGTGTGCTTGGCCCATGATAGTCTGTAGGTGATGTTGACACCAAGGACCTTGAAGCGCTCAACCTGCTCCACTACAGCCCCGTCGATGACAATTGGGGCATGCTCGGTCATCCTTTTCCTGTAGTTCACAATCATCTCCTTTGTCTTGATCACGTTGAGGGAAGGGTTGTTGTCCTGGCAACACACGGCCAGGTCTCTGACCTCCTCCCTATAGGCTGTCTCATCATTGTCGGTGATCAGGCCTACCACTGTTGTGTCATCGGCAAACTTAACGATGGTGTTGGAGTCTCACCTGGCCATGCAGTCATGAGTGAACAGGGAGTACAGGAGGGACTGAGCATGCACCCCTGAGGGGCCCCCGTATTGATGATCAGTGTGGCGGATGTGTTGTTATCTACCCTTACCACCTGGGGGCAGCCCATCAGGAAGTCCAGGATCCAGTTGCAGAGGGAGGTGTTTAGTCCCAGGGTCCTTAGCTTAGAGATGAGCTTTGTGGGCACTATGGTGTTGAACGCTGAGCTGTAGTCAATGATTAGCATTCTTACATACGTGTTCCTATTGTTCTGGTGTGAAAGGGCAGTGTGGAGTGCAATAGAGATTGCTTCAGCTCTGGATCTGTTGGGGCAGTATGCAAATTGCAGTGGGTCTAGGGTTTCTGGGATAATGGTGTTGATGTGAGCCATGAGCAGCCTTTCAAAGCACTTCATGGCTACATACGTGAGTGCTATGGGTTGGTAGTCATTTAGGCAGGTTACCTTCGTGTTCTTGGGCACAGGGACTATGGTGGTCTGCTTAAAACATGTTGATATTACAGACTCAGACAGGTAGAGGTTGAAAATGTCAGTGAAGGCACCTGCCAGTTGGTCAGTGCATGCTCGGCGTACACGTCCTGACAATCCTTCTGGCCCTGCGGCTTTCTGAACGTTGACCTGTTTAAAGGTCTTTTTCACATCGGCTACGGAGAGCATGTTCACACAGTCGTCCAGAACAGCTGATTCTCTCACGCATGCTTCAGTGTTACTTGCCTTGAAGCGAGCATAGAAGTAATTTAGCTCATTTGGTAGGCTCGTGTCACTGGGCAGCTTGTGGCTGTGCTTCCCTTTGCAGTCTAATAGTCTGCAAGCCCTGCCATATCCGACGAGCGTTGGAGACAGTGTAGAACGATTCAATCTTAGTCTTGTATTGCCGTTTTTACTATTTGATGGTTCGTTGCAGGACATAACGGGATTTCTTATAAGCTTCCGGGTTAGAGTCCTGCTCCTTGAAAGCGGCAGCTCTACCCTTTAGCTCAGTGCGGATGTTGCCTGTAATCCATGGCTTCTAGTTTTGGTATTTACCTACGGTCACTGTGGGGACGACGTCATCGATGCACTTATTGATAAAGCCAGTGACTGATGTGGTGTACTCCTCAATGCAATCGGAAAAATCCCGGAATATATTCCAGTCTGTGCTAGCAAAATAGTCCTGTAGCGTAGCATTTGCTTCATTTTACCACTTTCTTATTGACCGAGTCACTGGTGCTTCCTGCTTAAGTTTTTGTTTGTAAGCAGGAATCAGGAGAATATAATTATGGTCAGATTTGCCAAATGGAGGGCGAGGGAGAACTTTGTACGTGTTTCTGTGTGTGGAGTAAAGGTGGTCTAGAGTTTTTTTCCCTCTGGTTGCATGTTTAACATGCTGATTGAAATTCGGTAAAACTGATGAGTTTTCCTGCATTAAAGTCCCCTGCCACTAGCGTTTTACTGTTTACTTATGGCCGTATACAACTCATTGAGTGCGGTCTTAGTGACACCATCGGTTTGTGGTGGTATGTAGACAGCCATAAAAAATACAGATGAAAACTCTTGGTAAATAGTGTGGTCTACAGCTTATTATGAGATACTCTACCTCAGGCGAGCAAAACCTTGACACTTCCTTAGATTTCGTGCACCAACTGTTATTTACAAATATACTGTGGCGTACAGCAGGTCAGCCACCAGGGGGAGACTCGTCGAGGCCTGGTAACAGATGGAGTATACATCGAGGCGATGGCTCCATCTGCTGGACATGCCAGGTCTCAACGGGCTCTCCAGCCAGGACAAATGGTGGCTGATTTGGAGCTGGTGAGTAATCAAGGGCAGATTGCTCTCCATCTGTGCAAGGCCCATAAAGCTGCCAGAAGGGCAGCACACAGGGGGAATGGGGGAAGAAAGGACTCCCGTGGTATTGTTGGCGGTTGCAGAGGTAAGAAGAGGGAGTTCAGTTTTGTGCCGGACGGGATACAGCCAGACCCGTAATACCATAAGACGGCATCCCGGAGAGGGTCTCATAGGGGAGACCTATCCTTTTCTTTTTGATCTATTATTTAAATAAACACCCTTGAAACTGAGCTAATCCTTCTCTGTCCGTGTCTGATATGGGTAAACGTCTTGACCAAACCCCCTGGTCTTCCACAATACATAGTCCGCCACCCCTTGTCTTACCAAAGGCCGCTGTTCTATCCTGCTGAAAATGCTGAAAACCTGCCAGCTATATGTTATTCATGTTGTCATTCAGCCACGACTCGGTGAAACATAAGATATTACCATTTTTAATGTCCCGTTGGTAGGATATACGTGATCGTAGTTCGTCTGTTTTTATTATCGATTGATTGTACGTTGGCTAATAGGACCGATAGTAAAGGTAGATTACCCTCTCGGCGACGGATCCTTACAAGGCACCAGAATATTCGTCCACGATACCTTTGTCTCTTTCTCCTGCGAATTACGGGGATGAGGGCCTTGTCAGGCATCTGAAGTAAATCCTTCCCGTCTGACTCGTTGAAGAAAAGTATTCCTCCAGTATGGGGTGAGTAATCGCTGTCCTGCTAATAAAAAAAGCTATTTTCGGTCATAAGACAGGGTGGCAGAAAGATTATGTACAAAATAAAGCGAAAAAATATGCACAATTGGTTACAGGATCGTAAAACGGCAGCAATCTCCTTCGACGCCATCTGAATACTTTACATAAGTATTCAGATCCTTTACTCAGTACATTGTTTAAGCACCTTTGTCAGCGATTATAGCCTCGAGTCTTCTTGGATATGATGCTACAAGATGGCACACCTGTGGGTGCAAAAACAATTTGTATCTCTAATAATTTGATATCAATGAGATGGGCACATGTAGTACAGTGGTTCTTCCTGTTAATGTTGCATCATACTGCAGTACACCTTGCGGGCTGCCACAGAATTCTATGGCACGTAATGGTCGGGAGTAGGCTACCCTACTAAGAGCATTCCCACACCCTAATTGTAGTCTAACCAATACCCAAACGGAGATTCAGTGAAACTAAAAATCGCATTGATTTATCAAGACCAGTCCCCATGCTTGTCTCAGAGCAGCGCGAAACGGTGCTGAAATAGTTGACCACACACGGGTAGGCTATTGCTTCAAATCTTATTGCTTCTAACTTTAATTTGCTTTTAAAAAAAGATCTACACCACTTTTAACAGCATATTACTCAACACTAATCAGACTCTTGTCACCTATGGTAGGCCTACAGTATATCTAAAAAATATATTTTTTTCAATGATGTGACTCACTGCCAATAATTACATTTAGAGGATTGGAGGATTCTAAATTAATATCTAAGGGGCATTTTTCATTAGGGCAAATCTGATCTGTGAGAATATCTAAGGGAATTTGATATAATTCTAAATTAATTAATAATAAATCGCTTTGTTTTAAAAAATAATATTTTAGAGATGATTTTGTTTTCAAATAACCTAAAGTGAGCAAGAAAAAGCCCATTCTTGAACATGGGGTGAGACATTCTCACTCATTTGTAAATAAAGCCAGTTTGATATTTAGAATGATTTATTTCTGTTTTCAGAGGGAGAGAACCCAAAAGCCCACCGTCGCCTCATGGGTCTCCCAGTCGTGGCCGGCACAGGTATCGAACCCAGCATCTGTAGCAATGCAGTTTGCACAGCGATGCAGTGTCTTACACCGCTGCGCCACTCGGGAGGCCCCATCCACAAAGTTTTTAATGCTGATCAATTGCTTTGCACAAAGTATCTATTATCCTGCTAATAGCCCATAATGGTGTTGTACAATGTGACCAGTCGGGAGTAGGCTACAGTACTACAATAAGAGCAAAAAAATCCAAACATTTCCACACCCTAATTGTAGTCTAAGTTTCTCTTACAATAAAAACCTTAGTGTAACAACAGTTTTAGTAAGTAATACTGACGAGTAGAAACAAAAATAAGTGTATTTTTTTCAGGTGCGCGCGTGCAGGACAGAGGAATAGCAATTCTTACACTATTGTTCTAAATTCAATCACCTTCATCCTCATCATTCAGTGATTTGAAATTCAATTTTGAAGTCGTGCACAATTATCAGTTTCTATTTGGTTTATGTCGCCCATTCATTGTGGGACCCAAAACCATAATCAGTGCTCTAACTACGCCTTACGCTGGTCTGGAGCAATGAAGCAGTGACGTAGGGTACCGTACTAATCCACAAATTACCTCTAAGTCCCGCGGTATAACCTCAAACTTTTAGTTGAGCAACCACTGCAGTTACAGTTGACTCATATCTGTCTCAGGTATTAGTGATGGTTACAGCGGCTTGTGAAAGTGTTCACCCACTGGGCATATTTCCTATTTTGTTGCCTTACAACCTGGAATTAAAACAGATTTTTTGGGGGGGGGGTTCGTATCATTTGATTTACACAACATGCCTACCACTTTGAAGATGCAATATATGTTTTATTGTGACACAAACAAGATATAAGACAACCTGAGAACTTGAGCGTACATAACTATTCACCCCCCCCCCCCCCCGCCCCAAAGTCAATACTTTGTAGAGCCACCTTTTACAACAATTACAGCTGCAAGTCTCCTGGGGTCTGTCTATATAAGTTTGACACATCTAGCCACTGGGATTTTTGCCCATTCTTCAAGGCAAAACTGCTCCAGCTCCTTCAAGTTGGATGGGTTCCACTGGTGTACCGCAATCATTAAGTCATACCACAGATTCTCAATTGGATTGAGGTCTGGGCTTTGACTAGGCCATTCCAAGACATTTAAATGTTTCCCCTTAAACCACTCGAGTGTTGATTTAACAGTATGCTGAGGGTCATTGTCCTGCTGGAAAGTGAACCTCTGTCCCAGTCTCAAATCTCTGGAAGACTGAAACAGGTTTCCCTCAAGAATGTCCCTGTATTTAGCGCCATCCATCATTCCTTCAATTCTGACCAGTTTCCCAGTCTGTGCCGATGAAAAACATCCCCACTGCATAATACTGCCACCACCATGCTTCACTGTGGGGATGCGGTTCTCGGGGTGATGAGAGGTGTTGGGTTTACGCCAGACATAGCGTTTTCATTGATGGCAAAAAGCGAAATTTTAGTCTCATCTGACCAGAGTACCTTCTTCCATATGTTTGGGGAGTCTCCCACATGCCTTTTGGTGAACACCAAACATGTGTACTTATTTTTTTCTTGAAGCAACGGCTTTTTTCGGGCCACTCTTCTGTAAAGCTCAGCTCTGTGGAGTGTACAGCTTAAAGTGGTCCGATGGACAGATACTCCAATCTCCGCTGTGGAGCTTTGCAGCTCCTTCAGGGTTATCTTTGGTCTCTTTGTTGCCTCTCTGATTAATGCCCTCCTTGCCTGGTCCGTGAGTTTTGGTGGGCGGCCATCTCTTGGCAGGTTTGTTGTGGTGCCATATTCTTTCCATTTAAAAAATATGGATTTATTGGTTGTCCGTGGGATGTTCAATGTTTCAGATATTTTTTTATAACCCAACCCTGATCTGTACTTCACAACTTTGTCCCTGACCTCTTTGGAGAACTCCTTTGTCTTCATGGTGCCGCTTACTTGGTGGTGCCCCTTGCTTAGTGATGTTGCAGACTCTGGGGCCTTTCAGAACAGGTGTATATATACTGAGATCATGTGACACTTAAATAAAGTCTATCTGTGTCCAATTTAACTAATTATGTGACTTCTGAAGGTAATTGGTTGTACCAGATCATATTTAGGGGCTTCATAGCAAAGGGGGTGAATACATATGCACGACCACTTTTCCTTTTTTTTTATACTTTTTTGAAATATGTAATTTTTTTTATTTCACTTCACCAATTTGGACAATTTTGTATGTCCATTACATGAAATACAAATAAAAATCAATTTCAATTACAGGTCGTAATGTAACAAAATAGGAAAAACACCAAGGGGGATGAATACTTTTGCACGTGTAACCTATGTTGAGCTGCGGAAGTAATGTCCTCCTGAAGGAAAATAAATATCATAAATAAATCAATGAATGAATCAATCTTACCTGATGCAGGTTGATCAACACATCCTTCTCAGGGGCATGGCCTCCTGCAGCCATGGGGTCCGGGGTCCGGCGGAGTGGGGGGCTATGTGTGGTTAGGGAGGGACAGGGGGGTGGATGGAGGTGGGAGGAGAGTAGCTAGAGCTTGGGGATCAGCCCTTCTCTTTCACAGTAGGGGTTTCAGGAAGCCTGTGGAGTGGCATAACCTGTGTAGGCAAGAGAGAGAAGTACAGGGGGACAGTTAGGTGATAAGGGAACCTTGTTTTGCCTGGTAACAGTCACACTGATACACACATACAAACACCAACCCTAGCTTCAGTTGCAGACCTAACCCTAACCGCCAGCCGCAACTCTAACCCTGACCCTAGCCCCAGCCGCAATCTTAACCCTGACTCTAACCCCAGCCACAACCCTAACCCTGACCCTAGCCCCAGCCGCAATCTTAACCCTGACTCTAACCCCAGCCACAACCCTAACCCTGACCCTAGCTCTAGCTGCAACCCTAACCCTAGCTCCAGACGCAACCCTAAGGAGTTGGCACATACAGTATATGATATCAGTTAAAGCTAAGTAGGAAGAACAACATTGACAGTTCTTTACTCTGCTATTCTATTCCACAGAATGATTAAAATAGACACCGTATACACAAAATAACCAAACACACAGACTGCAGAAATACAGCAGGTCCTCTCAGAATAGTGATCAGTACAAGCATCTGCTTCTGATTATCCCAATCCAGTCCCCCTACATGCCATCACTCCTGATTAATTACAGTGGCATCCTGCCATCCCCAAAGACATGCCCAACACCAACTGTCTCTCTATCCTCTCTTTCCTCTGAGACCAATGCCCCAGACCACCTGTCTATATGTCTACTCTCTTATACGCCCAACAAACAATCTCACTGCCAGCCTGCTTGTCAGTGCAACTTTAGGTAAGGCCATTGGCCATGTGAATTTTGCAGCCTCTCAACCTGAAAGGATGGCATGACGATTAATGCCTCTACAGCCTTGGCCCTTTAGGAATGTGCCAAATGACACTCCTCTCTTACCACTGGTTGATAAATAGAGACACCAGGCTTTGGTGTCCTTTTAACTGTTGCACTGTTCTTCGGTGTCCCTAACATGTACTGTTTACAAGGTAGTTACAAATAGTGTAACTACACAATTCATAAATTGTGTGATTTTTGTTTATCACAATAATTTATTAGATTGTGTCTAATCACAAATGTATAAATTGATGCACATGTAATTCAAAAACAAATGGAATGACCAATAGGAGTGGTTATAACATATGTGGCGGAAACCCACTCATCTAGGTATTGACACGGCACAGAGTGGCATTACAAACGCAGCAGATCAAAATAACTGGCTGCAACTGTTTGACCTTGTAAACAATACTTTCCAGCAACAAAGCTCTGTGACTGGAGCGTGTTGTTTCTACTAATACACACAAGAATAACAGAGGTTGATTAAAGTAAATGTATCAATCCACAGCTCCAAATCACTGTTGGAACTATTCAACCATCACAATCAGATGTAAACAAAAAACCCATGGAGATTTTAACATTGTTATTGGCGGTAGACTAGCTAAAAGGAATTGTATATTAATAATAAAATCATGAATTTAAATGTTCTCTAGACATTCAATTCAGATCAAAATGTATATTATTCACAATCTCACTCTCTCTCTGCCCGTTACCTCTGTCAAAACTTCATGTCAGCAGGAGGAACTTGTTTTTGGAGTTAATGACCTGAAGGGGTAGTTTGAAGGACGATGATCTGGGAAGTACTACATTTATTTCGTAAATCTGCAACAGCCGTCTGCCATACTTGACTCAACTATATTGACGCAAGCATGATCCCTATAGGCCGACTTGCGTCACAAGTCTTAGCACGTTGCCAAGGAATCGCCTCGTGCAAGCCCAAAGACAGCTACGCTATCTAGCTAGCATATTAATAGGCAGACATTTATTTGAATGTTTGTTTACGTTATACAATAAACCAAAGTGCAATTGGAAAACTGCTATCAATGTAACGACGCTTGCCTAGGGCACCTTGGGATCACCTAATAATCCTGACGTTGCCAAAATAGCCGCGGCTGACTGATTTCTGCTTGGGGAGAAGCAACAGGTGTTTCTCATCTGTGTAAACATACCATGAACAGTAGAGCTGTAATTACCCAGGCCAGGGCAGTGGGAGAGAGGGCAAGGGGGCTGAAAACAATCTTTCCCCCTACCAAAGATCCGCCTGCCTGGATGACATCCAGGATCCAGACCAAAAAAATCTGGTCCAGACACCTTATGTATTTTTATGCCCAGTGCCAGTCGCGTTCGAGCTGGCTAGGATTGGTCGCTCAGAGAATTACTCAATATAACGAACAGTGTCACCAGTGAACAGTATGGTACTTGCTGTGGGGCACTGGAACTGAGGCTCCCCATTGGCTAGAAACATGCCACATATACTGTATGTGCCACATAAAATTTATAACAATATGGTGAAACTTCCACAACAGCCTATAAGAGGGCAAGGTGGAACTATTTCCATTGTTAACTATTCGTAGGATTGCAAAAATACTAGTAGTAATTTACCAAAGTTAGATGAATCTTAGGTAAAATATGGCAATCTATGCTAAGTTTGGTAATTTATACTTTTAAAACTTTATTCATATATAGCATTCATTTTCTATATCGTCCATTAGTTTCTAGTGGAAACACCATATTGTTCAAGAGAAAATAGCCTAATTTATGAGAAAAAAAAGCATCTCAATGGCATTATTTTCAATTAACTCTCCAACTCTTCCAACCATTGACTTTTTCACAACTGCAACCAGTTTGGTGGCAAATATTTACAACACAGACATATTTCTATATTAAAATAAATAAGTCCTTGTAAAACATTTTATATATAAATACTATTTCATGCTGAAACCCTCATATTAAACACCAATGGTATTCATTAAGTTGATGGTTTATATTTAGGATAATGTTTTACAGCTTTGTCATTCAAATTTGTATTTTAAAATCTTATTTGATTATTTTATATATTTTACTTCTGATAGGGACAGAGATAGTTTCAGATACTTGCGATAACCTGAAGTACCCAAAAAGAACACTATATGTAATGTGATACAATACATTAAAAAAAACTTGAAAGTCACAAAGATTCTGGAAGTGTAAAGATAAGTTTACAGTAATATATCCTCACTTTGCAACCCTACATACAGTGCCTGCAGGAAGTATTCAGACCCCTTGACTTTTCCATATTTTGTTAGATTACAGCCTTATTCCAAAATGGATTACATAGTTTTTATCCTCATTAATATACACACAATACCCCATAATGACAAATCAAAAACAGGTTTTAAGACTGTTTTGCTAACTTTACATAAGTATGCAGACCCTTTACTCTGTACTTTGTTGAAGCACCTTTGGCAGCGATTACAGCCACGACTTATTGGGTATGACACTACAAGCTTGGCACACCTGCACTTGGGGAGTTTCTCACATTCTTCTCTGCAGATCCTCTCAAGCTCTATCAGGTTGGATGGGTAGCGTTGCTGCACAGCTATTTTCAGGTCTCTCCAGAGATGTTTGATATGGTTCTAGTCTGGGCTGTGGCTGAACCACTCAAGGATATTCAGACACTTGTCCCGATGCCACTCCTGCGTTGTCTTGGCTGTCTGCTTAGGGTCGTTGTCTTGTCGGAAGGTGAACCTTTGCCCCTGTCTGAGGTCCTGAGCGCTCTGGAGCAGGTTTTCATCAAGGATCTCTGTACTTTGCTCCATTCATCTTTCCCTCGATCCTGACTAGTCTCAGTCCCTGCCGCTGAAAAACATTCCCACAGCATGATGCTGTTCCCACCATGCTTCACCGTAAGGATAGTGCCAGGTTTCCTTCAGATGTGACGCTTGGCATTCAGGCCAAAGAGTTTAATCTTGGTTTCATCAGACCAGACAATCTTGTTTCTCATGGTCTGAGAGCCTTTAGGTGCCTTTTGGCAAACTCCAAGTGGGCTGTCATGTGCCTTTTACTGAAGAGTGGCTTCTGTCTGGTCACTCTACCATAAAGGCCTGATTGGTGGAGTGCTGCAAAGATGGTTGTCCTTCTGGAAGGGTCTCACATCTCCACAGAGGAACTCTAGAGCTCTGTCAGAGTGACCATCCGGACCAAAGCCCCTCTCCACCCGATTGCTCAGTTTGGCCAGATGGCCAGCTCTAAGAAGAGTCTTGGTGGTTCCAAACTTCTTCCATTTAAGAATGATGGAGGCCACTGTGTTTTTGTGTTTTTGGGGACCTTCAATGTTGCAGAAATGTTTTGGTAGCCTTACCCAGATCTGTGCCTTATATTTTGCAATAGAAGACCGAATCGAGACGTCAGTCACATATTTTACAAGTATAGTGGTGGCTGCTTCATGTTATGGGTATGCTTGTAATCATTAAGGACTGGGGAGTTTTTCAGGATTAAAAATAAACAGAATGGAGCTAAGCACAGGCAAATTCCTAGAGGAAAACCTGGTTCAGTCTGCTGGGAGATGAATTCTACTTTCAGCAGGACATTAACCTAAAACACTAGGTCAAATCTACGCTTGAGGCGCTTATCAAGAAGACAGTGAATGTTCCTGAGTGACTGACTTTTGACTTAAATGTACTTGAAAATCTATGGCAATACCTGAAAATGATCAACAACCAATTTGAAAGAGCTTGAATATTTTTTTAAAGTATAATGGGCAAATGTTGCACAATCCAGGTGTGGAAAGCGCTTTGATACTTACCCAGAAAGACTCACAGCTGTAATCGCTGCCGAAGGTGCTCCTATAAAGTATTTACTCAGGAGTATGAATAATTAGGCTATAAATTAGATATTTCTGTATTTCATTTTCAATAAATTTGCTCTAATTTCTAAAAACATATTTTCACTTTGTCATTATGGGGTATTGTGTGTAGATTGTTGAGAAAAATATATATTTATTCAATTTTGAATTCAGGGGATATGAATACTTTCTGATGACCACAATACCAACAAGCCTATCAAAGGGCCAACCTACTGTATTAAGCCTATGGTGTAGCTAGCTACTAGTTCCAGCCTCAGTTCCAGCCTCCACCTCTAGATGCCCTTGAGATGCCCAGTGTCTGTGAAAGTGGGCCACTGCACTCTGAGCCCGAACAAGGATATAGTTACGCTAATACTGTAATTGAAAGGCATGTGTGTGCATGCTCCGTCTGTTGCAGTTAAAAAATCCAATCATGATGAATAGCCTGCCCATAGATATTAGCCCGCCCATGGAGAATCCCCCTTTACGTTTTAGTGCTGAAGCTATCTGAATGTGACACGGCTCTAAGAATGCCAGTCTTGAGCACGACTAGTTTTACTGCCTCCTTGTGCCCATAATAGAGATGTCTCAAGGTCTGCACAATAAATACTAAGGGTCCTACCTTCCCTTCTCTCTGGTATGCCAGGGTGTCTTCCTAGTTAGCAGCCAGTGGAGTGTGTCGCCACCCTGGCCACAGCTAACCTCCACATAGGAAAGAACCTCTCTCCAGTCAACCACCTTAACCTCTCGACAGACCCGTATCAAATGACAAGCCCGTCACATTACAGTATCTGGCTGACTAACAGCAGGGTCTAGACTCTAGGGGCTGGGTTTATGACTGAGTGTCCGTGGGGGGGGGGGGGGGGCAGTTATGTAGAGGGATGCATGATGAAGTGTGTGTGTGTGTGTGTGTGTGTGTGTGTGTGTGTGTGTGTGTGTGTGTGTGTGTGTGTGTGTGTCTTTCAGTGGTGTAAAGTACTACAGTACTTAAGTATTTATTTTTAGGTATCTGTACTTTACTTTACTATTCATATTTTTGACTGCTTTTACTTCACTACTATACATTCCTAAAGAAAATAATGTACTTTTTACTCCATACATTTTCCCTGACACCCAAAAGTACTCGTTACATTTTCATTGCTTAGCAGGACAGGAAAATGGTCCACTTCACACACTTATCAAGATAACATCACTGGTCATCCCTACTGCCTCAGATCTGGAGGACTCACTAAACACAAATCCTTTGTTTGTAAATTATGTCTGCGTGTTGTAGTGTGCCCCAGGCTACCTGTAAATTAAAAAAATACAAGAAAATTGTGCCGTCTGATTTGCTTTTATTAACTGTCTATACTTTACTTTTGATACTGTACCTAAGTATATTTTTTCAATTATATTTACTTTTGATACTTAAGTTTATTTAAAACCAAATACTTTTAGACTTTTACTCAAGTAATATTTTTCTGGTTGACTTTCACTTTTACTTGAGTCATTTTCTTTTAAGGTATCTTTACTTTTACTCAGGTATGACAATTGGGTACTTTTTCCACCACTAGTGTGTCTCAACATGTTTATATGCCTGGCATCTGAGGAATGCCTCCATCCATTGAGAAAGCAATGTACTCTTTGGCAAACAAAACCACTGTAAAATGTATTGCACACCCTCCCCTCATCGAATTAACTGAAAATAATGTTTACGACTACAAATAACAATAACTGTAACAACCTTGTGTTTATAAACGTGGATATCGACTTTGCCATGCAGGGCTACAGGCCTGAAGTTTGAGGGTTTGAGACCTGGCTGTATGGTGCCAGGACAACAACCTCTCCCTCAATGTGAGCAAGACAAAGGAGATGATGGTGGACTACATTAAAAAGAGGGCCAAACATGCCCCCATTCACATAGACGGGGCTGTAGTGGAGCGGGTCGAGAGTTTCAACTTCCTTGGTGTCCAAATCACAAACAAACTGTCATGTTCCAAACACGTGTCGTGAAGAGGGCATGACAACACCTTTTCCCCCTCAGGAGACTGAAAATATTTGGCATGGGTCCCCAGATCCTCAAAAAGATCTACAGCTGCACCATCGTGAGCATCCTGACCGGTTGCATCACCGCCTGGTATGGCAACTGCTCGGCATCCAACCGTAAGGCGTTACAGAGGGTAGTGCGTACAGCCCAATATACAAGGCGGTGTTAGAGGAAGGCACAAAAAATGGTCAAAGACTCCAGTCACTCAAGTCATAGACGGTTCTCTCTGCTACTGCACGGAAAGCAGTACCGAAGTACCAAGTCTACGTCCAAAAAGCTCCTTAACACCATCTACCCCCAAGCCATAAGACTGCTGAACAATTAATCAAATGGCCACCTGGACTATTTGCATTTACACCCCTTTGTTTTTACACTGCTGCTACTCACTGTTTATTATCTCTGCATAGTCACTTTACCCCTACCTACATGTACAAATTACCTCGACTAACCTGTAGCCCCGCACGTTGACTCGGTACCGCTACCTCCTGTATATACCTCCTGTGTTCCTCCAAGATGGCGTGGCAGTCAGACGTCTTTGTCCTGTCGTGTCCCTTGTATATATTTTTTTACCTCTATTTCTTCGCATATCTTTTAAAAATATTTTCCTAAAACCTCAACTTCTAAATACTCTCCTGCAACCCGCCTCACCCAATGTGGTGTGGATCTATTTTTTTTCTAAAGTATTTCTATTTACTTCGGATCTGGAATCCCTCAACTGAAGCTAGCCAGCTAACTACCTACTAGCTATCAGTCAGCAAACTATTGCTAGCGGTCATCAGCTAACCTTTATCTCGGAAAGCTCTCGCCAGTTCGAACAACGTGACTCAAACCAGAGCATAACGGACCAATTATTATTTTATATCTTTTTCCCCATATCCCCGGATTCCTACCGCAAACTCTGAACATTTTCATCTGGATCTTCGCAACTAGCTAACCGCAATCCGGGTGACTACTCCTGGCTAGCGTTTCCATCCCGGAGCAAGCACCAATTAGCCTGAAGCTAGCTCGGCCAGGGCTCCTGTGTTACCACCGAAGCCCACTCCTGGGCTACAATATCCGGACCCCTTCTACTGCCGGTACGGAGCACAGAACCCCGCCGATGCTCTACGACTGGAATACCGACATAATCTGCCCGAGGATTCCAACAGGCCCCTCAGGCGCGAAGTCCGCTGAAGGCCCATTCTGCTAACCGGCCTGCTAGCTATCTAGAGCTGCTTGGAACCCTACTAATTCCCCAACTGGTCTATCGACGTCACCGCACGAAGAGGCAAAAACAGACACCCCCATCGCGACGTCCCCCAAAGGCTAATTTGCTAGCCCCGGTCTGCTAACTGCTAGCCCTGGTCTGCCAACTGCTTGCTTGCTAACCCGGTCTGCTAACTGCTAGCTTGCCAGCCCCGGTCTGCTAATAGCTAGTTTGTTTAGCCCCGTACTAACTCAAAAAAGTTCTGGGACACTGTAAAGTCCATGGAGAATAAGAGCACCTCCTCCCAGCTGCCCACTGCTCTGAGGCTAGGAAACACTGTTACCACCGATAAATCCACTATAATTGAGAATTTCAATAAGCATTTCTCTACAGCTGGCCATGCTTTCCACCTGGCTACCCCTACCCCGGTCAACTGCCCGGCACACTCCACAGCAACCCGCCAAAGCTCCCACCATTTCTCCTTCACCCAAATCGAGATAGCTGATGTTCTGAAAGAGCTTCAAAATCTGGACCCATACAAATCAGCCGGTCTAGACAATCTGGACCCTCTCTTTCTAAAATGATCGGCCGAAATTGTTGCAACCCTTATTACTACCCTGTCCAACCTCTCTTTCGTATTGTCTGAGATTCCCAAAGATTGGAAAGCTCTGTCAATCACCACATTCTTATTGGCAGACTCGACAGCCTTGGTTTCTCAAATGATTGCCTTGCCTGGTTTACCAACTACTTCTCAGATTGAGTTCAGTGTGTCAAATCGGAGGGCCTGTTGTCCAGACCTCTGGCAGTCTCTATGGGTGTGCCACAGGGTTCAATTCTCGGGCCGACTCTCTTCTCTGTAGACATCAATGATGTTGCTCTTGCTGCTGGTGATTCTCTGATCCACCTCTACGCAGACAACACCATTCTGTATACTTCTGGCCCCTCTTTGGACACTGTGTTAACTAACCTTCAGACGAGCTTCAATGCCATACAACTCTCCTTCCGTGGCCTCCAACTGCTCTTAAACGCAGGTAAAACTAAATGCATGCTATTCAATCGATCACTGCCCCCACCTGCTCGCCCGTCCAGCATCACTACTCTGGACGGCACTGACTTAGAATACGTGGACAACTACACATACCTGGGTGTCTGGTTAGACTGTAAACTCTCCTTCCAGACTCACATTAAGCATCTCCAATCCAAAATTAAATCTAGAATCGGCTTCCTATACCGCAACAAAGCATCCTTCACTCATGCTGCCAAACACGCCCTTGTAAAACTGACCATCCTACCAATCCTCGACTTCGGTGATGCCATCTATAAAATAGCCTCCAACACTACTCAACAAACTGGATGCAGTCTATCACAGTGCCATCCGTCACAGTGCCATCCGTTTTGTCACCAAAGCCCCATACACTACCCACCATTGCGACCTGTACACTCTCGTTGGTTGGCCCTCGCTTCATACTCGTCGCCAAACCCACTGGCTACAGGTTATCTACAAGTCTCTGCTAGGTAAAACCCCGCCTTATCTCAGCTCACTGGTCACCATAGCAGCACCCACTCGTAGCATGCGCTCCAGCAGGTATATCTCACTGGTCACCCCCAAAGCCAATTCCTCTTTTGGCCACCTTTCCTTCCAGTTCTCTGCTGCCAATGACTGGAATGAACTGCAAAATTCTCTGAAGCTGGAGACTCATATCTCCCTCACTAACTTTAAGCACCAGCTGTCAGAGCAGCTCACAGATCACTGCACCTGTACATAGCCCATCTATCTACCTACCTCATCCCCATACTGTATTTATTTATTTATCTTGCTCCTTTGTACCCCAGTATCTCTACTTGCACATTCATCTTCTGCACGTCTACCATTCCAGTGTTTAATTGCTACATTGTAATTACTTCGGCACCATGGCCTATTTATTGCCTTAACTTACCTCATTTGCACTCAATGTATATAGACTTTTGTTTTCCTTTGTTCTACTGTATTATTGACTGTATGTTTTGTTTACTCCATGTGTAACTCTGTGTTGTTGAATGTGTCGAATTGCTACGCTTTAGCTTGGCCAGGTCGCAATTGTAAATGAGAACTTGTTCTCAACTAGCCTACCTGGTTAAATAAAGGTGAAATAAAAAAATAGAAAATAAATATAGCCTCATTATTGTTATTTTATTGTTATTTTTTTTTTATTTCATTTATTTCGTAAATATTTTCTTAACTCTATTTTCTTAAAACTGCATTGTTGGCTAAGGGCTTGTAAGTAAGCATTTTACAGTAAGGTATTCGGCGTGTGACAAATACATTTTGATTTGATATTGAACATTTTTATAGCTTTGAATGATTTTATGTGTGGTATGATTGCTAGTTAGCCTATGCAGACCTGGACAAATGATCCACCTACCACTATTGTTAATAGGGGAGTTTTTTGAGCTGCGTGTCTTCACTGTTCTTTCATGCACAATGATGCACCTGGCCTCTCCGCTGCCTATCAGATATTGCTATTTGGAAAGTATCAAAACCCCTTGATATAAAGGATGCGCATGCAAGCAGATGAGGAAATTTGGCTAGGATGGAAGAAATTATACAGTAAAACCTACAAAAGAGCGAATGTGAACCAGGGAAAAAATGCACTACCCTCCCCTGTGCCCAGAAAAACCCACACAACCCTCCCCAAAGCAAACCCTCCCTCATGCCACCAACATGAAGGATTGGAATTGAGAGACAGACTGAGCTAATTTCTGCCATGTAGAGCCCTGCTAATTTCAGCATGTTAGAACAGGCACCCCTCCCTCAGTCTACAATCTGTGTCAAATCCTTGGCCCTAGGACAATCAATAGATCTACTAACAAGCTTTAATAGGCACAAATTGATTCCATGTTAGACTTCGATTGATTGTAGGCAGTGCATACGGCAGATTTATCCAATTAATAGGCCGAGTGTGTTAGAGAGGAAACATTTCAAGGTAGTTTGGATGGGATTTGTGTGCTATGTAAGCGTGTCAGACAGTCGGTAAGCATGAAACATGCATGAATCTGCACCACATTTGCCTGGGGCTATCATAGTCTGCAGAATATTATTCATTATGATCTGAAATACCAAACTGATCCTAGATCAGTATTACCAGACTGAAACGTTTTATGAATACAGGTTCTGGTTGAAAAGTCTTAGTTGTCATTACTTTGTGACAATGGCCACTGTAAGTGTCAAGGTTTATACAAAGTTTGCCTAACAAAAACGGCAGACCGACTTTTAGCTGAGAATGCTATCCTGTCACTTGTGAGCACTTCAGCGGTAGGGTAGTTGAATACTCAGTTGAGGCAATATCTGCCCACTCTAGGCAAGCTGTAAGCCATCCTATTTGTTGATGTATGGATCTATATTTAGAGACTACTGGGCTGCTGCAGACACACTAGGATGATTCACATTAGGGCTGCACGATATGGCAAAAAATGTATTTGCATTTTTTGTTTTTAGCAAATATTTTGGATGCAATTTTACTTGTGATTATAGGTCAAAACACCTGGGTAAACTGTTAGAATCATAGAAATGTAATTATCGGTCACGCCTAGTCCTACTCCCCATCATTACACACACCTTGATTATCTTCCCTTTATTTAGCCCTCAGTCATCAGGCAGTATTGGTTTGTTTTCATGTTCAGTACGGTATTCATGTTTTGTTCGTCTTATTACTAAACTCACTTTCTGCACCTGCTTCCTGACTCACTGTGTATACTGCCGCATTAATTATGGAAGCAGCAGAAGAAAAAGTCCTCAGACAGTTGGTGAACAGGTATACCACCTCCGCCAACACCACAATCAGCTGGTGCAACTAGGTGTTTGGAACACTGCCCACGTGAGGCTCCAGCAAGCTGTCCACCGCCAGAAGGCGCAGGAAGATCGTCATCCTGGTGATCGCGTATGGCTCTCCACCAGGATCGTCCCGCTCCGCCTGCCCTGCCGGAAGCTGAGCCACCGGTTAGTGGGGCCCTTTAAAGTCCTCTGGGGAGTCAACCAGGTATCATACCGTTGACAATTCCCCACCAACTTCTGGATCTCACCTTCTTTTCATGTTTCCCTCCTCAGGCCGGGGATTCCTGGTACCCTGGCTGATGCCGTCTCCCGCGACACCCCTCCGCCTTCCCTGGATATTGATGGTATCCCTGCCTATGCCGTCAGGTCCCTACTGGACTCCTGCAATCGTGGGGTTCGTCTTCAGTACCTGGTGGACTGGGAGGGGTATGGTCCAGAGGAGCGCTGTTGGGTCCCAGCGGTCGACATCCTGGACCCCAACATCGTCCGGGATTTCCATCTCCACCGTCCTGACAGGCCCGCTCCTCGCCGTCGGGGCAGTTTTTTTGGCCGGCGTCATCGAGGGTACTATCACACCTACTCCAGCGCTCAAGTTTTCCAGTCTACTAACCACCAGTCCTGACAACCATCATAACACACACCTGCTCCCCATCATTACACACACCTGGTATACAGTGGGCACTTGGAATGCAGTTTTGTTTAGCATGACAATGAATTCAAAAGTTAGGGAGGAGATGGTTGTGACAGAGTAGGAACCAAAGTGTTTGTCAGTGTTTCCCATGGGGAAGATTTAAATATGAACAAAAATGTAAATGCAACGATTTCACATAGTCTGCGGTTGTGAGGCTGGTTGGACGTACTGCCAAATTCTCTAAAACGATGTTCGAGGCGGCTTATGGTACAGAAATATCATTCAGTTCTCTGGCAACAGCTCTGGTGGACGTTCCTGCAGTCAGCATGCCAATTGCAGGCTCCCTCAAAACTTGAGACATCTGTTGCATTGTCTTTTGTGACAAAACTGCACATTTTAGAGTGTCCTTTTATTGTCTCCAGCACAAGGTGCACCTGTGTAATGATCGTGCTGTTTAATCAGCTTCTTGATACGCCACACCTGTCAGGTGGATGGATTATCTTGGCAAAGGAGAAATGCTCACTAACAGGTATGTAAACAAATTTGTGCACAAAATTTGAGAGAAATAAGCTTTTTGTGCATATGGAACATTTCTAGGATCTTTTACTTCAGGTCATTAAAACTGGTGACCAACAATTGACATGTTGCATTTATATTTTTTCTCAGTATATACAGGTACATTTTCAGACTACATTTTTTGAATATTCTTTGCCTTATCCTTTTGGATTAAGAACAAGCTTTTGCACAAACAATGCTTTTGCACAAACAATTGAGATGTACAAACTATGGCATAAGGGAACGACAAGCGGATAAGAGGCAATCCGTAATTTCGATTAAGACATTAATGAGCAAGCTAGGATGTACGTAGTCAATATAACTATTTGTTCAGCACTTTTGAAATGTACAGCAACAGAATTCAGAACATGGGCCATTCTCCCTGTACACCAAATCAGAACCGTAGGATAAATAAAGGGGGCATATAAGCAGACAATGAAAGCTCTTACAATATTTAATGATTATATTTCTCAGAACGGGTTATAGGCTACATGTGCACCACCAAGTCAGAACATTAGGCGAAATTAAGAGGTGAGTATAGACCAAATTATTAGGGTGAGGCACATGGGCAACTAACAGCTTAATAAACAACATACACTTAGTATTACTTTCTTAGCTACAGTATACATATCTCCCTGGCATATTAAATAATTTATGCAGCAGCATACAAGACATTTTTGGACTCACCTTGTTGTGCTGTGCTCACTTGAACAAGAAGGTGGCGCAGCAGTCCTTCGTGGGCAAATTTAGTCATCAAAGTCTGCCATTCTCTGGATTTATGGTGCTTTCAAGACAACTGGGAGCTCGACAAAAAAAAAAGTTGAATCATGATGACGTCAGTGATCTTCAGGTCATAGCTCTAGAAAGAGGCCCGAGTTCCGGATTTACAATTCCGAGTTGGATGAAAGTTCAAAATGTATTTTCCCAGTCATAGCTCATTTTTCCCAAGTTCCCAGTTGTCTTGAACTCACTAAAGTCCGATTTTGCAGTTCCGAGTTAATAGTTGTTTTAGGCACAAATCATGCTTCATTGACATTCACCAATGTTGAATATTTATAATTTTAAACTAGGAAAAGAGACCCTCAATCTTAGACTTGGGACCAGACCTCCACTCCACTGAATAGCAGGCTAATGATTGCTTTGCAATGCTTGCAGTTAGCCACTGATTCCTTCCAAACCAGTCATTGCTAAATTTGCGATTTCCAACTTGTGTAATGTTTATGTCCGATGGCCGATAAGTACCGATACGTTTTATCTATAATTTATCTTCATACGACAAGGATTAAAAAGGATTTGCCAGTAGATTGTCGACTTGATTCATGATGATGACTGCTAGCTAAGATTCTGAAAGTCAGTTCAATCAAAGCTACTGTAGATATAAAGTGATTTGATGTCATTTTATCTGTTGCCAATGACCTTGAGCCTTCTTGGATATGCACTTATAATGTAACTCTATGGCAGCACCCATAGGGCTTCAATTTTCGAGCTCTACCCTTAGACTTGGTGGTGACGTAGTGTCCCCATGAGTGACAGAACACTGAGCCAATCATGGCGCAACGCACCGTATTTTCTGCTTGCTTGCCACACCACCACAGAAAGCACTGAGCTAGGCTGAAACACCTGCATTTTAGAGCTGCCTTACTCAAGAAAACAAAATAGAGACCATGTATATGTGGCTTTATTAACTCAATGATATATATTTTTTACATTGTTTGCAAACTGATATGTGACATGTATTAATGGATAAATAATATGCAAAACAGGCAAGCCCCCAGTCAAATTAGTTGACTGCTTTGTCAATGCATGCAGAACGAATCTCGAGCATGAGGAACTGCCTGACTTAGTGACAGTGGGTGGGGCTTGGTGTGTGTGGGATTGGGAAGCGGCAAAAAGACGAGAACTCCAACTCGAGCAATAAATCAAAAGTTTAAAAAGTGAAAAAGTGCCGTTCCAAAATAACACAGCTATTGCTATTTCGATAAAAACGTAATTCATTTTGCAGCCCTAGGCCTCACCCAGCTAGAACATTTGGTTCATTGGAAGTTGTGTGAAAACTACGTTTTTGGTTTCCCATTGGGAACGAAGCCATACATTTCCTGACCGGTAAAACAGAAAGTTATTTATACATTCTGAGAACAGAAGTGAAAATGTTGCCTGTTTTGGTAACGTACATCTTTTGGTTGCAGGGAGGTTCTGAGAACATTTTACTATGGTTCATAGAAAGTTTTCCTGGGAGGTTTTGTTAACGTTCTGATAATTGTTTTCAATAAGACTGTCAGCTTAGGTTAGTTGTTTTAAACTCCAAGCACAGATAGGACACATGGAAATTAATTTGCATTAATCATGCAAACACATTTAACTTTTTTGGATGGCATCAGTGCAATTTGAACTTACAATCTTTGGTTGTTTATCCATGGAATTAGTCCACTGTGCCACCAGGATGGAGCTAGCATGCCATGTTTTTTTAGCTGTTCATTTTAGTCTATTCAAACAGACCCCATTTCAAAGGAAACAAGCACTCGTTAGGAACAGGTGTGGCCAATTAGTGGGTGCGGCAAACACACCTGAACATACTTAACAAGATAGCGGTTAGAAAGACTTTTGTTGACACTGAAAACGGAATGTATATGTTGTTAATTAAATACCATTCTTGAACATTCTTTGAACGTTAGTAATGTTTCCTTCTGTTTTTCATGGAATGTTTTCTGAAAGTTCAGAGAACACAACTTTACATAGAACTATGAGGAAACCTGCATAAACCATTCTGAAGTACTGAAATTCCCACAGAAGAACATTGTTTCTTAACGTTCTCTGAAGTATTTGAGAACATTCCCCATGTCAAACCAGTTGGAAAATGTTTCTAGAACATCACCAAAATGTAAGTTAAATGTAACCATGTTTGAACTTTTAGGAAACATTCTGTTAAGGTAACAAAATACCAAGAAAAAATATTTTTTGGGTCAAGTTGCTTGAATGGTCCAAAGCCAAGCAACTTTCCAGCATCATTCCCAGAAAGTTATAGGAAGGTCGTATGCAAAATAACAATAGGACAACCACGCTCTCACCAAGCTCTATGAAACATATGGTTAATTTACCTGAGAAGTCTAGTAACCGATTTCAAATCATTGACTCCACTTCAGAGATTATGAAGGGTGACCCGGGCTGGGCAAAATGCCATAGGGCCAGGAATTAAAACCAATTGCTCAAAATCTGCTTTCCTCACAATATAGGCTTAGCTGGTTGGAAGGTAAGATTCTGATACATAAAATATGTGTGCTTATTGTCTCGTGTAACAACATGCTGTGAAGAAATCATTAAAGATTTCCAGCACAACATGTATCTTTTACTGTATAGTAGACAGGGATGTAGTGGAGGGTAAACGTAAATGCCGTTTACGCAGACATTTGTATTTGTGAAATAAAGTTTACTTACCATTTGATTTAGTTAATTATCGTTTACCCACTCATTATTGCGTTCCCAGCGTTGATAAATGCTCAGAACACTAATATTCATCTTTTTTTTTTTTTTTTTTTTACTTTTTACCCCTTTTTTTCGTGATATCCAACTGTTAGTTACAGTCTTGACACATCGCCGCAACTCCCATATGGACTCGGGAGAGACGAAGGTCGAGAGCCATGCATCCTCCGAAACACGACAAAATATAGGCTACTATAAGTTCTCATAACAAAATAACTTTGCTTTACACAAAGTAGTTTGACAGATAATGGTGAGGCAGGATACAATGCAGGAGACAAACAGAAAGAGGAAGCACGCAGAGAGAAAGGTTAAAAGTACAGTAGATCCCAAACTTGTTATCCAGCCCCATGTGGGGTCCCCTCAAACCCATTTATAACTTGTTTCTCTTCAAATGGCTATATAATACAACACTTTAGAATTAACTAAGGGCCCTTCTCCCCTTTGTACTTTTAGCAGTTTACAGTACAGACAACTGAATTAAAGTGCAGCTCACATGAGTTACTAAGAACACAAATGTTATTTAAAAGATAACACATTTCAATATAAACATTAGAGGTCGACCGATTATGATTTTTCACCGCCGATGCCGATTATTGGAGGACCAAAAAAAGGTCGATACCGATTAATCGGACTAATTTTTTTATTATTATTATTATATATTTTTTGTAATAATGACAATTACAACAATACTGAATGAACACTTATTTTAACTTAATATAAAATCAATTTAGCCTCAAATAAATAATGAAACATGTTCAATTTGGTTTAAATAATGCAAAACAAAGTGTTGGAGAAGAAAGTAAAAGTGCAATATGTGCCATGTAAGAAAGCTAACGTTTAAGTTCCTTGCTCAGAACATGGGAACATATGAAAGCTGGTGGTTCCTTTTAACATGAGTCTTCAATATTCCCAGGTAAGAAGTTTTAGGTTGTAGTTATTATAGGAATTATAGGACTATTTCTCTCTATACGATTTGTATTTCATATACCTTTGACTATTGGATGTTCTTATAGGCACTTTAGTATTGCCAGTGTAACAGTATAGCTTCCGTCCCTCTCCTCGCTCCTACCTGGGCTCGAACCAGGAACACATCGACAACAGCCACCCTCGAAGCAGCGTTACCCATGCAGAGCAAGGGGAACAACTACTCCAAGTCTCAGAGCGAGTGACGTTTGAAACGCTATTAGCACGCACCCCGCTAACTAGCTAGCCATTTCACATCAGTTACACCAGCCTAATCTTGGGAGTTGATAGGCTTGACGGGGTGGGTATAATTTGTGGAACTTTCCAACAGGAATCTGTTCCAAAAAACATAAAGTAAAAGGTTGCCAACCAACAACGCATACAAAGTAGCAACGCATACAAACCTAGCTAACTAGCTGCGGAATAGGCATAAACTCACCACGTAGCTTATTCTTAATGTTTATCCATAGGCAACCAGAGTGAGGACAGACATTTTTCGGAATAAACGTGATGAGTGAAAAACACAATGAAATAGACCACTCCCTACCCAGTATCTTATTCTGCTGCTATACAACTTTGTATGCGTTGTTTTTTGGCAACCTTGTTATTTATGAAGTTTTTGGAATAGATTCCTGTTGGAACGTTCCCCAAATTATATTCAATTATAGTTGATAGGCTTGAAGTCATAAACAGCGCAATGCTTGAAGCACAACGAAGAGCTGTTGGAAAAACGCATGAAAGTGCTGTTTGAATGAATGCTTACGAGCCTGCTGGTGCCTACCACCGCTCAGTCAGACTGCTCTATCAAATCATAGACTTAATTATAATATAATAAACACACAGAAATACGAGCCTTAGGTCATTAATATGGTCGAATCCGGAAACTATCATCTCGTTTTTTCTTTCAGTGAAATACGGAACCGTTCTGTATTTTATCTAACGGGTGGCATCCCTAAGTCTAAATATTCCTGTTACATTGCACAACTTTCAATGTTATGTCATAATTACGTAAAATTCTGGCAAATTAGTTCGCAACGAGCCAGGCGGCCCAAACTGTTGCATATACCCTGACTCTGCGTGCAATGAAAGCTAGAGATGTGACACAATTTCATGTTAGCAGGCAATATGAATTAAATATGCAGGTTTAAAAATATATACTTCTGTATTGATTTTAAAGAAAGGCATTGATGTTTATGGTTAGGTACATTGATGCAACGACAGTGCTTTTTTCGTAAATGCGCTTGTTAAATCAACACCCGTTTGTCGAAGTAGTCTGTGATTCAATGAGAAATTAACAGGCACCGCAACGATTATATGCAACGCAGGACACGTTAGATAAACTAGTAATATATTCAACCATGTGTAGTTAACTAGTGATTATGTTAACATTGATAGTTTTTTATAAGATAAGTTTAATGCTAGCTAGCAACTTACCTTGGCTTCTTGCTGCCCTCGCGTAATAGGTAGTCAGCCTGCCATGCAGGCTCCTCGTGGAGTGCAATGTAAGGCAGGTGGTTAGAGCGTTGGACTAGTAACCAGAAGGTTGCAAAAACGAATCCCCAAATCCCCCCTGAACTTGGCAGTTAACCCCCGTTCCTAGGCCGTCATTGAAAATAAGAATGTGTTCTTAATCTGACTTGCCTAGTTAAATAAAGGTGTAAAAAAATAATAATAATAAAAAATAAATAAATAGTGGCAAATCGGTGGCCAAAAATACCGATTACCGATTGTTATGAAAACTTGAAATCGGCCCTAATTAATCGCCCATTCCGATTAATCGGTCAACCTCTAAACATATCCACATCCTATTTTTCTGGGCGTTTCTAATGTCCAGTCTAAATTAACTATTTTGTGACGGATGAGCTGATGTGCATTCTGTCATTTTAAAAGACATGCTTCAGAACTTTGCCAACTACAAAGCATTTCTTAAACTTCCCACTTTGGGCTGGATGTGTCAATGTGTAGTTCATACATGCATAATCTATAAGCAGAATTACTGTCTTGACTAAATTAGCCATGAAATCCCTAGTTTGAAAGTGACTGTTTTTCTGGAAGCTGTGCTGCACCATTTTCCTTACATTTCCCCCATGCGGGCCATTCCCCTAACAATTTGAGTTCAACCAATGAGCTTCAGACCCTCACCATATGAGTGACAGGTAGAAAGAGGCACATCAAGCACACACAACAGAGCAAGTGAGAGAGAGCAATGACGAGGTGCACATATCTTCACATATGTGACGTAGTACGCCATTTTCAAGGACCACTTTTGGCTTGAGTGTTACATTCAGAACTACTGGCTAAAAAGTATATAAAAGTCCAGGAGAATCTCTTTAACTACAGAAATATACATTAGGCCTTTCCTATAGACCTGCGTAAAAAGGAAACAAAACAATGCAGTTCTAAAAAATTTAAATGTTTTGGTTTATATCAGTGGTTATTCGGCTTATCTCGATCGGTCACTGGAGTTGATACCCACTTTTTTACCACTACATCACTGCCATTAGGTGTATTTAAGCAATATAAGACCTTATTTCCTAAATATAATTCTATAATTGCGATACTGTTTAATCTGCATGAATTTTTTATGATAAGCATACTGAATTGAAATTGAGACCTCATAATACAGGCGCCATGTGGTTTTCAACAACAGGACACTGCCCATCTCCCATTCTACAAAATCAATAGGCTTCTAGGATTAAGTCATGCACTTGGTATGTCAATTTAGCCTCTGCTATGATAGCCTGGTCTCAAAGACTAGATGTAACATAGTAAACGTTGATCTGTCACACTCATATGTTACGTTTGGTATGGTTACATAAAACAGAAGGTTACTTAAGACAAAAACGAAATGAGTGGTTGTCGGGGGGATGGGTAGGAGTACAACGCAAAAAAATGATTGAATCTCATCATAGACCACTTTAGCATTTCAGCTAATTAGCAACTACTTACTAGTTTTTACCCAGCTATCACATAATGTTCTGAGAGTCATATGTTTCTTAGAGCTTGGTGAGAGCGTGGTTGTCCAATGGTTATTTGCATACAGTGCATTCGTATACAGGTCCCTTTATTTTCTCAACAAAAATAACATGTTTCAGCCTAATTCTAAAATGATTTAAATAAAAAATGCTCCTCATCAATCTACACACAATACCCCATAATGACAAAGCAAAAACAGGTTTTTAGATATTTTTTGCCCATTTGCTAAAAATAAAAAAAACTGAACTATGACATTTACGTAAGCATACAAACCCTTTACTCAGTACTTTGTTGAAGCACCTGTGGCAGCAATAACAGCCTTGTGTTTTCTTGGGTATGATGCTACAAGCTTGGCACACCTATATTTGGGGAGTTTTCCCATTCTTCTCTGCAGATCCTCTCAGTCACTGTCAGCTTGGATTGGGAGCTTCGCTGCACAGCTATTTTCAGGTCTCTCCAGAGATGTTCGACCAGGTTCAAGTCCAGGCTCTGGCTGGTCCACTCAAGGACATTTAGAGACGTGTCCCGAAGCCACTCCTACGTTGTCTTGGCTGTGTGCTTAGGGTCGTTGTCCTGTTGGAAGGTGAACCTTCGTCCCAGTCTGAAGTCCTGAGCGCTCTGGAGCAGTTTTTCATCATGGATCTCTCTGTACTTTGCTTTGTTCATCTTTCCCTCGAACCTGACTAGTCTCCAAGTCCCTGCTACTGAAAAACATCCTGACAGCATGACGTTGCAACCACCATGCTACACTGTAGGGATGGTGCCAGGTTTCCTCCAGACGTGGCGCTTAGCATTCAGGCTCAAGAGTTCAATCTTGATTTCTTCAGATCAGAAACTTTTTCTCATGGTCTGAGAGTCCTTTAGGTGCCTTTTGGCAAACTACATGTGGGCTATCATGTGCCTTTTACTGAGGAGTGGCTTCTGTCTGGCCACTCTACCATAAAGGCCTGATTGGTGGAGTGTTGCAGAGATGGTTGTCCTTCTGGAAGGTTCTCACATCTCCACAGAGGAACTCTGGAGCTCTGTCAGAATGACCATCAGGTTCTCGGTCACCTCCCTGACCAAGGCCCCTCTCCCCTGATTGCTCAGTTTGACCGGCTGACCAGCTCTAAGAAGAGTCTTGGTGGTTCCAAACTTTTTCCATTTAAGAATGATGGAGGCCACTGTGTTTTTGGGGACCTTCAATGCTGCAGAAATGTTTTGGTACCCTTCCCCAGATCTCTGCCTCAACACTATGCTGTCTCGGTGCTCTATGGACAATTCCTTCGACCTCATGGCTTGGTTTTGCTCTGACATGCACTGTCAACTGTGGGACCTTATATAGACAGGTGTGTGCCTTTCCAAATCATGTCCAATCAATTGAATTTACCATAAGTGGACTCCAATCAAGTTGTAGAAACATCAAGGATGATCAATGGAAACTGGATGCACCTGAGCTCAATTTTGATTCTCATAGCAAAGGGTCTGAATACTTATGTAAATAAGGTATCAGTTTATTTTATACATTTGCGAACATTTCTAAAAACCTGTTTTCCCTTTGTCATTATGGGGTATTGTGCATAGATTGATGAGGGGGAAAAAAACAATTTAATCAATTTTAGAATAACGCTGTAACGTAACAATGTGGAAACAAATTCAAGCTGTCTGAATACTTTCCGAATGCACTGTACAACCTTCCCACAAGTTCTAGGAATGGTGCAGGATACCCAGCTAGCACATAACATTCTGAGAATGTGTTTCTTAGGTGTGAATTTCAGTACTTCAGCATAATGTTTTCTACAGGTTTCCTCATGGTTCTATTTAAAGTCATGTTTTTAGAACATTAACAAAGCTTTCACTTCTGTTCTCAGAAAGTAAAAAAAAGTGTTCAGTTTTACCGGTCAGAAAACGTATGGCTTCCTTCCCAGAACCAATGGGATACCAACAACGTACACTACCGTTCAAAAGTTTGGGGTCACTTAGAAATGTCCTTGTTTTTTAAAGAAAAGCAATTTTTTGGTCCATTAAAATAACATCAAATTGATCAGAAATACAGTGTAGACATTGTTAATGTTGTAAACGACTATTGTAGCTGAAAACGGCTGATTTGTAATGGAATATCTACATAGGCATACAGAGGCCCATTATCAGCAACCATCACTCCTGTGTTCCAATGGCATGTTGTGTTAGCTAATCCAAGACTATCATTTTAAAAGGCTAATTGATCATTAGAAAACCCTTTTGCAATTATGTTAGCAGAGCTGAAAACTGTTGTTTTGATTAAAGAAGAAATAAAACTGGCCTTCTTTAGACTAGTTGAGTATCTGGAGCATAAGCATTTGTGGGTTCAATTACAGGCTCAAAATGGCCAGAAACAAAGAAATTTCTTCTGAAACTTGTCAGTCTATTCTTGTTCTGAGAAATTAAGGCTATTCCATGTGAGAAATTGCCAAGAAACTGAAGATCTCGTACAACACTGTGAACTACACCCTTTTCAGAACAGCGCAAACTGGCTTTAACCAGAATAGAAAGAGGAGTGGGAGGCCCAGGTGCACAACTGAGCAAGAGGACAAGTACATTAGAGTGTCTAGTTTGAGAAACAGGCGGCCACACAAGTCCTCAACTGGCAACTTCATTAAATAGTACCTTACAAATCACCAGTCTCAACTTCAACAGTGAAGAGGCGACTCCGGGATACTGGCCTTCTAGGCAGAGTTGCAAAGAAAAAGCCATATCTCAGACTGGCCAATAAAAATAAAAGATTAAGATGGGCAAAAGAACACAGACATTGGACAGAGGAAGATTGGAAAAAAGTGTTATGGACAGAAATCTAAGTTTGAGGTGTTCGGATAACATAGAAGAACATTAGTGAGACGCAGAAAAAATAAAGATGTTGGAGGAGTGCTTGACGCCATCTGTTCAGCACGATGGAGGCAATGTAATGGTCTGGGGGTGCTTTGGTGGTGGTAAAGTGGGAGATTTGTAAAGGGTAAAAGGGATCTTGAAGGAAGGCTATCACTGCATTTTGCAACGCCATGCCATACCCTGTGGACGGCGCTTAATTGGAGCCAATTTCCTCCTACAACAGGACAATGACCCAAAGCACAGCTCCAAACTATACAATAACTATTTAGGGAAGAAGCAGTCAGCTGGTATTCTGTCTGTAATGGAGTGGCCAGCACAGTCACCAGATCTCAACCCTATTGAGCTGTTGTGGGAGCAGCTTGACCGTATGGTACGTAAGAAGTGCCCATCAAGCCAATCCAACTTGTGGGAGGTGCTCCAGGAAGCATGGGGTGAAATCTCTTCAGATTACCCTCAACAAATTAACAACTAGGATGCCAAAGGTTTTCAAGGCTGTAATTGCTGCAAATGGAGGATTCTTTGACGAAAGCAAGTTTGAAGGACACAATTATTTCAATAAAAAAATCATTATTTATAACCTTGTCAACGTCTTACCTATATTTCCAATTCATTTCATGTATATTTTCATGGAAAACAAGGACATTTCTAAGTGACCCCAAACTTTTGAATGGTAGCGTACATTCCCACAACTTCCAAGGAACCAAATATGCTAGCTGTTTAGCTACTTTACAACAACTTAGCACGTTAGTTAATACTTCCTCTAACCATGACTTTAAACCTTTTAACCTAACTCTTAACCCTAACTCTAACCTTAACCCCTAGCCACCTAGCTAACGTTAGCCACCTAGTCACTAGCTATTGTTAGCCACAACAAATTGGAATTTGTAACATCATGTCATACGTATTTCAAATTCGTAATGTATTGTACAAAGAGCATTTCGTTACCATATCATATGAATTGTAATTTGTAACATATGCGAAATGGATGATGGACATCCATGCATTTTTTAGAATACAAAATGTAACATATCACACTAAATGGATAGAGATAGATTAACATTCACTGTGTTACGTCTACCCCTGAGTCCAGGTTGGCAATCCTAACATCAATTTCATGGTTTGCCAGGAGACAAAATAGAAGAGTGAAGGGTGCATTGAATGAATAGTTTGGGCATTGGGGGAATAATTAATGCATTTTGTATTGACTGAAATATCACCGTACACGTTTACACCATCACTGCAAGTAAAACACTACTACCTTAACCTACTTTCAAGTCATTAGTGAATTCGCCCAATAATAAAGCTGAAAGGTTGCGCTTTCATCCAACAATTCAGTCCTTTGTTCTATGCGAACGAATATCATACTGGCTACATATTGATTCAGTGGCCTAAGTAGGCTAAGCACAATTGAAAACTATTGACACAAATAAAGCCATCAAATTCAGCGTTATGCCGCCTCCGCAGCAACCTATATTTCAGCTACATCGATACCGTGAGCATCTTGCGATACACAGCGCTACCACGCGTCCTGTATGGATAACCTGCATGGACCCTTTGATGTGCATTTGAACGCTGCATGTTATCAAGTCCTTTGTCTCTGCTTTATATTAAACACAAATAGGCTACTTTGTTGACTGGATAATGTGGTTAATGGCAGCTTGAAAGAGGAGACTCCAGAGGCTAGAACGGCTAGAGCTCTTTATTGTGCTTTCCGAATAACATTGCAACATTGTATGATATTATTGGTCAGAACCTTTTTCCTATCTGGATTGAACTCTTACCTGTGCGTTTGGAGAGCTGTCTAGATGGAATCGGTAGCAAAGGCTTGCAGTCAAATTGCGCAGCAGTCGCGATGATGCTTCATAGAGGAAACGCGCTGCGATACAGCCAGCTGCGTGATGCTTCAACCACGTGATGCAGTGAAGCAGCCTCACTCAAGCATCCAGATGTTGCCTGGCTACACAGACTCCTTGCTCCAGCTAAACGCTACGCCACGCCCACGGGGTTTAGTTCTTTCTTTGCAATAAGTCTCTGAGTCTGATCTTCACTAGTTACCACAGCCACAAATTCATAATTATTATTAACCTTTAAACCTAATTTAAGCGGCAACCAATGCGTCTGGATCTGAGTACTTCCCTGACCCTTCACCTAATGCAAAAATATTCGGGGTCGTCTGACTGGTCCAAAAACTGATGGGTTGAGCCAGAACAGACATGGGTAAAGCCCAGTTTTAAAATTCGTCATTGGCTTTGATACTCTGATTGGTTAGAGACGATCCAATCGCTGACGACTTTGTTTTGTTCAATGCCCATCACCACAAATGACTTCAATGATGTATATAGTGAACGAATTTAGTGTGTCATCAGGCTAATCCAGATGAGCATCCACCACAGAATAGCCTACTGTAGTAGGCTAGTAGTAGCCTTGTAGTGAGATTGACTGTAGCCCACAATGCTGCCCATTTACATAGATTTACTGTACATGCCTTCTTTTCCTTAGACACATGTTCAATAGCACATTGGTGATACCTTCTCAAGAAGTTAAGTGTTTAGTCATCAGTTTAAGGTCTGTTATGTAACAACTGGGATGTAGGAAGCATATAGGAGTTTTCTTTATTGCATCTTAATCATGTAGCAGACATGCTTAGCCAGAGCAATAAGGTTGAAGTTGATGTGGACACTTTTTCAAGGGCACATCAATGGATTTTCCACTTAGTTAGCCTGGGGACTCGAACCAGCAACCATTTGGTTACTTGCCCAACACTCTTAACCTCTAGGTTACCTGCTGTCCTGAAGGGTATCTCTGCTTTGATTTGAGAACCGAATATCTTACCACCTTTGTACAATGCCCATCACCACAAATGACTTCAATGATGTATATAGTGAACGCATTTAGTGTGTCATCAGGCTAATCCAGATGAGCATCCACCACAGAAACTCTTCTCCACCTAATATCCAGGCAAGATGTGAATCAGAGGAGGTTGGTGGGAGGAGCTCCAGGAGGACAGGCTCATTGTAATGGCTGTAATGGAGTTATTGGAACGGAGTCAAACGTGGTTTCCATATGCTTGATGTGTTTGACTCCATGTACGCCATTTCAGCTATTACAGTGAGCCTGTCTTCCTATAGTTCCTCCCACCAGCCTCCTCTGATGTGAATGGTTAATCTCAGTTGACTCAGAACTAAAATGTTGCGTAATTTAGTTTTGGTTTGTGAAGTCTCCCCCCTCGCAAAAGGAAACTCAGTCAAAGCCCCCAATCTTAGTAATGTAAACCCAAACACCGGACCTACTGCTGCACGTTATCCTACCCTCTAAGATAAGTGGGTTCCAAAGGGTTCTTCGGCTGTCTCCATAGGAGAACCTTTTTGGTTACAGGTAGAACTTTTTTGGGCTTCATGTAGAACCCTCTGTGTAAAAGGTTCTACATGGAACTCAAAAGGGTTTTACCTGGAACCAAAAACAGCCGAAGAACCCTTTTAAGTTCTAGATAGCACCTTTTTTCTAAGAGTGTACGTATTCCATCCCGTCACGACAGATTATTCTATTTATGTGCAGAATCTGTCCATGAGAGATTAGTTAATGGTTCAAATGTAGGGTTTTGGGTGGGATTCAAACCCTTTTTTCTGTGCCCTCGGGGCAGAGCTGCCCTCAGAACAAGATTTAATAAGAAAAACTCTCCACTGAACAATATGTTATCACACATTTGAGCGGTTTTCACAAATTTATTGTAGATTTCACAACTCATTATCACCCTGCAGGCCTCCCCGAGAAGTGACGTGTGACCCTGGTTTGAACTCTGTGAGAAGAGTAGAATAGGCTTCTTCAAGAAGTGTAATGTTGATAGACCTTGGTTTAAACCATTTTTGTAGGACCAAAGCTGGTTGCACCAATATGTCGAAAATTCGATTTTACGCTTATGATCCGTTTTCACAAATAACTCTTTGAAGTTACTCTTTCAATTTGATTGGGTTCAAATTCCAATGTATGGCATATAACGTTTCTAAATACCATTTTAAGATACATCACTTTCTTCAGATGCCCACACTCAAGCATCCATGATAAATTCTGCACTCTGTGACACTTTTCCAGGAAATAAATACAGGCCACATGAGGCATGTACAAAATAATGACATTTTGTCTACACAATTTACTAACAAGAAATACACTACATGACCAAAAGTATGTGGACACCTGCTCGTCAAACATCTCATTCCAAAACCACCTCGCTTTGTGCATGGGGGCACTGTTATGCTGAAACAGGAAAGGGTCTTCTCAAAACTGTTGCAACAAAGTTGGAAGCACAGAATCATCTAGAAAGTCACTGCATGCTGAAGTGTAAAGATTTCCCTCCACTGAAACTAAGGGGCATAGCCCAAACCATGAAAAACAGCCCCAGACCATTTTTCCTTCTCCACCAAACTTTACAGTTGGCACTATGCATTGGGGCAGGTAGCGTTCTCCGGGCATCCGCCAAACCTAGATTCAAACGTCGGACTGCCAGATGGTAAAGAGTGATTCATCAGTCCAAAGAACTTGTTTCCACTGCTCCAGAGTCCAATGGCAACCAGCTTTACACCACTGCAGCCTACGCTTGGCATTGCGCATGGTAATCTTAGGCTTGTGTGCGGCTGCTCGGCCATGGAAACCCATTTCATGAAGCTCCCGACTAACAGTTCTTGTGCTGACCTTGGTTCCAGAGGCAGTTTGGAACTCGATAGTGAGTGTTCCAACCGAGGACAGACAATTTTTATGAGCTTCAGCGGTCCCGTTCTTTAAGCTTGTGTGGCCTACCATTTCACGGCTGAGCCGTTGTCGCTCCTAGACGTTTCCACTTCACAATAACAGCATTTACAGTTGACCGGGGCAGCTCTAGCAGGCCAGAAATTTGACAAACTGACTTGTTAGGAGAAGTGGCATCCTAGGACGGTGCCACGTTGAAAGTCACTGAGCTCTTCAGTAAGGCCATTCTACTGCCAATGCTTGTCTATGGAGATTGCATGGCTGTGTGCTTGATTTTATACACCTGTCAGCAAAGGGTGTGGCTGAAATAGCCGGATCCACTAATTTGAAGGGGTGTCTACATACCTTTTGTATGTGGACCTTGAATAAAAAATATATATTTTACCTTTATTTAACTAGGCAAGTCAATTAAGAACAAATTCTAATTTTCAATGACCGCCTAGGAACAGTGGGTTAACTGCCTTGTTCAGGGGCAGAACGACAGATTTTTACCTTGTCAGCTCAGGGATTCGATCTTGCAACCTTGCCGGTTACTAGTCCAACACTCTAACCACTAGGCTACCTACCTGAATATCAATATCAACCTATTCAGTCCCAATATAGGCATACTACCATCATGTCACATAAATCCCACGGCACCAACAAGTAGTAGAGCAACATAACTATCACTGGAGAGTTTGTACGAAGAGATGGGATTTAAAGGGTATATAGGGCAAGGCAAGCTGTCTTTCAGAGTTAGCAATAAACACTTTGCTCACTAGGTGGGGTACTGATACCAGACATAAAAACTAGTTCAGTCATTTCAAAATTCAGAGGCAATGCCTCATACTTTCCAACATTCTATAACATGGTTAACTAGTCACTGAAATTAACACTTAACAACATTCTTTCAATACTGAACTAATGTGAAATGAACATCCACAACTAGGCAAAAGCAAACAAGATGGGGTTGTTTGAAAAGAGTTATGCCAACATTAGATGATGAAGGGAATACATTTCCCTCATTATCAATGAGCTGTCGATTGATGTTCTTCCATTTGTCGACGGCAAATTGTGATCCAGCATCCTGGAATGTCAATGCCTGGATGATGGCATAATTACAGCCTACTTATAAATATGAGAAGAAAAAAACAATTGTGATGGGTGGAAATTTGGAAGACAGATTATCTGAAGTTGCTGTGTGTCACTGCTATAAACAGAGCCCAGATGGAGGAGCAGGCTAGGAGAATAGTCTCTACCAGGGTTGTGTTTAGTAGGGCACACCATAAAATACACCATCACAAAACGCTTTTGAACAGAAAACTACAAGTTATTTTACTATTGGATGAGTTCAGGTGGTTTCACTGGATTGAAAACTGTTTTCTCCCTTCTGGACACGACCCAGGGCAAGTGTGTAAATGAAATGCGTAAAAAACAATATTGTATTTTTTTTATTCGTTTTTTTAAGGTTAATAAAAGTGAGGGATACAAGTGAGATGTTCATGTTGAACTTCATTCTCGTTGCCCTGTCGAAAAGAAAACAGAAGAGAGGTCTCCTATTACGAACTTTATGACTGAGTGTCCTTTCCCTATGAATGTGGTTTTAAACATGAATCCACAAGACTTCTGAATAAATGTTGACACTTCATCCCCCTCTCTTGCCACGACGCCAACTAAGTGAAGCTATGGCGTGGGCTGTGTTCGAGCTAAAAGTTCCTAGCAGTGTCAGACAATGCAGGGGTGGGGATTGGGGACTAGGCTTGGAAGAATCCTATTGATATTCATCAAGTGCCTTACATGGAAGATACAGTAAGAATATCAAGTTGAGATTAGCCTTAATAGTTTGAACATTTAACACATAATACATGCTGTCGATAGGTTATGCATTAAAAAAATGTATGGCTTGGCTATTATTTGAAAATGTTCCTCAGCCTGAAATGCCTCAATGCACACCTTAACCAATGCTAAACTTATACACAACCGAATCAAGTCTGAGTTTCATTTCTCAGGAGTGTAAACAATGTATTCCTCAGTAGTCCTGAGGGTTGTAACTATCCATTGTCTCCCAGTCTTCCAGATAGTGACCTAGGCACTGTGGTTGTGCCCTAGGGGCTAGGCTGTTTCTGTGATTACAGACCTAGATCCCACAGGAGAGCACTGCTTAAAGACCACCAGAAGAGTAGAGAAGAGAAGTGTTAAGTGCAGGTAGTCTCTTTCACATCACACATTACAGTAGACTTTCCCAAGCCTTTGTTGCATTTTTATGTCAGCGAGGTGCAGTTTGAAAATGTCCTTTTTCTTGTCACGACGTAAAATCGAGTGAGGTATGTAAACAAATGATATTTCAGACTTGCTTGGACCAAGACACATTTTTAACATGACTAATAAAGAATCAGAATCTGACTTGTGACTACATAAAATCAAGTCCAAGAAAAAGGAAGGGATGGTCTTGTGAAGTCTTAAACATGATCCCAGAGTGTCTTTGTGTCCTTATGAAATGCATCTATTGTGCAATGAATACTACATCATAAAATTAGCTGAAGCAGTATCTTCTAATACTGAATACTGAGGCTTCAGTGTAAGAATGTCTCTGCTGCTTCCTAGGAGAATTGTGAAAAGACAATATACAGTTCAGTATCTCACAGTTTTGGTGTGTCGGTCATGCTTGGATGTTTAGGTTATGTAGTTTCAAGATGTAGATATTCGTTTTCAGATGTCATACAGGTAAAAACCCATTTTTACCAGAAATTATAGATTTCAAAACAAACTGATTTCAAGCCTGTTGGCAAACTCAGACATGTTCAAAACAAACTCAGACATGTTCATTGTTTGAAAGGTAGAAACATATAAAATATGCTGTCTTTTAATCAAGATGTTATAATCCAAAAAGGATTATGTTTGTAAGTGATTTTTTGTGGAGGATAATGCAGCAGTAGTCTTTGCTGGAACATAACATACAGCGTGGCCAAGGCAGACATTTTGAAGGGAAGTTGGAAGAAGAAAGGCAGCAAATATGCAAATAATGAAAACATTCCTATAGGGATCCAAGTTCACGACAACTAAATATTTGAAAGGAACATTTCTGGGGCAGAAGATGAACAAACGGAAAGCAAAATTAAAACTTAGCCAAAACCAAGGTATCCTTCCAAGAAAACTCCATATGAAAATTGCTCAATCATATCATATTTCCCACAGTGCCTTGCGCAGTGATTGAGACTTGTTAACAAAATAATCAAAAGAAACAAATACTGAAAAAGTTCCATAACAATAGGGACAGACCAGAAAAGACAGAGGACAGGCTGCACAAAGCAGAAAGCTCAACAGCAGAACAACAACAAACACGACATCTAACTTTACAAACAACATCGGTATAGCCTCCACTTCCACAAAGGCCCCAAGGAGACAACCTTGAGTCAGGGGTAGATGAAACATAGTAAATGTAAATATGTCTCATTCCATTTAGCATGATATGTATTCATTTGTGGATGCCCATCATCTACTTCATATCATATGTTACGAATTGCAATTTGTACAATATGTTACGTATTTGCAATACATATATGTTACGAGGGGGCTAGGTGGCTAGTTTTAGCTAGGCTAGGCGTTAAGCTTAGGGGTAAGGGTTAGGGTTAAAGTTAAGGTTAGGGGACCCTCTGCTGCTCTCTGCTGAGACTGATGCCGTGTTCAAAACAACTGGGAAATCAAAAATCTCTGACTTCAGTGCATTCAAGACAACTGGGAACTCAGAGATCCGACTGGGGAAAAACGTTTTGAACAGTCATCCAACTCGGAATTCCAAGTCAGAAACTCTGACATCTTTCTAGACCTCCAACTTTCTGACCTGGACATCACTGATGTCATGATTTAACCTAGTTTTTTTCAGAGTTCCCATTTGTCTTGAAAGCACACTGACCATCAGATGCAGATACCATCAATGCAGTAAAATAAAAAGCAAATTATTAGCAAATTATTTCAATTTATGCTCAGATGTGCCTCGCAAGTGCTACACCAAAACTGATCTATTTTGTAATCAAAGTTCGAGTTTTGAAATATAATATGGTCTGAGAAGAACAATAACAGCAGGCCAGGCATACAGCTAATATGCTGTGATAATGTATTAGGCCTACTGCACAAACCTCATTCTTACAAAACTGTTTTTCTTAAGTTGATGTAAAAAAAAATCTAAGCGGCAGATCTTGGCTTGCGTTTTGACTGCAAAAATGATATTGACTCAAAAATGTTGGTGACCACTGGTCTAGTGGGAACGTTGTGGGGACATAACAAAAGATATAGTATGTTCCCAAAACACAAAAATTGTCCAGATGTGCAGATTATTATACAATGTTTTATTTATGGTGCAAAAATCATTCATCTGATGTTACCAGAACATTCCCAGAACACATGTTATGTTCTTTACAAATTCCTAACACATTTCTGTAGGTTGTGGTAACATTGTGGGGACATGACTAGAGATATGTTCCCAAACCACAAAAACTATCCAGTTGTGCTGATGATTACAATGTTTCTACTAGGTTGAAAAAACATTAGCCTGATGTTGCAAGAACGTTTGCAGAACACGTTTTATGTTCTTTAAAAGTTCCAAAAACATATATTTAGGTTGTGGGAGCATTGTGGGGATATGACAAGAGATACTTTTGTATATATAGTGTATGTGGACACCCCTTCAAATGAGTGGATTTGGCTATTTCAGCCACACCCTTGCTGACAGGTGTATAAAATTGAGCACACAGCCATGTAATCTGCATAGACAAACATTGGAAGTAGAAAGGCTCAGTGACTTTCAACGTGACACCGTCATAGGATGCCACCTTTCTAACAAGTCAGTTCGTCGCCCTGCTAGAGCTGCCCAGGTCAACTGTAAGTGCTGTATTGTGAAATGGAAATGTCTAGGGGCAACAAAGGCTCAGCCACAAAGTGGCCACACAAGCTTACGGGACCGGCGGGTGCTGAAGCGCGTACTGCGTAAAAATTGTCTGTCCTCGGTTGCAACACTCACTACCGAGTTCCATATTGCCTCTGGAAACGACGTCAGCACAATAACTGTTCATTAGGAGCTACATGAAATGGGTTTCCATGGCCGAGCAGCCGCACACAAGCCTAAGATCATCATGCACAAGGTCAAGCATCGGCTCGAGTGGTGTAAGGCTCGCCGCCATTAGACTCTGGAGCAGTTGTCTGGAGTGAGAACTCACCATCTGGCAGTCCGATGGACGAATCTGCAGTTGGCGGATGCCAGGAGAACGCTACCTTCCCCAATGTATAGTGCCAACTGTAAAGTTTGGTGGAGGAGGAATAATGGCCTGGGCTGTTTTTCATGGTTCGAGCTAGGCCCCTTAGTTCCAGTTAAGGGAAAACATAACGCTACAGCATACAAAGACATTCTAGATGATTCTGTGCTTCCAACTTTGTGGCAACAGTTTGGGAAGACCCTTTCCTGTTTCAGCATGACAATGTCCCCGTGCACAAAGCGAAGTCCATTGTTGAGATAGGTGACGAAGAACTTGACTGGCCTGCACAGAGCCCTGACCTCAACCCCATCAAACACCTTTGGGGTGAATTGGAACGCCAACTGCAAGCCAGACCTAATCGCCCAACATCAGTGCCCGACCTCACTAATGCTCTTGAGGCTGAATGGAAGCAAGTCCCCGCAGCAATGTTCCAACATCTAGTGGAAAGCCTTCCCAGAAAAATGGAGGCTGTTATAGCAGCAAAGGGTGGACCAACTCCATATTAATGCCCATGATTTTAGAATGAGATGTTCAATGTTTTTTCAATTAAATAATATGGGGGTTTGTTGTTTCTCTGTAATACTACTAGCCACCAAGAAATTGTATGAAGTTTGCTTTAGCTAGACCAGATTGGGAACCTATCTACCAAGAAGTCATTTCAGGCTATCAATCAAGTTAGAGTAGCTAGGTAACTGCCAAAATAAGGGTAACACTAACATAAAGTGTCTAAATAGGGTGTTGGGCCACCACGAACAAGAACAGGTTCAATACACCTTGGTGTAGATTCTACAAGTGGCTGGAACACTTTTGGAGGCATGCGACACCATTCTTCCACAAGAAATTCCATAATTTGGTGTTTTGTTCAGGGTGGTGGAAAACGCTGTTCAGGTGCTGCTCCAGAATCTACCAATTGGGTTTAATTGGTTTGAGGTCTGGTGACTGAGACCGCCATTGCATTTGGCTTATATAATTTTCTTGCTATCAAACCATTCAGTGATCACTTGTGCCCTGTGGATGGGGACATTGTCATCCTATGTATTCATAGCCATGGTAGCCAAAATAATGGCCTGCCCTAAGCATGATGGGATGTTAATTGCTTAATTAACTCAGAAACCATGTGTGGGAGCACCTGCTTTCAATATACTTTATATCTCTAACTTACTCAAGTGTTTCCATTATTTTGGCAGTTACCTGTGTCTTAGCTAGCATGCCTACTGGCAAGATTGGTAGACTTTAGAAAAACAAGCAATAACTAGTCACATTACTCACAGTCCTTTCAAACTTTTACCCAGAGTTTAGCAGAGATGCAGAGAAGCATATTACATTTTTTTTTTTACCACCAGTCAGGAGGATAAAGACAGATCAAGAAGTATGCTTAAATATGCAGAAAAATTGACATTTTTTACAAAATGTTCCAACTTCACAACCGTCTGGACAACTCCCCAGCCATCCTGACATACTTTGTGCCCCCTCAGATTTTGGGGGTTCATGACGCCCCTTTGTACTAACACATATTGCCATAGTTTGGATCATAATGTAATTTAAGGACTTCAGTAAAAAAGGAAATCCACCATAATTGTTAGGATCCTGGTGGCGCAGCAGACTAAGTTGCCTACAGGGCTTGAAGATGGCAGATCGCAGGTTAAAATATACTCGATTACCATTCTTTAAAAAAAGCTATAGAAGATTGAAATGCCTTTTGTTTAAAAGTTTGGCAACTTTATGTAAAAATATTAAACATTTCTCATCAATATAAGCAGAAAATTGCAGAAATGTTTTCAGAACTACTTGCACTATTGTTGAAGTATGTTTTTAGAAAAATTCTTGATCATCATGTCATAATCTTACAGAATAAGTCTCGCAGGAATGTTTCTTGTATGTTGTTGTAGGTCAGAGATCATCAACTAGATCAGGAATGGGCAACCCCTGATTGGCGTCATACTTTTTCCCCAGCCCCATTTAACACATCTGACTCCAATAATCAACTAATCATGATCTTCAATTTAAAATGCAATTTGTTTATAATCAGATGTTTGCTAGGGATGGGGAGAAAGTGACACCACTCCGGCCCCGAGGACAGGTTGCCCATCCATGAACTAGATAAAGCCATGGGCAGATTTTTTCTTGAGTGGATGGTCAGGGGCCCGGAACATAATTACAAATAATTTGTAGGCTTCAAATTGACAACAAGAAGCCCAAACAGATGTAATATATGACTAGCACATAATAATTTCAAACCTTGCTTATATTTGTATGCGATCACATATATGTGGGAATAATTTGGAACAGATTTCCAAAATTAAAATCACTTGGATCTGATTTGCTGGTGTCTTTTATGTCCAACCAGTTGGCAAACCCTGTTATAGTAGGTGTTTAGTATTAATATCTCCATCAACATTAGCTAAATATTAAAGGTATGTTATTTTTTAGAACAACTTCTATTGCTCCAACATTTTATTGCTGAAGAATGTTTAGGGAGCATCATTGGAACAATCATGTCATAACGTCACACTAACTTTATGAGAGCATTGTGAGAATATTCTCTGCTTGTTGTTATGGGTGTTTTTAACAAGAGTTCCATCAACATTAGCAGAACGTTCCCGGTATGTTTTCTCAGAACCATGTTTATTGCTCTCACAATTTGTTGCGGCAGTATGTTCTAAAAACATTACTGCTACATTGTTTTATTACATTAACTGGAAACCTAATCACAACATTTGGGGAATATTCTGTTGTGGTTGTTACAGACGTGTACAACATTTTAGTGAACATTAGTAGAACTTTCCAAGGATACTTCATTTAAAACGTTTTCTGAAAAACATGTTATAAAAAAAAACACTATCTAGACCATAAATAGAACTTAATGGGGATCTTGGATAATGTTTGGTGAATTTTCCAAGTTTGCTGGAACCTTTCTAAGCTATATGATTTTCTGTTATGTGAAGAGTCGCAATTTGATTTTACACCAACATGTATCATCTTCAGACTAGACCTTTGAAGGCTTTATCTCAAACCTACCTACCTTCCAACATGTTCCACATCTGGAGGAGTGCTCTTTTATATGAATGCCTTCACACTAGACAGGAAATATTATAATAGCTTCACCCAGCCTTTGTCAGGCTAAGAGCAGTTCCATCTATTGCTTACACCAACACATCTTTGAGCAACCTGGTCTCAGAGCATTTCGTATTATTTTGTATGTAAATTGAAGACACAATTTATTATGATATGTTAATTTTCATATGGTATGTATTAATTTGTGGATGTCCATCACCCATTTTGTTTGATATGTTTTGAATTACAACTCATGTTACAAATTTCCAAATGTAGAAATTGTTACGGATTTGCAAAACTATATGTTACACATTTTCTAAAAGTATGATGTTACGTATTCTAGCAAGGTGGCTAATGTTAGCTAACTGGCTAACGTTACCTAAGCTAGAGTTTAGGAGTTAGGTTAAAGGGTTAGGGGAAGTGTTAGCTAAAGGGTTAAGGTTAGGGTTAGTAGAAGGGTTAGCTAACATGCTAAGTAGTTGCAAAGTACCTCAAAAGTAGTAAGTAGTTGAAAAGTTGCTTATTAGCTAAAATTGTCCGTGATGAGATTCAAACTCGCAACCTTTGGGTTGCAAGACATTTGCGTTATACGGCTCCCATCCACCCTACTTTAATTTTTGCCTTGTTAAGTAACCATATGTCTTGTGTAACCCTTCCAAGCTTTACATATCATGCTAATTTGAGTGTCCCAGATTTAGATTTACTATGTTACGTCTAGTCTATCAGACCAGGCTGCTTTGAAGGAAAATATCAAAGTACACACTGTCAGTGAATGGTTTGAAGTTGGTACATTGTATTGCAGTTCAAATATATCGTTTAGATTATCGTCTAGACTTGGGAATGCTTTTGGTGGTACTGTTCGAAGTGAAGGCCACATCAGAGGATTTATAATCACCTCAAGGCTTTCTCTGGACCACAGAATGTCAAACAAATGTTAGACAGATGACTCAGTTGAACCTTTGTAATTACCTGAATTTAAAATGTGCTGTCCTTTCAACGGCTATTGTTGTTGTGTTCACATCATGTATCTTCCCTGATGCAGTTCAATATTCAGTAGGTCCAAAGGACATTTCATTTCATTGTGAAGACAGTAAAGATATAACATTTACAACATTTAATAAGCATTGACAAAAACCCTTTGGTGTCTGAAGGCTAAAGTAAATCAGCCCTGACAGGGGGAATTCCTACCTCCCCAACCCCCAAATCTTCTCTAAAAAGAAAGTAAACTCTGACTCAAAATTTCAGTACCACCCAGTGGTGTAAATCTTCACCACTTTTCAGCCCAGTATGAGGCCAGGCCAGGGCCTCTGCTCCCTCCGTGGCTCCAGGAAACTAGATAATTAGCCCAGTCTCTCCGGCCTCCTAGCCTAATGTGGTGAACAGATCTCAGTGCTGAGGTCATTGTTCCTCCCATCCTCTAGCATTTCCACTTTCCCACTCCCCACCACGTCCCCTGTGCAAGTCTACTCCAGAGGAGGCCAGAGGGAGAAAAAAAAGGGGGGGGGGCTTTTCCACAACTTACTTGTTAATATTAAAAGCTTTGTCGGTTATAATGGATTGTCATTGTGAGTTACACATCTGTGGATTGACAAAACAAAAGTAGGTTAGAAGTACAGCCCTTATTGAAAAATCACATGAATCACGTGATCACGTGATCTTATGTCAAGTTAATGTGATAACATGCATCAACATGTAAAAGCAAAGTGATAACATAAAACAACACGTGAAAACATTTGAGCACATGTGGAAACACAATCTCGTGACATAAATGAGACAACATGGGATGGAGAATTGTGACACCATGAAACTGCACGTGACAACATTCAAAAGTTTTTCACATTTAAAACTGCAAATTAGATTTTCACATGAATGTTTTTCACATGTGAAAGTGCAAATTCGATTTTCACGTGAAAAACTTTTGACATGTGAAAATGCAGTTCCATATGTGAGGGTTAGGTTTCACAATTCCTATGTGAGGTGAAAACATGTTGTTATTTACACGTGAAAAATGTGTTGTTAACATGTGAACTCTAAATTGAATACAGTGCCTTCAGAAAGTATTCACAGATCTTGACTATTTCCACAGTTTGTTGTGTTACACCCTGAATTTAAAATGGATTACATTTTATTTTTTTGTCACTGGCATACACACAATACCCCATAATGTCAAAGTGGAATTATGTTTTTAGAAATGTTTAGACATTAATTAAAAATGAAAAGCTGAAATGTTTTGAGTCAATAAGTATTCAAACCCTTTGTTATGGCAAGCCTAAATAAATTCAGGAGTAGAAAGTCAGTTAATAAGTTACATGGACTCACTCTGTGTGCAATAATAGTGTTTAACATGATTTTGGAATGACTACCTCATCGCTGTACTCTACTAATACAGTTAAATGTAAGGTCCCTCAGTCGAGCAGTGAATTTCAAACACAGATACAACCACAAAGATCAGGGAGGTTTGCAATGCCTCATAAAGAAGGGCACATATTGGTAGATGGGGGGAAAAGCAGACATTGAATATCCCTTTGAGCATGGTGAAGTTATTAATTACACTTTGGATGGTGTATAAATACCCCCAGTCACTACAAAGATACAGCCGCCCTTCCAAACTCAGTTGCCATAGAGGAAGGAAACCACCATGAGGCCAATGGTGACTTTAAAACAGTTAGAGTTTAATGGCTGTGATAAGATAAAACATTTTTGTTGAGGTCACAGTCCATTCAAATGCTTGTCTATGGGATATTCAAAGGAATTCTTCCCATATTGCAGTTCCTATGGCTTCCACTAGATGTCAACAGTCTTTAGAAAGGGTTTCAGGCTTGTTTTTTGAAAAATTAGTTAGTAGTTGTAGTTTTTCAAGGTGGCTCTGTAGTCTTGTGGCGCGCGTGGATGAGGGAGCGCACTTTGTTATTTATCTTCGGTATTGAACATACTACATTCCGTCTTAAATTTTATAGTTTATTTTCATATTAGGGTACCTAAGGATTGATTAGAAACATTGTTTGACTTGTTTGGACGAAGTTTATTGTTAACTTTTGAGATTCCTTTGTATGTTGAACGAGTGGAATGGGTGGATTACTGAATCAAACGCGCCAACTAAACTGACTTTTTTGGGATATAAAGAAGGACTTTATCAAACAAAACGACCATTTGTTGTGTAGCTGGGACCCTTGGGATTGCAAACAGAGGAAGATCTTCAAAGGTAAGTGATTTAGTTTATCGCTATTTCTGATTTTTGTGATGCCTCTGCTGGTTTGGAAAATGTTTTTAATGCTGGTGTATGAGGGGCGCTTTCCTCAGATAATCGCATGGTAAGCTTTGCCGTAAAGCCTTTTTGAAATCTGACAACGCGGTTGCATTAACAAGAAGTTAAGCTTTTAAATGATGTATGTTCATGAATGTTTAATATTACGATTTTTGTATTTTGAATTTTGCACTCTGCAATTTCACCGGATGTTGTCGAGGTGGGGCGCTAGCGGCACGCCTAGCCCAAAGAGGATTTATGTAAATGTGATATTTCAGTATTTCATTTTCAATAAATGTGCAAAACAATCTAAAAACATGTTTTCACTTTGTCATTGTGGGGAATGGGGAATTGTGTGTAGATGGTTGACAAAAAACATACATTTAATCAATTTTGAATTCAGGTTGTAACACAAAAAAATGTGGAATAAGTCAAGGGACGTGAATACTTTCTGAATGCACTGTACATGTGAACATATGGTTTCACATGTGAACAACTGACCCCACATGTCTCATTTGGGCTCAACATGAAAACAGCTAGGCCTATTTCACATGTGAAAATGTGATTTCACATGTTGTTTTGTTAGGGTAGTAATGAAATGATATGGGGGTTTTAACCTGTTATGGATAGGGGGCAGTATTTTCACGGCTGGATAAAAAACGTACCCGATTTAATCTGATTATTAGTCCTGCCCAGAAACTAGAATATGCATATAATTATTAGCTTTGGATAGAAAACACTCCAACGTTTCTAAAACTGTTTGAATGGTGTCTGTGAGTATAACAGAACTCATTTGGCAGGCCAAAACCTGAGAAGATTCTGTACAGGAAGTACCCTGTCTGACCATTTCTTGGCCTTCTTGATCATCTCTATCCAAAACAGGGGATCTCTGCTGTTACGTGACACTTCCTACGGCTCCCATGGCCTCTCAGAAGGCGGCAAAAAGCTGAATGGTGGCTTTGCAGGCCCTGGCTGAAAAACATTAGCGCGTTTGGATAGTGGTCGGTCAGAGTACTAGGAGACTGAGGCGCGTGCACGAGTCGACTCCATGTTTACTTTCTCTCTCTTTGTACTAAAACACGGTTTCCCGGTCGGAATATTATCGCTTTTTTACGAGAAAAATGGCAGAAAAATTGATTTTAAACAGCGGTTGACATTCTTCGAAGTACGGTAATGGAATATTTAGACATTTTCTGTCACGAAACGCGTCAGGCTTAACCCTTCGTCACCCTTGGATAGTGTCTTGAACGCACGAACAAAACGCCGCTATTTGGATATAACTATGGATTATTTTGAACCAAACCAACATTTGTTATTGAAGTAGAAGTCCTGGGAGTGCATTCTGACGAAGAACAGCAAAGGTAATAACATTTTCCTTATAGTAAATCTGACTTTGGTGAGGGCTAAACTTGGTGGGTGTCTAAATAGCTAGCCCTGTGATGCCGGGCTATCTACTTAGAATATTGCAAAATGTGCTTTCACCGAAAAGCTATTTTAAAATCGGACATAGCGAGTGCATATAGGAGTTCTGTATCTATAATTCCTAAAATAATTGTTATGTTTTTTGTGAACATTTATCGTGAGTAATTTAGTAAATTCACCGGAAGTGTTCGGTGGGAATGCTAGTTCTGAACGTCACATGCTAATGTAAAAAGCTGTTTTTTTATATAAATATGAACTTGATTGAACAAAACATGCATGTATTGTATAACATAATGTCCTAGGCGTGTCATCTGATGAAGATCATCAAAGGTTAGTGCTGCATTTAGCTGTGGTTTTGTTTTTTGTGACATTATATGCTAGCTTGAAAAATGGGTGTCTGATTATTTCTGGCTGGGTACTCTGCTGACATAATCTAATGTTTTGCTTTCGCTGTAAAGCCTTTTTGAAATCGGACAGTGTGGTTAGATAAAGGAGAGCCTTGTCTTTAAAATGGTGTAAAATAGTAATATGTTTGAAAAATTGAAGTTTTTGTATTTTTGAGGAATTTGTAATTCGCGCCACGCCTATCATTGGATATTGGAGCAGGTGTTCCGCTAGCGGAACGTCTAGATGTAAGAGGTTTTAAGGTAAGTGGTACGCTGTTCATCTAAAATAGCGTAAACATCTTAATTCAATGTGTTTACATTTGACATGATCACTGGCTTTTCAATATGACTCCACCTGGGATTTGAACTCATAACCTCTGCATTTGGGGTAGGCTGATCTTTATCAGTTAATCTGGCTATTCTCTGATCATTGATGTAATTTACTTATTTCAGGAATTTGAGGGATTTTCTGTATAGTTGTCTAACGTTGATGGGGCATATTATTCTGTTTTAGTGTTACTCCTGAATCACTATGTGTCACGTTCGTTATAATGAGTGGACCAAAGCGCAGCGTGTGTAGAGTTCCACATATTTATTTTAGTGAAACTTCAAAGCAACAAATAAATAAACGTGCCGTTTGTAGCGCACATAGCACTAAACAAAACAATATCCCACAACGCAGGTGGAAAAAGGACCACACTAAGTATGATCCCCAATTAGAGGCAACGATCATCAGCTGCTTCCAACCATACTCACACCAACATAGAAATTAAAGACTAGAACACCCCCTAGTCACGCCCTGACCTAAAGCACCATAGACTATGATAAATATTATAGTTTTTCTTGAGTGTATTTTTAACAAAGCTGAGATTTACTTTGAAGTCCAAAGTGTAGGAAAAAAGGTGAAATGTGTTATTGACACAGCCATTGTGGCGTAGCAGGAAGACTGGAATGCCGTAAACCAACAGGTTGTGAGGATAATAATTACTGCATAAATAGACATACATCATGTATGTCAAAGTGTGTCAAATACAGTTTGTACATTGGAAACACTGGAGATGTGTGACGTTCCGGGGACATCCTAACAACAAATTTTATGATTTTATGCCCTGTTTGCAGGGTATCACCTGTGAAATCTCTTGAAATATATCCACGTGAAACTTCATGTGAAATGTCATCATGTGAAGTGTTCCAAAACCACATAATTTCACATGATTTCACATATGAAATTTCACATGTGAAATCAAATTTTACAAATCGAGGTTTTTCTATAAGGGAGATGCCATACTTTATGTTGCAGGAATTTTCTAGGAAATGCACTTGTATTATAGTCAAAGTTTAAAAAGGCTTCTCAAATCTGTTTTCCTGACTTGATTTGCCCTGAAGATATAGTACCAGTCAAAAGTTTGGACACATCTACTCAGGGTTGTTCTTTATTTTGACTATTTTCTACATTGTATAATAATAATGAAGTCATCAAAACTATGAAATAACACATATGGAATCATGTATTAACCAAAAAGGTGTTAAACAAATCAATATATATATATATATATATATATATTTTTTTTTTTTCTTTGTTGAGATTCTTCAAAGTAACCACCCTTTGCCTTGATGACAGCTTTGCACACTCTTGTCATTCTCTCAACCAGTTTCATGAGGTAGTCACCTGGAATGCATTTCAATTAACAGGAGTGCCTTGTTAAAAGTTCATTTGTGGAATTTCTTTCCTCTTTAATGCATTTGAGCCAATCAGTTTTGTTGTGACAAGGTAGGGGTGGTATACAGAAGATAGTCCTATTTGATAAAAGACCAAGTCCATATTACGGCAAGAACAGCTCAAATAAGCAAAGAGAAACGACAGTCCATCATTACTTTAATAAGACACTGAAAGTTTATTCAAGTACAGTCGCAAAAACCATCAAGTGCTATGATGAAACTGGCTCTCATGATAACCGCCTCAGGAAAGAAAGACCCAGAGTTACCTCTGCTGCAGAGGATAAGTCCATTACAGTTACCAGCCTAAGAAATTGCAGCCCAAATAAACACTTCAGAGTTCAAGTAACAGACACATCTCAACATTAACTGTTCAGACGAGACTGCGTGAATCATCCCTTCATAGTCGAATTGCTGCAACAAAACCACTACTAAAGGACCCCAATAATAAGAAGACTTGATTCTGCGAAGAAACACGAACATTGGACATTAGACCGGTGGAAATCTGTCCTGAGATCTGATGAGTCCAACCGCTGTGTCTTTGTGAGACGCAGAGTAGGTGAACGGATTATTTCCGCATGTGTGATTCCCACCGTGAAGCATGGAATAGAGGTGTGATGGTGTGGGGGTCCTTTGCTGGTGACACTGTCTGTGATTTATTTAGAATTCAAGGCACACTTAAGCAGCATGGCTACCACAGCATTCTGCAGCGAAACGCCATCCCATCTGGTTTGCGCTTAGTGGGACTATCCTTTATTTTTCAACAGGGCAATGACCCAACACACCTCCAGGCTGTGCAAGGGCTATTTGACCAAGAAGTAGAACGATGGAGTGCTGCATCAGATGACCTGGCCTCCACAATCACCCGACCTCAACCCAATTGAGATGGTTAGGTATGAGTTGAACCGCAGAGTGAAGGAAAAGCAGCCAACAAGTTCTCAGCATATGTTGGAACTCCTTCAAGACTGTTGGAAAAACATTCCAAGTGAAGCTGGTTGAGAGAATGCCAAGAGTGTGCAAAGCTGTCAACAAAGCAAAGGGTTTGAATAATCTAAAATATATTTTCATTCGTTTAACACTTTTTTTGGTTACTACATGATTCCACATGTGTTATGTTATAGTTTTGATGTCTTCACTATTATTCTACAATATAGAAAAGAGTAAAAATAAAGAAAAACCCTTTAATGAGTATGTGTGTCCAAACTTTTGACTGGTACTGTAAATATACCAACCCCTACAAAAAAAATCCATTAATTATTTACATGATAATTCACATTTCCGGTTGCTGCAAGATTATTTTCCTGCTGTGAGAAACTGGGTCAAATGAAGATAAGGCATCTGTACTGATTACTGATTGAAAACATGATTTTCAGAAGAAGCATTAAGCAGTTTCTGGTGGATGTCAAAAAGCTAGTGGTGCCAAGCGCAGCTAGTATTGAAGGAAACAAGAAACACATGGATCTGCTCAATCTTGAATTAAGCGGACTCAAGGGGAAGGGATTAAAAAGGAGCTAAGTAAAACTAAAGATCAAATGGATGTCTCTTGGTAGGTGAGCGCTGTGATTTATGACTTGGATTTGATTCCGTGAAGTTGGCACATCAACAGCACCTCAGAACAAAAATAAGACCAATGACAAGACACGCACACAAATCTCTCTGCAGGCAGGCAGGCAGTTAGCAACACAGCAAACACTTTACCTGTAGCAATCACAGCCCCGGCAACATTATATAAATAATGTTGTATCGAGCTGTCATTACTCACCTGTTAGCTCTTTGTAACATAACCTTCCCTGAGGCTCTGCTTTCCCTCTCCGTCCATCTATCCTTCTATCAATCAGCTCCACTGCAGCAGCAATCAAGGTGATGTCACAAGGAGATATGGCTTTTCCAACCACCCTAGGAAAGAATACTTTACCTAGACAGGGTTTTATAAAAAAGTAGTCCAGCTCACAATGCTCCAGTATTTCACCACATATTCACTGATTTATTTAGTACTTTCTGGGTAAATGTTACATATGCATATGTAAGGTAGCGTGGGTTACCGGTAACTTTACCATGTTCATTACTTTTTCCGAAGGAAATAATAGATCTTGGTTCTTCGTGACTCACAGACATGATGAACCACACTGGCACATTCCATTATGGATTGTAGGATAGGATACCCCCCTCTCACTGGACACATGGGGGTGACTAATGTCATGTGGAAGCATCTGGATTCAACCTTTTTTTCGCTTCTGTGGAAAAAAGGAGCTCAGTCACATGGCCCTGCTATAAAAGTTTGACATCAGCTGCATGCACATTGGTTTTATACTTGGTGATTATCCTGGCATTTTAGAGGTGTGTAAACTATACAATAAAGGCTATACAATAAAGATGTAGGCTATACAATTAGATTTAGCCTAAGGTTTTGGTTTAGAAGGCAGAGAATCCTCTGCCAATGAAAGTTCCCAGGAACCCTGGAGTTTGGATTTGACCTCATTGTCTAATGTAAGGAGATATGGCTTCATTACCACAGTTCCGTGAAGCCTTAAGATTTTCTGCATTTGTTTGCAGAATTCTTCCTCAACTTGTGGCCACTTGGGTTTGGAGGAACACGATGTTTGCCACTATGCCAAAAAAGCCTAATTGCTCCCAGTTCTTCAGAATAGAAGAGCAGGATAGTCTGCGTATGGGCTGGGATCAAAGCAAATCACTCAAACTTCTGCCATTACTGAGGCAATAGAGATTGTATTCATTTTTGTTGTGTCATTTGTGTGCCTTTTAGGGAAGTAATTTTAATCAGGAAATTAAGATAAAAAAACATCCATCCTCAGACTTGGGCCTGCATACCATCTTGGGGTGGTTTAGAATGGTATTTTTCACAGAATTGCCTATGTTCACAAATCTTCAATGATTTACATTTCTGTTTGAAAAGTGACTTAAGCCTCTTCAAGAGAAAAGTTACTAAAATCAAATAAAATGTTATTGGGCACACGCACATGGTTAGCAGATGTTAATGCGAGTGTAGCGAAATGCTTGTGCTTCTAGTTCCGACAGTGCAGTAATATCTAACAAGTACCGTAATTTCCGGACTATAAGCCGCAACTTTTTTCCCAGGCTTTGAACCTCGCGGCTTAAACAATGACGCGGCTAATATATGGATTTTTCCCGCTTTCAATTTTTTTTCTCCCAAAAAAACACATTCTGTGACGTGCTCAGTTTTTTGGCGGCATAAAGTTTTCATTAGACCAATGAAATTGCCGAACGGGTTAAGGTCAAACAACTTTTTTGTTTACTGTTTAGATTAAATCGAGCGCTCTCAAACTTCCCATCATTCTGATTACGGTAGTCATTTTGTCACTCTGATTCCTGGGGGCACAACAAAGTATTTGCAGCCACTCGACATCAGTGTAAATCGTGCATTTAAGGTGGCGCTCCGTGTGCAGTGAGAGGCTTGGATGACAAGTGGGGAGAAATCCTTCACTAAAACGGGCCGCATGCAAAGAGCAACTTATGGTCAAGTCTGCCAGTGGGTCCTGACAGCGTGGAGCATTGTCAAAAAATCCACTATCATCAACGGGTTTCGAAAGGCTGGACTGCTGCGTGTTGAAGAGGGCTCAGCGGGGGATTTGCCTCCGGACGAAAGTGACGAGAGCGACAATGAAAACGATCCAATATCGGATGAAGCAATTCTGAGGCTATTCAACTCTGACACCGAAGGAGATGGTTTCAGTGCACAGGAGGAGGAAGATAGTGACCAATGACTTTCTTGGTAGGCTACTGTTTACTGCAATTTTTTTTTTACAAGCTGTGTTTAATAAAGCCTATTTATTTTTGTTACAAACCGTGTTTCATTAAAGCCTATTTATTTTTGTTACAAGCCGTGTTTTGTTAAAGCCTGTGTAAAGTTCATTTCTTTCAATGTACCGGTAGGCACCTGCGGCTTATAGACATGTGCGGCTTATTTATGTTCAAAATAATATATATTTTTTTAATTCAGTGGGTGCGCCTTATATTCAGGTGCGCTTAATAGTCCGGAAATTACGGTAATCTAACAATTCCACAACAACTACCTAATACACACAAATCTAAAGGGATAGAATAAGAATATGTACATATAAATATATGGATGAGCGATTATCGAGTAGCGTAGGCAAGATGCAATAGAGGGTATAAAATAAAGTATATACATATGTGATGAGTATGTAAGATATGTAAACATTATTAAAGTGGCATTATTAAAGTGACTAGTGATCTATTTATTAAAGTGGCCAATGATTTCGAGTCTGTATGTAGGCAGCAGCCTCTCTGTGATTGTGACGGCTGTTTAACAGTCTGATGGCCTTGAGACAGAAGCTGTTTTTCAGTCTCTCGGTCCCAGCTTTGATGCACCTGTACTGACCTCGCCTTCTGGATGGTAACGGGGTGAACAGGCAGTTGTTCGGGTGGTTGTTGTCCTTCATGATCTTTTAAGCCTTCCTGTGACGGGTGCTGTAGGTGTCCTGGAGGGCAGGTAGTTTACCCCTGGTGATGCGTTATGCAGACCGTGCCACCCTCTGGAGAGCCTTGCGGTTGTGGGTGGTAGAGTTGCCATACCAGGCGGTGATACAGCCCGACAGGATGCTCTCAATTGTGCATCTGTAAAAATGTGTGAGGGTTTTAGGTGACAAGCCAAATTTCTTCAGTCTCCTGAGGTTGAAGAGGCACCTTCTTCACCACACTGTCTGTGAGGGTGGACAATTTCAGTTTGTCTGTGATGTGTACGCCGAGGAACTTAAAACCTTACTATTCAAAGACCGGGCGTTGTTGCAGTACATATATAGGAACTTAATTTGAGCCAGTTTGCTACAGCAGGAAAATAATCCTACAGCAACAGGAAATGTGGATTATAATTAATGGACATTTTTGTAAGAGTTGATACATTTTTCAAGTCTGAAATTTCTAAGTGAAAATTGCTATCTTTTTAAACCTCAGACACAACAAGTTTTACATTTCTTGCATTGCAGGAAAGTTCTCCTGCAACAGGGTGATCAAATTAAGATCCTACATCTGTATGAAGTCAAATACCATAGCAGCACTTTTGGTCCCATCATGACCATCTATCATTGTCAAAATCCTTTCTGCATGGTTAGTCTTTTCTCCTCTAGGATTTAGTGTCAGATTAAGTTGAAGGATATGAACTTTAGTATTTCTTCAACTTTTCAAGTCAAGTCAGTCCCCTGTCAAATATCAGTAAACAGAAACAGATAGGTTGCTTGCCAATTTCCGACAATTCTATTGGACAGCTTGAGGACATTCAAAGTGTGTTAAGCTTATATTAAATACCCCGCTAGAACTCAAAAACATGTTCATTCCTGCTTTTCATGAATAGCTTTTAGCAAGTCTTTTTAATGAAAGTAGTCTCCTGCTTAAAGCACTAACAAGTGATACTGTTTCAGAATAGTTCATATTGTAGGCCTACATACTGTATGTGTACTGATTCACTGCTGTGTCATGGTTGTTGTTGTTTTCTTCTTAATTGCCTGGTATTTAGAAAAGTGAAGGTAAAATGTTATCAAGACCCAAATGCAGACACAGAAGGCAGATTGTTGGAGTCTTACAATGTTTATTAATCCAAAGGGGTAGGCAAAAATGTCAAAACCAGATCAGAATCCAGGAGGTACAGAGTGGCAGACAGGCTCGTGGTCAAGGAAGTCAGAATGGTCAGGCAGGCGGGTACAAAGTCCAGGAACAGGCAAGGGTCAAAACCGGGAGGACTAGAAAAGGGAGAATGCAAAAAGCAGAAAAACGGGAAAACCACTGGTTGACTTGGAAACATACAAGACAAACTGGCACAGAGAGACAGGAAACACAGGGATAAATACACTGGGGAAAATAAGCGACACCTGGAGGTGGTGGAGACAATAACAATGACAGGTGACACAGATCAGGGCGTGACAAATGTAGTTTTTCTATATCAAGCTTGTGTGTTTCAACTGAGCAAAAAGTACCACATTGTCATACTTGAGTAAAAGTAAAGATACCTTAATAGAAAAAAACTCAAGTACAAGTGAAAGTCACCCAGTAAAATTCAACTTAAGTAAAAGTCTAAAAGTATTTGGTTTAAAATATATCAAAAGTAAATGTAATTGCTAAAATGTACTTAAGTATCAAAAGTAAAAGTATAAATCATTTAAAATGTCATACTAAGCAAAACATTTATGGATAGCCAGGGGAATGCTCCAACACTCAGACATTATTTACAAACGAAGCATGTGTTTAGTGAGTCCTCCAGATCAGACGCAGTAGGGATGACCAGGGATGTTCTCTTGATGAGTGTGTGTATTATACAATTTTCCTGTCCTGCTAAGCATTCAAAATGTAACGAGTACTTTGCGTATCAGGGAAAATGTATGGAGAAAAAAGTACATCATTTTCTTTAGGAATGTAGTGAAGTAAACATAAAAGTTGTAAAAATGTTACGACTACTGCTGAGGGCGGTTCCTCTCCCTGTTCGGGTGGAGCTCGGCGGTCGTCGTCACCGGCCTACTAGCTGCCATCGATCCCTTTTTCGTTTTTCTGTTAGTTATGTCTTTATGAGTTACACCTGTTTCCCATTAGTAATTAGTTTTATTATTTAAGCCCGCCTCTCCACCTGTTCTGTGTGTGGGCTTGTTACGTGTCGTCACTTTGCATGTTTTGTGGTACATGTATTTTGGACTTCGGGGTTATTGTTTCGCCCTGTTGTGTTTGGACATATTTCTTCGGTTTTCAGTACTTATTAAATTACATATTGTACCAAACATTTTCCTGCTTCCTGCGCCTGACTCCACACCCATGAAGCCCAAAGTGTTACAAAAAATGATAAATAGCAAAGTAAAGTAAAGTGCAGATACCCCAAAAAACTACTTAAGTAGTACTTTCAAGTATTTTTACTGAAATACTTTACACCACTGGTAATATCCCATGTCCCTTGTGGTGAACCCGCCAGACATCTCAGCAAAGATTTGGTTGAGTTCCTGAGACTGGAGCAGTAGTCAACATTTCCCAGTCTGTTGCTCTGCAAATACGAGCCATGCACTGTCTCGTCTGTCTCACAAAGCATGATGATACTCTACATGTCTTACTCCCCTGAGACTATCATGTTCCTCAATAAAATATTGGCTGGAGTGACAAAGACCAACTATCATAATTCTGTCAAAAGTAAAAGATTATGCCTAGTGTTTTTACTACAATAAAGGTTTCTTTGCAATCTATCATCCATTTTTTTCTCAAAGATATTTCCAATATCTATTTTCTTGCATGTCATGCTCCTTGACTTATACGACTGTGTGATAAGGCCAGCATAGCATTTGTTATACATTTAACAAGACTGGGCTAGTGCTTGAGCTGGAAGGCAATGACAAAAGTTTTCCTGCTTATTATACTATACATCCTACATAATGCAGAATATATACACCCCTATGCTCAGGCCTAGCTTTAGCTGTAGCTTAGTGCTGACCCCGGTCTCTGAGTCAAAGAACCCTGAAGAGTCATGTTCTTTTGCCCAGCAATATGGTGTCCCTCCTTGGGCCTCCTGACTAGACTGCATTATGGTTTCGCTCCTCGAGCCTACACTGTCTGGAAATTAAACAAAGGTCTCAGTCCAGCATCGAAAGACCTGGACGGCCCTCCATCCCCCCTCTAATAGCTGGGCAGTGAGTCATACTCAGTGGTTCCAACCCTCCTCAAATTTTCCACAAGATGCAAATAATTTCCCTACAACCATGTAAAACAAATTGTACATGTGGTTCTGAAGTTTAGCGATGTAAGCATTTGAACCAGTCTCTTCTGCGCTTTTATGTTCGTCAAACTGAGACATTTTACGCAGCTCTCCTTTTCAGCCTTAATGTATTAGTTCTGCATTGTACTACCTTTAGTCCAGTTTCCATAAAACTTTCAGTTCATGATTGATGAAGGTATTCTTTGATCTTTTCATGATCTTTTGGAGGAACCATGTCTTCTCTTGTAATTGAGGACTGATACTCTTTATGCATGTTCTTTTTTTTAGAATCATTCGTATGTGTAGGAATCTTGCATGTATAGTTCAACATAGGCATAGGATTAAGTTAATTAAGATAAACTAAGATGAACAAAAATGCACTAAGATTTCCTCATCTGTCACTGCAGACAGCCTTAGTGTCTGGTCTGTTTGAGAAGTCCTGTTTGGATGCGCTTCAAGGGCTCCAACAGCACCATGAAAATCTTTTTAGGGTTGTTCATCACCATTAAAAAATCATTGTGGTCAGTGTGAGCGAATAGGAGGAGAGCACGAGAAACAGACAGGTCAGACCTCAGGTCAGAGGAGACTCACGTACTGTAGGCTACCTACTTTGTATACAGTAATTCCATGAACTTAATTGCAGTTTAAGATTAATCTCCAAGGGTGACTCTTTTGGGTGTTTAGAAATACACTTACCACTAACCTATTAACGGTAATAAAATATATAAAATATTTTTTTAAATTGCATAAAAAACAAACATAATATTGACAGTTAACTTGCTCTTTGAAAATACATCTTTATCCATAGCAACATATGACAGAATCCCAATTATAATTTTTTTGCCCACGAACAAGTGGCAGGTATTTAAGAACAGTTTGATGGTTCATGAATTGCTGAAAATGCGCAGGAAGTTGCGCCTCGGTTCAGGAGGAAAGCTTAGTAGGAGGTATTCATTACTCATTGGGGAATTGTAAGTCAACGCTGGGTTCACTGAAGCAGGAGGTGTTCATATGTGGGCGCGGAAGGCCCCCGTATATGTTGGGGCTTGGGGGGCTTCCCCTGAGCACATGCCTGACAGAAACATGCCTGCCAGGGGATAAAAGCAACATAACCCTCAGGTGTTCAGATGGGTTTCAAATTACATGACCAAAGCAGCCAATGAGTCAGAAAACCATTTTCATCTTCATCAATTACAATGGGAAAAGCAGGTCACGGTTTCATGTTTACAATAATATTGGTTAATTATGAACTTTGTGCATGTTCTTTTTTTAGAATCATTCATATGTGTAGGAATCTTGCATGTATAGTTCGCTACTTTCGTGAGAACTTTGTGTGAAACATGACATGAATTAAAACCTGCCACATCCATTTACTTTGTGCCTTAGGGCCTCCATAGTTTAAGGATAATGGAAAAAGTAAGAACATACAGGTACAAAAAATGTATGGTAGACTCCCCAAAAATGTTGTGGTGTATGTTTACTTAGATACAAACCAAAGACTATAAACAGGAGCACCTTGAAAATGTATTTCTCTCCTTTAAAACACCTTCTTCCGGGTATCTTCTGTTTTTGTTCAGTCATTTATTGGCCACACAGGTCCTCCGGGTTAAGGAGGTAGATGTGTTTCACAGATGAACAAGACCCTTGAAACTTCACGTTGAAAGAGGGAAAGCGATTATGGTCTCTTTGGCAGGGCAGCTCGGCCGTGTATAGAACTGTTTCTGTGAACCTGGTGTTGTTGTGGAGGGGGTTGTTACAGGCAGCAGATAGCATGAGGGAAGTTTCCTCCATAGGAAGTCTGCTCACAGCTTACATTACCATGGAGAATTACCAATCCTACAATCCTTGCTGCAAGGAGAGACTGTTTTTCCCTGAAACAGATGTTTTTTACATGTTAGCATTTGTCACAGAAAGAGAATGTTTAATTTAAAAGTTTAAGAAATGGGGTGATAGAAATGGAATATGAGCAACTGCTCTAATCCTGACACCATTACACATTTTTACAAAGGATAGGGTATGCACTCTGCAAAGACCATTTGACAATAATGTAGTAAAACGTTTGTTACGGGTATATACAGTGCCTTCGGAAAGTATTCAGACCCCTTGACTTTTTCCACATTTTGTTACGTTACAGCCTTATTCTAAAAATGATTAAATAGTTTTATCCCCTCATCAATCTACACACAACATCCCATAAACAAAGCAAAAACAGGTTTCTAGACATGTTTGAAATATCCAATTTACATAAGTATTCAGACCCTTTACTCAGTACTTTGTTGAAGCACCTTTGGAAGTGACTACAGCCTCGAGTCTTCTTGGGGATGACACTACAAGCATGGCACACCTGTATTTGGGGAGTTTCTCCCATTCTTCTCTGCAGATCCTCTCAAACTCTGTCAGGTTAGATGGGGAGTGTTGCTGCAGTTATTTTCAGGTCTCTCCAGAGATGTTCGATGGGGTTCAACTCCGGGCTTTGGCCACTCAAGGACATTGAGACTTGTCCTGAAACCACTCTTGCGTTGTCTTGGCTGTGTGCTTAAGGTTGTTGTCCTGTTGGACGGTGAATCATCGCCCCAGTCTGAGGTCATGAGCGCTTTGGAGCAGGTTTTTTTCAAGGATCTCTCTGTACTTTGCTCTGTTCATTTTGGCCTTGATCTTGACTTGTCTCCCAGTCCCTGTCGCTGAAAAACATCCCCCACAGCATGATGCTGCCAACACCATGCTTCACCATAGGGATGGTGCCAGGTTTCCTCCAGACGTGACGCTTGGCATTCAGGCCAAAGAGTTCAATCTTGGTTTCATCAGACCAGAGAATCTTGTTTCTCATGGTCTGAGAGCCTTTTGGCAAAATCCAAGCGGGCTATCATGTGCCTATTACTGAGGAGTGGCGTCTGTCTGGCCATTCTACCATAAAGGCCTGATTGGTGGAGTGCTGCAGAGATGGTTGTCCTTCTGGAAGGTTCTCCCATCTCCACAGAGGAACTCTAGAGCTCTGTCAGAATCACAATCAGATTCTCCCTGACCAAGGCCCTTCTCCCCTGATTGCTCAGTTTGGCCGGGCGACCAGCTCTAGGAAGAGTGTTGGTGGTTCCAAACTTATTCCATTTAAGAATGATGGAGGCAACTGTGTTCTTGGGGACCTTCAATGTTGCAGAACGTTTTTGGTACCCTTCTCCAGATCTGTGCCTCGACACAAACCTTTCTCGGGTTTCTACTGTCATTTTGCTCTGACATGCACTGTCAACTGTGGGACCTTTTATAGACAGTTGTGTGCCTTTCCAAATCAATTGAATTTACCACAAGTGGACTCCAGTCAAGTTGTAGAAATGTTACAATTATGATCAATGGAAACATGATGCACCTGAGCTCAATTTCATGTCTCATAGCAAAGTGTCTGAATACTATTGTAAATAAGGTATTTCCGTTGTTTTGTCTTTTTTATAAATGTGCATACATTTATAAAAAAAACTGTTTTTGCTTTGTCATTATGGGGTATTGTGTGGAGATTGCTGAGGAAAATGTTTTATTTAATCCATTTTAGAATAAGGCTGAAACATAACACATTTTGGAAAAAGTCAAGGGGTCTGAATACTTTCGGAAGACACTGTATTTCCTGTACATATGTCTTCCATCTGCTGTATAATCCCTCTGCCAAACATAATGCATGTAAAGAAGAAAACAGGAGTCAAAAGAAACTTTGAAAAACATTTTTTTGCTAAAATAATATTTGGAAACAATGCTGGTTTCTTGGTAGTAGACCGCCACAAAAGTGGGGTAATAATTCACTTCATGATGGTGTGTTAGCTCTAGTTGGAGAAATTGTTTATAGCAATATTTGGCAGGCGTTCCCTTGGAGACCTAGCTAATTATTTCCATTCTCCATTCAGGTCACCTAGCTGAGTCTAAAGTTGTTTCGCCTCTAGCAAAGAAGCCCAATATAAAATTCCCCAACATTTGATCCACATGAGTGAACCATTTATTGGAAGGAAGTATGACATTTATGTTCCTAGGATTGAAGATACATCCTACAGTAGGAACATACATTCTCACATACCTTTCCTGCAGTCAAATGACCAAATCTCCATTCATGGCTTCAAGGGTGGAATGTTATTAATATTATTAATAATTTTAGAATTAATACAAATTATTTCAAAAAGACCACCGGAAATCCAGTGTTTTTATGTCAGTTTTGTTATTTTTCAGTCTTTTGAGATGTATATAAAGTGTAACATTGGGATGCAAACTAAAAATGTTATACAATTTCAACTCTATATCTGAAAGGTGTTTCTTTTTTTAAGACCATAACCATTTTTGTGAAGAATATACTTTTTTTTCCAAAGTGGATTTGTTTAAGACTACCAAGAAACACTGTGTGGCCTGGATTTACCCCACTGCAATGAAAGGTTTTAAAGAAAACAAAGAAAGTCAAAAACGTAACATTTTAGGACATCTTTTAAGAAAAACAGTTTTGGGAGGAATCATCTTTCTCCAGAAATCTTTAGGTTGGTAAACAGGTGCTCAATCTTCCACCATCTTGGAGCTTTACTTACAGTAAGGGGAGATGCTAGATTGTAGAACAACCAAAGGAATTAAATGGTTTCTTCCGCTATTACCATTGGTATTCTACTTTTAGGGGCGGTTATTATGGGAGCATTCAGATGAAGGATGGATGCAAGTCGAGCCCTATCATAGTTTTCATAAAATGCTTCCCTAATCTATCTGTGAAGACTGGATGGGTGAAGCTAGTATGGCAAAAGCTCTTCTTTAGACAACAATTTGTTGGCCTAAAGTATTGTTAGTGTTATCCATTGTTTTCAGCACACACTATTATTTCCACATAACCCGTTTTTTCAAGTTGGTAATGGAAAGTGATTTTATGTTAACTAACACTGTTCTCTCATAAGGAAAGGAAAGGACAGGAATTTTTGAGAAAAAATTAAAGGACAATGCAAAAATGCATTATAGTTATTGCCTAGGACTGGTATATGGGCTTAAATAGCCCAAGATGTAATTGTAAACAAACACTGTATAGCCTCAAAACATGGTTAAAACTATACTTTTTATCTCATGGATAGTCAGTCAGTCCTTGCATTCATAGCCACATTCGTCACTTCACCCCTACCTCCATTTACAAATTAGCTCGACTAACCTGTACCCCCGCACATTGACTCGGTACCTGGCATTGTACCCCCTGTATATAGCCTTGTTATTGTTATTTTATTGTGTTACTTTTTATTATTTTTTACTTTAGTTTATTTGGTAAACATTTTCTTAACTCTTTCCTGAACTGCACTGTTGGGTAAGGGCTTTGTAAGTAAGCATTTCACGGTAAGGTCTACACATGTGACAAATAAAGTTTGATTTGACATCTAGGAATTTGAGTGGTTACATTTCTCCAGCTGTCTATCTAAAAACGTGGCGGGGAGCCCGCTTTGATGTTTGAACAGCAGATTGCCCCATTAAAATGTAAAGGTACCACTCTCACAATCCCAGGACATAAACATGCTCTCCTACATACAAAATTGAGCCTGTCCTTTGTAGCGGGCAGCATACTACTGGTTGGTATTTGCCCATAGTACAGTCTCTTTCACAACTCTTTTCATGTGTAGTACATGTGTAGTACAGTAGAGTGCTTTGCACAACCTGTCATGCTCAATGGAAATACCAGGCCTTGCATTTTTTTCTGGACATTGTTCCAACAGGTTTTCCTTCTACTGTATATTGACATAGACTGTTCGCTTCTGTGGGATGACTCTATGGACTATTTACATACACTGCCTTCAGAAATGATTCACACACCTTGACTTTTTCCACATTTTGTTGTGTTACAGCCTGCATTTAAAATGTATCTAGTTGAGATATTTTGTATCTGGCCTACGAACAATACCCCATAATGTCAATTTCTTTACTAATTAATACAAAAATGAGTCAATAAGTATTCAAACCCTTTGGCAAACTTAAAAAAGTTCAGAAGTAAGCATTTGCTTAACAAGTCACATAATAAGTTGCATGGACTCACTCTGTGTGCAATAATAGTGTTTAACATGACTTTTTAATGACTACCTAATTTCTGTACCCCACAGATACAATTATCTGTAAGGTCCCTACAGCCGAGCAGTGAATTTCATACACAGATTCAACCACAAAGACCAGGGAGGTTTTCCAATGCCTCGCAAAGAAGGGCAGCTATTGGTACATGGGTAAAAATGTAGACATTGAATATCCCTTTTAGCATGGTGAAGTTATTAGTAACACTTTGGGTGGTGTTTCAATACACCCAGTCACTACAAAAGTGTATGCGCCCTTGTCACGACTTCCGCCGAAGTCGGTCCCTCTCCTAGTTCAGGCGACGTTCGGCGGTGAACGTCACCGGCCTTCTAGCCATCGCCGATCCACCTTTCATTTTCCATTGGTTTTGTCTTGTATTCCCTCACACCTGATTTCAATTCCATCAATTACATGTTGTGTATTTAACCGTTTGTCCCCCCCCCCCCCCCCCCATGTCCTTGTCCAGAATTGTTTCTTGTAGTGCTTGTGTGCGTTATGCTGGTGGATACCGGGTTTTGTTTGACCCATTGATTGTTCTGTTTATGGTGGTTCTGTTTACGGTGGTTTTTATGTTTATTAAAAGACACCGTTGTGAATAAGTTTTTGCTCTCCTGCGCCTGACTTCTCTGCCGCCAGTACGCACCCCGTTATAGCCTTTCCTAACTCAGTTTCCAGGGAGGAATGAAACCGCTGAGGGATTTCACCATGATTTCACCATGGTGACTTTAAAACATTTACAGAGTTTAATGGCTGTGACAGGTGAAAACTGAGGATGAATAGACAACATTATAGTTACTCCACAATACTAACCTAATTGACAGAGTGAAAAGAAGGAAGCCTGTAAAGAATAAAAATATTCCAACTAGGCACCAAAGTAAAACTGCAAAAAATGTAGGAAAGCAATGACATTCTTTCCTGAATACAAAGTGTTATGCAGTGGCTGCATCATGTTATGGGTATGCTTGTAATTGTTAAGGACTGGGGAGTTTCTCAGCATAAAAAAAAGAATTGGTGTGGAGCTATGCACAGGCAAAATCATAGAGGCAAACCTGGTTAAGTCTGCTTTCCACCAGACACTGGGAGATTAATTCACCTTTCAGCAGGACAATAACGTAAAACACAAGGCCAAATCTACACTGGAGTTCCTTCCAAGAAGGCCGTGAATGTTCCCGAGTGGCCGAGTTACAGTTTTGACTTAAGTCTATGGCAAGACCTGAAAAATCACCAACCAAGTCGACAGACCTTGAAGAATTTTGAAAATAAAAATGGGCAAAGTTGCACACTCCAGGTGTGGAAAGCTCTTAGACTTACCCAGAAAGACTCACAGCTGTAATCCCTGCCAAACGTGCATCTACAAAAGTATTGACTCAGGGGTGTGAGTACCTATGTAAATGAGATTGTAACGGTTGCCGTCGGGAATAGAGGACCAAAACTCAGCGGGTTGTATACTCATCTTTTAATAGGAGAAAAAAGGAAAACCAAACCAACACGTATACAAAAATCACAAAAATGATGAACGACGAAATACAGTCTTGTCAGGCATAGACAGCTAAACAAGCACAACCTCCCACAAATCACAAACAAACACACCCTAATATATATAGGACTCTCAATCAAAGGCAACTAGACAACCCCTGCCTCCAATTGAGAGTCCACACCCCAATTAACTAAACATAGAAACAGACTAACTAGAAAGAACATAGAACTAGACTAACAGAGCAGTGACCAAAAAACCCGGAAATAATAAATCAAACACCCTACTAATAAACCATCACCCCGAAACACATAAACAAAATACCCTCTGCCACGTCCTGACCAAACTACAATAGCAAATAATCTTTATACTGGTCAGGATGTGACAGTACACCCCCCCCCCCCCCTAAAGGTGCAGACCCCGGATGCACCTCATAAATACAAAATAAAAAAATAAAAAAATTCCCCCTAAACTAAAGGGAGGGAAGGGAGGGTGGCTGCCGTCAACGATGGCACCTGTGCTACACCCCCCCTCCCCAACCCACCTATACAGGAGGTGGTTCTGGCTCTGGCCTACTGTCCTCCAGAATGCAGACAGACTTGATCAGTTTCGGGCCGTAGGCAGACTCCCCTCGTTCCGGATCATCGGCAGACCTCTTCCGTTCCACACTGTAGGCAGACTCATTCGATATACAGTTAATCATATCTAGTTCCGGATCGTCAGACTTACTCAGTTCCGGGTTGCTGATAGACTCCCTTGGTTCCGGATCATAGGCAGACCCCTTCGGTTCCGGGTCGCAGGCAGACTCCTTCGGTTCCGGACTAGACACTGTTGCCGGATACTCTGGACTGCACACTGTTGCCGGATACTCTGGACTGCACACTGTTGCCGGATACTCTGGACTGCACACTGTTGCCGGATACTCTGGACTGCACACTGTTGCCGGATACTCTGGACTGCACACTGTTGCCGGATACTCTGGACTGCACACTGTTGCCGGATACTCTGGACTGCACACTGTTGCCGGATACTCTGGACTGCACACTGTTGCCGGATACTCTGGACTGCACACTATTACCGCACTCTTGAGGCTGGGCTGACGCGCTGGAAGCCTGATGCGTGGTACTGGATGTACCAGTCTGGGGACACGCACCTCAGGGCTAGTGCGGGGAGCGGGAACAGGCCGAGTCGGACTGGGTTGACACACTGGAAGCCTGATGCGTGGTGCTGGTACTGGAGGTATCAGCCTGGGAACACGCACCTCGGGGCTAGTGCGAGGAGCGGGAACAGGCCGAGTCGGACTGGGTTGACGCACTGGAAGCCTGATGCGTGGTGCTGGTACTGGAGGTATCAGCCTGGGAACACGCACCTCAGGGCTAGTGCGGGGAGCGGGAACAGGACGAGTCGGACTGGGCTGATGCCCTGGAAGCCTGATGCGTGGTGCTGGTACTGGAGGTATCAGCCTGGGAACACGCACCTCAGGGCTAGTGCGGGGAGCGGGAACAGGACGAATCGGACAGGGCTGACGCACTGGACCGTAGAGACGTACTGGCGGTCTCGAGCGCAGAACTGGCATCGCTCTTACTGGCTGAATGCCCACTTCCCCCTGGCAAATGCGGGGCACTGGTATTGCGCGTACCGGCCTAAAAATACTTGGCCTCGCCACAGTACCCATTACCCCGAAGCACGGGACCTATCCATTCACTGGTTGCCCAGAAAAGGTACGAGGATTTGGCCTGGGGCTCAATCCTCGCCCAGCCAAACTACCCATGTGCCCCCCCCAAAAAAATTATTGGGGCTGCCTCTCGGGCTTAAACGCCAGTCGTGTGCCCCGGTAGCGTTCCCGGTCCTCACCAGACTTCCTCCATGGGCCCTCTCCGGCCAGAATCTGCTCCCACGTCCATTTCTCCCGCCAGTCCATATCGAATTCCCCTTGCTCCTTACTCCGCTGCTTGGTCCATTTTAGGTGGGAGGTTCTGTAACGGTTGCCGTCGGGAATAGAGGACCAAAACGCAGCGGGTTGTATACTCATCTTCTTTTAATAGGAGAAAGAAGGAAAACCAAAACGTATACAAAAATCACAAAAATTATGAACGACGAAATACAGTCTTGTCAGGCATAGACAGCTAAACAAGCACAACCTCCCACAAATCACAAACACACCCTAATATATAGGACTCTCAATTAAAGGCAACTAGACAACACCTGCCTCCAATTGAGAGTCCACACCCCAATTAACTAAACATAGAAACAGACTAACTAGAAAGAACATAGAAATAGACTAACATAGAGCAGTGACCAAAAAACCCGGAAATAATAAATCAAACACCCTACTAATAAACCATCACCCCGAAACACATAAACAAAATACCCTCTGCCACGTCCTGACCAAACTACAATAGCAAATAATCTTTATACTGCTCAGGACGTGACGGAGATACTGTATTTCATTTGTAATACTTATTTTTTTATGTACTTTTTTTAATGTACAAACATGTTTTCATTTTGTCATTATGGGGTATTGTGTGTAGATGGGTGACAAAACAATGATATGTAATCCATTTGGAATTCAGGAAGCACAACGTGTAAAAAGTCAAGGGGTATGAATGTACAATATGAAGGCAATGTAAAGCTTCCAACTAGCTGTACAATTAATTATAAAGACATCCAGCAGAGATGCAAATATTGACAGACAAGAGAGAGACAGCACACTGGGGACAGATGTCAGTTCAATGACTAGTTTTGATTTACATTTAGTTGAGTTTTCAACTAACGTGAATTCAATAAAAAATGTCACCATGTCATTGTTTTGGGTGAAATAGATATGAAATGCCTTAACGTTGATGACTTTCTGCAAATCCAATCAGTTTGATTCAACGTCATCACATTGATTTGTCGTGTTGAAATGACGTGGAAACAACGTTGATTCCACCAGTTATTCCCCAGTGCGAGACAGGTAGACAGACAGACATTCAGGCACACACTTACACAGACATTAATTTAACATATTTGCACTTTTTCATAAAAGGGGGCAAAAAAATTATTTTAGGCGTTTGCCTTACTTTCAGCAATCCAATGCCAGATAGCCAGGAACATAGACAAGGAGGGGAGACAGGCCATGATTCATTCTAATGTCTGCTCCCTGTACAGATACAATACAGCCTCCCTCTGGCTACCTTCTCTGATGACAGGCCTAGAACAGCTGCCTTTCTCTTCTACTTCTGCCACAGTCCCAGTGGTTCACCACACATCCAGTCCTGATGGCAAGTAAATCAGCTGATGCTTTCTGCACCTTGAGAACACAGTCCAATGCTCTTTCCTCTCATTAACTACCCACGACATACAACACAGCCAGGAGACTGTGACAGAGGAACTGTTACACATACAGTTGAAGTCGGAAGTTTACATACACATGCTGACCAGACCGGACACGACGCGTGTGCAAGCGTCGCAAAATAAATGTAGAAATCCATGTTATTCAATTATTGCACACACCGTGCGCGCCAACAAGCGTCTGCGTTGCCAAGGGCTAAAATAGAACTCCTTTCTATTTCTGACGCAGAATAGAACAAATTACCTAGCAAGTGCAAGCTAACTAGCTAAATTGCCATACATGTTTAATGCTTTTCGACCTGTCCCCAAATTAATGTCATTGGTTCAGAGTTTGTTTTGATATTTTAACCTGCGTGTCGTAATCACGTTTGGTGTAGGGAGACAAAATAAATTGATGCACGATAGCGTACGATGGCGCACACGCGCGCAGCCGGTTTGGGTTCCGTGTTAGGTTGGAGTCATTAAAACTCGTTTTTCAACCACTCCACAAATTTCTTGTTAAACAAAGTATAATTTTGGCAAGTCGGTTAGGACATCTACTTTGTGTATGACACAAGTCATTTTTCCAACAATTGTTTACAGACAGATTATTTCACTTATAATTCACTGTATCACAATTCCAGTGGGTCAGAATTTTACATACACTAAGTTGACTGTGCCTTCAAACAGCTTGTAAAATTCCATAAAATGATGTCATGGCTTTATAAGCTTCTGATAGGCTAATTGAGATCATTTGAGTCAATTGGAGGTGTACCTGTGGATGTATTTCAAGGCCTATCTTCAAACTCAGTGCCTCTTTGCTTGACATCATGGGGTAATCAAAAGAAATCAGCCAAGACCTCAGAAAATAAATTGTAGACCTCCACAAGTCTGGTTCATCCTTGGGAGCAATTTCCAAACGCATGAAGGTACCACGTTCATCAGTACAAACAATAGTATGCAAGTATAAACACCATGCGACCACGCAGCCGTCATACCGCTCAGGAAGGAGACGCGTTCTGTCTGCCAGAGATGAACGTACTTTGGTGCGAAAAGTGCAAATCAATCCCAGAACAACAGCAAAGGACCTTGTGAAGATGCTGGAGGAAACAGGCACAAAAGTATCTATATCCACAGTAAAACGAGTCCTATATCGACATAACCTGAAAGGCCGCTCAGCAAGGAAGAAGCCAATGCTCCAAAACCGCCATTAAAAAAGCCAGACTACGGTTTGCAACTACACATGGGGACAAAGATCATACTTTTTGGAGAAATGTCCTCTGGTCTGATGAAACAAAAATAGAACTGGGTGGCCATAATGACCATTTTTATGTTTGGAGGAAAAAGGGGGAGGCTTGCAAGCTGAAGAACCCCATCCCAACCCTAAAGCACAGGGGTGGCAGCATCATGTTGTGGGGGTGCTTTGCTGCAGGAGGGACTGGTGCACTTCACAAAATAGATGGCATGATGAGGCAGGAAAATGATGTGGATATATTGAAGCAACATCTCAAGACATCAGTCAGGAAGTTAAAGCTTGGTCGCAAATGGGTCTTCCAAATGGACAATGACTCCAAGCATACTTCCAAAGTTGTGGCAAAATGGCTTAAGGACAACAAAGTCAAGGTATTGGAGTTGTCTTCACAAAGCCCTGACCTCAATCCTATAGAACATTGGTGGGCAGAACTGAAAAAGCGTGAGCGAGCAAGGAGGCTTACAAACCTGACTCAGTTATACCAGCTCTGTCAGGAGGAATGGGCCAAAATTCACCCAACTTATTGTGGGAAGCTTGTGGAAGGCTACCCAAAACGTTTGATCCAAGTTAAACAATTTAAAAGCAATGCCACCAAATACTAATTGAGTGTATGTAAACTTCTGACCCACTGTGAATGTGATGAAAGAAATAAAAGCTGAAATAAATCATTCTCTATTATTATTCTGACATTTCACATTCTTAAAATAAAGTGATGATAACTGACCTAAAACAGGGAATTTTTACTAGGATTAAATGTCAGGAATTGTGAAAAACTGAGTTGAAATGTATTTGGCTAAGGTGTATATAAACTTCTGACTTCAACTGTACAGTATGTGACCTGTTTCATGGGTTTGAGATGTTACCTCAAAAGGCCTTTGAATGTCAACTTCAGATGTAGACGCCTCTCTATCCCTTAAAATCCTGGTCCTGTTCAGTTGGGTGCATTGTAGCAAAAAAAATTGAAACAGATAATGAAAATATGTTTTCTTATTGGACGAGTTCAGGTAGTACCTCCCCATTTCACGTTTTCGACATACTGAACACGACCCTTGCATTGTTATGTCAATGGATTAATCCACATTCCGTGATCGGTTATGTGTATTGAGAACACATACATAGGTAAGACATAACTGTTGAACTTCAGAACAAAGTGTGTCTTGCTGACAGCATATTCCAGCACCTAACTCCTCTCTCGACTCAAGACACTTAAGGAGCTAGTGCTGAAAATCTTATTCACATCTGTTCATCTCCTGAAAACCACAGTAGACATTTTACAGTAAATACAGTTTGCCACAGAAAGTGAATAAAGAAAACCTTTCCATTTTCAACTTTAAATGAACAAACTCCATGGGGACAATATTTTCCCCTGAATTGATGGTCATTGGGTCCCATGAAAACTTCCTCTGAGTTAAACAAGTAATGAGTTTAAGAAAAAATTGCCTAGGAATGATCATAGCTCATCTCAATGTTATGCTAATTCCTGGAAAGGTTACTCCAGGTTTGTCTTGAATCTGACAGAAGAGGCTCTACCAAATACAAGTGTAATATGCTCCTTTGATTCCAGGCCTGGTCCAGAAATATTTCCTCCCTCCTAATCTCAGCACTCAGAACCAAATAAGCTAAGGCTGTCTCAAGAGACTACTCCCTCCAGTCCCTCCCTCTTTGAGGTTTGCAGATCTGAAGGAATCAAATAGGTGAAAGCAGAGGCTTTCCAGAGCAATGAAATGATTCTCTTGCTCCATAAGGTTGTGTGACAAATTGACAAGGCTTCCCCTTCCCCTATCGCTTCTGTAATTTGCTGAGCCTTCTGAGTTCCATATTGGATACAGCTGCTCTGCCACCTCTACGTTGATATTATAACCTAACATAGCAGGCATAGAAAGACTCTTGAGTGGAGTTCCTACTTCAGCTTTCATGGGATAATGCTGTATCCCTGAAAACCGGATGTTAGCCTTTTCTTGCAAGTCTGCAATGGCTGCTGTTATTATAAAAGGAGAATCAAACTATTATTCCTTTCATTTCTGAGGGCCCATCAATCAAAGTCAAAGGGACCTGCCGAAGAGCATTTAAACAACATTATTACATGTTTTCTGTTCAGATTTCCTATCACCTTTCGACAATGATAATGTGCCATGAACTCTATTCTTGTTCTTCTAATAAAACGTTGCCTTTCAGCCCCTGCTAAGTTTGGTGCCTTGAAGACAATAAAACAGCACTTTAACAGTCCTGCTTAGCAACCACTCCAGGGAGGGGTGGGGAAGAGCAAATCAGTGACAGTTTTAAACAAGCAAAGCATTTCTTATCTGTTTCTTCTCATCTTTGCTCTAATTCTGATCTTGTTGTTTAAGTAACAAAAAATGATCATTTGAAAGATGGGAACATGTGAACAAGGGTGTAGTTTTCAGATCCACAAATGCCTGTGATTGGATAGTTATGAGAGAGGTCTGGCAAAAGGGGGAGGAAAATTAGGGTTGCCAGCATTCTTCTCACTTAAAGCTGTAACTACCCAAAAAAAAGCACTCGTGCAGTCTGGGTTGGGTCTGCCTTGCTCGCTGCTTATTGGAAGTGTTCTCTGGCTACATGGTACAGTGATAACCTGGGCATTTCTCATCCTTTTTCCCCCGCTTTGTGCACAAGGAGAGCCCATGTCTTTCTTGTAGACATGATGAGCTTTGTGCATTCAAGGATTTGCCTTTTTCTGGTTGTCTCTGTGGCTCAGGTTTTGATTGTGAAATGCCAGGACGGAAACAGTGGTAAGTACATCCCTGCTTGTTTATTTTAACAATGAATTGCTGATTGGTATAGCATTAAGAGTGTGGCTGCTGGTTCCACGATGGGTTGAACTTTAAACATGAGCTTGTTGGATTAGGACTTGATATGATTTTTCTGTTGTTGAATTTGAACATTTATCTGTGAAGAGCCTCATTTGGTTCAAATTGTTGGATGTTAAGGTAGTTCTGGAGTGTGTTCTGCTAAATACAGATAACAATTAAACAATAAAACATAAAGCATAAATAATAATAGTGTATTACATTTGTAATGCACTTTTCATTATACAGAATAATTTCTAAGTGTTTTTTTTGTTACCAAATAGAAGAAGAAACATTTTTTATTGAATTGTATCTGTTTTTGCCAAAGTAGATAGCAAGGACATGACAAATTGAATTTTCACCTTTACCTTTTTTTGGGGGGGGAGGGGTCTTTTTTACATTCTAATGGATAGCAGCTGAGGACACAGTGAAGGCATGGAACATGTAAGATACATTTCTGTAAAGGATGATTGGCACAGACCTTAGCTTGCAGGATCTCAAAAATGAATTCCAGTTTTGGATGAGAATAACTAGAGTGTGGATTATCTTAAAGCGGCAAATCAGCTCTCAATCATATACTGTACTGTCCTGTATGGACATACAGTATGTCAGTGATTGCCAGTGATGTTACATGTTACTCTAAGGTGCCAGAAGAAAGCCCTGAAAGAGAAAATAAGTGCCAGAGGACTAACTTTATTCCTCATCTCTTGTTCATTAAGTGTTACCAGCAATCAGATTTTTTTTCTCTGCATTCTACATCTGCCTAAACTCTTTCAACACCATGCGTCTCAGATGCAACACAGCTTGCATTCTAATGCACAGTCATTGGAGCTCTCTATTGGTGGCCTACAGACTAGCGACCCAGCACTTAAAACCCCAGAGCTGAGTGTTAATGTTGTAGTGAGGTCATGTTTTTTTAATTGCTATGATGTCATGGAATATTGTTCATTGTATGATGTCATGAGGGGAAAACCATAAAGCAGGCTACTGAAAAGGACCTTTGTGGCCCCTGATTTCAGCTCTGTGAGCTGTCAAAACACTATGTTTGATTTGTAGCTTAAGCTCAATTGGAGTTTGTTTTCCAAGTACCCATAGATACTGTATATATTAGATTTTTTATTTGAAGTAATTCACCCAAAACATGACATCGGTGTAACCTAGATAGGGAGCCTCCTTGTGGTGGAATGAACAGGAACATTAAAATGCCTGTTTTACGTCTGTGCATGTATGAAGCATAATGATGTTCGACATGTCGGCACATTTGATGTTGAGTTAATTACTGTTATGACAATAATGTTGCTATAGAGCCATCTCTTCCATAGTATTTATTACTTTAGCTATTATAAGAATATATGGCCAACTATGAAGCCTGACAAGAGGGGAAAATAAATCCAATACTTGAAATACACCATATTTAAGTAGGGCCCCCGACCTAATGCCTCTTCAAAATGGACGATTGGAGATGACTCCTCCTCGGAGGAAAATTATGTTCCTCACATTTTATTTGATTTCAGAGCACTAGTCCCAGAGGGTCTATCGTTTTCCTCTCTGCTCTCGGTGGATGCCAGGGTTTCCATATTTGTCCATATGAAACAAGGCACTGAGCACTTGAACTCATGTTCCCACAGAACATTGACAAATTATGTCAGCCCAGGGAGAAGACCATGAAAAATGTATTCCTGTCAAAGCAGCGGAAAGTTTACTCAAATTCTTGCAACTAAGTCAAAAAGGAGTCAACTGCTTTTGAGTGGATGTTTTAGTTTATTGTTGAGTTTATTTAATTTTTACAGGGACAGTGCACATTAATCAACGTTTCAGTAAAAGTGCCGGTTTTAGCCAGCCGGCTAATTTTCAACCGCAGTCCCTGGGCAGGTTATTAAAAACAATTACAATATACACAATCATAGAACAGTGAGCACACGCAGAGTAACATAGGACAAGCAAGACATAGCATACAGACAGAGCAACATAGGACAAGCAAGATGTAGCATACAGACAGAGCAACATAGAACAAAAAGCAACAAGACAAAATCCATAAAAACAAAGTGTTTCCACACCTCACAAGCTACAGACAACATGGAAAGCGACAATACACAGCTAGGGATTATGTTCACAAATCTGATTGACCTTTAGCCATGTCTTCATGCATTTTGTGAAAGTGTGATATGTGGTGCAGTTATGTGTGTCTGATGGCAGTGTATTCCAGACATGGGACGCTCTCACAGAGAAAGCAGATTTACTAAAGGTGCTTTTCCTTAAGGGAACTATACAGTCACCTCTCATGGCAGACCTTGTGGATCTGCTGCCATATGTTTGGATTTTCTGTTTAACAAAAGTACTGAGTGGAGGGGGAGCTAGGCCATTTAGGATCTTGAATACAAGACATGCGTCGGTGTATTGCACCAGATTTTCCCAACTCAGGAGCTCATGCTTTCTGAGGATGTAACAGTGATGATGGATATTGGGCTTCCTATCGAGCACTTTGAGAGCCTGTTTGTAGACAGACTGAATAGGTTTTAATGTTGTATAGCAAGCTTGGGTCCAACTAGTCAACTAGTATATGGCTATGTTAAGTATAGAGAGTTGGTCAGTGTTAAATGGATTACAGTCTAAGTCACTTTACATCATTATGAGCAGGAAGGCATAGCCATCCTATTTTCCAAAGTGTTTGAGTCCTTAGAACGTCAGCAACAAATCCCTGTATTTAGAACTTTGTCATTTCAAGAACCCATCAAACTCTGTTTGACTACAGATGCTGTATCTTAATTTGGTCATACTGTTGTTGCAGGAATTTTCCTGCACAGCTAGAAATTAAAACTTGTAGTGCATTCAAGGTTTAAAAAAACTTCTAAAGTTTGCAATTTTTACTTAAAAATGTCAGACTTGATTTGCCCTAATGAAAAATGTATCAACCCCTCCAAAACATGTAAATTACATGAATTAAAAATAAAAAACTGAAAAGTGGTTTGTGCATGTGTATTCACCCCTTTCGCTATGAAGCCCCTAAATAAGATCTGGTGCAACCAATTACCTTCAGAAGTCACATAATTAGTTAAATAAAGTCCACCTGTGTACAATTTAATAGTCACATGATCTCAGTATATATACACCTGTTCTGAAAGGCCCCAGAGTCTGCAACACCACTAAGCAAGGGGCACCACCAAGTAAGCGGCATCATGAAGATCAAGGAGCTCTCCAAACAGGTCAGGGACAAAGTTGCGGAGAAGTACAGATCAGGGTTGGGTTATAAAAAAAATATCCAAAACTTTGAACATCCCACGGAGCACCATTAAATCCATCATATATATTTTTTTAAGAATATGGCACCACAACAAACCTGCCAAGAGAGGGCCGCCCACCAAAACTCATGGACCAGGCAAGGAGGGCATTAATCAGAGAGGCAACAAAGAGACCAAAGATAACCCTGAAGAAGCTACAATGCTCCACAGCGGAAATTGGAGTATCTGTCCATAGGACCACTTTAAGCCGTACACTCCACAGAGCTTGGCTTTACGGAAGAGTGGCCAGAAAAAAGCTGTTGCTTAAAGAAAAACATAAGGGGAGACTCATCAAACATATGAAAGAAGGTACTCTGGTCAGAGGAGACTAAAATTGGGCTTTTTGGCCATCAAGGAAAACACTATGTCTGGTGCAAACACAACACTTCTCATCACCCTGAGAACACCATCCCCACAGTGAAGCATGGTGGTGGCAGCATCATGCTGTGGGGATGTTTTTCATCAGCAGGGACAGGGAAACTGGTCAGAATTGAAGGAATGATGGATGGCGCTAAATACAGGGAAATTCTTGAGGGAAACCTGTTTCAGCCTTCCAGAGATTTGAGACTGGGACCGAGGTTCACCTTCCAGCAGGACAATGACCCTAAGCATACTGTTAAAGCAACACTCGAGTGGTTTAAGGGGAAACATTTAAATGTCTTGGAATGGCCTAGTCAAAGCCCAGACCTCAATCCAACTGAGAATCTGTGGTATGACTTAAAGATTGGGGTACACCAGCGGAACCCATCCAACTTGCAGGAGCTGGAGCAGTTTTGCCTTGAAAAATGGGCAGAAATCCCAGTGGCTAGATGTGTCAAGCTTATAGAGACTTAACCCAAGAGACTTGCAGCTGTAATTTCTGCAAAGGGTGGCTCTACAAAGTATTGACTTTGGGGGGGGTGAATAGTTATTCACGCTCAAGTTTTCAGTTTTTTGTATTATTTCTTGTTTGTTTCACAAAATAAAATATTTTGCATCTTCAAAGTGGTAGGCATGTTGTGTAAGTCAAATGATACAACCCCCCCCCAAAAAAAATCTAGTTTAATTTCAGGTTGTAAGGCAACAAAATAGGACAAGGGGGTGAATACTTTCTCAAGCCACTGTAATTATAATCCACGTAACACTTCACATTTCCTGTTTCTGCAGGATTATTTTCCTGTTGTGTGAAACTGACTTAAATTAAGATCTGTGTATTGAAATTATATAAAGATTTTATGAAAAATAAAGTCTCTAATGTGGTGACAGCAATGAGCTGCTGGACATTTTGAGGTGTTACTGAGATAAACTCTAGACACACCCAATGATTCATTGTGCTCATTTGCACATTTAAAGGCTCTTTGTCAAAAGTGTAAATCTATTGTAGAATATTCCAAGATTTGTTTTCAGTTTAGTAAGCATATATGACCTCATCTCTAATATGCAGTGTGACTGGGTTTAATTTAGATTTTATATGGAGAAAATGGCAACTTGAAATTGGGTGTGGTTGAATGTTGTTGAAAGTGAGTATTTGGAATATAACAGTAATATTTATCTGTTCTGGAAAAAAAGACTGTAACCATGAAGAGGAAGATAGTGGAGGGTATTAAAGTAAAAACAAATTAAACTGGCTAGATTTCTGAGATGAGGGAGAGACTTTGAAGGAATTTGGGAGAGTTCAAGATGAACCTTTGAAGGCTGGAAACATGTTTAGAGTGAATGTTTGAAATCCAAATGTTAAGTTGAGTTTTACAGTTTAGATGAATGTCATACTGTATGTGTATGCGCTTGTTGTAAGTTTGCTTGCTGAAGGGTCTCAAACTCTTGTGACAAACGAGTGGTCAAAACTTGGCACACACATACAAACAAAACACACCATCGTTCCTCTGACAGGTAGATCTTTACTGGCACAATACAAGTTGTCCTGTAAGTCTTTTTCTGAGTATATACTGTGCAAGGATCACTGTCCCAAGTAACCAAAAGCAGCAGTTCGTGACCAGCAGTAGAGCTGTGAGAAACCATTCAAGAATATGTTAGTGTGTGAACACTCCCCCTCCCAAAGGGCAGACTGATACGCCTGCAAACATTTTCAAAGATGGCCACTTAACACTGTAAGTCAAAGGGACTTCACTTTTTACATTAAACCATTTTAACCCTTGTGGAACCTTCTTTTTATTTACTTATAAATGTCTTTATACTAGATTTAGTGATTTTTTTTGTTAACTTTTTGGTATTTATTTAGGACAAATGCCAAAGAGCCTGATAAATTTCTCCCTCTCTCTCTGTGGGTAATTTGCAACAGGCAAACAACGCTGATATTCTGAATCAAGAAACCTATACCGTATGAGGTAACTTTGACTCGCAAATCGGTTCCAGGTGCTATTGCCACATCAGTTACATTGCATCAAATGGACGATTTTCTCAGCAAACACTAAATGTCCAAACTTGAATTCAACCAGGTCCACCAGACACGACACTGATTAGAACCATGTGCTGCATTTTTGCCATATGACTTGATTACATGCATCTTTTCTTCCCCGTGTTGGACAAAAAACAAATCCAGATTGTACTTTGTGGGATACATCTCAACCAGAGTGCCAGATATCCTTGTTTTATCAACTGCCTGGCATGATAGTCCATGGCATTGAACCTGGATGACTCAGTGGCTCCACAGACTGACGGAGCAGATAGATTTTTAATGCAGCTCGTGCCCAAGAGGCCACTACTTAAAAAACCAAATGACGGCAGTCAGCAAACGGTGGAGTGGAGGGGGGATGATTTCCAGATGTTAAAATAGTTGCTTTGGCAGTATTTGGAAAGTATTAAAACAAGCATTGGCTGAAAGGAGGGAGGCTGGGGAGGAAGTTATAGAGCTGATGCAAGATGTGGTGTGTCAGGGAATGGCTTGGGGCCTGGGGGATGTGGAAAATGTGGATATGTGGGTTCATTGCTTAAGGGAGAGAGCCCCCTCTCCTCTTTCCAGCCCCCAAGCCTCCACTGTTTTAAAGTGAGAAATCATCATTTTTGCACATGTTGCGTCAGCTCTGAAAGGCACTTCGTTCTCAATCGTCTCTGTGATCCATTCAACAACCTGTCCAGACAAGATGGTCTGTTAGCACCTGCTTCGTTCAAGAACACAAACTGGCTGGCAAATGGTGTGCGTCTGTCGTTTTGAGTTGCCTTTGCAGGTTTTGAATGTTTATACAGCTGGTTGTATTTTGTCGGAGGAGATCAGGAGAGGTGTCTGCCCTCTGGAGTTGATCCACTGGAGGTTGGCAGTCTTAAATATACTGTTCTCTTCCGCTAAGCGTGTTCTCTATTTGTCCCCTGGTGACCATTTCAAAGTCTGCATAATTGGTTTAAATTGTCCAATTTCATGATATGTTATGTCACATTATGGGAGGTTCTGCCATGCAGGTTCAACAGTATTTGTTAAGCTGTGCTTCGTTGAGCTTGCCTGGCATAATGAAACCAATAGAATAGTCCCAAAAGTGCCCATCTGGCACTCAGGCAGAAGTCAAATATTTTAGACACTATTTGAACCCAGGTCTGCAGCACAACTAAACATACACTTTCCTGAATTGATCAGTGCAATTATTAAACCTTGTTGATATACAATTATACTCATTAGATACTGACTGTATGACATTAGAAGTGGTTTCCTATAGGTTCTTGTCTGTACTGTGCCTTCTGTGGGCCATGTGCTGCCCGATGTTTGAGTACATGCGGCCTGCACAAACCTAAATTCTAGGCTTGATTCTGTGGTTAAGGTCTATGGTTGCTGCCTGCAAAGACTAGTAGGTGGCAATGGTCATGGTGGTCATGTTTAGGTTCCATGCTCTTGTTGTGTAGAAAACTTAATTGACAGCTGACTGGGGTTAGAGGTAGGTTCCTTCCATGTGCATGGTCCTCCTCTCTTGTGTCAACATGGAACAGTTTTAAATCGGTGGAGGCTGCTGAGGGGAGGTCGGCTCATAATAATGGCTTGAACGGCGTGAACGGAATGGCATCAGACACATTGAAAACATGTTTGCGACCATTCCACTTATTCCACTCCAGGCATTACCACGAGCCCGTCTTCCCCAATTAAGTTTCCACCAACCTCCTCTGTTTTAAACATATCACACATAAGGAAACCACATTTGACTCCATTCGATTCATTCCATTCCAGCCATTACAATGAGCCCATCCTCCTATAGCTCCTCCCACCAGCCTCTGCAGTGTACATACCCAGAAGAACATCTAGTGGCTCAGTCAGGTGCATGACACAGTATATGACTAAGGAATGGAAGTCGAATGGAAGTCAGACAGTCTAATATGTGTTAGCTCCCTATAAACTCAGCTTGTCCCCCATGTTTGCTCAATATTTGAGTATTAATTTTATTGGCCTAAACAACTCCATTCAACTATTTAAATCGGGTGCCAGTTGCTCGTCTGTTTTCTTGCCTATGTAGGGCATGATCTAATTTTTTCACAGGTGAAAGTTTACGGGCTCAAGTGAAAAGGGTTCCAATGTTGTCAGTTAGCATGGCAAATATATGACCCTTCCATGAGTAGTTCAGATTCTTCAATTACTTGAATGATTTTCACTGAAGCACTATTATGTTGGCTAATTTGCTAATGTGGACATCAAATGTAAACTCTGTTTGCATGACTTTGAGGCCCAAAGAGCTATATAGACAACATAATTAGTGTCGGGTCGATACCAGTATCGCAATCAATTTCGTGGCAAGGAAGCAAAACATGAAGAGCATTTAACTGAAACCCCACCTCTTTAAGGAATACCTGGGATAGGATAAAGTAATCATTCTTAATTTTATCACTTGTTGCTGAGATATAGGTCAAATTAAGATCCTACATCTGTAATGATGCACATGTGCAGATGCACAAACACACACTCACTCATACAAGGCATGAGATATCATTCTATGGGGAGATGGTGTATCAGATATACATGTGTATCAGATCTCCAAAGACTCAATAATAAGGGAATTTAGATTCTGCAAAACTACACAGCAATTTAAATTAAATAAACATGATTCAACACCAGGAGTGTTAAAGGCGCTACATGTAAAATGTCTCACCCATGTGGAAGCTAGGTGAATTGCAACAACACTAAAGCTAAATATATACAACTCTCCTCCGTCCCACGCATCCAATTTCCCAGCATTAGAGAGGAAAGGTTAGTGCTATCCGACATCCCAAGGACCCCAGATAGCACGGACCATCTTGATGGTGGGAAAAGTATCACCTTTTCATACTTGAACAAAAGTAAAATACCTTAATAGAAAATGACTCAAGTAAAAGTCACCCAGTAAAATACTACTTTAGTAAAAGTCTAAAAGTATTATGTTTAAAATATACTTAAGTATCAAATGTGAATGTAATTTCTAAAGTATACTTAAGTATCAAAAGTAAAAGTATATATCATTTCAAATTCCTTATATTAAGCAAACCAGGCAGCACGATTTTCTTGTTTTTAAATTGACAGATAGTCAGGGGCACACTCCAACACTCAGACATAATTTACAAATTCAGCATTTGTGTTAGTGAGTCCACCAGAACAGATGCAGTAGGGATGATCAGATGTGTGAATTTAACCAGTTTCCTGCCCTGCTAAGCATTCAAAATGTAAAGAGTACTGTTGGGTGTCAGGGAAAATGTATGGAGTAGAAAGTACATCATTTTCTTTAGGAATGTAATGGAATAAAAGTTGTACAAAATATAAAAAGTAAAGTACAGATACCGCCCCCAAAAAACAACTTTAAAGTATTTTAAAGTAGTACTTTAAAGTATTTTTACGTAAGTACTTTAAACCACTGGTAATTGACGGTTCGATATTAGTCCTGTATTGACACTGTGCCTGTTTGATGGTCATCAGAGGGCATAGCCGGATTTCTTATAAGCTTCCGGGTTAGAGTCCGCTCCTTGAAAGCGGCAGCTCTAGCCTTTAGCTCAGTGCGAATGCCTGTAATCCATGGCTTCTGGTTGGGGTATGTACGTACGGTCACTGTAGGGACGACGTCATCGATGCACTTATTGATAAAGCCAATGACTGATGTGGTGTACTCCTCATTGCTTCGGAAGAATATTCCAGTCTGTGCTTGCAAAACAGTCCTGTAGCTTAGCATTTGCTTCATCTGACCACTTTTTTATTGACCGACTCACTGGTGCTTCCTGCTTTAATTTTTGCTTGTCAGGAGGAATCAGGAGGATACAATTATGGCCAGAGCTTTGTACACATCTCTGTGTGTGGAGTAAAGGTGGTGTAGAGTTTTTTATCTCTGGTTGCACATTTAACATGCTGATAGAAATTTGGTAAAACAGATTTAAGTTTCCCTGCAAAGTCCCCGGCAACTGGGAGCGCCGCCTCTGGATGAGCAATTTCCTGTTTGCTTATGGCGAAATATAGCACATTGAGTGTGGTCTTAGTGCCAGCATCGGTCTGTGGTGGTAAGTAGACATCTATGAAGAATACAGATGAAAACTCTCTACAGTGGTTGCTCAACTAAAAGTTTTGCGAGTATGCTGCGGTACTTAGAGGTAATTTGTGGTTTAGTACGGTACCCTGCGTCACCACTTCATCGCTCCAGACCAGCGCAAGGGGGAGTTAGAGCACTGATTATGCTTTTGGGGCCTACTGTGTCTTTAACTGACAATGTATGGGCGACATAAACCTAAATAGAAACTGATAACTGTGCACAACTTCAGTATTATGTAGCTCACACCCGACCAGTCATGTTGTACACCGCCTGAGTGGCGCAAGGGTCTAAGAGACTGCATAGCAGTGCAAGCTGTGTTGCTGCAGATGCTAGTTCAATACCTGTGCTGACCTCAACTGGGAGACCCATGAGATGACTGTAGGTTTTTGGTTTCCCTCCCTCTAAAAACAAAAGTAAATCATTCTAAATAATAAACTGGCTTTATTTATTTACAAGTTAGTAACAATGTCTCACCCCATGTTCAAGAATGGGCTTTTTCTCGCTAATTTTACGTTATTTGAAAAGAAAATCATCTCCAAAATATATATATTTTTAAACAAAGCAATAATTATTATTATTATTATTATTAATTTAGAATTATATAAAAGCCCCTTGTAAATTCTCACAGATATATTATTAACCCTGTTATTAGCAGGACAATATATATTGGTCATGGCGCACAATGGGATTGCCTTGCAGTTCTCCAGCTGTATCCACTGAAAGTGAGCAAGGTTCAAGGCGTGAGGGCAGGGGGCACGGGATGGGCCGCAGAGCCGCGCACAGAAGACTGACCTAGCCCATGGGGAAAGGGAGGAGGAGGAAAGGAAAAGGGGGGTGGACCCCCACCCCGCCACACTGGGTAGCCAGGGGTGAAAATCTGATATTAACTTTGGAGGGGACAATTACATGAAATTTTCTCAAGAGCAATTCCTGAGGGGGACACCAAAAGTAGTGCTGTAACACATAGCCTACGTTGTAATATGGTAAATGTATATTGAGGAACCAAAGAAATAAGGTTTTTGCCGTACTCCTAACTACCGGTACCCAAAACCACACAACTAATCACAACAGCAATACCATTGCCTTTAACAAATCTTAGTTCAGTCACCAGTTTAAGTTGAGAGTGGGGGTATCCATGGCATTTTCCAATTATGTTAATATTTTACAAGTCAAAAAAATGGAGAACCTTTCATAATGTTGGCAAACAAAGACTCAACAAACTTACCTGAGACTCCCTGTCTCTGCCAGTCTGTCCCTGCATATCTGTCCCCAACTCTGCTGTCTGTGTGCCATATGTTTCCTGCTCTGCCTAATGACATCATTGTGAAACATTTCCATTAGCATTTCACTTCTTTCTTATGAACATTTTATCAACTAGTCTTTGAGATATTAGGCTACTAGGGTTCTTACTTTGCGTTTTGGTGTACTGAAAAATACTCTGATGTCCGTCTTTTTTCTGCCATTTTTCTACATGGCTGGCTACACACACACAGTGTGTAGGTTATTTACAGTAGGAGATGGGCTTCTATCATCTTATCTTTTATCATTCTATATGGGCTTCGATCTAAAAGGTAGCTAGCAAATGTGAAACGGATTGCAGTGACAAGAGTTGACAGCTGTATGAGTTCACCATTTACACAACATATGCTGCAACCTTTTGTAATTTTAATCGTTTGTTTCATATTGCCTGGCTTCCAACAATAGCTGAATTTGCAAAGCTAGCGAGCACCAATTCCGTTTCAGTGGTGTTTGCTATAATCTTTGCTACCCGGGTTTAATAAAGGTGAAATAAAATAAATAAATAAAAGTTCCCTTGCGACAATTTAGCTTTTGCAACGAGACCATTAAATATATTTAAGACAATGGTAGAAGAGGGTGTATTCTGTTCAGTTTGGACTTTATCGCTAACCTTATCACAGGGACTTTGAAGCACTAACTTACATCTGCGTGCTGATCTTGGAATAAATTGACGATAGCAAAGATTCCGTCTTTGACGACGCCACATAAATGGAATAGGTACTAGCTAGCTTAATAGTTCATATTTGCGCGCTAGCTCTGCAAATTCAGCTAGTGTGTGTATGAACCCTACCAACATAAAACAAAACATTGCTATGGTGCGATTGACTGGATTAACCTCCCGTCAGTTACGTGCATTGAGTGCCTTTCAGACAGTAGATACGAACCCTCTGTTACCTTGCCAACTAAGGAACTGGCAGTGGATCAAACCATTGTGAGGCAAAGGGTGGGGGGGTCACAATCTTTTGAAACTTAAAAACGCGCTATTAAGTGTCTATAATCAGCACAATTGCTTTCATTGCATATTATTAATATTATTTAAATTACATAGTGTTTACAGTGATATATGGGGGGGACAAATCATATTTTTCCCAGGATGGGGGGGTTGTGTCCCCCCAGTCCCCCCTGGGATTTCCGCCCCTGTGGGTAGCACAGAGCAACACTTTAAGGGGCATTGCACTAAGAATGGCGCTGACTAGGGAAACATTCCCTCTGTTTTTATTGCCAATCTGCATGTTAAAACTAAAACAATGTAACTAATGATGGCATCTTTATGCTTTCGTTAATAAAATAATGATAGAAATACTCTTTCAAAAGGCCGATGTTTATTTAGTTATGGATCCATAACGAAGTACTATGGGATTAAAGTCTCCCGCATGACACAGGGATTCTTTAGCTAAATAGCCAAGTACTGTAGTCTACTCCCGACAGTCACGTTGTACAGCGCCATATCTTCCATTCCATCCTAATGGAAACCCAGAGGGTTTTTTGTATTTCTTGAAATAGATACACCATAATATTAATCAAATTAATTAAGCAAGCTTTCTTAAAATCAGTCCCATATACTATGTTCTTACAAAAAAATTCTCTAGTACAGCAACTATTGAAGGCTATCAAATTCTTCTCAAAGATGCCCTCTGGTGGTTGAACTAGCACTAACTAGCATTAATGGTACCATTGGTTGGCACTTACATAACGTGCCATAGAATTCTGCGGCACCACGCAAGCTATGTTGCAGTACGTTGCAACTTTTAAAGGACGAACCACTGTAGGTAGATAGTGTGGTCTACAGCTTATCACGAGATACTCTACCTCAGGCAAGCAAAACCTTGAGACTTCCTTAGATATTGTGCACCAGCTGTTGTTTACATATATGCATAGTCCGCCACCCCTTGTCTTACCAGACGCCGCTGTTCTATCCTGCCAATACAGCGTATAACCAGCCAGCTGTATGTTGATAATGTCGTCGTTCAGCCACGACTCCATGAAGTATAAGATATTACAGTTTTTAATGTCCCATTGGTAGTTTAATCTTCCTCGTCGGTCGTCTATTTTATTTTTCAAGAATTGCACATTAGCTAGTAGAACGGAGGGCAGAGGGGGTTTATTCCATCGCCTACGAATTCTTAGGAGGCAGCCCGACCTCTGTCTTCTTTTTCTCTGTCGTCTCTTCAGGCAAATGACGGGGGATTTGGGCCTGTTCCCGGGAAAGCAGTATGTTGTTCACATCGGGCTCGTCGAACTCGTTAAAGGAAGAAAAAGCTGTTCGCTGTTCTGATGTCCAGAAGTTATTTTTGGTCATAAGAGATGGTAGCAGCAACATAACGTATAAAATAAGTTACAAAATAAGTTACAAACAACAAAAAAAACGAACATAAAAACACAATCAGTTAGGAGCACGGCGTCGTCTTCCCTCATCTTTGTCATTATAGCATCCGTGACAGAAATGGCAGCGCCATTGAAGTTATCTCTATTTTAAAGAAGTCAATTTTCCAGTTGGACATGACTCCAACAGAGTCACCAGGAGAGATCAGCCAATGAAGTTGGAAGCCCCACCGAGATGACTACATTAAAATGGTAGAAGCCTTTTGGCCACTAGAGGCCTCTATCATTCTCTATTCGCTTGCCCCAGTATGCCATTGTTAGTTGTGCTCGAGGAGTAGATGACCACACATTATAGTGATGCAAATGTAAGTGAGGGAAGGTGCAGTTGTGAAACAGAAATGTGCATTTTTGATTATGATTTTGTATTGGCACAAAAAGTTATTGTGAAACACTATCATTCCACTATTACTGGAGATATATTATGGACGTTTTCTGAAATTACAATGCTAAAATTCTATCTATGTATCTCCTATAAAATCAACACTTTCTTAGTGTTTATATTGGTCTAGGTGTTATGAAATATACATTTTAGCTGTGTTCATATTTGAAATCAACACTAAGCAGTGTTGTGCTCTTAACACTCATGTACTTTCTTACAGTGTTAATCCATATACCAATGACACTTTTCAGTGTTGTGAGTTGTAACTCTCAGGGTGTTGGGAAATGAAACTTTATAGCAGTATTTTGGGGGGATGTTGTTTTAACACTATATGATGAAAACTGAATTTGCATATTTCACAGGGTGCCTTTTCTTTCCGAGTGAATTGTAGAGTTACCACTCATGGCTGTATTTGTTAGTGACAGAGACATGATTTTGGAATTCTTATGTCTTTCACCAAATGCTATCATTAAACTATAACTTGATGATACCTACACCAGGTCTTACTTTGATTGACTAAATTATATGTAAAACAGTGGTGTTAGTAAACTACTGGTTTACAGGCCACATCAGGCCTGCAAGTTACATTATGCTGCTGTGTAATTCCAACTGGAATCCACCCAGAGTTAGGATATCCAACAGTTGGAAGTTCTTTTCACCTGCAACATGCATTCAGAAAGTTGATAAGAAGACCTAAACCATTTAAACTGGAACAACCATTTCAGTAATGGGCACAATATATTTAACTAACTGTTTGGATTAGTTTAGAAAATGTATGTTATTTATTTTTGTGTTGCATAACCAATCAATCAATTTACATGCAAAAACACAGATATCCCCCCACCAAATACATACAATACAGTGGAGCATGTTGGGGAATATGATAATGATGGGAGTTGTTTTGATGGGACTGTTTTACTTTCCAAAGTGTAAAACAATAACTCTGGTTATTAAAACCAACACTTGGTGTTATTTTACACCAAAGAGTGTTAATTTCACTAGAAATGTTACACAACAAAATCAACACTGACCAGTTTAGCATGCTGCCAGTTTGAATCTGGGTAGTTCTTGGTGGACGTTTCATAGCCGTTTTAAAGCAAATTTCCTGCAATTGTACACATATTGCCATGGGGCAGAGAGAAAAAAATGCAGTTTTAGAGCTAATTTCCTGCTATTCCACACATTTTGCCATGAGGATGAGAGAACATTTGGCCGTTTTACAGCTAATTTCCTGTAATTCTCTATATATATATTTTGCCATGGCTTATGATGTGTTCATATGCTATCTGGGAAGGGGGGGTACTTTTTTGCACAATGTACGACTGTTTTGTCAGACAGTCACAAACCGATGTCCATTCATCTCCCAACAAGCAGACTACACAGTAAGCCAGACCAATGTGAATGTCTGGCCATGGAAATGTCTGCAAGTTTCACTGTGAGTCATGGGTACTAGGAAACTAAACTGGATGATTTCACCAGAGTTGCTATGATTTGAAAGAGCCGGGCTGTTAACTGATACATTTGGTTTGTTTAATAACTTTGAAAACCTCACAGGCTGTGTTGCCTTTTCTTATGCAGAGATGTCATATTATAACTACTTTATATGACATGTTATGCATTAGATGTGACATTTAACCACATGACATAGACTTATTAACCTATACACAACAGCTATTAAGAAAGATTGATGGCTGTTTTCAGCGATCAAACATCTGAAAGCAGTCTTTTACTGGCAAAAAAAAAAGACTCAGTGAGTGAAGTATTATTGAGTGCAGCTTTTGGATGATTGCTGTAAATATGTGCGGTACACAAAGCAATTCCACATGTGTTTTCTGTGGGGAACAATTGCTTGCAAAATTGCCTCGTAATTGCCATCGTGAAAAGACAAACTATTTACATTTTCCGTTCAAGCTTTGCTTAATAGGCCGTGGATGATCTCTAGTTAACACAGCATCTACACAACCGTACAGTGTTTCTGGCTCCAGTCATTCAAATCTTTATTTACCCACCCAGACTCAGGGAGGCCACTAAAGTAGTTGATATCTGGTTTTAATGGTTTTATCTGACTGAAGACATGGCCATGCTGTCTTTTCCATCCCCAGTTATGTGTGTTGGCAGGTTATTAAGGTGTGTGTGTGTGTGTGTTTGGTTTTACTATCCTTGTGGGGACCATAAGTCCTCACAAGGATAGTAATACAAGGAACATTCAGACATTTTGCTGGTTCCCACAAGGAAAAAGGCTATTTTAGGTTTAGGGGTTAGGTGTAGGGTTACAATTAGGGTTAAGGCTACAATTAGGGTTAGGGTATTAGGGTAAGGGTTAAGACATAGGGTTGAGTTTAGGGTTAGGAGTTCAGGTTAGGGTTAGGGGTTCGGGTTATGGTTATGGTTAAGGTTAAGTTTAGGGTTAGGTTGAGGGTTAAGGTTTAGGGTAAGGGGTTAGGGAAAATAGCATTTTAAATGGGAATCAATTGTTAAGTCCCTACAAAGATAGTAAAACATATGTGTGTGCGTGTGTGTGTGGTTTTACTACTCTTGTGTGGACCAGAAGTCCTAAGGTTAGGTTTAGGGTTGGGTTGGGTTTGGGGGCGGGGGCTGTGCTTGTGTGTGCATCCATGCGTGCGTGGATATGTGGTGGGATAGCTCTGTGTGGCACATTTTATCCAGGGCAGATTCCTTCTCTCTCAGCCCAGTCTCCTCCCCACAGATTGGGCTAGCTCCATCACAGGAAGCCCTGTCACAGCGGAATTTCTTCTGGAAGAGTTCCGTGTTTGCTCTCAGGGATGGGGCTATTCATATCCACAGTCGTTTATCCCCCTGTAAAACCTTGGCGAGATAAAGGAAACGTTTATTTTGGGTCTACGTCTCTAGGGGATATTGTGTACGAGGACACATGGTAATGCAGATATGTGTCAAGAGGATGTATTACTTAGATTCTATAATCTAGAGTTCAAGCATTCTGTTTGATTTAAGCATACCATTTGAAGCATGATATTATGGGCATACCAATCATGTTGTTTTGATTGCAACAATGTCAATGCTATTGTGAGTGGGTGAGTCAACCATTTTGGTGTATAAACTGTACCTCAGCATCAATAGGATTTATGACTGGTTATCCATGTAATTAGGTCTATTTCTAAAAGGAGATATGGATGAACTCTCCCTTTAAAACTGAAGAACATACTTGTTTCCTAATGGGAAAAGGTCCACCCTACTCTGAATTCAGAGCAGACATTTTAGAACTGTTGAAGCTCACACAGCTGCTGATGACATATTCAGAAAATATGCAATGGCTGCTGATAGAAGGGAGGAGCCACAGCAAACAAACTGGAGACAACTTGCCAAGAATGAATTCAAAGTTTGGCAGTAATACATTATATTGAGAGGGTGGTTCACTTAAGAAAGTGGCTGAATATATTGATTGATTGAATGCAAACTTTACAGTTAAGAATAGTTTTTTACTTTTCATAAGAGGAGAGGAAAAGAGACGTTTCCTGGCCTCCTTTGAGGCAGTTCTCTTTAAGTGAGTATGTTTGGAATGTAACTTTCATGTCGCTTTTTTACCTTACTTTCACTATCAAGAGGTCAGTAGAACATATAGTTTAAAATGTTCCACCCACAGGTCTCACTCATCCATCCTAGAACTCAATGCCATTGTGTTTGTGATGTGACGTCAACATTTAAATTATGACTTGATTTGCTCTCAAAACATGAAATTCTATTAAATCCTTATTTTATGTATTATGTATTTCTTGAGGCTGACTCTAGTCAACATTTTGGGTCTCACTACTGGAAAGTGAGAACATGTACTACATCTTTATGCTATGTAGGATACTGCAATTACAGAATCCGTTCAAGTATTGTTTTAATCCAAAAGTAATGTAAGCACCAAGTGTGTGCTAGTATTTCAAAGAGAGCAATTTGGAGTCAACTCTGTATCTATAATAACATTATTTTGACTGCTCTAGATCTGTCTCCACATTTAACAGAGATATACTGTAGGACACCGTAAACTTGAAGGGGTCCATTTACTAATAAAGTGAAAACCATACATTATGTCACTCCCCCACCCCAGGCTTTAGTTTGAGTGATGTCACCGGAGGCAAGGGGGGCTATCCCTAGATAAAGGGTTGTTGTTCTTGCAAACTGCCTTCTATCTCTTCTTCCTTCTTCCTCCATGAGTTTTGGTCAGAATTCCTACACAACATATTCCCCAGTGTTAAATGAACACTGAAAATGTGGACCCGTATAGACACTGAACAGTGTTGAATTAACACACTGCTTACTGCAAACCTTCATTTGCATATTTCCTAGAGTGCTTTGCCTTTCGAGTGAATTGTAGAGTGACTGAATTTGTTAGTGACAGAGAAATGCTTTTTTCATACATCCATTTTCAGTCCTAAGTGAATATGTTATCATTAAAATGTTATTATAATTATAAAATGTGATATACTGGACTGTTTGGATGACTCAACAGCTAGGTTGCAGACAATGGGTCACTTAGTTGGGTCGTTTTTTAATGCTGGGTTATTGAGATATGACCAAGCGGGTCAGCTCAGAAGACCAGATGTTTGGCTTAGTAGGGGCCTCGATATCGGTAAATATATTTTTGTCGAGCCGTGAAAGTAAATGTCATTCTGATTCATCTGTCAGTAGAATTGTTATCACATGTTACGGCTGAATTTCGTAGCTTCAATAAAGCTTACAGTAGTGTATGAGTTCCTTAAAAGCCTATACAGATTCCAATTTGAAATCCCTCATGGGATAGTAACCACTTTGGTGTAATATTTAAATAATAATGGTAATTCAGTATTTTTGTATTAAAGTATGTAATTTTCAATAATATTCAAGGAAACATTTACATAGGTGTGTATGAACCTAACATAATCAACAGTAATTACATTTACTCTCACGGGTGGCCAAAAATAACTAAAACCACTCTCGTAATAAGCCCCACCTCCTGAAAATAACCTATGGATTACATAAATAAGACCTAGCTGCTTGGTCAACCCAGCATGAAAGTGAGCAAAACCCCAATTGATGGTTAAATGAACCAACATTTGGGTAATCCGAACAACTCAACATGTCGGGTTATTCATGCAATCTGTCAAATTATGATGTCTTGCAAAGTGATGTGTAATTCCTATTGAAATCCAGCCAGAGAGAGGATATCCAATCTTTGTCATTTTTAATCACCCGCAACCTGCATTCAGAAAGACTGCCAGCATTGAGAAGACTGAAATAGGAGACTAGCTAAAGCATCTAAACTGGAACACCATTTCAGTAACGGATGCAATAAGTCCAAGTAACATATTGGATTAGTTTAGAAAATGTATGTCATTTAGATTGGAGAAGCATAGATTAATGAATCAGTCAATGTAAATCCCAAAACATAGATATTGAAACAAACAATTCTTAAAAATCAACCTGCAATAGAGCATGCTGTGAAATATGATGGGTGTGGTTTTGGTTCAACTGTTGTTATTAACACCACCACTGGGGTTATTTCACACCAATGAGTGTTAATTAAACACAGAGTTATTAATTGTTATGTTTAGAGTGTAGGCCTTTAAAATAAGGCCTTATGAAATACGCATCGCATTGTGTTCAATAATAACATTTTAATGATGACATATTCGCTCAGGATCTCACTTGGTGAAGTTCATAGGACTGAAAATGGAGGAATGCAAATACAATCATTGGTAGTAACTCTGCAATTCACTCGAAAGGCAAGACACTAGGAAATAAGGCTTTACACCAAGCAGTGTGTTAATTTAACACTATTCCAGTGTCTTTACAGGTACACACTTTCAGTGTTAATTTAATGAATGAATCGTGTTGATTTAACACTGGAGAATTTGCTGTGAACAAAAAGCATTCCCATTCATTCCTAGACTGTGCCTGACTAAAGTGCATGACTGAAGTGCATGAACGTGCATGACTAAAGTACGCAAATCTGCGGCGCAGTCGTGAGATGTAAATATTTAGACCACATCTTTGCCTTGCCCTAGGCTGTTCTGAGCAACACACTGTAATGTAAGTCAGTGTCATTGCAAACCAGCTGCATCAGCTCTGCTAGCTTTCAGACCTATCAAACAAAGAGAGATGGAATGGAAAAGGGGGAGAGAAAGAGAGAGCGAGACCAAGATAATTAGCATTACAAGGAAACACCAGGCAAGGATGTTTCCCTCGCTAGGGACAGAATATGGCATTATTTAATTATTACGCCTAGAGGTCAAATGAAAGGTGGTGGCAGTATATCTTCAATAGCCCAGGGATGTTTCCCATGACATATATACGATGCCACATAAAACAGCTCGAAGTCTGTCCCTCCAAAAATAATGATTATGATCGAACATGTGATTTCATCTTTCGACTGGAGTTTAGCTTATTCAAGGTTTAAGAAGTATAGCCACATAGAAGTCCAGCTTGAGTACATTCTCTGCAGTTGTAGTTCTCTGTTCCAGAGAAGGACAATTATGAATCCATACAGAAACTTAGACATCTCTGAAAACAAATCAAGTCCTTTGAAAAAGTAAAAAAAACCTCTGATTTGTTGTCTGCTTTGTGTTATGCATAACGAGGGTTTGAGGTCAGCTGGAGCAGCATTACCACTGTAAAAACCTATGATTGGTTTTATCCCAAGCATCAATTAGATGCTAATTACACAGTAATTACTATGTTCTTAGTTCAGGGAGGCCAATGATCTGAAAAGCCCTATTGTAGAAGTAGGCCTAATCGAAGACAGGCGAGCAGTAGGCGAGCAGTTTTCTTGAGGGATGAGTTGCAAGAGCTGCTGCTCTGTTATAAACACGCTGGTGATTGTTTACCTTTCCTAGTGGATATTGCCACTGATGTTTCTGGGTAGCATGTGAGCCATTTTGTTTGGTGTCAGTTGACATATTATATCCTAGGAGGCGGGACATTGACTGACAGGTTTTCTTAGCCATTCAGTGTGATTGTGTCATTTAGAGTGATATCACCCTCAGCCTGACTACATGGTGCTGGTAGTGCATATTCATTATATTTATTTTTTACGTTTCTACTGTATATCAACTAAAGACATTGGGATGTTGCTAAATAATAATCCCTGGTAGCCATAATGAATTACCAACTGACATTTAAAATAGGACAGATGACAAACTATATGCTGTAGAAAGAGACTGTTTTAGGTGGAGTTGTTAGGGAAGGATCAAGTGAAGACATCAAGTTAAGCTTTAAGCACCAGCTGTCAGAGCAGCTCACAGATCGCTGCATCTGTACATAGCCCATCTGTAAACAGCCCATCTATCTACCTCATCCCCATACTGTATTTATTTATTTATCTTGCTCCTTTGCACCCCAGTATCTCTACATGCACATTCATCTTCTGCACATCTACCATTCCAGTGTTTAATTGCTATATTGTAATTACTTCGCCACCATGACCTATTTATTGCCTTAACTCCCTTATCTTACCTCATTTGCACTCACTGCAAATAAACTTTTTCGTTTTCTTTTTTGTACTGTATTATTGACTGGATGTTTTGTTTATTCCATGTGTAACTCTGTGTTGTTGTATGTGTCGAATTGCTATGCTTTATCTTGGCCAGGTCGCAGTTGCAAATGAGAACTTGTTCTCAACTAGCCTACCTGTATAAATAAAGGTGAAATAAAAAAATAAATTAAACATGATTATCTTTTAATGATTAAATCATGTAGATTTATGCTTCTATCCCCCTCAGTTGTTCAAGTTCAGTGAGTTGTTTCAGTGAGTGTTTCAGTGAGTTGTTTCAGTGAGTGTTTCAGTGAGTTGTTTCAGTGAGTGTTTCAGTGAGTGTTTCAGTGAGTTGTTTCAGTGAGTTGTTTCAGAGAGTTGTTTCAGTGAGTTGTTTCAGTGAGTTGTTTCAGTGAGTTGTTTCAGTGAGTTGTTTCAGTGAGTGTTTCAGTGAGTGTTTCAGTGAGTTGTTTCAGTGAGTTGTTTCAGTGAGTGTTTCAGTGAGTGTTTCAGTGAGTTGTTTCAGTGAGTTGTTTCAGAGAGTTGTTTCAGTAAGTGGTTTCTGTTAAGATCTCCATTTATATCAAACATTTACTCTCACTCTATTTTGTATGTAAAAATATGGGCAACATCGCGGTAGACATCCCCTTACTGTTCCTCCTCCTCGCTGTAGAGCAGAGCAGAGAGTTTATTCTCCCACATCTGGATATGCACTAAGTTCATATAAAACACCAGGATCCCATGACATTGTGTATTTGTTAAAGTGCAGGCTGGTAAACTGGAATGTTGTACGTCACCATGCAAAGTTTCCTTTGCATTGTGGGTTGTCCTCATTTGGCACTAAAGCGGAAGAAACTGGGAGGAACTACCTCCAATAAGAAACATTAATTTAAATATTCTATTCCGAAACATTTAAAAAAAGTATATTACATGCCCTAATATATGACCCTGGTGTGATGTATGGACTGGCTGGGTTCTCATGCATGGAAGATGGAAGGAAGAAATTGAGCTTGAAATTACTATCGAAGTAATGAGGAAGATCGTTCCAGCTGTGTCATAGTCAATGATGTGCTTGTTATTGGTCTTTAAGGTGTATATTGTGTCTGTTGATTTGGTGCTTGCAGTCTATGAGGCTCAATTGATCACCAAATGAATTCAACACCAGAGACAGAGAACATATGGATTGTAATGTATCTGAGTTTGATTCAGAAGGTCTGTTACAGGATAGCCTGTATGTATTCACAAAGAGAGAAAACGTGCCCAGCTACACTTAAAGGGTGTCAACATGTTCTGCTTGGTTTGATCTAGTGGACACCACCTGAGAGGATGTGGAAACCACATGTTTTACTGCTAACCCGATAACCCGAACACTGTAGAGATAACACATGGTTACAAATCAAACAGGTAGCCTACACCTGTGGAAACCAAAGAGTATTTTGTACCTGTATATGGTTAGTTTTCACACCAAAAATGTATGCAAATGATATGACACTATACACACAGGAGATATATGCCCGTAACATAGACTAACTTGCCTCACACTCAACCTATAGATAGTGCTAGTGCTGTTTTGTTGTTTCTGTCTAGAAATGACATGCACATTTATCTCACAAATCGTAAGATATGCCATTTAAGACCACTGGAGTGAAATGGAAATTGATTACAGTAATAGACATGCAAGTATAGCACAGCTGGTTCAGGTTAAGGAGCGTTTAATAAGCGCTTTTACATAGAGATTAATTATATGCTTTGAGCTGGAATTCTTCTTCATGCCTGTTTTTATGTGCCAGGTGTGTTATAATACCATAAATGATATGTTATATGCTCAACATCATTGGCTTTGTGGTCAGAGAGCTGTAATTCATCTGAAAGGGAAAAAAGCAAACACAAACCATACACGGTTACAGAGCAAGCCAAATGCCATTGTCACGACATCCGCCGAAGTTGGTGCCTCTCCTTGTTCGGGTGGCGTTCGGCGGTCATCGTCACCGGCTTTCTAGCTGCCACCGATCCATGTTTCTTTGTCCATTTGTTATGTCTTAATTGTTCACACCTGGTTCCCATTTCGTTATGATTACTTCCCTATTTAAACCCTCTGATATTCAGTATGTTTTGTGCGTTATTGTTTTACTGTTGGTCGTGTTCCTTGTATGTATAGTTATTTGTTTTATCCCTGTGTGGATTTTGTATTTGAACTTTGTTTAGAGTAAAATAACGTATGTTTTACTCAGTTCGGTGTCCTGCGACTGACTCATTTTCTCATCTCATATACACGGACTATTGACAGCCATCGTGAGGTAAACCACATGGCCAGATAATTTGACTTGAACATTTTATTATTTTCAGTAACTGGCATATTGTTGTGACTTGCTAGTAGAAGTGTGTACATATGTAGCTATTACTATTCTCCAGTTTGAGCACTGCTGGTTCGCAGTTGGATGGTTTGCTGTACATTGGTCTAAATTCACTGTATTTTGCAGAAAGCTAGTCGTGCAAAAGAGAGAACCAAGCTTGTTACTGTAGCTTCCAGTCATGTTTGATATGATTATGTGAAGGATTAATTACCATACTGATCTTATCCCATAACCTTCCCCAGGCGCCATTACTTTCTGTTATGGCTTGCTAGGGCTGTATTTTTAATCCAGTATATGTTTTAGCCGACTAAATACGTTTTCCACATATTATAGTTACTCGAGCCTTCCTTGAACACCATAGTATTACTGTAAATATTCTGCATCTAATTAAGAGGGACATCTCAGTGTGGCAAACCTGGGTTCAAATAGTATTTAAATTATTTCTAAGATATTTAAGTCTTCAACCGTTTCTTTGAGCCTGCCTGGAGGCAGGGTTTGCGCTTTTAGGACTGTGCATTTTTTCCCAGGCAAGCTCAATGAAGCAAAACGCAAGTAATTGTTAGATTTCAATACTATATAAACCCAGGCCTGCAGTGTAGACGGTACTTGACCACAGACGAGCTCTGTGGAACAAAGACTATTGAAAACTAGTAGTCAGTAGAAGGGGATAGGAATAATTTAGAATGACTGCATCCTCCCTGGCAAACATGGTTGGAACCATTCGAGAGTTTCATTTCTTTAAAGGAAGCCCCGACCGTCAGAGACAGCTCCAGAAGAAAAAGAAGCACAGGCATGTAATCAGCTACTTATTCATTTAACTCCCCATCCCTACTCAAGCCTAACCTTGTTTATGGAATGGAAGGGAAGGTGAAGTGCGTGTTCAAACCAGAAGCAACAGTGTTCTGTTGTGCCAACAAGGTTTGCCTATAATCCCCAGCTCTCATACCTCACAACTTTGGAATATGAAATAATGTTGTTTATAATCTTCTGAAGGGAGGCAACTCCTCTGGACACCCCTAACAAAGCACAGAGGGCCAGGTATCATAGGGTTTACGTTCACTTTCAACTGACACTTTGTAGTAACTAGTTGCTGACAAGACATTTCGGACATTTCGGACAACAATTTCAACACTGAAAATGCAAAGGCAGTTTTAGGTCACACTACACACGGTATATGTAATTTAAGTGATAATCCCAGAGAAGCCGGTGTTTGGAGGGTATATAGGCCCAAGACAAAGTCGAGGACCGGCAAACCGTGCCAATATATCCTCCAAACACCCTGGCTTTGATGGCATTATCACTTTTATACAACGGGTTACCAACATATTCAAATAATGACTGACATATTTTCATCAAAAAATAAATTTGTATGAATTTATTCATACTATTTCATTTTTCCACAAGATATAGTCCCAACACAAATCTAGGGTTGCTACCCAAGCCAGCTGGTCTTTCATTCTATTGGTTCTGTTGCCTGAGATGCTACCCAGTTGTTAAGTATTTTTTGTTCTGTATCCAGTTGTTCGTTCTAAATGTTCTATTGCCATACTGATTGGCAATGTTCTTATCCCTTGCTTGCTAGTCACGTCAAACACTGCAGCCAGAATAACAGCAAAGTAGCTGCATTTGCATTTGTTTAAGATGTTTTCTAGTGACATTTATTTGAATACATCCATAACAATGAGCTAATGATGCGATATTTCACCTGGCATAGAAATGTGCTCTCTCATCAGGACACTGTTGTTCAGAGCTAGCCAACATCACAGCTAACACAATCACTTCAAACTGAAGCTGGAAAGACTGCAAACTAATTGCATCTCATTTAGTTTGACTTGTTTTCTTTGCCATTTCTTTGTATATATTCATAGAAAATGATGCTGATTCATGATTTCGACTGGCTGAGAAAAGCTGCCTGCCGATCTGACTCGTCCCGAGTACCGACCCTTACACATTCATTACTATGGGACAGCTGGAGATTGAAATTCAATATTTAAACAATGTTGCAAATGTCAGGGAAATAGACAGCAATGTTTATACAAATATTTGCTGCTGAAAACCAATTGCTAGCCTAAAAGAAATGGGAGATAATGTCTAGATGCTTTTTACAGTGGGGATCAAGTTTATTAAATTGCCTGGCTGGGCTGATGAGACAGTGGATTGTACAGTGAGATGGAATAGAGTAAATAGGCATTTCAACGTCATCGCTTTAGCCGGTGGTAACTTGTGGAATAGACACCGGCTGAAATTTTATTTTAACCAATCAGCTTCCAGGATTAGACGCACCCGTTTTATAAAAAGGCTTAATGAAGATTTCAAAAGCTGCACACATAATACACCGTCTGCTACGTGGCAATAATGCCAGGTGTAAGGACCTGTCATATCGCCCTTTATAGTATGGCATTTGCTTATAAATTATTTGTGAAACATCTACCTAGGTGTTAAAAAGGGTTATGGAGCCTTCATTAAGCTTCATAGACACAATAGTGACCCAGTTGTTTGTGACCAATCATTGTCCTGGATGGCTTTATCAGTGAACCAATGACAGGAGGGCGTCAAAGGGGAGGAGGAACTGGGAGATTTATGTAGGCTCTGACACCAAAGGGTTCAAAGCAGGCACCACAGCAGCCGCAAAGCCACCCAGCATCTGTAACTCATCTGTATGACCTGGAAAAAGCAGACAGTACTCTGACAGTATTCCTACAGGATCAACACTGTCAGCAGGAACACTCTGGTCTTCCCAAATGGCAGATCTGTTCAGGCCTACAAAGAAAACAAGCAATAATAAAATGACTAAGTCATATCAAAAGGATTAGGCTGCTTTTGGATGCGTCTGACACCTGACAGAGCATTCGGGACATCTTGCTATTTGAATAAGCGTAACCCAACTATCTGAAACAGTTTGGCTGACATTGAGTTTTTTTTGCTTTTGGGAAAGAGAGAGTTGAGTTTAAATGACTCATTGTTTCCATCAGGTCATTTTGTAACCTCTACACTTCTGGCTGCAAGTCTACAGCCACATTAGCCAAGGAAAATCCATGAAGTACCCATTCATTTTCACCTTCTGCCAGATTCACTGGAATTTGATCATAGATGTTTGACATGGTTCAAGTTTGGATGCTGCGGTTCACTTTTAAGGTTTCTACAATCTCCGCTCCATTGATCTACGTGCATGTGCATGGGTGGAGTGGGATTTTTCGAGCAGTGGACACCTTTTGGAAACATGATGTCCTCACCAGTCCCACTCCCATTCACAAGGGGGTGATAGCAAAGTTTTTTTTTTGTCATTTCATTTTGTGAACGCACGGAAGAGTCGCCTTCCCTTGCTGGGGACACACTTTTCACGTCACTTCGATACAAAGTGATTTTCTTAACAGGTTAGGAGAGAATGTTCCCTAACCCTAACCTTAACCTCAGTCTCCTAACCTGCTACATTAATTATCCTAGCCTGCTGCATAAGTTTTCCTACACTGCTAAGAAAAATTCACTTCAGTATCGAAGTGGCGTGAATATAGTGTTTCCCTTCCCTTGCCAGTAGTAGCTAGATGGCAGCCTGGCTACCTGGCTTTAGCCTGGCTAAAAATATAGCAAGCTATCTAGCCTTATTAGCTTCCCACATCTCCATGTGAAATAATCAGATGTATAATAAAATAAGATGTTGTGGAAAATATTCTTATACTTGCTTATATAACCTAAAACATTATCCCAGTTTGATATGCTGCTTGTGTATTAATTCCCATATCAGCTACAAATAGAACGTCATCATGTATTGGTCATGGAGAAAAAAAAACATGGCTAGCTAGTTGGCCACAGCAGGTTCAACCATTTCACAATAGCCTAGAATCATTCGTTTTTACTTAAAAAAACTACTTTTTGGGATGGATTCTTGTTTGGTTTACAGTTTGAACAGTCTCTGAGATTATATTTGGTTATGAATGCAAAATAGACTACTTTGATGAATAGCCTATAAAGCCTATTGATCAGATCAAGGAACCAAGCGACAACACTGCCCCCCACGGCTGTGGAAGGAATGATACGGCGAGTCTCAATTTTCAGGTAATACAAAAGTATGTTGAATTCTGGATATTACAAGGAGCCCCTTTTGTGACAAAAAAGACATTGCAACGCTCCAAATCTTGCGTCTCCATAGAGCTTGTAGTAAGCTTTATCTGGCTTTTGTTCCCCCTGAGGTAGTTTAACAGTCTAGGGAGTCTTACTAAGAACACAACTAAACATTCTCTCATTCTCAGTAACCTAGAGAAAGTCCATGTTCTCAAACAGGAGTGGTCCGTCTGAGTGAGAATACTAATGGGAAATACACTAGTATTCAGACGAACTCCACAAAAGGGGGGCAGCATGTTTTTTCACTGTTAGCAGGTTTTTACCTGTCCGAGGAAAGTATGGAACTTGCAATGAATTAAGCTGAGAGGAGAGGGGAGGGGTTGCATTTTCCAAGCTCTGCACTGACTAGACCGGGCATGCATGTGTGTCCGCATGCGCCATCACGCACATGTTGATTTTGTCTGTTGCAAGCTAATTTGTCCTGGGATGTAAACATTGGGTTGTTATTTGACCTAAAATGCACAAGGTCCTTTTTTCTGGATCTTTGTAGAATTTTGACCCATTTTGAGTCCCACAAAATTGTGTGATCTCAACAATTAATCCATAGATAAAAGGGGAAACATAGTTTGTTTCTAGTAATCTCTCCTCCTTCTTTTTCTTCTTCTTCTTCTGTGGACTTTATATGGCAGTTGGCAACCAACTTTAAGGTGTATTACCACCACCAATTGGACTGGAGTGTGGACCTCAGTTCATCTTTCAATCACCCACGTGGGTATATGCTCCTAAAAACCAATGAGGTGATAGGAGAGGCGGGACTTGCAGCGCATCACGCATCATACATAGAACCAAGTTCTATTTTAGAGCCTGGCTACGCAAACGCTCATTGACACGCACGGGCAGTTTGGATTGAATAACATGTATGTGTACATTTATTTTACAACGCTTGCGCGTGTAATGTGAGCGGTGTGGTCAACATGTCAGCTTAGATAGTGATAGCGCTGACATCATCCACGTATTCCTATAGGAAATCCTCAATGGCACATGAAGCTGGAAGTATTTGAATTTGAAGCATGCCATATTGCTGAATGGGGCTGAATAGTACCAAAAAATCGCTAAGGATCATGGTGAAAGTGTCCATAACAAGCAAAGGATCATGGTCGATGTAGTTGTTTTCATCCTGCCTGCACGAGTCAACCCAATGCTGCTGGGTGGACTTGCAAAGAACGTTTATGAGGGCACGAGTAGGCCTGGCTCCAGGATGACATGTCTGAGAGGGTATTTTAAATCCATGTACACAAAAAGTATTGCTTTAGCGCTCAAATAAAACAAGGTAGATTGGTCAAACTGCTGTTCACATGTACAAAATGGATCTGAATTGTACACATCAACAACTATTGTTTTATATTAAAACACAGCAAAAATATGGGCCCCACTACAACATACAAGTGTATCCTTTTTTGCACCTACCAACACTCACCAATCAGCTCGACAGGATGAGCACAACTAGGCTATTAAAGACTCTTATAGGCTCCATAGCTTAAATGTCATTGATTATAACTATTGGCTACATTTCTGTCATATTTGTGAAACTACACAATGAGCGTAACCTATAGTAAGCCAAGCCGCCACTTCTCCAGTTGCGCAATACTTTCTGTGGGAGAGTTTCAGAAAAGAGAACTAAATCAAACTATGTGCATATTGTATATAGCTGATGTGAAATGTCCTACATGACAGTAGTCAATTTTAATCTGCCTCAAATAATAATAATACATCTGCAAGGTTACAGAAACACAGTAAAGACATGGGGACAGGAATCCAAACCAAGACCTTTTCAATCAAAGTCAGTTACGGCAACAACAACAAAAATGTCATTGTGGTTTGCAAAAACATGTTTGATGTATGAATTCATATGAAGATGAGTTTCTTCTTTGTTTGTTCCAGTGTTTTATTGATTCAATAATCCAAATGTGCATTCTCACAGAGCAATAGCCTGGAAACTGATTTTCATTGATGAAAGTCCCGGCTTTAGTTATGGATGGTACTTGGAGGCAGGACAGCAAAGCTTTTAGCAAGCAACTTAACCCATCCCGGGACTTTTTAGACTCATCAAATGTTTAGAACATGGACGACCTAGAAACTTTCCTGAGGGCCTATCTACTGTTTAAGTAGCCTAGACTAGTGTAGAGTGAACAGCTGGTTCTACAGAGAGGTCCAGAGATATAGAATGGAGACATGGTGGAAGACAGGCTCTACGGATCAACGCTGCCACGGAGGGGGAGTGTTCCACCACCACCGCCATACGGCTTTCTGAGACATAAGGATGGGTGTCGGTGGGGGGTGGCTGTGTGTGGCGGCTGATGGGGGCGGCATGACTCATAACCACAGACATTCATCGGGGCAGGGGAAAAACCTTTAATTCTGCCACAGTCAATCACTTAAATTTACTTACAGTATATTTGATCACGCCATATTGTAGCTGGACAAGACTGTAGTTCCTTCTAATTTGAGATAGCCATATGGTCCTGACTCATTGTGTCTTGTTAAGGCAAAAGTGATTGATGGTATCAGTAACATCATCCCACAGGCTTTCTACGAGGTTATCATGGACTTAAGAGTCTTAGTTTCTCCTTATCTGTTCTCTCTTTTCTTTGCTGAGTAGTCAGCACAGCACTGTAAAGTCAGACTCTTTCACGCACTTTATCTTCCTCCAATATAGAAAATAAGATCCTGGTGAACCAAATATTCCAGGATGATATTTTTGTGTATAGTTTTTGTCATAATTTTTTCATACTTTTGTTCAATTTTGGTCATGGTCTACGGCATCCATTTTAGGAAGTCTGATTTCAGGGAAAACTCTGCCTGTGGTCATTTTGTATATGTTGTGGAGTGAAGTAATACATGGTTCATTTAGAAGATTAGCTTATCTGGAATGAGCCATTATCCCCACAATGCCAAAGTGATGACATAGCCGACTGCTCAGTCTGTTTCCTACCAGTCAGACCTCACAGCACAGGTTTCACTGAAGAAAATATATAAATGGAAACAGTTGAATGCTATAAAAGTAATATCTTGTAAGAGCTGTTGGGCTGGTAGACATGTTCCACTGCCAGTTTGGCGCTGACCAGTCTGTGAGGTGTGTTCTTGTCAAGGGGTTACCTATGAAGCTCAGGGGTGCCACCTGGTGTTTACAATGGTAACAGGTAAAGGATCTGCATGTCACTTCTACGCCATGAGCTTACAGTACTTAGCCCTTTGATAAATTAGCTTGTTTTTTTGTCAATTATCATGATTACCTAGAAATACCTAGAAATGCTAATGCATGTACAACCACTCTCCTTCCCCCTGCATCTCTTCATCAGGTTTAGCTGTAAATGAGAATGTGTTCTTCTCAGTCAACTTACTTACCTGGTAGAATAGAAGTTCAATAAATAATTAAGTAGATAAAAATATGAATCATAATGAATAAGTATTTGGTTGTAACTGTGGATAAATTGTGTTAAAACATATGGGAACTTTTCTTGATATAGCTACTCTCTGCTGCCTTTGGAGTAGTTGTCACGTCCTGACCAGTAAGGGGGTTATTTGTTATTGTAGTTTGGTCAGGGCGTGGCAGAGGGTGTTTGTTTTATGTGTTTCGGGGTTTTTGGTTTATTTTCTATGTTAGTATATTTCTATGTTTGTTCTAGTGTGTCTATTTCTATGTTTAAGTTTCTTGGGTTGACCTTCAATTGGAGGCAGCTGTTCCTCGTTGCCTCTAATTGAAGGTCCTATTTAGTAGGGGTGTTTGTTCCTGTGTTTTGTGGGTGGTTGTTTCCTGTTTTGTGTATGTTGCACCTGACGGGACTGTTTTCGGTCGTTTGTTGTTTGTTTGATTTTGAGTTTAATAAAAGTGAATATGAGCACGTCACACGCCGCGTCTTGGTCCCCATTAGATGACCCACGTTACAGAACCACCCACCATGACTGGATCAAGCGGCGTGCCCGGGCAGAGATGGACACCTGGTCGGTATTGGAGTGGATGGAGAGAAGAAACTGGACTTGGGCAAGTTATTGACCGTTATCGGAGCCTACCAGGGAAGAACGAGAGGCAGCCCCAAAATGTTTTTTTTGGGGGGGCACACAGGTAGTTTGGCTGGGCCAGGGGTAAGACCTGAGCAAACTCCCCGTGCTTATTGTGTCGAGCATGTGCCTGCTTCTCGCACTCTCTCTCCGGTAAGCCTCCACAGTCCAGTACGTCCTGTTCCTGCTCCTCGCACTAGCCCTGAGGTGGGTGTTACTAGGCTGATGCCTCCTAAGCCAGCCCCACGCACCAGGCCTTTAGTGCGCCTGCCCAGTCCAGTGCGTCCTGTTGCTGCTCCTCGCACTAGCCATGTGGTGCATGTTACGGTTCTGGCGCCTCCAAAGCCAGCCCCACGCACCAGGCCTTTAGTGCACCTGCCCAGTCCAGTACATCCTGTTCCTGCTCCTCGCACTAGCCCTGTGGTGCGTGTCACTAGTCTGGCGCCTCCAAAGCCAGTCCCATGCATCAGGCCTTCAGTGCGCAGTCCCCGTCTAGAGCTTCCAGCGACAGTGCCCCGTCTAGAGCTTCCGGCGACAGTGCCCCGTCTAGAGCTTCCGGCGACAGTGCCCCGTCCAGTGCTTCTGGCAACGTCCCACAGTCCGGAACCGACAGAGACGTCCCACAGTCCGGAACCGACAGAGACGTCCCACAGTCCGGAACCGACAGAGACGTCCCACAGTCCGGAACCGACAGAGACGTCCCACAGTCCGGAACCGACAGAGACGTCCCACAGTCCGGAACCGACAGAGACGTCCCACAGTCCGGAACCGACAGAGACGTCCCACAGTCCGGAACCGACAGAGACGTCCCACAGTCCGGAACCGACAGAGACGTCCCACAGTCCGGAACCGACAGAGACGTCCCACAGTCCGGAACCGACAGAGACGGCCCACAGTCCGGAACCGACAGAGACGGCCCACAGTCCGGAACCGACAGAGACGGCCCACAGTCCGGCGCCGCCAGAGTCGCCCCTCAGCCCGGAGCCTTCAGCGGTGGACTACAGCCCTGAGCCTTCAGCAGGGGTGGACAGGTTAGAGTGAAATAGAAATATACTATGTTTGTTCTAGTGTGTCTATTTCTATGTTTAAATTTCTTTGGTTGACCTTCAATTGGAGTCAGCTGTTCCTCGTTGCCTCTAATTGAAGGTCCTATTTAGTAGGGGTGTTTTTTCCTGTGTTTTGTGGGTGTTTGTTTCCTGTTTTGTGTATGTTGCACCTGACGAGACTGTTTACGGTTGTTTTGTTGTTTGTTTGATTTTGAGTTTAATAAAAGTAAATATGAGCACGTCACACGCTGCGTCTTGGTCCCATTAGACGACCCGCGTTACAGTAGTTAAATTAGGTAAACCCATGAAGATTTGTTGTAAATTCACATAAGAATTCAAGATGTAGAGTGTAATTAATAAAAATGTCATATTTTAATGTTATACAGTAAATTTGGAAAGTATTCTGACCCCTTGACTTTTTCCACATTTTGTTACGGTACCGCCTTATTCTAAAATTGATTAAATTATATTTCTTCCTCATCAATCTACACACAATATCCCATAATGAAAAAGCAAAAATTGTTTTTTTTACATTTTTACAAATGTATTAAAAATAAAAACAGAAATACCTTATTTACATAATTATTCAGACCCTTTGCTATGAGACTAAATTGAGCTCAGGTGTATCCTGTTTCCATTGATCATCCTTGAGATGTTTATACAACTTGATTGGAGTCCACATGTGGTAAATTCAAGTGATATGACATGTTTTGGAAAGGCACACACCTGTCTATATAAGGTCCCACAGTTGACAGTGCATGTCACAGCAAAAACCAAGCCATGAGGTTGAAGGAATTGTCCGTAGAGCTCCGAGCCAGGCTTGTTTGAAGGCACAGATCTGGGGAAGGGTACCAAAAACAGTTATGCAGCATTGAAGGTCCCCAAGAACACAGTGGCCTCCATCATTCTTAAATGGAAGAAGTTTGGAACAAACAAGACTTCCTAGAGCTGGCCGCCTGGCCAAACTGAGCAATCGGGGGAGAAGGGCCTTGGTCAGGGAAGTGACCAAGAACCGACCAAGAACGCTCTGACAGAGCTTCAGAGTTCTTCTGTGAAGATGGGAGAACCTTCCAGAAGGTCAGCCATCTCTGCAGCACTCCACCAATCAGGCCTTTATGGTACAGTGGCCAGACAGAAGCCACTCCTCAGTAAAAGGCACAAAGTTTGCCATAAGGAACCTAAAGGACTCAGACCATGAGAAACAAGATTCTCTGATCTGATGAAACCAAGATTGAACTCCATTGATTGCCAAGCTTCACGTCTGGAGGAAACATGGCCCCATACCTACGGTGAAGCATGGTGGTGGCAGCATCATGCTGTGGGGATGTTTTTCAGTGGCAGGGACTGGGAGACTAGTCAGGATCGAGAGAAAGATGAACAGAGCAAAGTACAGATAGATCCTTGATGAAAACCTGCTCCAGAGCGCTCAGAACCTCACACTAGGGTGAAGGTTCACCTTCCAACAGGACAACAATCCTAAGCACATTGCCAAGACAAAGCAGGAGTGGCTCAGAATGTCCTTGGGTGGACCAGCCAGAGCCCGAACTTGAACCCGATCAAACATCTCTAGAGAGACCTGAAAATAGGTGTGCAGCAATGCTCCCCATCCAACCTGACAGAACTGGAGAGGATCTGCATAGAAGAATGGGAGAAACTCCCCAAACATAGGTGTCCCAAGCTTGTAGCGTCATACCCAGGAAGACTTGAGATTGTAATCGCTGCCAATGGTGCTTCAACAAAGTACTGAGTAAAGGGTCTGAAATACTTATTTAAGTGTGATACTTCAGTTTTTTATTTTTAATACTTTTGCAAAACGTTTGCTTTGTCATTATAGGGTATTGTCAGAATAAGGCTGTAACGTAACAAAATGTGGAAAAAGTCAAGGGGTCTGAATAATTTCCGAATGCACTTTACCTCAAACGTCTTTCCCAAATCATCAACATTTTTATATAACAGTCACTGTGTTGACTGCACAGGTGGGTCCACATGGATCATACTACTTCTGAGGGGCTGTCACATAAAAGGGATGGGTAATCACACTATTGCTTTAGTCCCAGGACAAGGAATGTTAAAGGATTTGAGATTTGGCAAAGATCCAGTTTGAATCAAATCGCTTTTTTTTGTCAATGTGCCAATGGAAATAATTATGCAGTACAGAACAGAGACATTTTTCATTGGTGTCTGGGTCTTCGCCAGGGTTGTGGGTTCGATTCCCACGGGGGGCCAGCACAGAATTGTTTTTAATGAAATGTATGCATTCACTACTATAAGTCGCTCTGGATAAGAGCGTCTGCTAAATGACTCAAATGTAAATGTAAATGTATGTCTTTCTTTTTTTCCTGTAAGTCAAGCTTTAGAGGAAATTAGCTAATGTCTGACAGTGGGGAGATTTTACTATAACCGACAGTCACCTTTCCAGAACCCTCTTTTCCCTGCAGTTGAACTGAGATTTTATCCAGTACCTAATGGAAAATATATGTTCCACATTAATGCTTAACACATCGTTACAGTTAACTGTTGTTGATTTATTATTTGTTTTACTCCCTTTTTTCTCCCCAATTTCATGATATCCAATTACAGTTGTGTCCCAACTCCCCAATGGGCTCGGGAGGGGCAAATGTCAAGTCATGCGTCCTCTGAAACATGACCTGCCAAACTGCGCTTCTTAACCCCCGCCCACTTAACCCAGAAGCCAGCTGCACCAATGTGTCAGAGGAAACATTGTTCAACTGATAACTGAGTCAGCCTGCAGGCTCTCGGCCTGCCACAAGGAGTCACTAGAGCACGATGAGCCAAGGAAAGCCCACCCGGCCAAACCCTCCCCTAACCAGAACGATGCTGGGCCAATTGTGCGTCTCCTTATGGGACTCCTGGTCACGATCGGTTGTGACACAGTCTGGGATCGAACCCGGGTCTGTAGTGATGCCTCAAGCACTGCGATGCAGAGCCTTAGACCACGGGGCCCCTCAGGAGGCCCTGCATGAACTCTTCTGTGTTTAAAGTGTCCAATTGGGTTTGTGTTTATTTTGTTGTTGGTGTTACTGCATGATAGCAAAGAAATCATAAAGTTTAGCGATGTCAGGGTCTAGGGAGGAAACCTGCAATCTATTATTAAGCTACATAGAAAGCCAATAGGAAGTGAGCTATGAGAACATGTCTGAAGTATAACATTTAACCAATGGCTTTGCTCTAGTGTCTTCATGTTACTTGCTCTTTTTCAACATTTAACATCTAGCCTATCTTAATACAGTAACCCAGAACTGGGTGTCCTCTGTGCCATCTTCCTATGATTTGTAGCATTTAGCTATAACATATTGTAAAAATGAAAAATGACACCGCATAATCTTTAAAGTGAATTTCAAGAGCAGTGGTGTGATTTTGAGCATTCAATTTCTTCCTGTCCCTGTTCTCATACATTTTTACACAGAAAAGCAGATCTCCCTAATATGCTCCTTCCCATCAAAGTTCCTTTGAGTTACTCATTTTGACTTTTTTAGATCATATTTTTTATTTATCTTTCTTTAAAAATACAAAACACACATACAAATGACAACACAGACACACACAAACATCAACGACATCACAGCTACCCAGACCCCCATACTCACCCTCCCATCTCAAGCGCCTGCATCCCTCTCCGCCACATGGCCTCAAACTGCACTGTTTTGTTTCTCTCTGTCGCCCACCCACTTTCTACATTTAGACAATAAAGGATTTGACCTTTCCATTGTGTTAACGATGGAGGATTAGTTGATTTCCAATTTTTAAGTTTGCATTCTTTCAAGATGATTGATGGGAAAAGTATAATCCATCCCATGAGGTTTCTCACTGCTCCTTCATATGCCATATCTTGAAATATGCAGACAGGTGGATAAAAATGACATTTACATTGTAATACTTCTGACAGCCAACTATTCTAACTCTACCCATAACCTTTGGATATTATAACATTCCCAGAAGGCATGGATTATTTTTTTATTTTTTATTTCACCTTTATTTAACCAGGAAGGCCAGTTGAGAAGTTCTCATTTACAACTGCGACATGGCCAAGATAAAGCAAAGCAGTGCGAAAAAAACAACACAGAGTAACACATAGGATAAACAAAAGTACAGTCAATAACACAATAGAAAAATCTCTATACAGTGTGTGCAAATGGAGTAAGGAGGTAAGGCAATAAATAGGCCAAGTAGCGAGGTAATTACAATTTAGCAAATTAACACTGAAGTGATAGATGTGCAGATGATGATGTGCAAGTAGAAATACTCGTGAGCAAAAAAGTTAATTTAAACAATGTGGGGATGAGGTAGGTAGTTGGGTGGGCTATTTACAGATGGGCGATGTACAGCTGCAGCGATCGATAAGCTTCTCAGATAGATGATGCTTAAAGTTAGTGAGGGAGATATAAGTCTCCAACTTCAGCGATTGTTACAATTCGTTCCAGTCATTGGCAGCAGAGAACTGGAAGGAAAGGCTGTCAATGTGGCTGTTGGCTTGGGGGATGACCAGTGAGATATACCTGCTGGAGTGCGTGCTACGGGTGGGTGTTGTTATGGTGACCAGTGAGCTGAGATAAGGCGGAGCTTTACTTAGCAAAGACTTATAGATGACCTGGAGCCAGTGGGTCTGGCGACGAATATGTAGTGAGGGCCAACCGGCGTTGAGCATACAGGTTACAGTGGTGGGTGTTATATGGGGCTTTGGTGACAAAACGGATGGCACTGTGATAGACTGCATCCAGCTTGCTCAGTAGAGTGTTGGAGGATATTTTGTATATGGTATCGAAAGTCGAGGATCGGTTGTATGGTCAGTTTTACGAGGGCATGTTTGGCAGCGTGAGTGAAGGAGGCTTTGTTGCAAAATAGGAAGCCGATTCTAGATTTCATTTTGGATTGGAGATGCTTAATATGTGTCTGGAAGGAGAGTTTACAGTCTAGCCAGACACCTAGGTATTTGTAGTTGTTCACATATTCTAAGGCAGAACCGTCCAGAGTAGTGATGCTAGTCGGGCGGGCGGGTGCGGGCAGCGATTGGTTGAAGAGCATGCATTTAGTTTTACTAGCATTTAAGAGCAGTTAGAGGGCATGGAAGGAGTGTTGTATGGCATTGAAGCTCTTTTGGAGGTTTGTTAACACAGTGTCCAATGAAGGGCCAGATGTATACAGAATGGTGTCGTCTGCGTAGAGGTGGCTCAAGGAATCACCCGCAGCAAGAGCGACATCATTGATATATACAGAGAAAAGAGTCGGCCCGAGAATTGAACCCTGTGGCACCCCATAGAGACTGCCAGAGGTCCAGACAACAGGCCCTCCGATTTGACACACTGAACTCTATCGAAGAAGTAGTTGGTGAACCAAGCGAGGAAGTCATTTGAGAAACCAAGGCTGTTGAGTCTGCCGATAAGAATGTGGTGATTGACAGAGTCGAAAGCATTGACCAGGTCGATGAAGACGGCTGCACAGTACTGTCTTTTATCGATGGCAGTTATGATATCATTTAATATCTTGAGCGTGGCTGAGGTGCACCTGTGACCAGCTCGGATACCGGTTTGCACAGCGAAGAAGGTACGGTGGGATTCGAAATGGTCAGTGATCTGTTTGTTAACTTGGCTTTCGAAGACTTTAGAAAGGCAGAGCAGGATGGATATAGGTCTGTAACCGTTTGGGTCTAGAGTGTCACCCCCTTTGAAGAGAGGGATGACCGCGGCAGCTTTCCAATCTTTAGGAATCTCAGACGATATGAAAGAGAGGTTGAACAGACTAGTAATAGGGGTTGCAACAATGGCGGCTGATCATTTTAGAAATCGAGGTAGCAGGCAGTTTACTCTGGGCACCTTATTCATCCAAGCTACTCAATACTGCCCCCAGATCCCAAAGAAGATATCTAAGAGATCTCCATATACACTACCGTTCAAACGTTTTAGAACATCTACAGTACTCATTCAAGGGTTTTTCTTTATTTTTACTATTTTCTACATTGTAGAATGATAGTGAATACATCAAAACCATGAAATAACATATATGGAATCATGTAGTAACCAAAACAGTGTTAAACAAATCAGAATATATTTGAGATTCTTCAAATAGCCACCCTTTGATGACAGCCTTGCACACTCTTGGTATGTTTTATTTAATTAGATCTGCTTTGATATTGTTGAGAAATGGGATAAAGTTATCTTTATATATTTGTTGTTTGTTGTCACTTATTAACCTCTATGGGACCCCTTCCCGTTCTCATCCCGGTAACGGGATTGCTTGACAAGATAGCAAATATCGAATAATTTCAATTTCTCAAACAATCAACTATTTTACAGCATTTGAAAGATAAACATCTCCTTAATCCAACCACGTTGTCCGATTTCAAAGAGGCTTTACGGCAAAAGCATAAAGTTAGATTATGTTAGGACAGTACATTGACAAAACATTACACACAGTTATTTTCAATGCAAAGACAGGCGTCACCAAAAGCAGAAAACCAGCTAAAATTATGCACTAACCTTTGACAATCTTCATCAGGTGACACTCCTAGGACATTATGTTAGACAATACATGCATTTTTTGTTCTATGAAGTTCATATTTATATCCAAAAACAGCATTTTACAATGGCGGTGATGTTCAGAAAATATTTAGCCTCCAAAACTGTCGCTGAAAATGCGCTACAATTTACAAAATTACTATTCGAAAACATTGGTAAAATATAATATTGCCATTCAAAGAATTATAGATTAACATCTCGTGAATGCAACCGCATTGCCAGATTTCAAAATAACTTTACTGGGAAATCACACTTTGCAAAAAACGAAGTACTATGCTCAGAAAAATAGGCTAGGCGATACAGGTTAGCGCCATCTTGGAACCATCTAAAATCAAATATACTATTGTAAATATTCACTTACCTTTGATTATCTTCATCAGAAGGCACTTCCAGGTATCCCAGGTCCACAACAAATATAGTTTTGTTCGAAAAAGTTCATAATTTATGTCCATATAGCTCCTTCTTGTTAGCGCGTTCCGAAGGCTACTCAAAATGTACGAAGCGCGTGGGACTTGTCATCACGAAAGTGCAAAAAAATATTATTTACGTTCGTTCAAACATGTCAAACGTTGTATAGCATAAATCTTTAGGGACTTTTTCAATCAGAACTTCAATAATATTCAAGGCGGACGATTGCATTGTCTTACAAAACGTTTCAGAACGAGAGAGTACCCACGGGCACGTGCATCATAGTAGTAATGGCCCTCCCCCTATGACAAACTTTCCAGGCCTCTCGTTCGGTCAGTTTTTACAGGAGAAGACTCAAACCACTTTGTAAAGACTGTTGACATCTAGTAGAAGCCGTAGGAAGTGCTACATGAATCCTAATTTACAGTGTGTTTCATAGGCAAAGGCTTGAATGTGATTCCACACATCAGATTTCCACTTCCTGTTAGGATTTCTCTCAGGGTTTTGACTGCCATATGAGTTCTGTTATACTCACAGACACCATTCAAACAGTTTTAGAAACTTCAGAGTGTTTTCTATCCAAATAGTAATAATATGCATATCCTACGTTCTGAGTTTGAGTAGGAGGCAGTTTAATATGGGCACATATTTTTTCCGAAATTGTCAATACTGCCCCCTAGCCCCAACATGTTTTAAGCATGCTAAGTATTTAATCTCTTTTGTTGTCCACTTAAAAGATTTCTGTAGAGCATGAGTTTTTCTTTTTCCTATTGCCATTATTTTGTTTCATTTTATATCCTGGCATTTGAGAGTATTCAGAAAATATTTTTAGGAAGGGGGCATTAAGTTTGACTTTCCATGGCTGACCTTTGACCTTTGTCTGACCTGTCCTGTCGGTCCCGCCTTCCACAGGAGATGACGCGGGCTGCACGGTCGACGGCCAGGTGTACACCAACAGAGACATTTGGAAACCTGAGCCATGTCGGATCTGCGTGTGCGACAGCGGCTCCGTCCTGTGCGACGAGATCCAGTGCGATGAGCTGTCCAACTGTGAGAAGGTGACCATCCCCGAGGGCGAGTGCTGTCCCATCTGCCAGAGCGAGGGCGGCTCAGACACCAGTGGCAACGTCAGACCCGGTGAGTGGTCAGAAAGCGTGACCTAAAATTTGTTGTGACCCCAAGTCATGAAAAACATTTCTTATGAGAGAACCCAGTGTGAACTGTTCATGAATGTGTAACAACTAATGTAACTACGTGTGAACCCAGTGCTTTGCTATGAAGAAAATAAGAATTAACTCCACTCCGTAGACTAGATGCTTTTGTGACATGATTCTTTGTCTGTTATGTTCATTTTCAGATGGTGGCAGAGTCTACAGGGTAAGCTTTAATATATCATTGTGATACATCTTTATAATATCGTATTACTACTTGAATTTAAACGGTGGAGCAACGTCTGTCTTCTTACTCTTCGTTTGTAGGGTCAGAAAGGAGAACCTGGAGAAGTACCACAGGTGACTGGGATCAGAGGTCGTCCTGGGCCTATGGTAAGCTTATAGTTCACTTTGTTTTCAAAGTCTATTATAAACTGAATTTATGATATGGAACTTTGTTGCGATTCAACAACATACAGCTTTATTGGTGCATATAGCTTTAACCAGCTGTTTCTCAGTTGTGGTGTTGATTTTGTAAAACTCTTTGAGTCGACACTAGGTGGCAGAAGAGAACAGTTACCTTTTAACTTGACCTGAAAGCATTTCTGTGTAGTACAACTGTACTTGACAGAGCATACGGAATGACTTTACTCTGTTTCCATAGTAATGATATTATCATGGGATTTATGAAGGAACATTATTGTGTCTACGCTATCGTGACTTTTTCATCTGTTCTTTTTGTCCTAAAACAGGGGCCTCCCGGATCGCCAGGATTCAGAGGGGACCGAGGACAGAAAGGAAGACCTGTACGTTCCAAACATGATTCACAGAGCAAATACATTATGCTTTAGCGAAGCTTGAGTTCTGTACTGCATAATTATTTCCATTGGCACATTGACAAAAAAAAGCGTTTTGATTCAAACTGGATCTTTGCCAAATCTCAAATCCTTTGTCATTCCTTGTCCTGGGACTAAAGCAATAGTGTGATTACCCATCCCTTTTATGTGACAGCCCCTCAGAAGTAGTATGATCCATGTGGACCCACCTGTGTAGTCAACACAGTGACTGTTATATAAAAATGTTGATTGATTTGGGAAAGACGTTTGAGGTAAAGTGCATTCAGAAAGTATGCAGAGCCCTTGACTTTTCCACATCCTTATTCTAAAATGGATTAAATTACTTTTTTCCATATCAATCTTTACAAAAATACTCCATAGCGGCAAAGTGAAAACAGGTTATTAGAAAATTTAGCAAATGTATACAAAAATTTAAAACAGAAATACCAAGACTCTTCCTAGAGCTGGACGCCTGGCCAAACTGAGCAGTCGGGGGAGAAGAGCCTTGGTCTTTGAGGTGACCAAGAACCCGATGGTCACTCTTACAGAGCTCCAGAGTTTCTCTGTGGCGATGGGAGAACCTTCCAGAAGGACAACCGTCTCTGCAGCACTCCACCAATAAGGCCTTTATGGTAGAGTGGCCAGACAGAAGCCACTCCTCAGTAATAGGCACATGACAGCCCGCTTGGAGTTTGCCAAAAGGCACCTAAATGATGCAACCAAGATTGAACTCTTTGGCTTGAATGCCAAGCGTCACGTCTGGAGGAAATCTAGCAACATCGCTACCGTGAAGCATGGTGGTGGCAGCATCATGCTGTGGGGATGTTTTTCAGCGGCAGGGACTGGAAGACTAGTCAGGATCGAGGCAAAGATGAATGGAGCAAAGTTCAGAGAACTCCTTGATGAAAACCTGCTCCAGAGCACTCATGACCTCATATCCGTGATATATCAGCCCGTATACCACTGGTATGACAAAACACTTATTTTTACTGCTCTAATTACATTGGTAACCAGTTTATAATAGCAATAAGGCATCTCAGGGGTTTGTGGTATATGGCCAATATACCACAGCTAAGGGCTCTATCCATGCACTCCGCTTTGCGTCGTGCATAAGAACAGCCCTTAGCCGTGGTATGTTGGCCATATACCACACCCCCTCAAGCCTTTTTGTTTAAGTATAGCACAGCCTTAATTTTTTTCTTGAGGCTAATCAAGCTGAGACATGATAATAAACTTACTACTTAGTCACTATTGAATTAGGATATTTCAGAGAAGCAACTACTTTATGTGTTAACTATAATAGAATTAGATGGATTAATTTATTAATGGCTTTCATTGTCATGCTTAAATATAATACAATGTCTTCAAAGATAATGGAGACTACATGACTTAAAGATAGTTAAAATTGATGTGCTGTGCACTTTCTGGAGATTTGTCTCTTCGTTGAATTACGTCTTAATGATCAAGAGATTGCGCAAATAGAAATGGACAATACATTAGCATTAGAAAACATTCTGATAGACCCATTCCGCAAACGTATGTATTTTGTTTAAATTCAGTACACAACAAAAACATAAATTATGAATGTATATGCTGCCCTCATTGGAATGCTGATCATATTGAGGGCATACATTAAGCATAATCTGATTTAGCAGAACAACATTAGTCTTTATGATTTATGACATATGTTGCTTGTCTGCCTCTCATATTATGTTTAACACCCTTGATTCAATTTATCAGTTTTGTCAAGCATACGCTGTAATAATTGTTTTCTCATTTGTGGCCATTTTCGTCATCCACTGTCATTGCATATCAACTAGAAAACATGCTTTAGAACCAGAAGGCAATATGAATGTCTACACATATATTACTAAACCTAAATTGGAGATCCGTAACTCAAGTGTCACTGATATCAATACATGATTTGAGCAGAAATGTAGGTCGCACATCAAGTTATGATTTGGCACATAATGAATGACGCCGTATGAACCTGTAATGCATTGCTTCGTCCTGTTTATATTAACATGACATTATCTAATTGAAGGGGCTACGTGGACCAGCAGGATATGACGGAGAGCCTGGTGTGCCTGGAAATCCAGGAGAACCCGGACCTGCAGGAAACCAGGGTCCACCAGGGGTAAGTACCACAATACCCACCCCTCATAAACAATGTATAATGTGAATTATAAACTGGGTGGCCCTGAATGCTGATTTACACGGGTATGACAAAACATTTATTTTTACTGCTCAATTACGTTGGTAACCAGTTTATAATAGCAATAAGGCACTGGGGTTTGTGGTATATGGTTAAAATACCACTGCTAAGGGGTGTATCCAAGCACTCCACGTTGTGTTGTGCATAAGAACAGCCCTTAGCCGTGGTATATTGGCCATGTACCACACCGCCTCGTGCCGTATTGCTTAAATATACACTACCGTTCAAAAGTTTGGGGTCACTTAGAAATGTCCTTGTTTGACCCAGAACAGAGTCACGTCTTGCTCTTCATTGTAATCAGAGGGCTAATATAAATACAGTGCATGCCCGTCTCTATTGGCTAAGAGTTGAGGAGAGACTGACTGCATCAAATCAAATCAAATGTTTATTTGTAACCAACAATGCAGTTTTAAGAAAAATAAGTGTTAAGTAAAAAACAGATAAGAAAAAAATTTAAATGTATAATTAAAGAGGAGCAGCATTAAAACAGTAGCGAGGCTATATACAGAGGATACCGGTACAGAGTCAATGTGCGGGGGCACAGGTTAGTCAAGGTAATTGAGGTAATATGTACATGTAGGTAGAGACTATGCATAGATAATAAGCAGAGAGTAGCAGCAGTATGACGGGGGTGGGGAGGGGGATACAAATAGTCTGGGAAGCCATTTCATTAGCTGTTCAGCTGTCTAATGGCTTTGGGGTAGAAGCTGTTAAGAAGCCTTTTGGACCTAGACTTGGCGCTCCAGTACCGCTTGCCATGCGGTGAGAACAGTCTATGACGAGGGTTGCTGGAGTTTTTGATAATTTTTAGGGCCTTCCTCTGACACCGCCTGGTTTAAAGGTCCTGGATGGCAGGAAGCTTCACCTGACTAATGAGGCAGCAGTTGATACCAGGTGTGAAGTAGAGGAGTGGGGTGAGGGGTGGTGATAATGGGATCGGGGGGCATGAATGACCCTAACCATAAAACATTAGCAGATTGATTATCTGGACATTATCTGGCCAATTGAGATACATAGTTTGGGGACAGGACAGCAACACTGGCTGTTAGCTGTCCCAATGAGATGCTGAGTGTTCTCTGAGTTGCAGATTGCATTTCCAATACTCTAAATCACTGTTCTGTTTCTCCAGGGACTGGGAGCTCAGATGGCTGGAGGCTTTGGGGATGAGAAATCTGCCGGCCAAACAGCCATGGTGCCAGGAACTAGTGTAAGAAGGGTGCAGTGACACTATCTTGGGTCCCAGGAGTCTCTTGTGCCATATTTCTTTGCTATGGCTTGGATAATTAAACTTTTGTGATGTATCAAATGTTTTTATCGCTTAACTGTTAAGGTATAGGGGGCAGTATTTTGTACCCAAATTAAAATGCCTACTACTCGGGCCCAGAAACTAGAATATGCATATTATTAGTGGATTTGGATGGAAAACACTCTGAAGTTTCTAAAACTGTTTGAATGATGTCTGTGAGTATAACAGAACTCATATGGCAGGCAAAAACCTGAGAAAAATCCAACCAGGAAGTGGGAAATCTGAGAATTGTAGTTCTTCTTTTGAATCCCTATCGAAACTACAGTGTCTGTGGGGTCACGTTGCACTTCCTAAGGCTTCCATTGGCTGTCAACAGCCTTTAGAACGTTTTTTCATCCTTCTCCTGTTACTGGGCAGAGAATACTAGCTCAGTCAATGAGTGGACTGCCTGAGGACAAAGGGCTTGGTTATGTGCGAGCCCGCGAGTGCTCCGTTCCTTCTTTTTCTCCGGGAATGAATACACTATTGTCCAGTTGGAATATTATCGCATTTTTATGTTAAAAATACCCTAAAGATTGATTGCAAACAACGTTTGACATGTTTCTACGAACGGTAATGGACCATTTTGACTATTCGTGTCTCGAATTACGCTCACGCATTATGCCTTTGGATAGTGATCTGAACACACGAACAAAACAGAGGTATTTGGACATGAATATGGAGTATTTCGAACATAAAGAACATTTCTTGTGGAAGTAGGAGTCCTTGGAGTGCATTCCGCCAAAGATCAGCAAAGGTAAGGAATGATTTATAACACTAATTCAGAGTTTTGTTGACTTGGCGGGTAGCTGTATAGCTTGCACTGATGGTTGAGCTATGTACTCAGAATATTGAACAATGTGCTTTCTCCGTAAAGCTATTTTAAAATCTGACAGCGGTTGCATCAAGGAGCAGTGTATCTATAATTCTTTAAATAATTGTTAGATATTTTGTCAATGTTTATGATGAGTATTTTTGTAAATTGATGTGCTCATTCACCGGTCGTTTTGGTGGGAATACATTTTCTGAACATCTCGCGCCAATGTAAAATGCTGTTTTTGGATATAAATATGAACTTGATCGAACAAAACATACATGTATGGTGTAACATGATGTCCTAGGAGTGTCATCTGATGAAGATCGTCAAAGGTTAGTGCTTCATTTTAGCTGTATTTTGGGTTTCTGTGACACATCTCCTTGCTTGAAAAATGGCTGTCTGGTTATTGTTTGTCTATGTACTGTCCTAACATAATCTAATGTTTTGCTTTTGCTGTAAAGCCTTTTTGAAATCGGACAATGTGGTTACATTAAGGAGAAGTGTATCTTTAAAATGGTATAAATAGTCGTATGTTTGAGAAATTTAAATTATTAGATTTTTGATGTTTTGTATTTCGCGCCCTGCTGTTCATTGGATGTTGGCTTGGCGTTCCGCTAGTGGAACGTCTGTCCTCAGCAGGTTTTTAATGATGTTGATGTATGTTTGGAACAACTATTTGTTGAGTCTGTGGGGCCATACTTTTTTACCAATAATGATTGTGAGTGCAATGATGTCATCTGTGTTTTAGGGGGAGGCAGGAGCAAGAGGACCTCCTGGGCCAAATGGAAACCCTGTAAGTTAAAAACAACCCATGAAGAAATCAAATCAATCTATTTGGAGATAGCCATTCACCAACCTCTCTCTCTCACTCGCTCTCAGGGCCATGCTGGACCGCAAGGACCCCCTGGGGAAGTCGGTGATCCAGGTCACATGGTATGACATTCTTCTTGTCACGTCATGTTTCTAGTCAGGTGTTCCCTGTTTGTTGCAACAATTCTCAACAATGTGTCTATGAGAATAACACCTTGAATCATGTTGGCACCACAGTAATCACATTCATCTTCTCAAACAACACAAAACTGACAGACTGTACCATGTCAGAAGGCATACATTGTTGTGGACACAATTTCTGTGCAACTGTTTATGTTGACCATTTCATCTCCTGGTCACACTTTTCATAAAGCAGACAGGTATAATAAATGATAATGCAGTTCTAATGCATTGTAGGGCTTGTCATAAGCATGTATAACCCCTTTATACAAGGTCTTATAATTCTCTTCTGTTGTAGGGTACATCTGGACAAAGGGGACCCGAAGGGCCACCGGGAAAGCCGGGTGAAGACGTGAGTAAACGCTCATCTCTGTTCAGCCGAAGTACTGACGCCACCCTGCATATCAAAGACATGGTTTTAGTGGGCTAGTGGTAATGTCCTCTGCCTCACGAGTCTGTTGTGTTGTGGAAAATGCTTCCCAACAGAAACAAACTCGAAAGACATGAACATACTAGATAGGAAGTGTACTAACCAGGACCATTTGTTAATGAACACTACTAGTGTGTTCTCAAGCATGATGTGTAAGAAACATCACACTTTATACATCTCATAATATATTAGTAACATGGCCATTTGCTGTCATCCTAGGGAGAAGGAGGAAAATCAGGAAATCCGGGAGAGATGGGATTCCCTGGATCAGCGGTAAGTTATATATCAATGGAAGTGTTATACTTGAAATTATGACTAAAATGACTGGAATACTGTATTGAAACTGTACTAAAATACCATGTATTACAGGGAGCTCGAGGATTTCCAGGGACACCTGGGCCTCCTGGATTGAAAGGCCATAGAGTAAGTATGACCCCCAACAAACATTCAAAGAACCTCACTGTGAACTCATGTGTCACGCAATTATTGTCCACTAATGGAAAAATACACTTTGTTGTTTCAGGGTCACACAGGTCCAATTGGTCTAAGAGGCGAAACTGGAACTGTAGGATCCAAGGTAAAACGTCTATATGAAGTTATATCTATAACTCACTCACTATGTTTTTATGATTCATATTGACATCATAGTCATTTCTTGTCATGATATTTCAGTGATATTCATATAGATATTATATAGATGAGTGTATAATATACACAAAATCTGAGAGAAATAAGCTTTTTGTGCCTATGGAACATTTCTGTGATCTTTTATTTTAGCTCATGAAACATGGGACCAACACTTTACATGTTGTGTTTATATTTCTGTTCAGTATATATTAAGTATATGCATACTGTAAAGTTTTGAAAGGCATGTATTGATGAATGCAATGTTTTTGTAATTGATCTCTTAGGGTGCATTAGGTCCCACTGGTCCGATTGGCACACCTGGCCCTATGGTAAGTGGAAAATATTTCAAATATACAGTATTGTGTACTAGCAACTTATGCAGTCACTGACAAAACGCACTGAACCTTATTGTGATGTTTTATTGATAAGTATCTATTGGTTCTTTGGAAGAATCCTCTCCGTCTGCACAGTTCACAAAAGATAAGATAGGTTAAAGCAAAATGGTGGATGCCTACCTAGTGTTAGCTTTGACCAGTCTAGATTCTTCATAGTGTAGTGAAGAAGAATGAAAAAAGACAAGCATTGGAAGGCACTATATGGATGCAGCCCATGATGAGGAGCCATGCCTGTACTGTACATTACCTTTGGATTGATTTCTTTCAGCTGTTTAAAATAAACAGTGCAATGTGCTTAACTAACATATACTTAAATTCATGAATTATTACAATTATTATTTTATTCTAAAATGGATTCAATAGATTTTTTTCTTCATCAATCTACACACAATACCGCATAATGACAAAGCAAAACAGTTGTTTTTTTTACTTATGCAAATGTATTAAAAATGAACATGGAATATTACATTTATGTAAGTATTCAGACACTTTACTCAGTACTTTGTTGAAGCACCTTTGGCAGCGATTACAGGATCAAGTCTTCTTGGGTATGACGCAACAAGCTTGGCACACCTGTATTTGGGGAGTTTCTCCAATTCTTCTCTGCAGATCCTCTCATGCTCTGTCAGGTTGGATGGGGAGCGTTGCTGCACAACTATTTTCAGGTCTCTCCAGAGATGTTCGATCGGATTTAAGTCCGGGCTCTGGCTGGGCAACTCAAGGACATTCAGAGACTTGTCCCGAATCCACTCCTGCATTGTCTTGATTGTATGCTTAGGGTCGTTGTCCTGTTGGAAGGTGAACCTTCACCCCAGTCTGAGGTCCTGAGCGCTCTGGGGCAGGTTTTCACCAAGGATTTCTCTGTACTTTGCTCCATTCATCTTTCCCTCTATCCTGAATGGTCTCCCAGTTACTGCTGCTGAAAAACATGCCCACAGCATGATGCTGCCACCACCATGCTTCACCGTAGGGATGGTGCCAGGTTTCCTCCAGACGTGACGTTTGGCATTCAGGCAAAAGAGTTCAATCTTGGTTTCATCAGACCAGAATCTTGTTTCTCGTCGTCTGAGAGCCTTTAGGTGCCTTTTGGCAAACTCCAAAAGGGTGTCATGTGCCTATTACTGAGGAGTGGCTTCTGTCTGGCCACTCTACCATAAAGGCCTGATTGGTGGAGTGCTGCAGAGAAGGTTGTCCTGGAAGGTTCTCCCATCGCCACAGAGGAACTCTGGAGCTCTTTCAGAGCGAACATCGGGTTCTTGGTCACCTCAAAGACCAAGGCTCTTCTCCCCCGATTGCTCAGTTTGGCCGGGCGGCCAACTCTAGGAAGAGTCTTGGTGGTTCCAAACTTCTTCCATTTATGAATGATGGAGGCCACTGTGTTCTTGGGGACCTTCAATGCTGGAGACATTTTTTGGTACCCTTCCCCAGATCTGTGCCTCGACACAATCCTGTCTCGGAGCTCTACGAACAATTCCTTCGACCTCATGGCCTGGTCAAGTTGTAGAAACAAAAACCTGTTTTTGCTTTGTCATTATGGGGTACTGGGTGTAGATTGATGAGAGAAAAAAACGTCATCAATTTTAGAATAAAGCTGTAATGTAAAAACAGTGGGAAAAGTCAAGGGGTCTGAATACTTTCCTAATGCACTGTATGTGTGTTTTTCTTTCTTTGTATTGAAAACAGGGCTCTACTGCAAATGAGACGTTGGTCTCAGTTGATCCCCCATATAAATAAAAGTATAATAATAACATGGGACTGTTTGCAGCATCTTTTGGTATTTGCAGGACTAGTCCTAGTGTATCAACTCTCTGCCAATTAACACCTATTTTCAACTTTTACTTTTTCCTTACATTTATATGTTTATTGCTTAATGGTAATTTTGTCAATACATTCATATGTTTATTGCTCTGCCACACTAAAAGTAATCATGATTAATTGCTCCTTTTAGGGCCCTAGAGGCATGCCTGGGGAGAGAGGTCGCTTAGGAGCAAATGGAGTGCCGGTAAGAATGAGAACACTTAAAGTTGGGAGGTTAACACCATCTTGTTCGTGAGAGTTTCCTCTTTCGACAGTGGGTTCATTTCAGTTCATAGCCCAAACGGTTCAGACGCTACAGACAGAAGCTGGCACATCAGCGTTACTGACTTTAGACGAATCCCGTGGGGCTTGTGGGGTCGTAGAGCAAAATGAAGAACACCATTGTGTTTGTGAGAGTCTCATCTATAGAGTGGTCTGTTGGGACGCCACAGACGTTTTAGTGAGAAGACCGATTTTCGGGATGTCTCATGGTCTGACACACACCACTTTTGCTCGACCACCTTCAAAAGCAGATGCAGAAGGCCGACATAGGTGGATGCGGTGGATCCTTGAGACGCAGGCCATGCAAAAAATATCTCTAGCTTAAACTGACGGATTTTGATGGGGATTTTTTTTATTATGTTACTTAGATCTTAAGGTTAATATCATTCTCAATTGTATTGCTAATTTTTATATACAACAGTATAAATGTAATGACTCCAGATAACAAGATATTGTTACATCCACTCACACCATTACAAGTCCTCAATTATTTTTTCAAATATATTTTATGTATTTGACAAGTGTACACGATTCAAATTTCCGATGCATGTCTTTACAAGAATTGTAATTGTAGATTGTATTCTGTGTGAATCCAATTATTTTTTTATTTTTTTTGAAGGGAATGAAAGGTCCTCCTGGGAACATTGGTAAATCTGGTCCGATGGTAAGTTGGCCTGCAGTTGCTACTAATATAATACTGCATTTGAGCTATTCGTTAATTCAATTTTCTGGTATTATACTTGCAGGGTCCATTAGGTATCAATGGTCCCCCAGGTTATCCAGGAATTCCAGGAATGAAGGCAAGTACTGTAGACTATCAAGTAGAACATTAAGTATTCAATACATGTTCAAATCAATGTGATTTAAATAGTAACTTCCGAGGCTGTATATGTAGCAGTGTATGCAATATGTTGTAAATGCAACCTAATAACATACAGTATATAGCTAACTAATAAGGCAACGTAGGACTACTGTATGTACATGAAATGGACTCATGAGGATTTCTGTTTCTATTCTCCAGGGCCAACCTGGTGCCACAGGAGTGCGGGGGCCCGAGGGGCAACAGGGACAGAGGGGCGAGACAGGACACCAAGGCAGGGCAGGATCAACTGGCCAACAAGTAAGGGTCTTATTTATAACACCTACTCTCTTTGTTAAACATCATTGTGCTGTACTTTTAATATGATATATTTGCTATATTTAGGGTCCTTCAGGAACAGACGGGGGCCCAGGTACTAAGGGTCCGGTGGTACGTATAGTATCATGAATCTAGTACCCCTAATTTTCAACATAACTGTATTATCAACATAATTGTATTATCACATAGCATACCTAGATTCATATGCTCAAGATTGATGTCTATTGAGAGATATTCCTGTTGTTTTGTAGGGTACTATGGGTGTGCAGGGTCCCGGGGGTCACCTCGGACCCCATGGTCCACCCGGACCTCAGGGAAGCACTGGACAGCCTGGGATCAAAGGTCAACTGGTAATGTGGCGTCCGTTTACTTTGGATAGTAATTTTCTACTCCAGAGGTCCATTCATTCATGTACCATATAGATGTATACATACACTGTCAATGTTATGACATGCATGCATGACTTTACCAAAGCACAGATAATATGGCCCAGATCACCTAACTAATGTACCATTACTGCAGAACAATTATTTGACTGATTGACAAGATGGTAATATTGATTTTCATTTTATGATACATTATTCATTATCTCAGGTGTAGAATAAAATGTTACTATAGTGATACAGTATATTTATGGCTCTCATCTTTTTTTCAGGGAGATGTTGGTATACCTGGGTACAAAGGAGAGGCCGGACCCAAAGGAGAACCTGTAAGCCCAAATAATGTGACCATTCACAGAGAATATGTACAACATTTATGCTATTATGTACAGTACTTTTTATATTGTACAATACTTGGATGTCTAAATGCTCCTTATTTCCCATTGAATAAAATTCAGACACTGTCATAAATGGAGCAAAGTGTATTGAGATGGTTAAACAAATGTTAAATATAGTTTGTTTTGATTCATAGGGTCCCCCTGGTTCCCAAGGAGTAATCGGGCCGCAGGGGGAGGAGGGAAAGAGAGGAACTCGGGGTGACTCTGGCTCACTAGGACCACCCGGTCCTGTTGGTGAGAGAGTGAGTCTACCGTTGGCCTCTATTACTGAACACTTCTAGATGATTAGGATTTAGGTCAGTGACTGTAACTTATGACTTCTCAGGATGGATTTCAGTCGTCCATCTCAAATTTATCCCAGTTCATAATCCAATTTATTTAGCTGACATTGATATCCTCAACCCTGTGCAGAAAATAGATGTAATCTTGGTATATCGTATGAGTCTTCATTTCATATATGGATGGGCATTTGTATTGCAGGGGTCTCCTGGTAACAGAGGTTTCCCTGGTGCTGATGGATTACCTGGACCTAAGGTACAGACAGAGATCTATTACAGCTGCACCGGTGGTCATTAGACTGGATTCTTAGGACAGGAGCCCCAGCCCGAACCTAATTCACTAATATGTTTCTCCTGAAGGGTGCTCAAGGAGATCGTGGAACTTCTGGCATATCTGGGCCTAAAGGTTCCGGAGGGGATCCCGGGCGCACTGGCGAACCTGGCCTCCCAGGCGCACGGGTAATGTGAAGATATCATGAATAGCTTTCCAAGATTGTCATGTTTGTTTCTGAAGCTCATAATTTTGTCTGTTGTTTTGTAGGGTCTGACTGGCACTCCAGGAGTCCAGGGAGCAGAGGGCAAACCAGGACCCCTGGTAAGGTTGACAAAAGAGTGTTTACACACATCCAATTTAGGTCAGAGCTGAACAAAAAATAACAACTGTAGAGAAAAAGGTAATGCACTCAGTGATTGCCACCTCTCCAACAAGTGTTCTTCAATTAATGTTTTCAGTGATACACAAACAAGGTTTAGACCGACAGGCTATTTGTCAGGTGATCAATGACCTTTTCGAGGTTTGACCATCTTTTCGAGGTTTGACCATTGGTATCAGTAGTCATAACACTGAATGAACAGCCAGAGGTAAGAGTTGTTTTCGTGCCCTCTGTCTGAAGGGTCCAGCAGGAGAAGATGGCCGCCCAGGACCAGCAGGGTCGATTGGAACCAGAGGTCCTGCAGGAACCATGGGAACACCTGGACCAAAGGGCTTTAATGTAAGGAACTTTAGAAGTTCTAACCTTCTCAAGATGTCTTGCTATCAAACTTTTCCTTTCTCCTCATGATTACTTGAATGACTTCTTGTCTTTTCAAATCATAGGGAGACCCAGGGAAGACAGGCGAACAAGGATCTCTGGGAGTGGCAGGACAAAGAGTGAGTACGGATGTCAATGAGCACTAAATGACCTCTGCCCTCATACGTGTTTATGGGGAAAATTGTGTTCATGAGGACATTTACTAAGGATGACTTCCTTTCTAGGGTCCTCCTGGGAAAGATGGGGAAGTTGGCCCTGCCGGTCCCGCTGGCCCTCTGGTAAGTCAACTGTTTGTCTCTGATTGTTGTTATGACTCATATCTCGTACTGACATTTTGGTAAAGCATTTTACTATCAGTCAATATTATGTAACACCACTGCACATCTGATTTGTAAAGTATACTCTCTCATAACATACTCTTCATGTTCAACAAATGTTGATTCTCTCTTTGTCTGAAGGGCGTTGCAGGTGAAAGAGGAGAACAGGGACCACCTGGAGTGAATGGTTTCCAGGTAGGTCATTCTAGATTTTGTCATAGATGCATGGATGATGTTCACTAGCAGCAGTTGATCACTGAAAGTGGCAATACAGATTGTAACTCATAAGGGATGATTGAATCAACTGGGCACTGTTGTCGTCATCTAAAGTGTATATGCTTTTGTGTATTAGGGATTACCTGGACCCCCAGGCCCTCCTGGAGAGTCAGGAAAACCAGGTGATTTGGTGAGTTTCATGAACACTTGCACTGTTTGAATTAGCTGAAGTTTATATCTAATGAGATAAATACTGTAGATCCTCTATTTCATGGGATACAATACTCATTTGTGACATCATGACGATGGAGTATGAATTTCTTTCTCGTGTTTAGGGTATCCCTGGAGAAGGAGGTGCTGTTGGCCAGATTGGACCAAGGGTACATTGATAATTTTACTAATATCAATACATATTGGAATATATTGCACATGTATACAATGTAGTATTGCAGTAGACACAGCATGACTGACAGACATTTTGTGTCTAACAGGGAGAGCGTGGAATACCAGGGGAGAGAGGAGAACTCGGACCTCACGGTTTGGCTGGAGCCAAGGGAATCCCCGGAGCACCAGGACCCGATGGACCAAAGGTATTTGTTGTCCGTGTATAGAGATATAGTAATATGGAGCCACTATGGAGGGTTATGTGTATTGGATTTTTGAGTCTGAAAATAGGAATATGAACCCATTGCTTTTTTTTCTCCAAAGGGTAGTCCTGGTCCCACTGGTAGTCTTGGTGACCTAGGCCCTCCTGGTCTTCAAGGGATGCCTGGCGAGAGAGGGATCTCTGGTTCTCCTGGGCCTAAAGGTGACAGAGTAAGTATTCACACACTGCATCATCAGCTTCTCATCCTATCATATCCATGGGAGATGATGTATATCTATCTCAGTGTCTGTTTCCGTCTGCTGTATTTGTATGATTGTTTTCTACAGTTTATTTTGTGTGGAGCCCAAGAAGTAGCTATTGTTAAAATAACAAGTAGCTAACGGGAATTGAAGTAAACAATTGCGTATATATATGATAACACAAAAAATAACACACAAAAAATATTAACTGTCGGATTTTCACATGTGACATTCTCCATCATTTAGGGGTCTGGTGGAGAGAAGGGATCAGAAGGTACACCTGGAAATGATGGCGCAAGAGTGAGTCAAATTTACACGTGACTTCTTTCACTTCAATGTAACACTAACACACATTTTGTAATTTCTCATTTTGGCCTAAGACAAATAGTTTTGTGTCTTGATCATGTGAAGACAGAAAGCAGATTTGTCTCATTTGAAAAGTGCTTGCCCCAGGTTCTCACCAAGCTTATTCATACAGTTGGCAAGCACTGCTGGCATGAAGTGATTGTATCAGAACAGGAAAAGTTATCTGTTCTTAAAGGGTTGTAAAAAAAAAAGACACTTCTTTATAATGGGTGAGTTATTCTACAGGGGAGTGTTACAGTAAGAGTCAGCTTGGAAACATGTTGCTGCATATTCTGTCAGAGAAACAATTGTCTGTTCAAGTCAAACATTGTATGAATGTATTTCCCCTAAAAATCTGTTTTCTCACCTCAGGGTCTTCCTGGTCCTCTCGGCCCACCCGGACCCAATGGACCTAGCGGTGAAAAAGTAAAGACATAATTTGCCAAAAGCTAAAATGATTAGTTAGTTCATCTTTTGTTGTTACGGTAGATCTAAAACTTGTTGTAATTGCAGGGAGAAGCTGGACCTAAAGGTCCTCCCGGGCCTCATGGATCAAGAGCTATGCCTGTGAGTGGACAACTGGACATTGAGTATTTAAAGTATACAATGACACATTTACCTTGAAATGATCATATCAGATATTATGGCATTGTAATGCTAGATTTATATTCTGTTCCACCAGGGACCCCGTGGTGAACCTGGTCCTATTGGTCCTGTTGGGTTTGGTGGACCACCCGTAAGTCATTATTTTCTGTAGCCCATGCCTATGAGACGACAAACAGATTTTCTTAGAGTCATAGTGATCATAACAATTCATGTCATACAGATGTAGGATATTAATTTGAGCACCCTGTTGCAGGAGAACTTTCCTGCGATACATTTTCCCTTATGAAAATTGTATCAACCCCTACAAAAATGTCCATGAATTATAATACACATAATTATTCACATTTCCTGTTGCTGCAGGATTATTTTCCTGCTATAGAAAAGTGGCTCAAATTAAGATCCTACATCTGTACTGCATATTGTATACTGTATCATGTTGTAATAACTATAATAATAATTTGTACAATTTCTATAATGGTTTTCATAATCTCATATTCTTAGACCCCCCGTTGTGCTTTCTAGTAAGAAAAGTAGTGAATTTGGGCTGTTTCCAGCTCTCATGCTTGTTGTGTTATTGCCCTTATACAGGGACCCGATGGTCAACCAGGAGTCAAGGGGGAACCTGGAGAGCCTGGTCAGAAGGGTGATGCTGGTTCTCCAGGGCCTCAGGGCTTGGCTGGATCCCATGGACCTCCTGTGAGTTAACAAGCTACATTATCTTGTGCTACATTATCAGACAGACTAAACAGGAGGAACTATCTCATTCAGCAATCTTCATCTCTCCGCAGGGTATTGTCGGTGTGGCTGGACTGAAGGGTGGAAGAGGAACCCAGGGTGCACCTGTAAGTTCATGTTATGAATTATGACCAAAGCCTCTTGGGACTGTGACAGGATTATGCCCAGGTATTGACACATGTGGTACAGATAGTATATAACCATGTAATGAATAGTAACCATGTGGATCTTCTCATCATTTCACTCTTAGGGCCCCACTGGTTTCCCTGGATCTGCAGGCAGGGTTGGACCACCAGGCTCAGCTGTAAGTAATCATCAAACCACTATTGGTTCTATTGGTTAATGTATCAATTTGGAAGTAGCCACCAGCTATCATTTCAATATACCTCTCACTATTGAACACAACAATTATAACCACTGATCACCCATTACTTACATACTTCACATTATTCTCAGAGATAAAGAATAACAACAACAGTAACAAAACAACATTCTCTTTGTAACAGGGTCCAATTGGAGAGGCCGGACCCCTTGGTTCCCCTGGGAAAGAGGGTCCTCCTGGCCTTCGTGGAGAGAATGGATCTCCTGGAAGACAAGGAGAAAGAGGCCCCCCAGGACCAGCCGGGGGCTCAGGAGACAAAGGAGACTCTGGGGAAGACGGACCCACGGTAAACAATGTTTCTCTATCCGTTCCTGAGAGAATCCCAAGGGCTGCACATCACCAAGTCCTTGATAAGTTGAATCGGATGTGTTCATGCTGGGTTAGAACATAAAAGTACACCTCAGGAACTGTTTGTACAGAAACACATTGCTGTATAATAGTTTATCCATTAAGTCAGGATATGAATTGAAATAAGAAAAAAAAAACTCAACAAAAATATCAAGAATTATCCAATTCATGAACTGAACTGAATTTGGAGTTTGAGTCTTGTTGAATTGGATTGACCACAACCCTGTTACATGGCAATATCTAGACAATATCAACTGGATTTGTTTCCACAGGGTCCTGATGGACCTCCAGGTCCAGCAGGAACAACAGGACAGAGAGGCCTTGTGGGTCTTCCTGGTCAGAGAGGAGAGCGTGGAATGCTGGGACTTCCAGGACCAGCAGTATGTTCTGATTTCTACACATTTGTTTGAATCCCACTAATGTGTCCGCAATCTGAGCTGCTTCCACATTGCATGTTACACAGTGCTCCTCATGATTCCATTATCCCTGTGGTGTTTGTAGGGTCCTCCAGGAAAACAGGGGACTGCAGGACCTGGGGGAGACAAAGGCCCCACTGGCCCAATCGGTTCTCCTGGTGCCAACGGACCTCGTGGTGATCCTGGTCCCGATGTAAGTTTCCCCTTACATTTTTTTCGCCAAAACTTTTCACTTCACTATTTGTCCTCTTGTTGCTAGCAGTAAGAGAGTTTATACCATGGCATTGTCGAATACTCGTTTCTGATTGGCTAAAAGGGAATTCTAGAGCGTGCATTATTTAAGCAATAAGGCACAAGGGGGTGTGGTATATGGCCAATATACCACGGCTAAGGGCTGTTCTTTCGCACGACACAACGCGGAGTATACCCCAAACCCCCGAGGCCATATACCACAAATGCCTGAGGTGCGTTATTGCTTTTATAAACTGGTTACCAACGTAATTAGAGCAGTAAAAATAAATGTTTTGTCATACGTGTGGTATACGGTCTGATATACCATAGCTGTCTGCCATTCAGAGTTCAGGGCTCGAACCACCCAGTTTATAATTCTCTATAACGCACGGTATATCAGCACGGTAGAATTCAATGGCTATAGTTCATTCTTACATTTTCTATTTGAGCTACTTTTGAAAGCAAAAGTCAAATTTAAAACATTATTGGCATTGTTGAATTCGATTTTCATAATAGCATGCAAGGATTGATGGTTTGGTTAGCTAAACTAGCAAGTATGTTTGTTTCGTTACCAAGGCAACTACTGTAGACATATATAGTAAATTTGCTAGCTACTTTAGTTGATGTTCACATTTCTACATGCAAATGAACATATTTCTAGCGGCAAATATGTTAAATTATAGCCATGGTATAAAAGGGATAATCAAAACAATGCAACTCCGTGGAAGGTTGTTCCAGTCCGCCAGCGCGCCATGGAACACACCTTCCACGTTGTTCATTATTTTCCATAGAACGCATAGCCCCTCCTTGATTATTCCTCACATATTTCGTACAGGTTACAGTATTAAATAAATGAATACATTTTATTCACAATACGTTGTTTTCCTCCAGGGTCCTGCTGGATCTGATGGGCCGCCAGGCAAAGATGGAGTCATTGGTCAAAGGGTAAGTGCAACAATGTGTCCAGAATGTCTCGTATTGTTTATTGTGCTTGACCAACCGTGTTGAAACAGCAAGACAAATGTCTTACAACCTCCTGTAGCATATACATTTAATGGTTCTGATTTCGATGATTTCAACAGGGAGATCGAGGGGACCATGGTCCAGAGGGTCTGGTTGGGACCCCGGGACAACCAGGAACTCCAGGTCCAGTCGGTGCCACCGGTGGTTCTGGAAAGAGAGGAGACGCTGTACGTATTATGCCCTTTTCATTTATGTAAGGAATTTCCTTGTCAATACGTGAGAATCCCAAGATTAGATAAGATGGAAAAAGAAAAGGGTCCTGACAACATGTACATGTTCCTTATATACAGGCATAAGGCTGTCATTGTAAATAACAATTTGTTCTTAATAATATCCTTTTACGGCTAGGGGTTCCGCTAGAGGAATGTTTCGACAACATCCAGTGAAATGGCAGAGTGCCAAATTCAAAAGAAATGTTTTAAATATTTAACTTTCATACATTCACAAGTCCAACACACCAAATTAAAGTTTACTTCTTGTTAATCTAGCCACCGTGTCAGATTTCAAAAAGGCTTTACAGTGAAAGCACACCATACGATTATGTTAGGTCAGCGCCTAGTCACAAAAATACATACAGCCATTTTCCAGCCAAAGAGAGGAGTCATAAAAAGCAGAAATAGAGATAAAATGAATCACTAACCTTTGATGATTTTCATCAGATGGCACTCATAGGACTTCATGTTACACAATAAATGTATGTTTTGTTCGATAAAGTTCATATTTATATCCAAGAATCTCAGTTTACATTGGCTCGTTATGTTCAGTAATGTTGTGCCTGCCGTATGGTTTTTGCCTGCCATATGAGTTCTGTTATACTCACAGACATCATTCAAACAGTTTTAGAAACTTCAGAGTGTCCACTAATTATATGCATATTCTAGCTTCTGGGCCTGAGTAACAGGCAGTTTACTCTGGGCACGCTTTTCATCCAAACTTCCAAATGCTGCCCCCTATCCCTAAAGAGTTTTAACTGACTTGCCTTGTTAAATAAAGGTTAAATAAACATAAAAAATATATATATCTAATTAACTCATGTTGGTATCCTATTCATACACAGGGTTCCAGAGGACCAAACGGTCCACCCGGTTCAGCAGGAAAGAGAGGGTTAACGGTAAGACCATCATAAACATATACATGATAAATTGTTATCATTTCATTTTACTTTAATGCCTAAACCACCAATAAATGTGTTTTTATGTTCAAACATATTCAATGTCCAAATAAAAATGAGCAGTCACAGAAATGAAAACACAGCACCCTGTGGTTTTGACTACTAAAGCATTAGGCTTGACTCATGTGAGAACTACCCATTGCATATTTATATGGTGACACGTAACCACAAACAGAAATGAGCTTTCTCGTTTTTCATTGGACGTCCCATAAAATGTGATTGCATGGTGTCATTCTAAACAACAGGGACCACAAGGACCAAGGGGTGATAAGGGTGACCTCGGAGACCATGGAGAGAGAGGACAGAAAGGACACAGAGGTTTCACCGGTTTGCAGGGTCTACCTGGACCACCTGTATGTCAAATCAATACTTATCTTTAATTGAGTAGAACTTATATACACTGAGTGTACAAAACATTAAGGACACCTTCCTCATATCGAGTTGCACAATAGCTTTCACCTGGATTCACCTGGTCAGTCTATGTCATGGAAAGAGCTGGTGTCCTTAATGTTTTGAACAATGAGTGTATGTGTACCCTTTAAAGTTGATATCAATCTCAGTATTCATTATTTACTCCTTTATTTTTAGGGTACAACAGGAGAGCAGGGAGCATCAGGAATCATCGGACCAAGCGGTCAAAGAGTAGGTATCATATCAGACTGTTAAATGATGGTCCATGTTGTCAACCATAATGTATTTGTTTCATTATAATGGATCTTTATCATGGTATGATATAATAGGGACCCCCTGGACCAGTTGGACCCCCAGGAAAAGAAGGGTACATCGGACAACCTGGACCAATGGGACCTCCTGGAACCCGTGGAATTAGTGGCGAAATCGGACCTGAGGCATGTAAATTTCCACTTCAAAATCGTTTTACCTGCATGGACAACTGATATGGACATTTCCTGGGAAGTCAGCGCCAACGTCATTAACATTTGGCACATAATGTCAAAACACTTAATTTGTTCACACCTTGTAATTACTCTCTATTTACCATAACTCTCTGGTTTGCAGGGACCTCCCGGAGAGCCTGGTCCCAATGGTCCTCCCGGGCCTCCCGGACCCCCCACAGCTGCCATGGATGATCTATTTGGCGGCATGCATGACTATGATGCTGGCCCCCCTCCTCCAGAGTTTAATGAGGATGAGGCTCTGCCCAACAGCAATGCCACTCAGCAGCTGGACCCAGGTGTTCAGGCCACTCTGAAGGCCCTCAGCAGCCAGATCGACAGCATGAAAAGCCCAGACGGCAGCAGGAAGCACCCGGCAAGGACTTGTGAGGACTTGAAGCAGTGCTACCCACTGAAGAAAAGCGGTGAGTTGTTGTTTCCATGAGGCGGGAAGTACATCAATGAGGTTTTTTTTTGTAGTTTTTCAGTATTCAGACCATGTCTTATCATGCAGCCATTGCTTCATGTGATGTGGGGTGGTGTGTATTTTGGCAACACTTTTACCCCTAAGGATGCCTAAATCACATTAGAAACATCACTTTAGTAAAACTCGATAGACCAGGGCAGATTGGACAATATTCTCTTTCTCTATTCCAGGTGAATACTGGGTTGATCCAAACCAAGGAAGCTCAGAGGATGCTATCAAAGTACATTGTAATATGGAGACTGGAGAGACCTGCATCTCGGCCAACCCCGCCAGCATACCTAAGAAAGTATGGTGGAACACCTCAAGGAAGAAGCCTGTGTGGTTTGGAGCTGATATCAATAGAGGAACACAAGTAAGACAATTTTTCACCACAATAATAATTTATTACTGTGATTAGCGTTCTAATTAGAAAGGAAACTGCTCTGGGACCTGTTGGATCACTGGGCATTCAAAATGTTCCCCTTCAGTGGTTTAATTTCGGAAGTCTGTGGGAATTCTGCTTCCATGCATTCCACTAAAATTATGGGATAAAAATATTTGATAAGGTAGTGCGGTATTGCTGGGGAAAAATACTTTCTTTGTAAAGCAAGTCTGAAGATTAAATCTAGCAATAGACACACATTTGACAATCACAGATAATATTTGCTATGTAAATGTGACACATGTACATAACTACGACATGGCCGATAACTGCTGATAACATCATATTGAAATGTGTCTGAAAAGTGATTTCATCATTTGCCGCTGTTTTTTGTTTTCTCATTTTGTGTTTTTGCAGTTCACCTATGGTAACAAAGATCAACCTGCCAACTCGGTCACCGTCCAGATGACATTCATCCGTCTGCTCTCCAAAGAGGCTTCTCAGACCATCACCTACCACTGCAAGAACACAGTGGGCTACAAGGATGAGGCGACTGGGAACCTAAAGAAAGCAGTCATCCTCAAGGGGTCGAATGACCTGGAGCTCAAGGCAGAGGGAAACAACCGCTTCAGATACACCGTGGTGGAGGACAGTTGTGGAGTGAGTATTTTCTATAGATGTTTTGTGGCAGTTTAAGTTTGGTCCCTGAAACATTTCAATCTTTACTTACAAAAAAAACATGTCAAATTTGCGGTTTGACATGTGAAATAGATGTTTTCACATGTTGAGCTTAAATTTCACATGTGAAACCATTTTTCCCATGTATTAAAATTAGAGTTCACATGTTAACGCGACCTGTTCATATATGAAGAGAATAACATGCTTTCACCTCACACGTGAATTGCAGTTTTACATGTGAAATTTGCGATTTCACATGTTAAAAACTTTCACATGTGAAAATCGGATATGCAGTAGTACATGTGAAAAACATTCACGTGAAAATCTCACTTTCACATGTGTAGCTGCATTTTCACATGAAAAAACTTCATGTAAAAATCACACAAAAAACCTTCGTGAAAATCACATTTGCTGTTTCATATGTAAAAAAAGATGTGCAAATCACACTTTCACATGTGAAAATCTTCCACGTGATTGTTTTTCACATGTGAACTTGCACATGTAAAAGTACTTTTTTTTTGCAGTCTCACATGTAAGAAAACTCCACATCTAAAAATCGCACTTTAACATGTAAAATTACAGATTCACATGTGGGGTTGAAATAATGTTATTCTCCACACATGTGAAAAGATGGTGTTAACATGTTGCAGTAGCAATGTTTCCACTGTTGGAATTAGGGTGACCACGTCGATAAAGGCAAAATGCGGGCCAGGGGAATGATTTGGCAAAGTAAACTTAAACAACCACTGTATAGCCGAAAAACATGGTTAAAACTATAATTTTGATTTGATGGATGGTCAGTCCTTGCATCCATAGCGTAGTCTAAAAAATTATTCATATGCGGGGGAGTTTCCACATGAGGGAAGAAAACAATTTTTTTCACGTGATTTGTTCATATTTTTTTGGTAAGGTTGGATCCTCACTGGAAACAGTGACTTCCTGAGATCTTAATTGATCCTTTGTAATTTCTTTCTCTTTAAAGCAATCCAATGGTAAATGGGGCAAGACAGTGTTTGAGTACAGGACACAGAAAACAGCCAGACTACCCATCATGGATATGGCCCCTGTGGACATCGGTGGTTCGAATCAGGAGTTTGGTATCGATATTGGGCCGGTTTGCTTCCTATAAAAGCCAACAACAACAGGGATGCGTTGAAGAGAATCCAGAGACTCTTGAACTGACAGCTGACACGATCAGCCTTGTACATACAAGTACTGGTGGACTATTCTCGCCCCGTAGCAAGATATTTATTGTGCCTTTCCAACCATTACCCATCGTAGTCGATATGTTTTTGCCCCGTGTACGTTAGATGAATGTTTGGGAGAAATAAAGAGCGAGCAAGCAACATTTAGAAACTGCTTGCACTTGAGAAATATAGTATGAGCATGTCTCATCTGTAATTACATTTAGTTCATGCCAAGGTACAAAGATCCAGTGCATTGATACAATATTAGGTTTTATGGAACAAAGATTAAAAACTGCCAAAAGTCCTTGATAAATATGAATGCATAAAACAAATATGTAGTCATTAACTGCTGTTCGTAAGATGAGAGCTTCATTCTGCAAGAATATAACTACAACGGTTTATTCCACCTCTTAGATTTCCTAACCTCTTGTTTTACATAATTTGTTTTAAAAAAATGTATAAAGTGTTTTCAATGTCAAATGAACGTTTATGGTGCTATTGAGGAAATTAATTCAGCTAAATGCTTTCATTGGCATACATTGTTGTTTTTTCTTTCCAGAACTGAAAGACAGTTTAATACAACTGATGTCTGTTTCCAAGTTATCAACTCTGTACTGACTCCATTGAATACAAATTAAAGATCGAACCAGACTGTCGATTCCTCAGTGTTAGCTACCTCGACGCCACAAACTGGGATGCCACAGGTTTGGTGCTGTCTGTAAGTGGTGATCATGTGCTCCTCTGCCAGCTACGGTACAGGACAGGGTTTGCGGCTAAAAATAAAGATAGAGGTGGAATCAGTGTCTCCTGAAAAGTGTGTGGTGATTGTGAAAGAAGAATTTCATTTTTTAAATTAATTTGTGGTCATTTTAAAACTTTGAGTGTGTTATATTTTAAATTCATGATCATTTTAACACTACAAGTGAGTAATTTTTTTTTCTGCATGTTGCCCTTCAAGTCACTTTCTCTTAGTTTTATTTTATAGCAGCTTTTGAGACATTCAATAAGATGACCTTGAAAGCCTATTTGCTTCATGTATTTTTGCTGTGCAACAAATTAAACAAAAAGCTTGTCCATCCCCAAAGCTCTTTTTTTGTCATATTAATTAGCTAAGGTCCTACTTTTTAGGTAAAGCTGTGCCTTACTGCATTTACTAAGTAATTTGTTTGCACAGAGATCAATTAAATATTGCCGAAGGCAGATTACATGTGGATTGAACATATATTTAGCTTTGTAATTATAAATGTATTATGCCCATTGTCTTGTTCCTTCATGTCTCTTTTTAGTTGCGTTTTTTTCCTAAATCAACTTTCTGATTTCTTTGTTTGAGGTAACTTACAATAATGATAGTATTTATTAAATATTTCAAAACTGTAAATATTCTGGTGGCTGATAGGTCCATCTCCAAGGCAGATCAATAAGATATTCTATCCTGGAATCAAGTCAGTTTCATCCACTGAAATAAATATTGAAATTATTTTGTTCTGCTTGTTTTCATTTCAAAGTTTTTTGTTTATAAGTCATTCTTTAGTATTGAATGTTGCTGGAAGCTGGAACAATATCTTCCGCAGCTCACCTTTGATGCTTACAACTATAACAATGTATACCTATATAATTCATTTTTTCAGTAAGCACACAAAAGGGCAAAGCTTACAAGTTAGGACCAATGGAAGTGTTCAAAAAGCGAAACTATCCTTTGTCTTTCATGCTTCAACAACTCTCTTCACCCCAAGCTCTTGGTACTTGATGGGGTACAGAAGCTTCAAATCAAGCTGGCATAATACTGTATGAAATACTTTATACATAATTCATAAGACTACCTGCAGTGGCAACTGTGTGACTGAGAGGCTGCCAAGAGAGAAGGAAAGAATGTCCTAAATGGATATGCTCATCAAGTCTTATAAGTATGTATACAAGCGACTCAAAAATGGTCTTACTTACTGTCAGTGTGATGCCACCTAGCAAGAAAACAAATAGGCTTGTTTCTTCTTGAGGCTTATCCATCGGTAGAGATTCATGCTTGAATACCCCCAGTACATATTCAGAATGCCCAACATGTTAACACTTTATATTCATTTGCACTTTTCTTATACTTTCTATTTTATTTTATTTAACCTTTATTTATACCTCTGTAGTAATGCTGTAATTACACTAGTAACATTGTAATGTTGTTACATAGCACTTTAGTAATACCATTACAAAATTACTATGTAACAAATTTCATGTAAAGTGTTACCCAAATCACTTAATCCCGCAGACTTTCACATATCAAATATATACATTTTTAAATGCATAACATTTTATAATTACAAAAAATAAATATTTAATCCTTGTATGACATAAAAAAATGATTGAGTGTTGATAATTGATGCCGTAATGTTTTCTTTAATAACTGTAACAGCAAAGTCATATTGCATACAAAGTAAAATAACAAGTATATAGTACTGTATATGGACAAAGGTTTTCAAAAGTGCTTTCTGGTGCAAGAGGATACTGATATATATCATAAGAAAGTAAATAAACGGCAATACATACCTAAATGTTTAACAAGACAATACAACTATTAAATCCGATGTCCGGACAAAACTATCAGAATAAATTAATTACAGTTAACTAAAGATACATATGAGTAAAAAGAACATAGAAGATATGTCAAATGAAGGGCAAGCTGAGAGTGTGGTATATGAGTGTTAATACAAGACTGACTACATTTACGTGTCTTGTGACTCGATGATAAGCAAGTCATGTCTGACAGACAAATAAGAATGTGGTAACAGCGTCGTTCTAAGTGGTGTATATTCAATAAAACTCATTCTACACATAAGAAAATTTGGCCACAGAGTGTACCATTGGACATACTATTTACACCCATCATTGCCTGTACAAGCAAGAGGTCTCAAAACTACTCCTTCCCATGTGAGTTCTTACAAAAATAGTGCTTTCTATATCAGATTTGAATATACCTTTGATTATTCTAAAACCAAATTCAAATACAAATACATATAAACCTCAAGATGAGAAGAACATTGACATCTTGAATTTTAGACCCAATTTTGGCACTTTTAATACAAATGATTTAACAGTATGTAAAAGCAACATGTCTACTCGGCATCAGCAGCGACTGTCTAGTGGGTCAGGAGAAAAGACAGTGCCCTCTAGGGTTAGTCCCATTTTGAACCCCTCCTGTAAAACAAGGGGGAGAATGGCTGTTAGAAAGAATCTATCCCATGTCAACCTGCTCTAAAGGAGGAAAGATAACAAACGGAGGTAGTCAATATAATCAATAACAAAGTTTCTCAAAGTCAGCAAACTTGAGAGACAATGCAGAGTCTTGGGGAGCTGTAACCAAGACACTGTACATTAGATTCATACTGGCCCCAAGTTTTTATTCTTGTTTGATCCAAAATAGCATGCATCCAAGTCTACAAAATAATGGTTAGGGGATATGAAATCTAGAATACCCAAGTCCTTTTCATTAGCAGTCTGAGGAATGACAAGTTCTGAGGAAGCTTTGGTCCAAATCCCTCTAAATAAATGTTGAAACATCATATATAAACCACAAAGTACACAAGAATCTATCTGACCTATGGTTGTAGAAAATAATAACTACAGGGCTTTGAATAAATCTGACCTTGTTACCCTAGAATGTTCCAGAGACAACAAGTAATACAAATATGATGAAGCGGATTGACAAGCAATTTCACATTTGCCACACATTTTCAGTTGCAAAATGATGGACAAAGATAATACTAGTTGCAGCCAAGTACACCCAACACAGTATTAGATCAGATTCATTATTTATTCATATTTTGTTGTTGACACGAAAGATGAAATAAAAGAGACTGACTGAGAAAAGTAAAACTTCCATAGCTAACCGCTTTTAACTCATGCATCCTCTTGATACAAGTTAAAACAAGGTTAATGCTATTAATCACATTGTTTACAGGCAAATGTAACTTCAACTCCATACAATAGATGTGTACAGCATTATGAAAGGGTGACGTTTCAAAAAGCCTGCTGGGTGTACTTTACGGATGGACTGTATGCAGAGTATACAACAGAGTCAAACTGAACACATGCACATGCATGCACAATGACAAGGTCACAGTCACAGTACCGGCAGCCACAAGAAGGGCTCTTATGGGTCAAAATAGTGTAAAGGTACAAACCATCTCTGACGCTGCAGCAAAATGGGAAATAAATATATGCAAACAGATAGTTAAGACAGAAATAGGCAGCAAGGAGAAGAAAGAAGAGATGCTTAGCAGCATGCTAGCAAACCATTGCCTCCTACTGGAACTACGGTCGCATCCCATGAAATTCCCAAAGAGTTAATCATGCAGAAAGGTTATTGTAAAGGTTTGCAGATAGCAATTTGCATCTGGATGCTAGGTTCCCAAAGTTCAATTGCAATTAAAATAAAGAGTTTGAAATATAAAAACAACCCCCACGCTTCAGTTTTACAGTTAAATTCCTCTGCCGACTGGGCATTTATGTAAAAGCATTGCGGTTCAAACTGACATTGCATTTGTAATTACAGATAAGATGTGCTCCAACTATGATAATGACAGTTATTAACAAAATGATCTATTCATGTGGAGCAACAGAATGTGTTAAAAAAAAGCCCAACATGCCTATTCAATAAAAGGGAACATAATATAATATTATTACTCATGCATACTCATGCAACAACTACTAACAGTTGTTGTTTTGCATCGATGATGTGACAACAATTATTATTCTTTGCATCTGTAATCAATTGGTGACAACTAATAATTTGTAACAATAGCTTTGAAATAGCTAAAATATAGAATGATATTCCACTCAAGCCTTAAAATCCCATGGCTGATATATCCCATAAGGAAAATAAAGAAGTGAATGTGGATTAGATTAAAATGATAAATGTAACACGCCTGCCCGACGGGGGCAGGTGACGCTAGTACCTACTTCACAGTTGGGTCGCTTTGTTGTTGTTGCAGAAATGCCTACTTGAAAACGTGATCTTTCACGTGCCTTAATTACAAACTTGTATGGGATCCGTAAATATGAATAAAAAAGTTAAATCATGAGCCTAGTTTAGCCAAGGAGAAAGAGCTTTATAGGGAGAAACACAGGATCCTTCCTGGCTAGCCATGATTGGCTGAGATAATGGAGGAGTTGACCATGCTGACGGTTGGCCATACATTTACAGTGGAAGTCGGAAGTTTACATACACCTTAGCCAAATACATTTAAACTCAGTTTTTCACAATTCCTGACATTTAATCAGAGTAAAAATTCTCTGTCTTAGGTCAGTTAGGATCACCAATTTATTTTAAGAATGTGAAATGTCAGAATAATAGTAGAGAGAATGATTTATTTCAGCTTTTATTTCTTTCATCACATTCCCAGTGGGTCAGAAGTATACATACACTCAATTAGAATTTGATAGCAAGTTGGTTGCATTTAAATTGTTTAACTTGGGTCAAACGTTTCGGGTAGCCTTCCACAAGCTTCCCACAATAAGTTAGGTGAATTTTGGCCCATTCCTCCTGACAGAGCTGGTGTAACTGAGTCAGGTTTGTAGGCCTCCTTGCTCTCACACAGTTTTTCAGTTCTGCCCACAAATGTTCTATAGGATTGAGGTCAGGGCTTTGTGATAGCCACTCCAATACCTTGACTTTGTTGTCCTTAAGCCATTTTGCCACAACTTTGGAAGTATGCTTGGGGTCATTGTCCATTTGGAAGACCCATTTGCAACCAAGCTTTAACTTCCTGACTGATGTCTTGAGATGTTGCTTTAATATATCCACATAATGTTCCTGCCTCATGATGCCATCTATTTTGTGAAGTGCACCAGTCCCTCCCTCCCTCCAAAAAGTACGATCTTTGTCCCCATGTGTAGTTGCAAACCGTAGTCTGGCTTTTTTATGGCAGTTTTGGAGCAGTGGCTTCTTCCTTGCTGAGCGGCCTTTCAGGTTATGTCGATATAAGACTCGTTTTACTGTGGATATAGATACTTTTGTACCTGTTTCCTCCAACATCTTCACAAGGTCCTTTGCTGTTGTTCTGGGATTGATTTGCACTTTTCGCACCAAAGTACGTTCATCTCTAGGAGACAGAACACGTCTCCTTCCTGAGCGGTATGACAGATTCGTGGTCCCATGGTGTTTATACTTGCGTACTATTGTTTGTACAGATGAACGTGGTACATTCAGGTGTTTGGAAATTGCTCCCAAGGATGAACCAGACTTGTGGAGGTCTACAATTAATTTTTTCTGAGGTCTTGGCTGATTTCTTTTGATTTTCCCATGGTGTCAAGCAAAGAGCCACTGAGTTTGAAGGTAGGCCTTGAAATACATCCACAGGTACCCCTCCAATTGACTCAAATTATGGCAATTAGCCTATCAGAAGCTTCTAAAGCCATGAGATCATTTTCTGGAATTTTCCAAGCTGTTTAAAGGCACAGTCAACTTGTATGTGAACTTCTGACCCACTACAATTGTGATACAGTGAATTATAAGTGGAATAATCTGTCTGTAAACAATTGTTGGAAAATTTACTTGTGTCATGCACAAAGTAGATGTCCTAACCGACTTGCCAAAACTATAGTTTGTTAACAAGAAATGTGTGGAGTGGTTGAAAAACTAGTTTTAATGACTCCAACCTAAGTGTATGTAAACTTCCGACTTCAACTGTACATGTCAAGAAAATGGTGGGTCTACGGCTTAAGAGGGATGCTGAATGGGCGTAAACAAATATGAGCTCTCTAGCACTCAACCAAATCTTTTAAAGGGTTTTCCTCCTACTTTATCAACTTGAGAGGGTAGGGGCCCCGCTACTAGGGTGGAGGTCTACTCTCCAAACCTTTATAATAGCTTCAGATCATTCACAGACATGCAGTCACCTGTATCTCGTCCAGCTTGGACTGGATGTCCGGGGGGAAGTCAGCTTGCCCACAGGTGAACGGATCGAAAGGTGCTGCACCAAAAAGGTCTTTACCTGTAAGGGAGAGACAAGATACTGTTTGAGATGCCACAACGTAGTAGTGTTTAAACGGGCTTTCAATGGTAACACTTATTTACTAAGTAGGCATTGTTTAGGTTCTCATAGTGTAACCAAAACACTTTCTCCCTAATGACCACGACCGGTGTTTTATCCCTTATTCTGTGTGTGGTTGAATTCTAATTTTAATCTCACTGTCATCCTGGAACTTTAAAGCAACCAGAGAAGTGTACTCACTCATGTCTGAAGGAGATGTTGTAGGGGGTGGAGGGGGTGTGCCGTTGCTTGCGGGTATTGGCACCAGGGGTGTGACAGCAGAGAAGGGAACCATGTCAAAAACATCTGTGGATGTCTGGGGTTTCAAGGAGATGCTGCCAGCCTGTGAGTGTAGAGGGAATTGGTTCATTCCAATTAGTCCCTTATGAAATGAGCATTATTCTGAGCTACAGTGAGCTCCAAAAGTAGTGGGAACAATGACAAATGTTTTGTCGTTCTGGCTCTGTACTCCAGCACTGTACTCTAACCTCTCACCATTGTAATAATAGAGGAGGTTAGTATTTTTTGGGGGGTATTATGATATTTGTGCGTCAGTAACTTTCTCACTCATCATTATTCACGATTTATTCAGGATTATCCGTAATCATGGTAGCATCCACATTAATGTACAAGTATTTAGAAACATATTCTATTCATATTCACAATAAAAGTGACTCCAAAATGACACAATACATTAATTATCATTCATTTCTATTGGGCACAAAATAATCTGAAACACAACCAAAACAAACAGCAAATGCATCCAAAAACTGTGTAGAGCCCCAAGCTTGATGTAGTCATTGTATGCTATGAATATAGGACCAAATACTTCACTTTTTATAACTTTAATACATATAAGTGAATTTGTACCAATACTTTTGATCTCCTAATATGGAGGGACTATGTACAAAAAGTCCTGTAATTTCTAAACGGTTCACCCATTATGGATGAAAATACCTTCAAATTAAAGCTGAAACTCTAGTCATTGTCCCATTTCAAATCCAAAGTATTGGAGTACAGAGCCAAAACAAAAATGTGTGACTGTCCCAATACTTTTGAAGCTCATTGTATATTCTAAAGTCAGAGTTATGAAGATATATTAGAACTACAGTGACATAAAATCTAACTTATTGAGATAAGACTTAGAAGTTGATGTCTACTCTACAATATACACTGAGCATACAAAACATTAGGAACACCTTCCTAATATTGAGTTGCACCCCCTTTTGCCCTCAGAATAGCCTCAATTCATTGGGGCATGAACTCTACAAGGTGTTGAAAGCATTCCACAGGGATCCTGGCCCATGTTGACTCCAATGCTTCCCACAGTTGTGTCAAGTTGGCTGGATGTCCTTTGGATGGTGGACCATTCTTGATACACATGGGAAACTGTTGAGCGTGTAAAGCCCAGCAGCGTTGCAGTTCTTGACACACTCAAACCGGTGCGCCTGGCACCTACTACCATACCCCGTTCAAAGGCACTTAAATATTTTACCTTCCCCATTCACCCTCTGAATGGCACACATACACAATCCATGTCTCATTATTGTCTCAAGGCTTAAAATCCTTCTTTAACCTGTCTCTCCCCCTTCATCTACACTAATTGAAGTGGATTTAACAAATGATATCAAAAAGGATTATAGATTTCACCTGGATTCACCTGGTCAGTCTATGTCATGAAAATAGCAATTGTTCCTAATGTTTTGTACACTCAGTGTATACGAGTTAAAATTAACTATTGTTAATAAGAAAAGAAATAAACAAAATCAAGAAAACAAAAAACAAATTAAGAACTAAATAAAAGGCAGGAGGAGAAAGGTAGTTGTACAGTACGCGAGGTCGGGGGACGCTGCATCCGTCGGCAGTCTTTGGAAGGAGAGCAGATTTAGCCGGAGGAGGGGTTAGTAGCCCTGCCGAGAGGTTGGACTCTGGCGAGCTCATAGGGGTGAGTGTGACCGAGGAGATCTCAAGACACGAGAAGGACGTCAGATTATGACACCAGAAGAGCGAGGAGGGCCTTGAGAGCATGTAGGCCTCGTTAGTAGAGTTTATGTGCAGCAGCTGTGAAGAGATTTCATGCAGAACATTTAGTGGAAGACTGAAAGTGGCTAGTTAGTTCACACAGAACATGACAAACATCTTATTTGGGGTATTATGGGTTACTTAGGGAAGTCTAAAGACCGGAAGGGATGTCCATGCAGTTCTTACTGGTGGTACAGGAGCAATCATCAACTGCTCCTCCAGATCCAAAAGCTGCTTCTTTAGCTCAGAATTTTCAGTTTCCAGTTCTTGAATCTGTGAAAAAGAAGGATGCTTGATTTGGAATGGATCTATAGCTACCTATCTTCAATACAGATATCATCTGTTATCATCAATATTATTGAATGGGGGTGTAGTGTATAACCAATCCCTATCCCATAAGAAGGAACAGTCTCTCCCATATCACACTTGTCCAACAGATGAATCGTACTCTTTTCTGTAAGGTTCCTATCTGTTTCCGTGTCTCCACATCTTTTCCACCAGACTCAAGGAACTTCTTGTAGGCCAAGTCGAATGCCTGGCCAATAGTGAGTGTTATCTCCTCTGCCTGGAAGACAACAGCATCATCCATGAGTTTTTGTACAAAACTTCTTATAAAATGCTATTTCGAACTGCATAGGAACAATTGTTCTGAACATAATTCTACATTTGCATCGATTATTCACCAGAAACAATTCTTCATTTTAGGTCATTATCTTTATAATTTACTAGTGATTGTCGCATATAGCCGGATCCATACAGATAGCGCGGAACATGAACTCAAGTTGTTAACTCTCAAAGTTTGTATTTCTTACACATTTCTCGCTGTCAAACACGTAGCAGAGGTGTTTGTTTGACTCTGAGTCTTTACAGATGAAGGTGAATATCCTTTTATCCGTCTTGTCATCTGCACAGAAGGATATCCTATGCAACTGGCAGTTATATTGGACATCCTGAAAATAAAAAGAAACACAAACGCTTCGGTTTAAGACAACAATACCTCATTGATAGCCCTTCACTCGAATGCTTCCATAATATGCATTAAAAAAAAACTTGAAGCACTTATTAAAAGTATCCATGTCATGTGGACATACTTTTGTCTTGGGATCTAAGATCTTTACTCCATAAATGGATATTTGCAATTCCACTTTCGGGGTCTTCTGTCCCTCTGACTTCTTGATATGCCTTTGAAACTGCGGAGAGGGGAGAGTAGAAACATTAGAATTCACTTATCAAAGCTACAGTCTGATGGTCATGGTAGTCCAACTTGCCCTAGCTCATTCTGAAGTGTAGTCAATTATTGAAAGTGGTGAAAGTCATGATATCAACATGATATCATAAAACAACGATAACCAGCCCCATTTACCAAAAAAGGATATCCAAAGTAAATTAGAAAATTGCATTCTTCCAACACAGTGCAATACGAATTTGAATTAGGACAAACGTAAATTGCGCAATCAGAGCTTTCTTTCACACTCATTTTCTGAGTACATGAATCTGACTGATCATTCATGCTATAAAACGCTTTCACCTGTCCAGAAAACCCTATAACCAAGTTAGACTGATTACGGCCGTATGACAAAAGCACTTTCATTTACATATGGAGACAACTGAGAGAGAGTGAAAAAAGAAGAAGACAAATACTATAATCACAGTCTTTCAAGTGTAGAGTTCAACAGACCAAGAGGCAGAATCCCCAAAATAAGACTGCATTCAATGATCTTACCTTGGTCTGACCTGAACTCCACACTTGAGATCCATTGGCAGTGGTGTTAAGGTAAGGTTCAGAAAATAAAGGGAGAAGCACACAAAGAAAGAAAGGAAAGAATCAAAAGAGAGATGGGGCAAGGTGAATTGGAGTGTGCTGTACCGATTGGGTCTGGCATTGACCAATGGTCAAAGATATGGCCAATGATGACTCAACTATCATGACCCATTCACTGAACAGCCTGACAGCAAAGTGTTCAATACCTCGAAGTAATAGAAGGGTGGATGGGTATGAAAGTAAGTTTCCCATTGAATGGTCACACAATTGAAATTATTACAGAAGAAAACAGCAGATTAGCTGGCATGCTGAGAGCAGAACGAGGCAGAGCAAAGGAGAACGGTGGCAGCAAAGCTGGCTGAACTCTAGCTGGGGGAAACTATATTTCTAAATATTACGAAAATGAGGTTAGCTATAAGTAGCGGTCTATTTTAGTAGACTAGTAAGTAATTATGATTCATGCTTTTGTAAATTCCTGGCTACAACATGCTACATGCTCCTTCTCACAACCTCAGACCTCAAAATGAAGGTTTAACTTGGAAGATAGTTGCTATTAGTATACCTTGAATTCTGGCTAGAATGTGCAGTATGGTTACATTTATGTGATTCTGGCTAGAATGTACAGTATGGTTACATTTATCTGATTACAGTTAACCACAAAATCCTGAGTTTTAGTGTATCAACGTGTGGAAATAAAAACTGACCTAAACTTCTAAGCTGTTGCTGGTGGGCGTAGAGAGGCCCGCCCTGGAGTGCACTTTTCTGTCCAATGAGGTCCAATTTCGGGGACCGTCTATATACTTACCAGCCCCCCTAGATGAAAAAGTGATGTAATACAGCTTTAATTCAGGTTTCCAAGGGGAAGAAAGTGTATCGCTAACTTACCTTTAACTTTCTAACTGCATCTTTAACAATCTCTGTGCCTTTCGGTTGATCAACTTCTGTGTTTCCAAGAAACTAGAATAAAAAGGGAAAATAATAAAGTGTCACTTTACTTCAGGCATACAGCTATACAGAATGAAGTCACAATGCACGATAAGACTGTTAAATTATGTATGAATGCCTTACAATGTCTCTATATATTGTATGAAAGAGAGAAAAAAAGGCTTCAGATTATAGGAGGGGTTTGCAGGAATCTCGCCACTCCCCCCCAAAAGGGCAGCACTACTGCTGCTATCCAACAGATGGAGCCAATGACCTTCAGACCTAAACTCCATCTGTCCACAGAAACAGTTGTTCTCAATATGGCTTGCCTGGTTTAGTAAGGAGACTCTGTACTCTCCCCGTTAGCGTTTCCCAATGTAATGGCACCAGGTTGTTTCAACATGACATGGGAGTAATATCAAATAATACAACGATTTAAGGTCTCCTAAGATTCTTCATTCATCAACATAATAAGATGCAACAATTGTTTAAAAATTCAAGACATGGACATCAGTGGTTCAGCCCATACTGTATACTGGTCTCTGACACTCTATCCACTTACTACCTTCATGATTTAATTCCAATACAGAACACACAGTGAGTACACAATGGGCAAACAATGCCAAAAATCTGGGCAAACGATGCCAAAAACGACACTTCACCCTCCTATCAATAGAGCGGAAAGACAGATGGGCCTGTATTCAAATGGTGTCAGCATTTGCACCGCCGTGACAAATGCTGTCCGCACTCAAGGACACATATGAGCTCAGCCGGGTTCTGCAAGTGGATGCAGCAAATGACAGATACGCTACATGGGATGTAGTGAGTCTCGTTCCCAACCTATGCATTCTGTTCTGCTGGACTGTAGAGGCTGTTCCACTGTCTAAGCCCAGCCTTTGGTGATCCATCACCGTGGGAAGGTTATTGGCACAGGTACTGTTCCCTGCTGCACCTCACTCCCATCCACTGCCTGATGTTAGGTTTGCTCTCCTCTCTGCTGTTCCAGTCTTGAGCGGCAGCAGATGTGTCAGTTTGGACTTCCTACTTTAGCCTTTTTTCGGTTCACTTCAATAAGACATTTCGGGAGCTGCTGGATGTTCACTGACAGGCGCTCTGCCTCCAACATGAGGGGAGTCTTTGGGTGAAGTAGAGCAGAAAACACCTTAAGATGGGAGACTCTCTTCCCGGGAGTTTACCTTTAAGATGTGTGCAGCATAACAGACAGAGAAGACTAAACAAATCAGTTGTTTTGTAACGGTCTGTGGGTTTCCAGTCAAAGTCTACTGTTGTGTTTACTTTGCAGTCAGTCAGGAAGTTTTTCTAGGCTGCCTGTGTGTGTTTGTACTCTTTGACTGTAGTGTGAAGCAGACACCTTGTTCAGAGCTAGGGAAAAACTCAATAGCTTCATATTGAAAGGGTTTTATTTTTTGACAAAGTGAAAACTATGTTTAACAGAAAACATTCAGAGAACTATTCCCAAGTAAACATGACTTTTTCAAAGCCTTGGTTAGGTGTGAGACCTGTAAATAGGTATGCATGGTGGTATGCTGAACATCAATCTGAATCAGTGAAAGGTGAAAAGTATTTTTCATCTAACTTCCAAAACCTGTGAGGGAACATGATCTTGATTGCTTTGGAAAGGGAGGTCATGATACGTACCTTGGCATTGTAGGGTATGTAATGCTTTGCCAGAGCTTCTGGAGTGTGCATCCAGGATTTATCTGAAAAGAGACGTCACAGTTGGGTCTCGTGTCACTTAAAAATACAACAAATGTGTTTAAAGTCATTCATCTTTTAAACTGATATAAATCAAAGTTCTTTATGTTTTTATATATATATATATATATATATAAATAACGAATCAAGAGAATCTAAGACAAATCCAACATAAAGAAATTTAACTTTAACCATCCTTGGAAACAGCTACGGCCAACTTAAAGTTATGGGAATTACATTGTAAAGGCAGTCGAAGAATTAAATTATTTAAGACGATTATTCATAACTGAGCCTCTGAAGCTACAAAATCTAAATCTCTCCAGGAACTGAGTTAGGAAGTACATCTGTATCTTTGTAGCGACTGGGTGTATTGATACACCATCCAAAGTGTAATTAATAACTTCACCATGCTCAAAGGGATAATCAATGTCTGCTTTTTTATGTCTGACCTACCAATAGGTGCTCTTGTTTGTGAGGCAATGGACAACCTCCCTGGTCTGTGTGGTTGAATCTGTGTTTTAAATATCACTGCTCAACTGAGGGACCTCACATATAATTGTATGTGTGGGGTACAGCGATGAGGTAGTCATTCAAAATCATGTTAAACACCATTATTGCACATAGAGTGAATCCTTGCAACTTATTATGTGATTTGTTAAGCAAATTTATACACCTGAACTTATTTAGGCTTGCCATAACAAAGGTGTTGAATTCTTATTGACTCAAGACATTTCAGCTTTAAATTTTTTATTAATTTGTCAAAATAAAACATAATTCCACTTTGACATTATGGGGTATTGTGTGTAGGCCAGTGAAAAGAAATCTCAATTTAATCCTAATTCAGGCTGTAAGGGGTGTGAATACTTTCTGGAGGGGCTGTATGTCTGAATGAAGTGCAAAACAATTATACCTGCGAGTGGCCTTGAACAGCATTAAACCTGTGGAGGCCTGGTCATTTAGATAGAACCTTTCCCAACAAGCCAATGATGTGAATTAAAGTACCTATACCATAGCCACAACATCTCTGACCAACACAGCTGACCCATCTGCTAAGCAGTGACACAGCACTAGCTCTATCCATAACCACCATACTACTTATCATCAAAGAGTGAATGAGTGAGATCAATCTCCTGGTAGTGCCTCAGGGTAGTGCTGAGCGATTAACCAAAGTTTCTGGGGAACTAATTGACCAAAGTCGGTTTAATTACTTGAATTTCATTTAGTTCATTCTTATGTGAGCTCAATGCGCTGTGTCTCTAGAGAGAAATCAAATAATTCACAAGATAAATTAAGACAAGAGGTATGTAGGTCGGTGGGCTGAAGGGAGTTGTAGTTTTCATTAGGGAAATGTTCAAGCTAGTTCTGCACAGAAATGTGGCAATTAACTACAATGACCATAATCCATTGTGCCTGTTCTTCCCTGATTGGACAGAGACTGATAGCGACACACAGACCACATGGGAGAGGAACGTACACAACACAACAATGAAGTTGCTCTACCCGATTGGTAGTTGGTAATAAGCAGTCTTCAAAGTATGCCATATGTATTTTGAAGAACTAGTAAAATTATTTTGTAAGACAGCTCTGCAGCATACTAGCTACGTAGGATGACCCAAAGATGGTATTAGGAGCACAGAGATAACGTTAGATGGTTGTCTGCTGACAAGCTGTTACTGCCTGAGCAGAGATGAGATGACCAAAAAATATAAAAAAGAATAAAGTTGTCAAATAAAAACTAAGTAATATACACAACTGAAATATTTTATTATTTTATAGTAACTTCCTCTTTTTCTATTGATGTTTACCCAATGTGAACCTGACAGAGACAGTGGAATGTTTTCAATGTTTTGTGTCAATTGAATGTTCACTATTTTGGGCTGAAAAGCTCTAAAAATCTTTTTACTGTAATGATTTCATAATGCATTTAATGTTGTAATTATTTTTTTAAATTGAAACCGAAATCGAAAACCGTGATCATTTTTTTATAACCGAACCGAACACTCCCTTCCCCCCCCAAGTCACTGTAAATTCGAACTATGATGATTTGGGGCAGGTCCAGAAGTCACTGCAGCAGAGAAGGCAGGAAGCCAAGACACTTTTTCTATGCGTCAGCACCCAGTCTTGATTAATTGAGGCGTCCCCACCTCTCATGCCCACTTCATATAAAACTGCAAAAGGCAGACTGGATTGGCACCGGGGGGAAACAAGTTGATGGGGGAAATAAAGCGCTGTGGGCATGAGAGGATGCGTCTGAGAGTCTGAAGGTCCGTTTCATGTGGCGTGTGTGTCCTGGACATTCTGAAACAGTGACAGCTTTAAGTTTACATGTCATGTCAAAAGAGGTGCCTGATGGAGACTACAGGGGATGATGCATCTCAATGCTTCATTCCTACAAAAAAAACTAACTGAGCATATTCATGCAGCTAGCTTGACTGCCTATACAGCACCACACAAGTAAAGAGATGATACAGTAATACAGAGCTGGATTAAAATAGTATCTGTTTTCTTTCAAATATTTTAGATGTGCTTTACTGAGCTTGCCCGGCACAACGACACCACTGTAATTGTCCAAATAGTACAAACCCTGCCCATCTGGCACTCCAGACCCGCTCAAATCAAGCATATTTCAAAGTATTTGAAAGTAATCAAACAATAATAGTACATCAAAGCTAGTGCTTTGTGTGAACTTAAAACAAGTGCATTTTCAGAACTACAGTTAGTAGTAAAGCCTTCTGGAGTTCCAGACAGACGAAGCCCAAGCCTGAGCTCATTATCTCCCCTCTATATATATTCACTTTAATGAATTACACAGGTAATGTTATCTGGGACGGCAGCAATGCATCGCTCATGGGCCAGGCTAGCCATTGCCAGCACTCGGCTCATACAGCAAAACAATGTCCAATTAATCTCCCATTTGTCTCGTTTAGAGTTCAGCTGGATCGATCAGTACGCTCCGGGGGACTGAAGTCTAAAATACCTCCAGCAGTATTTAAAGCCTCTAGATATCCGTTTTAATTAAATGGAGCGGACAGATACAAATGGTTAAACATTAAGGTAAAATAAAATACAATGGACCTCCTCCAACAATGCAATACAATGAGGGGAGCGTACTTGCCAGTGAATCGGACTCAGAGTGGAGACCGTCCTTGTGTTCCTTTTGCACTTAGATTTCCAACCATCCTCACCTTGAGGGTAATGAAGATACTAAGAATTTTGTCTCAACAGTCGATAATGGTTTCATATTTATGTTGCACTGACCTCAAGGCCATTTGAATCATATTTAGACATTTTCAACGTATGTTGTTTGTTGAAGCTACAAGAGTAAAGCCTTCCATTATCCCAAAGGTTACTCATCATCATCCTTCCAGAGGATGACTCAAAGTTCAGAGTGAGAAGAGCACAACTTTGCTTTGCTCAATCAAGACAAAGCCCTCTAAACCTTGTAAGCTTAAACCTAATTAGCATACACTGTATAGGTACAGTGATTGCAGCACAATTGCTTCGATAAGGTTGTTCAATGCAGGAAACAGTAATTCACCACTGCATTCTATCGAGTCAAGACTGACAATGAGTTTGCTGGGTTTGCAAACCCTTAGTCAAGTCCGTTTGCTCAGGGTTTCCCCAAACTCGGTCCTGCCCCCCCCCCCCCCACCTTTTTTTTCTTTGACAGGGAAATTATTAATGAGCATCTCTCCTTTCTGGAAATGGTTCCCACTGCCTTAATGTCAGTGTAACACTTACAAATGTTACCTAGCCTATGACATTTCCCTTAGCTTTAGATGTGAACCACTGCTTGCATTGCTGCTTTGCTCAGCTATTGCAGGGTTTCCTTCATGACCCCCCCCCCCCCTGCACATTTTGGTTTTTGCCCTATTTAAATAATCATAACTTAATGATGAAGTTATTTATTTGAATCAACTGTGTAGTGCTAGGACAAAGAGCAGTGGTTCACATCTAAAGCTAAGGGAAATGTCATAGGCTAGGTAACATTCACAAGTGTCACAATGACATTAAGGCAGTGCCCTTTGAGGGAACCATTTCCAGAGAGATGCTCATTAATAATTTCCCTGTCAAAGAAAAAGCAGCTTTTGAAAAGACAGTAGCTGTATAATGAATGACCCAAATGGTTTATAGGGAACAGCTCTGTTGAAAAAATATATATAATAATTTTATAGATGACCTCTGACATTTATCTACAGGTATACTTGTCATCTCTGGGATGAATGGCATTCCAAATAAAATGGGACTTAACAGGCCACAAACACATTTAGTACAATCACTCTTCCATCCCCATAAAAATGCGAGCATATAATAGTTGTCAATAATTTTTAAAAGGCATAGCTCCCTATATTACTTGTCCAGCTGCCTCATTTGTCTGCTGGTCAGAGGAGTTAAGCTAAGCTCAAATGGTTTAGCACCTCTGATACTTTGGTTTACAGTTTGTCTGGATACTAACTGCCAAGGTGGTCCAGTGAAATTGAAAAGCCTCGTAACCACTGCAACACATTTTTCACATCTGTTGATCTCCAAATGACAAATCAAGGGAAATAGTAGTGGATATACAGTATGCCCCCATATTGTTGCGAGTGTACACAATCTCACATTTAATTTGTTTCTAATCCTCCCCTTCTTGTCATTCAATGGATATAAAACAATCTGGTGGACTGCCCTGATGTCTTACTCCCAAGGCATTGATGATTACATAAACATATATTTCCTGGCCAATCCAAACACTTATGATGCCTCTCTGGGGAAGTCAAACTGACATATTTTAATAAGTATAATGTGACCCTTGTTTCAAAGGAGGTCATTCTCTGAGCACCATGAATAATTTTGACATTATATTCATTATATGGAAAGCCCATTGTTACAAGGACTGAAGTCAATTCCAATTCAGAAGTGGAATAGCACATGGAATCAGGATCAAAACTGCCCCACTCACAGTATCAACGCTGAATAAAACAAATTGTGAACTGAAATCTTAGCTATTTCTGAGTTAGCCTATGTACATTATTTTCCTTCCTGGAAAATGGAAATGTGTGTGTGTGTGAGTGCGTGCTTATGCACAACATCAACATACACCAAAGCCTATCTTTTGTTGTACACTTTTCCAAGACTGTACAGTACTTTCCATTTTATTACTGCTCTGTAAGTCTCCAACTCTCCATGATCATCTTCCTCAAGGAAAGCTGAATCCAACATCATCACAAGACCACCCAGTCATGTCTCCGGGCATCAGGAATAAACATAGGTGATAAAAATGATCAAAACCCCTCATGGCAGCACTTGCTAGATATGATCAACTCAACAAAACACAGAAATAAAGGCCCCCATGTTGTTACCAATGACAACCTCCAGATTGTCAACCAAACCTGTACCAGAATGATACTAGTATTACAATGACAAAAACATCAAATAGTTTGATAAGCATAATCATTTGGTCAGTTGAACACAATGCTTCATAACGGGACATAACTGTGCAGCCAGACATGTACTATGGTCCCTTTGTGATTCCAAACATCCTCTTGCTTTCATTTATCTCTAAATCACAGCAGTCTTGTCGTTCAATGTTCAGCGACTGGTAATTGGATGCACAAGTCCGGAAAGAAATTGACGAGAGAGATTTGTACCCAATTATTTCTCTGTCATCATCAGATACAAAAGTGTCTCTGTGCCACGGGCCCCTGGTGACTACAGGATAGCCCGTTTCACTTGGAGACACAAGTATATTTTTACCTGTTGAGTTTACAGTTGCAAAGTCTTAGGAAATCTTTGCATGGATGATAGAATCATACCCTGAAAATTGTTGCTGGTGGACATAGAGATGTGTGTATTATTTCAATTTGCACCTCATTAGCTTAAAGGTTAAGGTTAGCATGACCGGGTTAGCCACATGTGGCTTATGCCGTTTAAAGGGATATCTGCATACTTCATTATTATTATTTGAGGATAGCAAATTCAAACCTACCATTTGATTCTGGTAAGGTCAAAGATGTAGGATTAAAAGAAAAACGCACATACAGTAGCGTTGAAAACACTTGCAATGTGTTTGATGAATCACATGCACTACTTTGATAATTTGGTGTCTTTCATACATACACATACTGCATTATACAATGAGTTAAAACAACCTCATTTTAACGCAGTCTGAAAAGTGGGAATTGCTTGTATTGACACCAGGCCTGGGTTCAAATACTACTTCAAATATTTTCACATACAGTGCCTTCGGAAAGTATTCAGATCCCTTGACATTTCACACATTTCGATATATTACAGCCTTATTCTAAATTTGATTTTGTTTTTAAAAACATATCAGCAATCTACACACAATACTCCATAATGATGAAGCAAAAAATATTTTAAAAAAGGCACAAATCTGGGGAAGGGTAGCAAAAAATATCTGCAACACAACCATCTCTGCAGCACTCCACCAATCAGGCGTTTATGGTAGAGTGGCCACTCCTCAGTAAAAGGCACATGACAGCCTTTTGGAGTTTGCCAAAAGGCACCTAAAGACTCTCAGACCATGAGAAACAAGATTTTCTAGTCTGATGAAACCAAGATTGAACTCTTTGGCCTGAATGCCAAGCATCACGTCTGGAGGACCATCCCTACGGTGAAGCATGGTGGTGGCAGCATCATGCTGTGGGAATGTTTTTCAGCAGCGGGGACTGGGAGACTAGTCAGGATGGAGGCAAAGATGAATGGAGCAAAGTACAGAGAGATCCTTGATAAAAACCTGCTCCAGAGCGCTCAGGACCTCAGACTGGGGTGAAGGTTCACTTTCCAGCAGGACAACAACCCGAGGCACAAAGCCAAAACAACACATGAGTGGCTTCGGGACAAGTTTCTGAATGTCCTTGAGTGGCCCAGCCAGAGCCCAGACTTGAACATCTGTAGTGGAGCAGGTTGAGCAGGTTGAGAGCTTCAAGTTCCTTGGTGTCCACATAAACAACAAACTAGAATGGTCCAAACACATCAAGACAGTCGTGAAGAGGGCACGACAAAGCCTATTCCCCCTCAGGAAACTAAAAAGTTTTGGCATGGGTCCTGAGATCCTCAAAAGGTGCCTGCCTGCCATCCAGGACCTCTACACCAGGGGGTGTCAGAGGAAGGCCCAAAAAATTGTCAAAGACCCCAGCCACCCCAGTCATAGATTGTTCTCTCTACTACCGCATGGCAAGCGGTACCGGAGTGCCAAGTCTAGGACAAAAAGGCTTCTCAACAGTTTTTATCCCCAAGCCATAAGACTCCTATACAGGTAACCAAATGGTTACCCGGACTATTTGCATTGTGTGCCCCCCCCAACCCCTCTTTTACGCTACTGCTACGCTCTGTTCATCATATATGCATAGTCACTTTAACCATACCTACATGCACATACTACCTCAATAAGCCTGACTAACCGGTGTCCGTATATAGCCTTGCTACTGTTATTTTCAAATGTCTTTTTATTGTTGTTTTATTTCTTTACTTACCTATACACACACACACACACACACACACACACACACACACACACACCTTTTTTTTTCGCAATATTGGTTAGAGCCTGTAAGTAAGCATTTCACTGTAAGGTCTACACCTGTTGTATTCGGCGCACGTGACAAATAAACTTTGATTTCATTTGACATCTCTGGAGAGACCTGAAAATAGCTGTGCAATAATGCTCCCCATCCAACCTGACAGAGCTTTAGAGGATCTGCAGAGAAGAATGGAAGAAACTCCCCAATACAGGTGTGCCAAGCTTGTACCATCATACCCAAGAAGACTTGATGCTGTAATCGCTACAAAAGATGCATCAACAAAGTACTGAGTAAAGGGTCTGAATACTTATGTAAATGTGATATTTCAGTTTATTTTACATAAATTAGCAAAAATGTCTAAAAACCTGTTTTACTTTGTCATTATGGGCTATTGTGTGTAGATTGATGAGAAAAATCTATTTTAGAATAAGGCTGTAATGTAAAAAAATGTGGGAAATGTCAAGGGGTCTGAATACTTTCCGAAGGCACTGTAAATTCGAAGTAAGTATTCAGGTATTTTAATGTATTTGGAAATAACCTTGGAGAGTACATTGTATTTGAAAATACTCAAATAGCCTGATTCAAATACACTCCCCTGCATTTAACCCAGGTATTTCAAAATATTATTTGAAAATATAGCTGCGAGCAGCAATGAATGGGGTTCACAGGATGACAGAAAGGACACAAGATCAGTTGGATAACAAAGCAAGCACTCTATTGTGTAGGAACTATCTTTCATTAGGTGCAATTCTTCATGAGAAGAAAATTGAAGTATTTTTTGCATATTCTAGCATTTTAGCATCATCTTCAAATGCATCAACGTTATCAACTCTTTAGGGACTTTTGTGATGAGTCCAAAGACCAAATTTGGAGTGAATCTGACTATTAGTCCATGAGAAGATTTAATATGATTATTTTAAGCATTAGGTTTACATAGTCAAAAAAGTGAACTGTTAATAGTTCCTTACATTTAAAAATATTAATGCCAAACTTAACATGGTTCATCATGGTAATGTCTTTGATGACCCTAAATGTTTCAAGTTGATAGGCCATTATGGAGTCAATTTACAAAGGATTTAAATGGCCACGTAAAATCTGATTTCCTGATTAAACAATAACTCAGCCATCTCTTAACCAATTCCTTAGCTTTTCTCAACTGAAGTTAAGAGATGTACCGTGGGCCTACATACCGAATTGGTGTTATTTGGACTTATGGTTCATGAGAATATGTTTTTCAAAGGTTTTCAAAAATGTCCAAGATTGGTCATTATTGGTCCTTGAGGCAAATTTGTTAAGCTTGAGGAAAGACACCTACATACTTACAAGTATCTAGGTCAAACCGGGCAGTGGATATGAGGGTTTGAAACAGCTTATAACAGCACCACCTATAGGCCATTGTTGCACAAATATGTCATGTACTTAAGTATTCACACCCCTGAGTAAATACATGTTAGAATCACCTTTGGTAGTGATTACAGCTGTGAGTCTTTCTGGGTAAATCTCAAAAAGATGTGCACACCTGGATTATTCTGTACTATTCTGTACAGGCTTCCTCTTTTCCCTCTGTCATTTAGGTTAGTATTGTGGAGTAACTACAATGTTGATTCATCCTCAGTTTTCTCCAATCACAGACATTAACCTCTGTAACTGTTTTAAAGTCACCATTGATCTAATGGTGAAATCCCTGAGGGGTTTCCTTTTTCTCCGGCAACTGAGTTAGGAAGGACGCTTGAATCTTTGTAGTGACTGGGTGTATTTAATAATTTCACCATGCTGAAAGGGATATTCCCCGAGTGTTGCAGCGGTCTAAGGCACTGCATCTCAATGCTAGAGACATCACTACAGACCCTTGTTCGATTCCAGGTTGTATCACAACCGGCCATGACTGGGAGTCCCATAGGGCGCCGCACAATTGGCCCAGCGTCATCCGGGTTATGGTTTGGCCAAGGTAGGCCGTCATTGTAAATACGAATGTGTTCTTAACTGACTTGCCTAGTTGAATAAAGGTTCAATAAATAAAAATAAAATATTCAATGTCTGCTTTTTTTTAAACACTATTACTACACACAGAGTGAGTCCATAGAGACTTACCCCAAAACACTCACTGCCAAAGGTGTTTCTACAAAGTATTGACTCAGGGGTGTGAGTAGTCTCAAAGTTAATGGATGTGAACTGTGAGCTGGAAACTGACAAAAGCTTTAGTATTACTAATCCATAAACATGACAGAAAGCAATTGCAAGTGTTCCCATGTCTTATCTGTCCTATTTGAGAGATATAATTCACAAACTGAAATTAGCTATTTAGCATTACCCATATAAATTAGTCTAGCTTTAAGATATGCTGTATTATATGTGGTTGACAGTTTATTGTTATGACATTATTTTACATTACGTGAGCCACCACATGGAAATGCCAACCCTGACTTGCATAGGTACGTGGTGCCAAACTGGATCAGAATATCTACTGCTTTCTCCGTCAGGCTGGGGACTGCTTCCTGCTGCACAGAATAATTATAAGCATTTCATAAGTGTCAAAGGCTTTTATTGACAATTACATGAAGTTGATGCAAAGAGTCAATATTTGCAGTGTTGACCTCTGCAATTCGCCCTGGCATGCTGTCAATTAACTTCTGGGCCACATCCTGACTGATGGCAGCCCATTTTTGCATAATCAATGCTTGGAGTTTGTCAGAATTTGTGGGTTTTGTTTGTCCACCCGCCTCGTGAGGATTGACCACAAGTTCTCCATGGGATTAAGGTCTGGGGAGTTTCCTGGCCATGGACCCAAAATACCGATGTTTTGTTCCCTGAGCCACTTAATTATCACTTTTGCCTTATGGCAAGGTGCTCCATCATGCTGGAAAAGGCATTGTTCGTCACCAAACTGTTCCTGGATGGTTGGGAGAAGTTGCTCTCGGAAGATGTGTTGGTACCATTCTTTATTCATGGCTGTGTTCTTAGGCAAAATTGTGAGTGAGCCCACTCCCTTGGCTGAGAAGCAACCCCACACATGAATGGTCTCAGGATGCTTTACTGTTGGCATGACACAGGACTGATGGTAGCGCTCACCTTGTCTTCTCCAGACAAGCTTTTTTCCGGATGCCCCAAACAATCGGAAAGGGGATTCATCAGAGAAAATGACTTCACCCCAGTCTTCAGCAGTCCAATCCCTGTACCTTTTGCAGAATATCAGTCTGTCCCTGATGTTTTTCCTGGAGAGAAGTGGCTTCTTTGCTGCCCTTCTTGACACCAGGCCATCCTCCAAAAGTCTTCGCCTCACTGTGCGTGCAGATGAACTCACACCTGCCTGCTGCCATTCCTGAGCAAGCGCTGTACTGGTGGTGCCCCGATCCCGCAGCTGAATCAACTTTAGGAGACGGTCCTGGCGCTTGCTGGACTTTCTTGGGAACCCTGAAGCCTTCTTCACAACAATTGAACCGCTCTCCTTGAAGTTCTTGATGATCCGATAAATGGTTGATTTAGGGGAAATCTTACTGGCAGCAATATCCTTGCAGGTGAAGCCCTTTTTGTGCAAAGCAATGATGATGTCACGTGTTTCCTTGCAGGTAACCATGATTGACAGAGGAAGAACAATGATTCCAAGCACCACCCTCCTTCAGACACTTCCGGTTTGGAGCGAGCAGTCGCACTACGCTTCACTCCACAGGTAATATTACACTTCACTACATTACAACGGTTTGATTTGTTTGATCTGAGAAATTTTTTCTTAGCTAGCTACATAGCAGTCTTTGTATCAATGATAATCGTGTAGCTTAGAGTAATTATCGAAGTTAGCTATCTTCGTCCTCCTAACGTAGTCATCACTGCTAGCTAGCTAGTCAACACTGCTAGCTAGCCAACCAGTCAACTTCCACCGACTAGCAGCACTGTAGAATCTATTACATTACAACGGAACGACTTGACTAGTGTAGTGTTAGTGAGCCAGCTACATAGTTGTCTTTGCTGTCTGCATCTAAGATAATTGTGTAGTTTAGAGTAATTATTAGTAACTAGCCAGCCGCGACGCGACGCCAGACTTAGTCAACACACCTAGTCATCATTAACCCACTGCTAGCTAGCTAGCCAACCGTTACCGACTAGCAGCGCTATAGACACTAATACTTTACAACGGAACGACTTGATTAGTGTAGTGTTAGTGAGCCAGCTACATAGTTGTCTTTGCTGTCTTTGCATCTAAGATAATTGTGTAGTTTAGAGTAATTATTAGTAACTAGCCAGCCGCGACGCCAGACGTAGTCAACACACCTAGTCATCATTAACCCACTGCTAGCTAGCTAGCCAACAGCTAGCCAACCGTTACCGACTAGCAGCGCTGTAGATACTAATACTTTACAACGGAACGATTTGACTAGTGCAGTGTTGGCTAGCTAGCTACATAGTTGTCTTTGTCATAGCTTGATAATTGTGTAGTTTAGTAATTACCGAGGTTAGCTAGCCAGCTATTGCCGTCCCCCGCGACGCCATTTTTTCCAAACCCAGCCAACTATTACCGACGAGTAACACTGTAGAAACTAAATACATTACAAAGGAACGTCTTGATTAGTGTTATGTTAGCTAGCTACAAAGTTGCTTTTGTATCATGACAAGGTGTAGTACTGAAACTATCGAGGTCACCTAGCCAGCTACACCTAGCCAGCTACACGTTCAAACAAAGTCAACAACGCAGCCACTGCTAGCTAGCCTACTCCACCAGCCAGCAGTACTGTGTCATTTTAGTCAATAAGATTTTTTTGCAACGTAAGCTTAACTTTCTGAACATTCGAGACGTGTAGTCCACTTGTCATTCCAATCTCCTTTGCATTAGCGTAGCCTCTTCTGTAGCTTGTCAACTATGTGTCTGTCTATCCCTGTTCTCTCCCCTCTGCACAGGCCATACAAACGCTCCACACCGCGTGGCCGCTGCCACTCTAACCTGGTGGTCCCAGCGCGCACGACCCACGTGGAGTTCCAGGTCTCCGGCAGCCTCTGGAACTGCCGGTCTGCGGCCAACAAGGCTGAGTTCATCTCAGCCTATGCTACCCTCCAGTCCCTAGACTTCCTGGCGCTGACGGAAACATGGATCACCACAGATAACACTGCTACTCCTACTGCTCTCTCCTCGTCTGCCCACGTGTTCTCGCATACCCCTAGAGCATCGAGCCAGCGGGGTGGTGGCACTGGAATCCTCATCTCTCCCAAGGGGACATTCTCTCTTTCTCCCCTGACCCATCTGTCTATCTCCTCATTTGAATTCCATGCTGTCACAGTTACCAGCCCTTTCAAGCTTAACATCCTCATCATTTATCGCCCTCCAGGTTCCCTTGGAGAGTTCATCAATGAGCTTGACGCCTTGATAAGTTCCTTTCCTGAGGATGGCTCACCTCTCACAGTTCTGGGTGACTTTAACCTCCCCACGTCTACCTTCGACTCATTCCTCTCTGCCTCCTTCTTTCCACTCCTCTCCTCTTTTGACCTCACCCTCTCACATTCCCCCCTACTCACAAGGCAGGCAATACGCTTGACCTCATCTTTACTAGATGCTGTTCTTCCACTAATCTCATTGCAACTCCCCTCCAAGTCTCCGACCACTACCTTGTATCCTTTTCCCTCTCGCTCTCATCAAAAACTTCTCACTCTGCCCCTACTCGGATGGTATTGCGCCGTCCCAACCTTCGCTCTCTCTCTCCCGCTACTCTCTCCTCTTCCATCCTATCATCTCTTCCCTCTGCTCAAACCTTCTCCAACCTATCTCCTGATTCTGCCTCCTCAACCCTCCTCTCCTCCCTCTCTACATCCTTTGATTTTCTCTGTCCCCTATCCTCCAGGCCGGCTCGGTCCTCCCCTCCTGCTCCGTGGCTCGACAACTCACTGCGAGCTCACAGAACAGGGCTCCGGGCAGCCGAGCGGAAATGGAGGAAAACTCGCCTCCCTGCGGACCTGGCATCCTTTCACTCCCTCCTCTCTACATTTTCCTCTTCTGTCTCTGCTGCTAAAGCCACTTTCTACCACTCTAAATTCCAAGCATCTGCCTCTAACCCTAGGAAGCTTTTTGCTACCTTCTCCTCCCTCCTGAATCCTCCTCCCCCCCCCCCCCCCCCCCCCCCCTCCTCCCTCACTGCGGATGACTTCGTCAACCATTTTGAAAAGAAGGTTGACGACATCCGATCCTCGTTTGCTAAGTCAAGCGACACCGCTGGTCCTGCTCACACTGCCCTACCCTGTGCTTTGACCTCTTTCTCCCCTCTCTCTCCAGATGAAATCTTGCGTCTTGTGACGGCCGGCTGCCCAACAACCTGCCCACTTGACCCTATCCCCTCCTCTCTTCCTCAGACCATTTCCGGAGACCTTCTCCCCTACCTCACCTCGCTCATCAACTCATCCTTGACCGCTGGCTACGTCCCTTCCGTCTTCAAGAGAGCGAGAGTTGCACCCCTTCTGAAAAAATCTACACTCGATCCCTCCGATGTCAACAACTACAGACCAGTATCCCTTCTTTCTTTTCTCTCCAAAACTCTTGAACGTGCCGTCCTTGGCCAGCTCTCCTGCTATCTCTCTCAGAACGACCTTCTTGATCCTAATCAGTCAGGTTTCAAGACTGGGCATTCAACTGAGACTGCTCTTCTCTGTGTCACGGAGGCTCTCCGCACTGCTAAAGCTAACTCTCTCTCCTCTGCTCTCATCCTTCTAGACCTATCTGCTGCCTTTGATACTGTGAACCATCAGATCCTCCTCTCCACCCTCTCCGAGCTGTAGGTTCATGCTCTACAACATTTGCAGAGTACGACCCTGCCTCACACAGGAAGCGGGGCAGGTCCTAATCCAGGCACTTGTCATCTCCCGTCTGGATTACTGCAACTCGCTGTTGGCTGGGCTCCCTGCCTGTGCCATCAAACCCCTACAACTCATCCAGAACGCCGCAGCCCGTCTGGTGTTCAACCTTCCCAAGTTCTCTCACGTCACCCCGCTCCTCCGCTCTCTCCACTGGCTTCCAGTTGAAGCTCGCATCCGCTACAAGACCATGGTGCTTGCCTACGGAGCTGTGAGGGGAACGGCACCTCCGTACCTTCAGGCTCTGATCAGGCCCTACACCCAAACAAGGGCACTGCGTTCATCCACCTCTGGCCTGCTCGCCTCCCTACCTCTGAAGAAGCACAGTTCCCGCTCAGCCCAGTCAAAACTGTTCGCTGCTCTGGCACCCCAATGGTGGAACAAGCTCCCTCACGATGCCAGGGCAGCGGAGTCAATCACCACCTTCTGGAGACACCTGAAACCCCACCTCTTTAAGGAATACCTGGGATAGGATAAAGTAATCCTTCTAACCCCCCCCCCCTTTAAAAGATTTAGATGCACTATTGTAAAGTGGTTGTTCTACTGGATATTATAGGTGAATGCACCAATTTGTAAGTCGCTCTGGATAAGAGCGTCTGCTAAATGACTTAAATGTAAATGTAAATGTTTTGAAGCTTCCAGTCTGTTATTCAAACTCAATCAGCATGACAGAGTGATCTCCAGCCTTGTCCTCGTTAACACTCACACCTGTGTTAACGAGAGAATCACTGACATTGATGTCAGCTGGTCCTTTTGTGGCAGGGCTGAAATGCAGTGGAAATGTTTTTGGGGGATTCAGTTCATTTGCATGGCAAAGAAGGACTTTGCAATTAATTGCAATTCATCTGACCACTCTTCATAACATTCTGGAGTATATGCAAATTGCCATCATACAAACTGAGGCAGAAGACTTTGTGAAAATTAATATTTGTGTCATTCTCAAACTTTTTGGCCACGACTGTACTCCCTTATTTCAGCTTATCATCACCTGTTACAAAATGACAACAATGCCTTGCTTGTTGACTTACTTTTCCACTTTCAAAGCACTGAAGCATTCTGCCCTGTTCTGAAAGAACTCCCTGGGTTTACCATGTTGTGCCTGGATGTTTGGTCAGGACGTGTCGTTTTATTAATTTGTTCGTTTTGCGAGAATCATTACTAAGCACTTCCCCACACAAAACACATTATGGGCGCTCCTTGTTATTTCTCAAAGTTTGTATGAAAGAGACAAAAAGTCATCACTGTATTTGCGTTTCATGACGATTGAGCTCAGTCAGAACTTGTGGCTAGCAGGAGTCAATTTCATGACAGCGGAGAGTGATGGCGAGTGGGAATAACAAGTCAGTGGCTTGAACGATATCGCTGCAGCGTGTGGGTCGCGGAGTGATCTTCAAGAAAACTGCAGAAAAAAAGATCCGGTAAACAGTGAAGCGCATGGGCATCTCAATCTACCTCTCCCACCCGCGCAGCTGCCAAACTGAGCAGAGACCGCTGATAAACAGAGAGCGCAATGAACCGAGAGCGCAGTTGCACTTGGCCAAATCAATTCCAGTAATTAATCAAATAATTATACATTTACGTCGCGACCAAATATTAACAGGTCACGACCCATACTTTAAGAAACGCTGGTTTAATCAATTTTGAATTCAGGCTAACACAAACAAATGTGGAATAAGCCGAGGGGTATGAATACTTTCTGAAGGCTGTATTTAAAAATAATATTTGTACATTTATTTTTCATGCATTTTATTTTATATATATATATTTTTTTACAAATGTTATACTTTTTCTTCCACTTTGACATTATAGCATTTTGTGTGTGTGTATCCCTGACAAAAAAATGACCCACTTTGTAAAATATGGAAAAAGTCAAGGGGTGTGAATACTTTCTGAAGGCACTGTATGAAAAGAGGCAGTTATCTAATTGGAATTCATCAATGCCTTATAGGAACAGCAAGATAACGTCATACAAAAATTATGCTCAGAATGTAGTCAGACAGACCCAACAAATAACTTGCATATTAAGGTGAATGAGGAACAGTAATTTACTTTGTTTTCTTTCTTTTTACAACCACATTTTGGCATCAGTTCAAATGAATAAATATAGGATGAAGGAACGTAGAAGAAATAAAGAATATTTTTATATTATAACAAAGTGATTGACACAGGTCTGCAGCAACTTTGCTCATAGGACACTAGAAATATAGATGCAATAATGCTAATTCCCAAATGCAATTGTGAAAGGATTAAAGTCCCAGTGTTTAAAGAGTACAATGAAGAATCTGTGCTAAAACATTCTATCTCAACAGGAGGCTTTTAATAACCACCACAAATGCATGCGTGCTGAGAGTGCAATATCGACTCAACATATTGATGAATAGCTAGCGATGAATCTGCACAGTCATGCACTGTAATGAGACCTGGAAAATAAAAGTATAATCTGGATAAGAAACTTTTGAGCAACTAGATCTGTCATCCTCTTTTGTGTTTCCGTACCAAGCCCTATTCTTAATCAGTTATGAGCAATGCTCTGGTAATTAATGGTTGTCTCCAAAAGCCCTGTGTTCTGTATCGGTCTGGTGTAAAATATTGGTTGTGTTCGGGGAGGGTTGGGAGGGACCGTTGTCCTTCGCTTAAATGGCTTTAATGCCCTCTTTATGCCAGATGGCTGGATGCGCCTCTGTAGTTCTCTACAATTACACAGAACTGGACTGTGTGCAAGTATGTATGGAAGCATTTGTGGGCCCATCAGTGCGAGAAACGGGGAATGGTAACCGGGGCCACTGTGTCTAATTCCCTGACTACTTTCTGTGTCAGCTGTGAAGCCATAACTTCTCTGTTATGCCCAATCTTTCAATAGACTCCCTAAACGTGCCCTCCAGAGTCTGAGTTCAAAATATGACAAAGTATCAATTTAGATTCATGAGAAAGTAAAACCTATGAAAAAAGGACAGTAGCAGCAGTAGCGGAGCACCTTAGCACCAAGCTGTATTTTAATATCGTCCATGAAAGGGAAATCTAATCTGAACCAGGAGTAGAGATCTGCCTAACCTGATAAGTCTTTCTCTCCTCATTGGGTGCCTGACATGGCTGAGGTAAATTTTAAAACTGAAATATCATAAGAACACTCAGGGCCACCTGGGCCCAAAAATTGTCCAGCAGGGTCTTTGGACATTTCCGGTTCTGTTGATTCATGCGAGTGGAGGGAGTTGGAGTGGTAGGACAGATGGCAAATACGTAATGCTGTTGTCGCGAAACCGCAGTGGTTGCGTCAGACATTTTCAGTACGACAGTGCACATGTAGATTACGTAGTTAGCTCCAGGTATAAGAACAAGTAGCTTACCGAACATGCACAATCATAATAAGAAACTGGGCTTTACAGATGGGGAACAGAACTAAAATCTGTCTGAGTGCTTACCTTTTTTCCTGTTAAAGGCCCGGTTCATACTGGAAAACCTTGCGTCTTTGTGGTCCCTTCTGTGTATTTGCCAATACTCCACCTCAGGAGGGAAAAAAACAGAGTTTTAGAATCGTTTAAAACCTCAGGCCTTCAACAAACAAAACCTGGAAAATTTTACTAAACAACTGGCCAGATGTCAGCCTCTGCTTTAGGAAACCCACCCTCTCACAGAAAGCTAATGTTTAGTCAGTCAGAATATATGCCAATGAAAACCTAAACCGACCAGCAAAACACGTTGTATTTACCTTTGGGTTAAAGTGATTTACCATCTGAGTATGGGAGGTGACAAAACATTTTTTATGGCTAGACTTGTTAGTAGGATAATTTGTCCTTGTCAATTTAGCACACTAAACATGACAAAGATGTAAAGAATTCTACCACTGCTGGTCATTTTCGTAGTACCAGTGAATATTGCTTGAGAACATTTTCTGGAAAAGGTTTTAAGACTTAGGACTGTTTAAACATTTTCTCAGCCACAATATGTTGCATTACAGTCTAATCTTCCTGGGAGAATGGCGATATATGCTTGTCGATGGCTGCCTGACTAAATCAAACCAAAGTAGATGCATTACTGTAGCAAAACATCCGTTCTGATATCAGCAAAGTCAGTTTTAACCTTCACATAAAGCGGAGTTATATGCTGTCATATTCTCTGCTGGATATACATGTATGAACAGTGAATAGACATGGCACACTTTGGTTATCTACATGTTATCTCTGACCATTCACTGATAATCCCAACCAAGATGCCACTTGGTTGGGATTAAGTGTATGAATGAAGATGTTGTGAGAAACATCAGGTGAGCAGCCAACACATTATGCATGCAATAAGGCATTAACAGCACATAGGCTATAAACTGTTTTTGGTTTGAATGATAAAACCAACTCTCATACAGATAACCAAATAAGTAAGTTCTGCCTCAGAATAGGTTGACTCAATTATTTTGACAGTTGCTATTTTTTTTAAAATCTCTTTCCTTATATATAGTAATTAAGTTCCTTCTAAGCCAATTTATCCTTTGCTTTAAAGTGATTTCAGAAAAAGGAAGAAACTCATTTCTTATTCCACTTAATTTTCCTTAAATGTTTTCTCCTTCAAAACCTCTCACTCCGATAAAACTTAAATAGAATGAAGTACTGATTTAACTCTTTATTCATTAGGTAGGCTATATGTGATTCAAACATATTCTGAAAAAACATGACAATCACGAGATGAGGAAGCATTGAGTTGATCATTAAAGTAAGTTACTGATCATTTCTGGTTCTGGTGTATCTTCCAAAGGCCAATTTCCTAAATTTCTGCTAAGGAAACAAATGGAATACCTCAGATGAGTTCCAAGGATACAAATTACTTTACTGTCCACACATACGAGCCATTGTCAATCAAACAATATAATTTAAATGTCCACTTGAATGAAAAGTCCACTTTAAAATAATTAAGGCTCCTGTCTTTGTTATGCATCCTTTTGATACAACAGAAGGATAAGATCTTCCTTTCTAGATGGAAAATGTCGCATCGAGCTACAGTACCGTAAATTCCGGACTATAAGCTGCAACTTTTTTCTCAGCTTTGAACCTCGCGGCTTAAACAATGACGCGGCTAATATATAGATTTTTCCCGCTTTCAATTTTTTTTTTCTTCAAAAAAACACATTCTGTGACGTGCTCAGTTTTTTGGCGGCATGAAGCTTTCATTAGACCAATGAAATTGCCGAACGGGTTAAGGTCAAACAAGTTTTTTGCTTACTGTTTAGATTAAATCGAGCGCTCTCAAACTTCCCATCATTCTGATTACGGTAGTCATTTTGTCACCCTCATCATGGCAAAGACACGGAGAAATGCATATGATGCAGCTTTCAAGTTGAAGGAAATAGAGCTGCTGCACGGGAGCTTGGTCTTAATGAGTCGATGATAAGACGTTGGAAACAGCAGCGTGAGGAATTGACTCAGCTTACTGCTCATTTTTTATTTTTTGTTACAAGCCGTGTTTCGTTAAAGCCTATTTATTTTTGTTACAAGCCGTGTTTCGTTAAAGCCTGTGTAAAGTTCATTTGTTTCAATGTACCGGTAGACACCTGCGGCTTATAGACATGTGCGGCTTATTTATGTTCAAAATAATATATATTTTTAAATTCAGTGGGTGCGGCTTATATTCAGGTGCGCTTAATAGTCCGGAAATTACGGTACTCTTTCAATGGTGAATTGTATGCATTGCAATGAGGATGAGACTGACCATTGTGTGTAACGCATCACACTGAAGAGTTCATGGGCAGGCATATACTTTAGTAACCTTAATCAGATGCTCAACAGAGATTGCATAGGATGAGTAAGTGTACTGTATAGGCCCTGAAGGTGATGTATTTTATTTGACACTTCAGCAGGCCAAGAACATACTTAAACACGTGCTATACCATCTTCTGTGACACTAGCAGATATAATATGTAGCATATACTGTATATAAAAATGCTTACAATAGTCCAGCTAAAGACAGTAGTTCCAGGCATTTCTCTTTTCATAAGTTCAGACAAACTGACAAACTCTAACTTCAGAAAGGACATTTTTATTCGCTGACATATGCAGAGGAGCATTGCAACATTCAGGATATAATGACTCTTACATGCGGGGGAGAAAATCACATGTCTAGCTCTGTGAATAGGTCTATGATTTCAGAGCTACTTTTTAAAGAGCGGTGTGGTGCTAAATACACTGGGGCTCACGCAACGCAGGGGTCTGAAGAGAGAGGACAAACATGCTATTTGACAGCCAGACCTGAGAGACTGAGCTGTTGTACAATAATAAAATGTGCTAATAGTGATAGAAATCAGAGAGCCGTAATGTTTCCTTAATCCATGCAGAGAGTATTCTCAAAGTTAACGCATGTGAACGGTGAGCTGGAAACTGTTACGAAAGCTTTAGTATTACTAATCCATAAACATGACAGAGTGTTGACAGAGTGTTGACACAAGTGTTCCCATGTCTTATCTGTCCTATTTGAGAGATATAATTCACAAACTGAAATTAGCTATTTAGCATTACCCATATCAATTAGTCTAGCTTTAAGATATGCTCTATTATATGTGGTTGACAGTTTATTGTTATGACATTATATGACATTATGTGAGTCGCCACATGGAAATGCCAACTCTGACTGACTATTGTGTAACACATTATGAAAGGAAAATAGTTTTAGTTTAAACAGAACTATAGCACCAACACCTCTTTAATTTCTGTAATTACATAGCAACACACTTGCTACAATAACTATGTAGCTAAGGATACTAGGATAATGTCAAATGGATAATGTCAAATAGACAAAAAGATGATGCAATTAGACATGCAATTATTATGATTTATTTTTTCACAGAGACAACTTTATTTCACAAAGGTCTAAAACCACATTGTGATGTTGGGAGATGTTTTCTTTCTATCTATAATGGTCCTTCAGGGGGCAAAGTTCAACTGAAATGAGCTATAGAGTGTCAATTGGGATTTTTTCAAACCAGTATGCCAAAACAGAATAGCTTTGCTGCTTAAAAAGACAGCTTGTGTTTGTTTTTTACTGGCAAATATTGTACCCGCGTCAGAGTCAAATGAACATGGGCAGCAGCCATGTCCACAATTGAGGGGAGACAGGGCAACTTTTCTGCACGTCTCAACACGTTAGACATAAACAATAGGCTTGGCGCCAAGTCACTTATTTATATCATCCCGAGCATGATGAAAATGGTACCAAAAACTGCTTTATATACAGTCTTTAGGGGCCTTAAGCAGGTGATGTCCTGATTAACAGGGGAATATGATTCATTATGGTTAGTCTAATTTAAGAGTGGTAGATTGAAACAGCCCATTCAATATCTGGAGTTTCTGAGAAAACATCAGTTTTTCAAATTTACTTAAAGGTCCAATGCAGCTGTTTTTATCTTAATTTCAAATAATTAAATCATTTCTGAGTAACAATTTAGTACCTTACTGTGATTGTTTTAAATTAAAATAGCTTCTTAGCGAAGATACATTTCTCAAGCAAGAATTTTGCTAGGACTGATTGGGAGTGTTCTGAGTGGGGAGGGGAATGTTACCAGGCAGGCCAAAACGCCATCCCACCAAAACAGGCTGTAATTTCAGCTCTTACACTAAAAGGGCATTATCAACATTTTCACAATTTCACAGTATTATTCCAACCTCAGTGTGGCGATATATATAAAACACAGGCCAATCATGTTTTTGACTGCACTGGGCCTTTAAATAATAGCCTACTACGATCAACAGCGGACACCTAGACAACCATATGTATCATTCACTGGAGTGTATGGATTGATTACTCTGTAGACCAATGCTCAAGGGGAAGTGTTCCCTAAGTACTGTCCCTGTACCTTCTCTCTCCTGATCATGATCTTAACCAATAGGACTTTAGACCCACAGACCACAGCTATAACAACAACTTCCACCTCGACCTACTTCTGCAGGAAGTCATTTCTTTCAGGGATTAACCTTAAACCAACTCATGGCATGTGGCACCACGGTATAATACCGTAACTAATCAAATTAAACCTAAAGTATCCCGTCCACGATAAATAAATAAAAATGTGCACTAAACTGAGCATGCATAAAGCTATATTCAAGTTCAAGTCAATTGATTAAGAACTGGGCTACACTTTACAGTGTATTCAAACACACACTTACAGCATAGTGTGAGCCCTAATTCCCTTTTTCCCAAAACTCTTCCAAGTCACACTGCAGTATTATGTCATTAAAGGTGAGAACTCCGTCAAAATAATGTGCCATGGATAGCTGGAGTAAGTGGCTGTATCTGTCTATTCAAGTGCCAATATCCTTTTCTCCCCCTTTCCTTGTTGGCTGTCTGTTCATGCCAATATGTTGCCGCATTACTGCCTATAATGCCTACTACTACACCATTCCATTTTGAATACGTCGGGACTAAGATACACATGACCGACACTCAAGTGGAGTCACTATTTCAGCAGAATCATATCAGTCAACCCAATTCAAAGCAATAACTTTTCTTCTAAATGACTGACTGCAAAATCAAATTATCCAGAGGCACAATTAAGCGCTAGCCTATATCTAACAGCAACCACTAAGGGAATATAGGGGAGCAGACTGCAATACCCTCTAACAGTGGATGTTTTCTTACTATAGTGTTGGACTGTGTATGCCTGGCTGTGATGTCACTCCTTATGATTGACAGAAGCTGTGTTTGCTCTTTTTAATGGCTTCCTGAGCTGGTGATTCACCCTGTCTTGGGAGAACCGTATCCCCAGTCTTAGCACAGAGTCTCAAACTTCCCCACTGCTATTTACCATCTGCAGTGCAACTGTGTGAGCATCGAGGTCAGGCATGTTTGAGCCCACGGTTGCGGTAATACACAGCCGTCTGGAGAATCAGGCAGTCTGAGTAATGCTTATTTTCACAGGCCGTTGCTCAGGTTTCAAATTCCCTGAGAGCATGCTTGTAACATAGCCTATAGCCGAGAGTGTTAGAGTGAGAAGGAATGGATTGCACCCGAGGAACGCCAAAGACCATAGTTTACAGTACGCTCACATGGACGAAAGCATCTGAAGAACCACTGATCCTCGGAGCACTTACAGTAGTGAATAAACACCATCAGGTCTGATAATCAAAGCAAATGGAACATAAATAATGCCACTTGACACTTTAGGGGCATGGTTAAACAGCTTAAACAGATCAGTGTACAACACACAGTAAAAGTTATATTAGTTGGGAGCAAAGATGTGCAAACATATAAAGCTCAATGTTTGAAAGACTACAACAACAACAATCAATTCAATCTATCAACACTAATAACATACCAGAATGTATGTATTTTGCATTACTGCTACATAATGAGGCAAACACTTATAAGCAAATGTTTCACTTAACGTGGCATAAACTCATTTATGAGGTTTATCATTGGCTATTTGCTCAGACAAACATGTTGTCAGTTGCGCAACTCAACTCCAGTAACACAAACAGTTTGAATTTAGGTTGGGAAACAAACTTTTGGGAAACAAAAAATATACCTACTTTGACCCCAAGGAACAAGTAATCTCTCATGCCCAAAAAGCAATCCGCAAACAAAAAGCAGTGTGAAAACATGTGACACTTTATGGAAGAAAAAAAAAGTTGAAAAACCCAAAAGTTTATGTCCCCTAGAAAAGCCTCTCTAGCAGCCGCTAATCTGAGCCATATGCATAGAAAGGCATCCAGCTTTTGACATGGGATGAAAACACGCACTGCAGTCCCCTAACATAATGCCGCTCGGAAAACAACAATGCTTCTTTGTTTCTGCACTCGCTTTCACCCACTCTGGAATTTAGCTTGCTAAGCGCAACACGTTAGACATTGCCAAAACAATCTGTTTATTAATTTAACCCAACATTCCACAGTTGAATCAGCCGGGATCCTAAACCAAGCACAGCAATCCTTAACACTGTTGCCAAGAGGAACGAAAATAAGAGAGTGGCTTTAGAGTGGTATTACAGAAACATGCAAAGATGACCAAGCGGCAGGACCAAAATAAAAGTGACTTACTTGCTTTGAAACCGTGTGGAATACTGAGAAGAAGGAAGTTCAAGCACAGTCTAATAGTTTTCAGCTGTGGACCAGATGGAGATACATTCAGGACTGCGGTAGAGGAGATGATGGGTTTGAAAAACTCCAACAAGGGCTTTTTTACAGAAACATGATAGCTGGATTTCAGAGTCAAAATACCTCCACCCACAATTTATGCAAAAGTTGTTTTTTTGCAAACTTTTCTGGGAGGATGTTAAAACAACGCCAGCAAAAAATAACTGCTTTCTAAAGAAAGAGGAAACATACCAGAGGTGACCTATAACATTCCAGTGGTTTCAGTCCAAACTGCAAATCTCTTTGACTTATATCACTTTTGGAGAGACATGCCAATATCTTTTTGTCTTTCGATATTCAAATCACCATGTAATGCGCCTGAAAAGAAACCCTGAATCTTTAAAAAAGCAAAAGAAAATGCTTCGTTTTGAGAATTGGCGAAGACAATATCCTGTGAAAAAGTGTTTCCACTGCGGCTGTAGAAATACTTGAGCGTAGGAACAGTGGATCCTAGCAGCTTGAACTGTGCTATACCTTTGTGAAATCTGACACTTCCATGTCTTATTCAACGCTTGGAGATGAACTGCTCATCAGGCAGAAAAACACATAGCTGAAACTGACAAACAAACACCATTGACCAAAAACCATTGTGTTTGTTATTGGTGAGAGGTCCAGGTTATCTGACATTAGGGTCCTTATTCAATCAAAGCTGGTAACCAGGTTTCCTGGGATTCTTGCACAGCAAGTCAGGTTAGAAAACAAACCCAGTTTACAGTGTGAAACAAAAAGAAACAAAATTGCATGTTAAAAGCCTTCTCGCTCTTGGGAACAAAATGTTGGATTTGATCTACCCCCGAATCCTGTGTATTGGTTTTTATTGAATACAGGCCCCAAGGTGTTGCCATGATTGTTTTGGCTGGGAGTTCCCAGGTCTCTGATTTCTGACTACCATTTAAAACAGGAAGGGACCTGTTCTCAGGATTCTGAGGTTCTGTTCACAATTTATTTTCCTAACGCTTTTCTCTGTTTCGCCCTCTATCATTTCATGTTTCGATCTTGTGTGGACAGCTGGGGTGAGGTAGAGTGTTAAAAGGTTTCGGCAGACATTTTCCAGCTCTCAAAGTGGAGACCCTTCAACACATTGCAAAGTATAAGATCACGTATGGAAATAATTTACAGCCATTACAAATCCGCAGACACCAATGCACCTTTTCTGTAAAGTTAAAAGATCTCATGATTAACTGCACTTTTAGTGTCTCACCACATACCACATATCACACACCACATATCCCTGATACAGTCAAAAATACTGCATCTATGAGTAAAAATATAAATGACTATGACCCAAATAACATTTACTCCCAACACTACAGTATAAGACTTTTCACACTTTTTACCGGGACAAACAAATTAACATTTGTTGTATAATTTCACTGCAAGAAATTCATAATTTCAACAGGAGTTAATATTATATTATGCTACATGTGAGAGGTTATAGGCTTACAGTCAGTGTCCGTATTTCAGTTAGTATTCCATTTAACGATATGTTTTTAAATGAGGAATATTCTGTTTATTCATGGATACAGGGATACTCGTGAACGGGATATCAAAGTTGCATGTAAACATCTTATCCCAAATAAGACCTTAAGCGGGATATGAGCTACTATCTGGAATACTGTGCACATCTAAATTGGTAAGTATACCATCTAAACCGCTCTGAAATATATTTTACCTTACCAAAAATATTGTATTTTCAGCTGTTTGAATCTGGTAAACAAAAACAAAAGTAAAAGACACAAAAACTCAACTTAAGAACAGGAAGCATAGAATAGTGCACAAAGAACAGATCTACCGCTTCTTAGACTTGCTTTCAATGAGAATGACAGACCTATAACACACATTTCTATGTGAATTTGGTCAGGTCGCCCAAAAAGTTATCTAGTGCAGCTTTAAATACTGCCACATAGTGATGGTGGATACAGTTACATATCGGGATACATTTTTTTGCGCTATATCGTATAGTTGGCAGAACTCTAGTATTTTTCTTCATAGCTTGTTCTCCATCGTCTTTTTAAATTGGGAGACAATTTGTTTTCACCACTTTTATTTCCATGACTGATCAAAATTCATTTTCTCTTGGCTGTCAATTGTCCTGCCGCAGCAGGAATATGGTGAGCAATATGTTTGGAACATCGAATCGCAATAAAATCACAGAACCAAAACGCAATACATATAGAATCATGAGAATCGCAAAGCATATCATATCGGCACCTAAGTATTGTGATAATATCGTATTGTGAGGTCCCTGGCAATTCCCAGCTCTACTGCCACAGCAGCATAACATTTGATTAACATCAATATCAGTCTGGTTGGCTGATACGCACACCAGTGAGAGAGGCAGAAAGACAGATAGGAGCGGCTACATCAATGACCCTCGCTCCAACCCAACTCCTTCTCTTCTTCAGTCGGCAGCAGCAAAACTAGTAGTCTAGACTCTAACCATCATATTCTAAAATATCCTGCAAACCACTAGCCAGCCAACCATATATCTTGAGTTAGAAGATTATAGATATTATATTATGAAGTTATTATTTAAGGGCATTGAAGATAAATCAAAATCAGTAAAAACAAAACATTGAGCTGCTAACTATTACATTTACATCAATCATCAACATCAATGTTCAGCTGATAGCCCACACTCTTTTCCCGACGTCAGTCATGAACTTATGAGTCACGGTAAATAGCTTGCTTACAGTTTGTGAAGAGTGAGTGTGTTGTCATAGATACAAATAGGCCTATGCTCCAAAATGTATTTATTTTTGCTACAGAGGCAATTGGTATGTTACGCGTTTCGAGATATAAATTATGAAAGTCGTTTTGGGGGTGCCCTTTTTCAGTTTGAGGACATGCCCCCTGAAAGGTCTGTGTGCGGCCCTGTAAGACACGGTCTCGCTTTCTAGACAGCTCGAAAGGCCAGAGTGTCTAAGTCGAAGTGTGAGTCGTGTGACTGGCGAATAAACAATATACATTTTTATAAAGACCGGAAATGTCAGCTGAGTCTAATTCTAGAGTGCAAACAATGTTTTGGTTATGAGAGGCCAGTTGTCAGGAAACCCATTGATACACTCACTCGGTCATCACACGTTGCATGGCCATGACATCAACCGCAGGTACAACAATAAAACACACTCACCATCTGTTTACACTTTGGTTTACCACAGACATGGGAGACATTTCGTGAACTGCAGATATATTTTGGTTGAGCAGTTTCCGTTGTACAATACTCTACTACACCAAGAAAGCAAACAAACATGTTTTTATACTCTTATGCAGGAACCTGTGTACATATTTTCCACATAAACTGACCAGGAGCATTTGGGCTTTGATTTTGTTTTCCACCCCCCAGCCTAAGTCTTCCACATAAGTCAACAAAGCCAGCCCTTTCCTGAAAACTGCAAGCACATCTTTGAGGTAAGGCTTCAGCTGTTTCAGCTGAGCATTTGTTTTCAACCATGGTGCGCTACAGGGCAGGAAAGGTTGTGTTAGGTCTTCATGTCACAGTCACAAACTAGAGCACACAAAGCAGAAAAAGGAAAGCTAGCTTATAGTCACGCAGTCTTTCTAACTATAGTTTTAAATGGATGGAGGCTATGCTTCTTGAAAAACATGTCCTTACATAAAGCAAACAAAATGAAAGTATAAATATTAGGAGGGAGAACATTTTTGACAGCTGAGCCAACTGTTGATGCTGTTCAATTGTACAAAATGTATTGAAATCAAACTTCATAGACAATGATATTGTGCATACAGACAAGCTGTGGCCCATTATGTATGCGTGGTCCTGCAAACTCAAATATCTGTGGTCTTCTTCGCAACGCATACCAACACTAGTCTTTCGTAACGCATACCAACACTAGTCCTTAGCAACGCATACCAACATTAGTCCTTCGCAACGCATACCAACACTAGTCCTTAGCAACGCATACCAACATTAGTCCTTCGCAACGCATACCAACACTAGTCCTTCGCAACGCATACCAACACTAGTCCTTCGCAACGCATACCAACACTAGTCCTTCGCAACGCATACCAACACTAGTCCTTCGCAACGCATACCAACACTAGTCCTTAGCAACGTATACCAACACTAGTCCTTCGCAACGCATACCAACACTAGTCCTTCGCAACGCATACCAACACTAGTCCTTCGCAACGCATACCAACACTAGTCCTCTGCACATGTCATAGAGTTACTCAAATAATATGCTGTGTCAGGTATTATTGCAGTGGTGGAAAAAATACCCAATTGTCATACTTAAGTAAAAAGTAAAGATACCTTAAAAGATAATGACTCAAGTAAAAGTGAAAGTCACCCAGTAAAATACTACTTGAGTAAAAGTCTAAGTATTTGGTTTTAAATGTACTTAAGTACAAAAGTAAATGTAATCTCTAAAATATTCTTAAGTATCAAAAGTCAAAGTATAAGTATTAATCATTTCAAATTCCTTATAATAAGCAAATCAGATGGCACGATTTTCTTTATTTATGAATATACAGGGGCACACTTCAACACTCAGACATCATTTACAAACAAAGCATTTGTGTTTAGTGAATCTGCCAGATCAAAGGCAGTAGGGATGACAGGGGATGTTCTCTTGATTAGTGCACAAATTAGACAATTTCCTGCTAAGCATTCAAAATGTAACTAGTACTTTTGGGTGTCAGGGAAAATGTATGGAGTAAAAAGTACATTATTTTCTTCAGGAATGTAGTGGAGTAAAAGTAAAAGTAGTCAAAAATATAAATAGTATATGCCCCAAAAACGACTTAAGTAGTACTTTAAAGTATTTGTACTTAAGTACTTTTCACCACTGTTTTATTGTCTAGATAGAAACTAGAAAACACTACTTTATCCAACGGTCACTAGGGATTTGGCTGCATCTCCCTCCAACAATAAAATATGACAGCCAATCAGATAGAGTCATCCACTTCCCTGGGCCAATTCCCAAGCTGTCCAGAGGTCATGCATGCTGATCCAGCAGCATAAGCAGTCCTGAATGCTCGGAACAACAACTGGTTTCCCCCACATCCAAAACATCTTATGGTTAATGGCAAAACCACCATCTGCTGGGACTGTCTTATTTTATCAATACACAGCTGTTGTGTCCAAAGCTTTAGGCTAATCCACCACTTCCAGAACAGTGAAATTGAATGTAGGCCTGCATACAGAATTCTCAGAGAATGTTAGTGTCCATTACATGGAGTTGATGTAGCAGAGGGTTTATCGGCTGCTATTTCTTGATGGAATAATTTGTCTAGCTGGCTGCTCTGCTATGGAACATAATGAGGGAGGAATGTGAGAGAAGTAAACACTGTGAGGAGGAAACCTAATTGGCAATTAGCAGTAGTTTAGGAGGGAACCCTGGACTGGAGGTGAACCAAATGCGGGGAGAGGACATTTTCATCTATCGCAGTGTCATTATAATGGGTTTGATCGACCCTTTGCCCAAGATTGGAACAGAACTGTGAAAATGGCGCCGGAGGGGAGGGCTGCTGTTTTATCAGCTCTTAACCAACCATACTATTTTGTTTGTTTTTCCGCATTGTTCGTAACTTGTTTTGTACATAATGTTGCTGCTACCGTCTCTTATGACCGAAAAGAGCTTCAAGATATCAGAACTGGGAATACTCACCTCAAATTGGACGAAGAGTTCTTCTTTAATGAGTCGGACGGGAGGGATACACTACTACAGACACCAGACCAGGCCCATATCCCCATGACTCGCTGGAAAAGGAAACGGAGGTTTCGCGGAAAGAGATCAGGGTGCCTTGTGAGGATCAGGCGACGAGTGGCTAATCTGCCGTTGCCATCCATCCCGCTAGCTAACGTTCAGTCGCTGTAAAATAAATGGGACGAACTGAAAGCACGTATATCATACCAACAGGACATTAAAAACTGTAATATCTTATGTTTCACAGAGTCGTAGCTGAACGGCGACATTAAGAACATACAACTGGCGGGTTATACACTCTATCGGCAGGACAGAACAGCAGCCTCTGGTAAGACACGGGGATGGGGCCTTTACATATTTGCAAACAATAGCTGGTGCACGATATCTAAGGAAGTCTCAAGGTTTTGCTTGCCTGAGGTAGAGTATCTCATGATAAGCTGTAGACCACACTATCTACCTAGAGAGTTTTCATCTGTATTTTTCGTAGCTGTCCCACATACCACCACAGACTGAGGCTAGCACTAAAACCGCACTCAATGAGCTGTATTCCGCCATAAGCAAACAGGAAAACGCTCATCCAGGGACGGCGCTCCTAGTGGCCGGGGACTTTAATGCAGGGAAACTTAAATCTGTTTTACCTAATTTCAATCAGCATGTTAAATGTGCAGAGGGAGAAAATTCTATACCACCTTTACTCCACACACAGAGACGTGTACAAAGCTGTCCCTCACCCTCCATTTGGCAAATCTGACCATAACTCTAACCTCCTGCTTCCTGCTTACAAGGAAAAATTAAAGCAGGACGCACCAGTGACTCAATCTATAAAAAGTGGTCAGATGAAGCAGATCTAAAACTACAGGACTGTTTTGCTAGCACATACTAAAATATGTTCCTGGATTCTTCCGATGGCATTGAGGAGCCACCACATCAGTCACTGGCTTTATCAATAAGTGCATCGAGGACGTCGTCCCCACAGTGACTGTACGTATATACCCCAACCAGAAGCCATGGATTACAGGCAACATTCACAATGAGCTAAAAGCTAGAGCTGCCGCTTTCAAGGAGCGGGATTCAAACCCGGAAGCTTATAAGAAATCCCGCTATGCCCTACGACGAACCATCAAACAGGCAAAGCGTCAATACAGGACTAAGACCAAATCATACTACACCGGCTCCGACGCTCGTCAGATGTGGCAGGGCATGCAAACTATTACAGACTACAAAAGGAAGCACAGCCGAGAGCTGCCCAGTGACACGAGCCTATGCTAAATAAATGATGCGCTCGCATCGAGGCAAGTAACACTGAAACATGCAAGAGAGCATAAGCTGTTCCGAACAACTGTGTGATCACGCTCTCCGCAGCCGATGTGAGTAAGACCTTTAAACAGGACAACGCTCAAAAGGCCGCTGGGCCAGATGAATTACCAGGATGTGTACTCAGCATGCGCTGACCAACTGGCAAGTGTCTTCACTGACATGTTCAACCTCTTCCTGTCTGAGTCTGTAATACCAACATGTTTCAAGCAGACCACATTTACATTACATTTACATTTTAGTCATTTAGCAGACGCTCTTATACAGAGTGATTTACAGCAGTGAATGCATACATTTCATTTCCATTATTTTTATTTTTTTGTACTGAATAGCATAGTCCCTGTGCCCAAGAACAATAAGGTAACCTGCCTAAATGACTACTGACCCGTAGAACTCACGTCTGTAGCCATGAAATGCTCTGAAAGGCTGGTCATGGCTCACATCAACACCATTATCCCAGAAAACCTAGACCCACTCCAATTTGCATACCGCACCAACAGATCCACAGATGATGCAATCTCTATTGCACTCCACACTGCCCTTTCCTACATGGACAAAATGAACACTTTTGTGAGAATGCTATTCATTGACTACAGCTCAGCATTCAACACCATAGTGCCCTCAAAGCTCATCACTAAGCTAAGGACTCTGGGACTAAACCCCTCCCTCTGCAACTGGATCCTGGACTTCCTGACGGCCTGCCCCCAGGTGGTAAGGTTAGGGAACAACACATCTGCCACGTTGATCCTCAACATGGGGGCCCCTCAGGGGTGCGTGCTCAGTCCCCTCCTGTACTCCCTGTTCACGCATGACTGCACGGCCAGGCACAACTCCAACACCATCATTAAGTTTGCTGATGACACAACAGTGCTCGGCCTGATCACCGACAACGATGAGACAGCCTACAGGGAGGAGGTCAGAGATCTGACCTTGTGGTGCAAGGACATCAACCTCTCCCTCAACGTGATCAAGTCAAAGGAGATGATTGTGGACTACAAGAAAAGGAGGACCGAGCACGCCCACATTCTCATCGACGGGGCTGTAGTGGAGCAGGTTGAGAGCTTCAAGTTCCTTGGTGTCCACATCACCAACAAACTAACATGGTCCAAACCCCAAGACAGTTGTGAAGAGGGCATGACAAAACCTATTCCCCCTCAGGAGACTGAAAAGATTTGGCACGGGTCATCAGATCCTCAAAAGGTTTTACAGCTGCACCATTGAGAGCATCCTGACTGGTTGTATCACTGCCTGGTATGGCAACTGCTCGGCCTCCGACCGCAAGGCACTACAGAGGGTAGTGAGTACGGCCCAGTACATCACCGGGGCCAAGCTTCCTGCCATCCAGGGCCTCTATACCAGGCGGTGTCAGAGGAAGGCCCTAAAAATTGTCAAAGACTCCAGCCACCCTAGTCATAGACTGTTCTCTCTAATACCGCATGGCAAGTGGTACCGGAGCGCCAAGTCTAGGTCCAAGAGGCTTCTAAACAGCTTCTACCCCCAAGCCATAAGACTCCTGAACAGCTAATCAAATGGCTACCCAGACTATTTGCATTGCCCCCCCATTTCTATGCTGCTGCTACTCTCTGTTATTATCTATGCATAGTCACTTTAATAACTCTACCTACATGTACATATTACCTCAATTACCTCGACACCGGTGCCCCCGCACATTGACTCTGTACCGGTACCCCCTGTATATAACCCCGCTATTGATATTTACCGCTGCTCTTTAATTATTAGTTATTCTTATCTCTTACTTTTTTTAGGTATTTTCTTAAAACTGCATTGTTTTAAGGGCTTGTAAGTAAACATTTCACTGTAAGATCTACAACTGTTGTATTCTGCACATGTGACAAATCAAATTTCATTTGAATTGATTTGAACTTCACTAGTCTTAAATTTGTTACTGTGTTACTTTGTATATATGTGGTATTATGCATTAACGAAAACAAAGGGTGATCTCTTTCAGAAATTAGGAAATGAGTTTCACCTTTTATCTGAGCTGTGTTTACACAGGCAGTCCAATTCAGAGCTGATCTGATTAGTCAAAAGACCAATTAGTGAAAAGAATACCAGAATTCAACTGCCTGTGTACAAGCAGCCAGAGAGATCCATTGATGTCACTCTCAAAGTAGCTGTTGCTTTCACACTGCTTAGATCAGGGTTTGATCTTATCCACAGAGAGCCAGTGTGGGTGCAGGCATTTGTTCTAACTAAGCAGTTACACACCTGATTAAAAATACACCGGCCCTCTGCAAATAAATATAAGTCATCGAGTAGTATCAAAAGTTTGCCCAACAGGAGTTTTTATGAAGTTCTCAGAAAATCCTAAGAAAATAACAGATGTCTTCGGGGTATGTCAAGAGTTTGAAGGCTTTCAGAAGGTCACAGTTTTGTATCTTCTTGGAATCCTATCTCATATTTATTTCCAGAGATCATATCTACCACCACTCACCATAACAGTTTGAAAGGTTTCTGAGATGAGAGCACAGGGATGGCACAATAAAGTGACTTGAATGGAGAATGACAGATGTTTTGTTATTGCCTGAGGTAATGGCAACAATATACAGTGCCTTCATAAAGTATTCACACCTTTGACTTTTTCCACATTTGTTGTGTTACAGCAGGAATTTAAGATTGATTAAATTGAGATTTTGTGTCTCTTGCCTATACACAATCCACTTTAATATTAAAGTGGATTTAAAAAAATAAATTACTTAAAAATGAAAAGCTCATCTCTGTATCCCACACATACAATTATTTGTAAGATCCATCAGTCGAGCAGTGAATTTCAAACACAGACTCAACCATGAAGACCACAGAGGTTTTCCAGTGCCTCGCAAAGAAGGGCAGCTATTGGTAGATGGGTCAAAATAAAAAAGCAGACATTGAATATCCGTTTGAGCATGGTGAATTTATTAATAACACTTTGGATGGTGTATGAATACACCCATTTACTACTAAGGCACAGACGTCCTTTCTAACTCAGTTGTCGGGGAGGAAGGAAACCTCTCGGGGATTTCACCATGAGGCCAATGGTGACTTTAAAACAGTTTCAGAGTTTAATGGCTGTGATAGGATAAAATTGAGGATGGATCAACAACATTGTATTTACTCCACAATACTAACCTAAATGACAAAAGAAAGTAAAACTGTATTTTGGGGTTAAAATTCATGGAAAAGACATTTTCAATGAATTTTTGCCCAGTGTGTTGTTGCATTGTTGCTCATTATACCGTAAATCAATTAGTATTTCTATAAATTCCTTATACTACACTGTTAGTATCAAAGTTGTGAAAAGTGCTGGCATGTGTTGACTTTTCCATTATAAAAATAAATCACACCTGTGTTTTCTTTGCACTCCTCTGTCCTTGAGCAAAAAAAATATGAAACCACATCGCAGAGAAAATTATTCAAGTAGTCTCACCTACAGTACTGTATATGTCTGACTACCAGAGATAAATTAAAAGCGGACATTTGACAATCAGTAAAGCAACATATAGGACTGACAAATAGTGTTTCAAAGCTACACAGGAGAGTAAAAAACAGAGGACATTGAAAAACAGCTTCAATATCAGAGAAATATAATGATCAAAAGAATACATTGAAATCTATCAACATATAACTAATACCTTAAGAGAGAAGTGGAAAATATGTGGGAAATATGCTTCTCACATCCCAAGGTTACTCTATGACTCCTGCCAATCATTATTATACTCCCATTTACTGTGTGATCTGAATAGCATCCCTTCAATTAACTTAGTAAAATCTATAAAAAAATCATCAACTAACAAATCCTCATAATTTTATCATTATTTAACAAGGTAAGTCAGTTAAGAACAAATTCTTATTTTCAATGACGACCTAGGAACAGTGGGTTAACTGCCTTGTTCAGGGGCAGAACTACAGATTTTTACCTTGTCAGCTCGGGGATTTGATCTTGCAACCTATTGGTTACTAGTCCAACACTCTAACCACTAGGCTACCTGCCACCCCGTCACATTAGACTGTTCCATGATATCATACCGTAACTCAATATCAATGTACAACAACCTGGCACAGAAAAAGGGTAACTCAACACGAGTCTAGAGTTGATACAAAAAGTCAAACAAATCACACAAACAGAGAGAATTATTAATTGGGAGTAAAGAGTTAAACAGTTATTAGGCCATTGACATTCCAGAAAGCACTGTCCACCTGATACAGTAAGTCAATGGGGGGGAGGGGGGATTGAGTCACTGTACAAAAAAAAAATGCAATTGAAAAATAGATGTAGATTATTTTTTAAATCTTGCTCAATGGGGCCATTTGAATCTTGGAAACAGTAAGTGGAAAGAGCTGACAAAGCACACCATTTCTGGAAAGGCATGTCAACTTCTCTGAACTTGCCCTGATAAACTGAATGCTTCACTTGTATCTTGCTTCAGCTTCATCACGAAATCCACAGATAGTTTCCCCTCAACCCCCACAGTCAAGCGTCTTAGAAAATGCATTCAACAAGGTCAGGTATTCTGCCGAGTAATTTTGGTAACAATTGATTGACATTGTTACTTTTTGCTGACATAGTGATTAACTCCAAGCTTAATTCACATTCTATCAAGTTTCCAACTTACACTGCCTTAGGACCTTTGGGTACAAACTGTGGGACACATTGTATTTGACACTTGTGCTAAAAGGTTTCTGCACATGTACCTTGACGATGCATGACAGGAACATTTAGTTATTAACCCCCATCAACCTTCCTAATGGTCTTAAAATCTCAAAATTGTACGCAAGTTGCGTGATATAACAACAGTGATGTGAAAATCACTTATTAAATTATATATGTCAGTGCCACTTTCTCCCCAAGGCTTAAATAACACATTCTAGATTGGATGATTGCCATGATTATACCTGACAGGATTTTAATATGTTCTACTTTGTAGTTGATAATGCGTATTCATAGAAGTCTATGCATTCAAGTGCTTCAAGTGAGTGTAAAGAGACGGCCCACTTTCAATATGTCAAAGTAATATCTGATGAAGACGAAGAGGGTTCAGCAGGAAAAGAGGTTAGAGGTAACACATCTTTGCATTAGTTGAATGGAGCCTTGCTTTATAGAGAACGGTATCTAATTAGATGCTTTGTTAGATTATCAAACATGCCTTCATCATAAAACACCTTTCATCCTATTCTAATATTTACATATGAAAAATGTGGGCCTACCTTGCTGCTGAGGTTGGCCAGTATTCTTGAACAAATTTAAAAAAAAATTCATTCAATGAGTATATTTGAGGAGTAAAGGTTTGCCAGATAGTTTTTTGTTGTTGTTGCTGTCAATAATGCAAGCTGAACACTCCATTTTTTCTTCTTCATACATTGTTTTGGACCAAAATTTGTGTAGGTTGTCACTAAATAGACATGCACAAACACAGAAATTTTGGTTTTCTCATGTGGTGACATCATCATGTTTATAGAGTTTGAGGAAGTAGAGGGTGGGCTGTGTATAATCACTACAGACCCATTTCACAAGAGCCATCGCACAACCACACACATAGCTGGAAAAACACTCATCTCCACTTGCTCCCTTCATTTCCTGTCGTTAGAAAACCCAGCACCCCCTTCCAAACACACACTCTCCCTCGTACACACACACACACTGTTGAAACTATTCATCTGCACCACATAGTGCAACTTTTGATTTCAATCCATTGACCCATCTTCATATTAACCCGTCCCCCACAGTCAGACAAACATATTTGCAAGAGGGGGTGTAGCAATTGAGCCTATTGCTTCTCAATGGGATCTAATGAGTGAGCCAATTCCATATAGGATTTTAAAAAATCATCAACTTAACCTATTTGGGAGCCTTTTATTAAGCGCATTAGCATTGCAGATTTGCCTGTGTAGTCATTGGAAATCCGATTACCTCCCGCTGAGGCATTACATGGAGTCCCAAAGCTGTGGGAGCACTGCATGCAGGCAAGCAGGCAGGCAGGCAAGGTGTTGTTCACCGTATCCTAGTAGTATATACTGTGCTGTGCTCTGGACACCATATGTGAACTGATTGCCCCCCATATATCTTCAGAGCTCATGCTGCTAGGTGACCTAAACTGGGACATGCTTAACACCCCAGCCATCCTACAATCTAAGCTTGATGCCATCAATCTCACACAAATTATCAATGAACCTACCAGGTACCACCCCAAAGCCGTAAACACGGGCACCCTCATAGATATTATCCTAACCAACTTGCCCTCTAAATACACCTCTGCTGTTTTCAACCAAGATCTCAGTGATCACTGCCTCATTGCCTGTATCCGTAATGGGTCAGCGGTCAAACGACCTCCACTCATCACTGTCAAACGCTCCCTGAAACACTTCAGTGAGCAGGCCTTTCTAATCGATCTGGCCCGGGTATCCTGGAAGGATATTGACCTCATCCCTTCAGTAGAGGATGCCTGGTTATTTTTTTTAAATGCCTTACTCACCATCTTAAATAAGCATGCACCATTCAAGAAATTTAGAACCAGGAACAGATATAGCCCTTGGTTCTCTCCAGACCTGACTGAGCTTAACCAACACAAAAACATCCTGTGGCGTTCTGCATTAGCATCGAACAGCCCCCGTGATATGCAAGTTTTCAGGGAAGTTAGAAACCAATATACACAGGCAGTGTATACACAGGCAACACAAACCCAAAAAATGGCTGGGACAATGTAAAGTCCATGGAGAATAAGAGCACCTCCTCCCAGCTGCCCACTGCACTGATGATAGGAAACTCTGTCACCACCAATAAATCCACTAGAATTGAGAATGTCAATAAGCATTTTTCTACGGCTGGCTATGCTTTCCACCTGGCTACCCCTACGCCGGTCAACAGCACTGCATCCCCCACAGCAACTCGCCCAAGCCTTCCCCATTTCTCATTCTCCCAAATCCAGTCAGCTGATGTTCTGAAAGAGCTGGAAAATCTGGACCCCTAAAAATCACCCGGGCTAGACAATCTGGACCCTTTCTTTCTAAAATTATCTGCCGAAATTGTTGCAACCCCTATTACTAGCCTGTTCAACCTCTCTTTCATGTCGTCTGAGATTCCCAAAGATTGGAAAGCAGCTGCGGTCATCCCCCTCTTCAAAGGGGGGGACATTCTTGACCCAAACTGCTACAGTCCTATATCTATCCTACCCTGCCTTTCTAAGGTCTTCGAAAGCCAAGTCAACAAACATATTACCAACCATTTTGAATCCCACCGCACCTTCTCCGCTATGCAATCTGGTTTCAGAGCTGGTCATGGGTGCACCTCAGCCATGCTCAAGGTCCTAAACAATATCTTAACCACCATCGATAAGAAACAATACTGTGCTGCCGTATTCATTGACCTGGCCAAGGCTTTCGACTCTGTCAATCACCACATCCTCATCGGCAGACTCAATAGCCTTGGTTTCTCAAACGATTGCATTGCCTGGTTCACCAACTACTTCGTTGATAGAGTTCAGTGTGTCAAATCAGAGGGCCTGTTGTCCGGGCCTCTGGCAGTCTCTATGGGGGTGCCACAGGGTTCAATTCTTGGGCCGACTCTTTTCTCTGTATACATCAATGATGTCGCTCTTGCTGCTGGTGAGTCTCTGGTCCACCTCTACGCAGACGACACCATTCTGTATACTTCTGGCCCTTCTTTGGACGCTGTGTTAACTAACCTCCAGACGAGCTTCAATGCCATACAACTCTCCTTCCGTGGCCTCCAACTGCTCTTAAATACAAGGAAAACTAAATGCATGCTCTTCAACCGATCGCTGCCTGCACCTGCCTGCCCGTCCAGCATCACTACTCTGGACGGTTCTGATTTAGCCTCTCTACTCAACAGCCAGTTGAATCCCGTGGCGCGTTATTCAAATACCTTAGAGATGCTATTACTTCAATTTCTCAAACATATGACTATTTTACACCATTTTAAAGACAAGACTCTCGTTAATCTAACCACACTGTCCGATTTCAAAAAGGCTTTACAACGAAAGCAAAACATTAGATTATGTCAGCAGAGTACCCAGCCAGAAATAATCAGACACCCATTTTTCAAGCTAGCATATAATGTCACATAAACCCAAACCACAGCTAAATGCAGCACTAACCTTTGATGATCTTCATCAGATGACAATCTTAGGACATTATGTTATACAATACATGCATGTTTGTTCAATCAAGTTCATATTTATATCAAAAACCAGCTTTTTACATTAGCAGGTGACTAGCATGTGACTAGCATTCCCACCGAACACTTCCGGTGAATTTACTAAATTACTCACGATAAACGTTCACAAAAAACATAACAATTATTTTAAGAATTATAGATACAGAACTCCTATATGCACTTGCTATGTCTGATTTTAAAATAGCTTTTCGGTGAAAGCACATTCTGCAATATTCTAAGTAGATAGCCCGGCATCACAGGGCTAGCTATTTAGACACCCAGCAAGTTTAGCACTCACCAAAGTCAGATTTACTATAAGAAAAATGTTATTAGCTTTGCTGTTCTTCGTCAGAATGCACTCCCAGGACTTCTACTTCAATAACAAATGTTGGTTTGGTCCCAAATAATCCATTGTTATACCCAAATAGCGGCGTTTTGTTCGTGCGTTCAAGACACTATCCGAAAGGGTAAATAAGGGTGACGAGCACGACGCATTTCGTGACAAAAAAATTCTAAATATTCCATTACCGTACTTCGAAGCATGTCAACCGCTGTTTAAAATCAATTTTTATGCCATTTTTCCGATAATATTCCGACCGGGAATCTGTGTTTAGGTTCAACGACGATAGAAAATAAAAACATGGGGTCAACTCGTGCACGCGCCTCAGCCCATTGTCCTCTGATAGAGCACTTGCCAAAAGCGATAATGTGTTTCAGCCTGGGGCTGGAATTACATCATTCAGCTTTTTCCCGCCTTCTGAGAGCCTATGGGAGCCGTAGGAAGTGTCACGTTACAGCAAAGATCCTCAGTCTTCAATAAACAGAGTCAAGAAGCTCAAGGAATGGTCAGACAGGCCACTTCCTGTAAGGAATCTCTATTCAAACAGTTTTAGAAACTTTAGGGTGTTTTCCATCCAAAGCCATGCATATGCATATTCTAGTTACTGGGCAGGAGTAGTAACCAGATTAAATCAGGTACGTTTTTTATCCGGCCGTGCAAATACTGCCCCCTATCCCCAACAGGTTAGAATATGTGGACAACTACAAATACCTAGGTGTCTGGTTAGACTGTAAACTCTCCTTCCAGACTCACATCAAACATCTCCAATCCAAAGTTAAATCTAGAATTGGCTTCCTATTTGGCAATAAAGCATCTTTCACTCATGCTGCCAAACATACCCTCTTAAAACTGACCATCCTACCGATCCTCGACTTCGGCGATGTCATTTACAAAATAGCCTCCAATACCCTACTCAATAAATTGGATGCAGTCTATCACAGTGCCATCCGTTTTGTCACCAAAGCCCCATATACTACCCACCACTGAGACCTGTATGCTCTCGCTGGCTGGCCCTCGCTTCATACTCGTCGCCAAACCCACTGGCTCCAGGTCATTTACAAGACCCTGCTAGGTAAAGTTCTCCCTTATCTCAGCTCGCTGGTCACCATAGCAGCACCCACCTGTAGCACGCGCTCCAGCAGGTATATCTCTCTGGTCACCCCCAAAGCCAATTCCTCCTTTGGCCGCCTCTCCTTCCAGTTCTTTGCTGCCAATGACTGGAACGAACTACAAAAATCTCTAAAACTGGAAACACTTATCTCCCTCACTAGCTTTAAGCACCAGCTGTCAGAGCAGCTCACAGATTACTGCACCTGTACATAGCCCATCTATAATTTAGCCCAAACTACCTCTTCCCCTACTGTATTTATTTATTTTGCTCCTTTGCACCCCATTATTTCTATTTCTACTTTGCACTTTCTTCCTCTGCAAATCTACTATTCCAGTGTTTTACTTGCTATATTGTATTTACTTTGCCACCATGGCATTTTTTGCCTTTACCTCCTTTATCTCACCTCATTTGCTCACTTTGTATATAGACTTATCTTTCTACTATATTATTGACTGTATGCTTGTTTTAATCCATGTGTAACTCTGTGTTGTTGTATGCGTCAAACTGCTTGCTTTATCTTGGCCAGGTCGCAATTGTAAATGAGAACTTGTTCTCAACTTGCCTACCTGGTTAAATAAAGGTGAAATAAAAAAAGATATAAATAAAAAAAGATATATATATACGAATGGATGGGAGGGCTACCCTGAGTGACCTCTGGGATCACTCACAATTTGTCTGAATAATTGGAGGTATTTCCAGCCCAAACCGGAAATGTCATTCTAAAGCACATACATATGTCTGGATTTGATTAGAGCTTTGATCGGCATGAAAATTCAAGCCTGATGCTACCTGAGCCCGATAAGCCATAAATTATACATTTTATGAGCCCAAGCCCAAAAAAGGCCAAATTAAATTATTGTGCTGTTATATTACGTGTGACAGAAAAACATAAAAGATGTAGCTATGCTTCCTTAGGTAAACAAATGAAAATGAAAGCTCCAGTAGGCTAATCTTTTTGAGTGTGGACTGTATTACTGTACTGTATTGTATAATACTGTATTATATGGACTGGAATTACGTACCTCGTTCAAAACCATGAAGCTGGGAGAGACCATGATATGCTGGTGCAGGACATGAGGCTTACAAAGTTTCAATTTTAGGACAGCAATTTGATTTACATGTTGAAAACATTTTAAATGTTGATAATTATTGGGCTAACATTCATAATATTTCCCCTAATGTTGTGCGACGTCGGTATTAGCCTACCTTCTCTTTCTTTCGATTGTTGCTTCATTCCTTCCTCACTTTCAACACTTAAATTAAATACCTTTGATTGTCCTCATCTTCATCATTGTAATGATAAGTTTGAATAAATTAGGACTACAATAAGATGAAAACGAATTTCACTTCTCTTCACAAAGATTGAAGGGTTATGGTCTGAATAAACAACTGCTATAGCCTACTGCCATCGTGCGTTCTCTCTTTCAAATTGCCTGTGACTTCTATTGGATGAGGTCTTTAACATTCAGTAAACAAGAGATTGCAAAAAAGGTCCTGCAGGCAACTGTAGTCTAGCTTTTCCTGGGACTCCAAGAGCCAAGGACTGTTTTTTTAAGGAGAGTGGCCAGCGGAGCGCAAGTGTATTTTGTGCAAGTTCGAAGTTTATGCACAACCCAACATTCATTAGTTAAATCTAAGGCTAATACTATAATGAATGGCTAGGACATCTATATATATATATACTGAACAAAAATAAAAAACTCAACATGTAAAGTGTTGGTCACATGTTTCATGGGGTAAAATTAAAGATCCCAGAAATGTTCCATACACATAAAAAGCGTATTTATCTCAAATTTTGTGCACAAATTTGTTTACATCCCTGTTAGTGAGCATTTCTCCATTGCCAAAATAATCCATCCCCCTGACAGGTGTGGCATATCAAGAAGCTGATTAAACAGCATGCTCACTACACAGGAGCACCTTGTGTTTGGGACAATAAAAGACCACTCTAAAATGTGCAGTGTTGTTACACAACACAATGCCACATATGTTTAAAGTTTTGATGGGACGTGCAATTGGCATGCTGACTGCAGGAATGTCCACCTGAGCTGTTGTCAGAGAATTGAAAGTTAATTTCTCTACCATCAGCTGCCTCCAATGTCATTTTAGAGAATTTGGCAGTTCAGCCAACCGACCACACAACTGCAGACCACGTGCAACCACACCAGCCCAGGACCAGCTAACCGGAAAGCTGATGAAACTGAGTATTTCTGTCTGTAAAAAAGCCCTTTTGTGGGGAAAAACTCATTTTGATTGGCTGGACCAGGCTCCCATGTTGGTGGGTCATGCTCCCAGACCCACCCATGGCTGTGCCCCTGCCCAGTCATGTGAAATATTTCAATTGACTGATTTCCTTATATGAACTGTAACGCAGTAAAAACGTTGGAATTGTCGCATGTTGCATTTATATTTTTGTTCAGTATACACAGTACCAGTCAAAAGTTTGGACACGTCTACTACTTCAAGAGTTTTTCTTAATTTTTTACTATTTTCTACATAGTAGAATAATAGTGAAGACATCAAAACTATGAAATAGCTCATACGGAATCATGTAGTAACCCAAAAAAGTATTAAACAAATAAAAATATGTCATATTTCAGATTCTTCAAAGTACAGCTTTGCACACATTTGGCATTCTCTCAACCAGCTTCATGAAGTAATCACCTGGAATACATTTAACTTAACAGGTGTGCCTTGTTAAAAGTTAATTTGTGGAATTTCTTTCCTTCTTAATGTGCTTGAGCCAATTAGTTGTGTTGTGACAAGGTAGGGTTGGTAAACAGAAAATAGCCCTATTTGGTAAAATACCAAGTCCATATTACGGCAAGAACAGCTCAAATAAGCAAAGAGAAATGACAGTCCATCATTACTTTAAGACATGAAGGTCAGTCAAAAGGGAAATTTCAAGAACTTTGAACGTTTCTTCAAGTGCAGTCGCAAAAACTATCAAGCGCTATGATGAAACTGGCTTTCATGAGGACATTTACATTTACATTTAAGTCATTTAGCAGACGCTCTTATCCAGAGCGACTTACAAATTGGTGCATTCACCTTATGATATCCAGTGGAACAACCACCTCAGGCAAGGAAGACCCAGAGTTTCCTCTGCTGCAGAGGATAAGTTAATTAGAGTTACCAGCCTAAAAAATTGCAGCCCAAATAAATGCGTCACAGAGTTCAAGTAACAGACACATCTCAACATCAACTGTTAATAGGAAACTGCGTGAATCAGGCCTTAATGGTTGAATTGCTGCAAAGAAACCACTACTAAATGATACCAATAAAAAGAAGAGACTCGCTTGGGCAAAGAAACATGAGCAATGGACATTAGACCGGTGGAAATCTGTCCCTTGGTCTGATGCGTCCAAATTTGAGATTTTGGATTCCAACCAATGTGTCTATGTGAGATGCAGAGTAGGTGAACAGATGATCTCCGCATGTGTGGTTCCCACCGTGAAGTATGGAGGAGGAGGTGGGATGGTGCTTTGCTGGTGACACAGTTTGTGATTTATTTAGAATTCAAGGCACACATAACCAGCATGGCTACCACAGCATTCTGTAGCAATACGCCATCCCATCTGGTTTGTGCTTAGTGGGACAATCATTTGTTTTTCAACAGGACAATGACCCAACAAACCACCAGGCTGTGTCAGAGCTTTTTGACCAAGAGGGAGAGTGATGGAGTGCTGCATCAGGAGACCTGATCTCAACCCAATTGAGATGGTTTGGAATGAATTGGACCGCAGAGTGAAAGAAAAGCAGCCAACAAGTGCTCAGCATACGTGGGAACTCCTTCAAGACTGTTGGAAAAACATAGGATGCCACCTTTCCAACAAGTCAGTTCGTCAAATTTCTGCACTGCTAGAGCTGCCACGGTCAACTGTAAGTGCTGTTATTGTGAATTGGGAAGGTCTAGGAGCAACAACGGCTCAGTCGCGAAGTGGTAGGCCACACAAGCTCACAATATAGGACCGTAAAAAGTTTAAAAAAATCGTCTGTTGCAACATTCACTACTGAGTTCCAAACTAGCTCTGGAAGCAATGTCAACTGTTCGTCGGGAGCTTCATGAAATCGGTTTCCTTGGCCGAGCAGCCGCACACAAACCTAAGATCACCATGCGCAATTCCAAGCGTTGGATGTAGTGGTGTAAAGCTCGTCGCCATTGGACTCTGGAGTAGTGGAAACGTGTTCTCTGGAGCTATGAATTACGCTTCACCATCTGGCAGTACGAAGGACGAATTTGAGTTTGGCGGATGCCAGGAGAACGCTACCTGCCCCAATGCATAGTGCCAACTGTAAAGTTTAGTGGAGGAGGGATAATGGTCTGGGGCAGATTTTCATGGTTCTGGCTAGTCCCCTTGGTTCCAGTGAAGGGAAATCTTAACGTTACATCATTCAATGACATTCTAGACGATTCTGGGCTACCAACTTGGGGAAGGCCCTTTCCTGTTTCATCATGACAATGCCCCTGTGCACAAAGCAAGGTCCATACAGAAATGGTTTGTCGAGATCAGTGTGGAGGCCTGATCTCAACCCCATCGAACACCATTTGTGACTCACGACCTGGATTCGGTCTTACGTAGCAAAATGTGAAATGGTGTTTTTTACATTGGATAAAAGTAGAGACTCAGAGCTACAAAATGGTATATCATACACTGCATCTGTATGGTATATCATACACTGCATCATGGGAAAGTAATTCTGCTTTGAAAGTTGATCAACTTGTAAACTCACTTTTGAGAAAATGGCCTTTGAATGTTTTGGTATCTAGTGAAGAGCTCTTCGTTGTCTACACCCATTCAGCATTGTTCACACCCTCTTAAGCTTTAGCCCCACCCACCTAATTTTGCTCTCGGAGCATTCAGAGCCAACACTTGATGCTCTGGCCGATGATTTGTCTACCTCTGGATAACATGAAAACAGCCTAACCAGCCAGCTAACGTTAGCTAGTTAAACAACAATGAACAAAGTGCCAACAATGCCACAGTGCTGGGAACTAACCAACCAGGTTCAATGTTAGCTAGATAACATTAGACTCTAACTAGAAAAGCAAACAACTCTGGGAAACGAATAATAACGTCTGCTAGGGAGCCAGCCAGCTAACGTTAGCTAGCTAACAGTACAGTTTAGCTTAAGACATATAGCTAGCTAGCTAGGTAAACAATAAACCACGTTTAAGATCACACACGTCACGTAACGTTAGCTAACGAGCCAGCCAGCTAATGTCAGCTAGTTAAACAACAATGAACAAAGTGCCAACAATGCCACAGCGCTGGGAGCTAACCAACCTGGTTGACTAGAAAAGCAAATGGCTTTGTGAAACAAATAACGTCAGCTAGGGAGCCAGACAGCTGATGTTAGCTAGCAAGCAGTACACTTTAGTTTTAAATGAAACCACTTTCTATCAAAATTAGAAATGTGTAATATCTGAAAATGTAGCTAGCTAACGCTAGACCATCTTACCTGTATACATAATCATGCATGATGGACGCATCTCCATCCCTGTCAGGAATGCCATACCACGGTTGCCCTTAGTTTGAAGATGTAATCCGGAGACAGGTGTTTTCTCCATCTCTTTAGCCATCATAGTCCAATTCCACTGATTTCAAAACTTGATCCTCCAGAAAGTGGAGAGCAACATTTATGCAGCTCCACTACACAATATATTATTTTAAAAAGCCACGTTCGACAGCATTACCAACACAGACTGACAAGCTCAAATAGACAGAAGCCTTCAATATGGCAGACCAATCCAAAATCCTCTCTCGGCATGTCCAACCCACTCATTATCTCAGCCAATCATGGCTAGTGGGAAGGTTGCTAACTTTTTTTGTCGCTTAACCTAAAAGGCTCATAATTTAACACTTTAATTCATATTTACAGATGGCATACAGGTTTGTTATTAAGGCACATGAAAGTTCACATGTTCGAGAAGGCATTTCTGCCCCCAAAAAACATTTTGATAAAAAAATATTAGGATGCGCTGTCTGTCCCCACCTCAGCATTGATGATTGATCATGCAGATATCAGAGAGAAGGCCGTAGAGAAGCCAGATTTAGACATCACATATAGGCTAATTTAACAGTTCAATTTCACATCATTCTGTTCATTGAAATCATTTAATATACTTTACTGGTTTCGCACAGTTATTTATCCCGGGAAAAGGAAGTGGGTTTGGCCGAGAAATCTCTTTAAATCTCGGAGACCCAGTTCCCGCTATTCAACCCTAGTAGAGATGCCTGGTGGTTGAGACCTTTGGCTGACTCGTGTCATTATTACGATGCCTTAGTGATGGCCGGAGACCTTGAGATCGTGCTTCAGGGGACCTTGAGGCCGGGCTGCAGGGGAGGGCTTGCCGGACAGAGAATTGAGCCATGACTAAGGTTGGAGAAGTTGAACAATCCTTCTTAATAGTTTATCTCCTGGGCTAGCAATTTGCTTTGTGCTCACATAAGCAAAAAAGAAAAGTAGTATCCCCTTGTGATTTCTAATAACAGTATGTGGGATAAAAATAATAATATTAAAAGGCTACACATACATTCCAGCGGTGCCTCCAATTTTGTTACCCACTCTATGAGCTGCTTTGTAACACCAAGCACATAAAGATTGCTTTGGGAGCTCCTCGGGTGAGCTAGATTTGAAGATGAGCAGTAATCCGACAGCTCCACAGCGGATAAGGTGCCTTACCGATACTTTTGATTGTGAATGACCAGGATCCACTGTTGGGCCTCACTCATCTAATGGCCTCAGAATTCTCATGAGTGCTGTGTCTTCTGTGGGGGGGAAGAAGAGAAAGAGAATAAAGGTTAGTCCTACAGCATTGAGGCTTTGGGAATACTGAATTGATTCTGTACCATCATCTGCCATTGGTCGATACCACACTAGAACAAGAGAATATAGCCTACATAAACAAAAGAAGTACAGATCCTTTTGAAAACAACATTTTGAGTTGGTTATCCAGCTGAAACCTGTAGTTTCTGGTAATGTTTAAATAGCGCCCTGTGTCAAATACCTCAGAAAAAAACTGACAGGCATACAGTTTATATTCACACCTCTTTACTTGTTCCACATTCTGTTGTGTTACAGCCTGAATTTAAAATGGATTAAATTGTGATTGTGTGGCACTGGCCATCACACAATATCCCATAATCTCAAAGTGGAATTATGTTTTAAGAAATAAAACCAACATAAAAAAATGAAAAACTGAAATGTCTTGAGTCCATAAGCATTCAACCCCTTTATTATGGTAAACCTAAATGATTTCAGGAGTACCAAAGTCACATAATATGTTTCATGGACTTCCTCTGTGTGAAATAATAGTGTGTAACATGATTTTTGTATGACTACCTCATCTCTGTACCCCACACATCTGTAAGGTCCCTCAGTTGGACATTGAATTTCAAACACAGATTCAACCACAAAAACCAGGGAAGATTGTCCAATGCCTCGCAAAGAAGGGCACCTATTGGTAGATGGGTAAAAAAAGTAATATCCCTTTGAGAGCTTAATGGCTGTGATAGGAGAAATATGAGGATGTTCACTATATACACAAGTATGTGGACACCCCTTCAAATTAGTGGATTTGGCAATTTCAGCCACACCTTTTGCCGACAGGTTTATCAACTCTAGCACACAGCCATACAATCTCCATAGACAAACATTGGCAGTAGAATGGCCTTACTGAAGTGCTCAGTTACATTCAATGTTGGACCGTCATAGGATGCCACCTTTCCAACAAGTCAGTTCGTCATATTTCTGCCCTGCTAGAGCTTCCCCGGTCAACTGTAAGTGTTGTTATTGTGAAGTGGAAACGCAGCCGCAAAGTGGTGGGCCACACAAGCTCACAAAACGAGACTGCCAAGTGCTGAAGCGAGTGACGCGTAAAAATCGTCTGTCCTCGGTTGTGCCAACTGTACAGTTTGGTGGAGGATGAATAATGGTGTGGGGCTGTTTTTCAGGGTTTGGGCTAGGCCCCTTAGTTCCAGTGAAGGGAAATCTTAACGCTACAACATACAATGACATTCTAGACGATGCTGTGCTTCCAACTATGTAGCAAAAGTTTGGGGAAGGCCTTTTCCTGTTTTAGCATGACAATGCCCCCGTGCCCAAAGCGAGTTCCACACAGAAATGGTTTGTCAAGATCGGTGTGGAAGAACTTGGCTAGCCTGCACAGAGCCCTGACCTCAACCCCACTGAACACCTTTGGGATGAATTGGAACGGCGACTGCGAGCCAGGCCTAATCACTCAACATCAGTGGAAGCACAGAATATAAATATTCCAAAACATGTATCTTGTTTGCAACAAGGCACTAAAGTAATACTGCAAAAAATGTGGCAAAGCAATTCACTTTTGAGTACAAAGTGTTATGTTTGGGGAAATTCAATACAACACATTACTGAGTATTACTCTCCATATTTTCAAGCATATTGTGGCTGCAACATATGGGTATGCTTGTAATTGTTAAAAACTGGGGAGTTTTCAATCTGCTTTCCACCAGACACTGGGAGATTAATTCACCTTTCAGCAGGTCAATAACCTAAAACACAAGGCCAAATACATTTTCCTGAGTTAAAGTGTTGACTTAAATCTGCTTAAAAAATGTTGGCAAGACCTGAAAATAGTTTTGCCACTGCCAAATGTACCTGAATGTCGAGCCCTGAATATGTTCTTGGCCTTGAATAGTGTTAACGCGCCATTCTACTTCCTTCACAGTCACATATTCTGAAATTAATATTTCAATATTCAGTTTATACCCCTAAGTTGTAAAAAGTTAAGGTTTTGCTTCAGTGCTGACATGCTATACATTTCACAACCAAGCCATATTGTTTGAAATTCAAGTTTCAAGTTGTAGAACTATTTGAGGGCCTCATTTGTTCAAATGAGACTTTAGTATCTCAATACTGCCTAGGGACTGATGGAGACCTCCAACACATCTGCTATTCAGCAGCTGCTTGTGTGTGAACAGAAGGAGCCTGCAGCATCGGCATACCCAAAACTTCTACAGGGAGACATTGTTAATGCATTGTCCTAAGGCCCTCTCCCTGGCTGCTTCATTGGTCCTGCCGCAGTCATCACATTCACAGACCCTCCAGCTAACGGGACAGTGCGACTTAAATGTGAATCTGGCAGACCCTGACTCCATGGTTTCTTGTCGGCAGGAAATAATAAGGCGTAATGTTGCACAAGAACAAATCACATAGTTCTAAATGCAAGCCCTGCTGAGCCAAGGCGAGCACCTTTCAGAGACGCGTTTAAATCCATTATGAGAATAGACCACCTGGGAGCAGAAGGGGGTTACATTTTCTAACAAAAACATGGATTAAAAGAACAAAAAAAATGCAGTTCCGTAAGTCTCCTTAGAAAATATAGGCAGTATGTGCATAGAATACTCTTAATGAAGAACGACACAGCAACATGATGAGAGTATTGCAACTACAACCACCAACTTCAAACTGTAGAAATAGAGTGTCAAAACCGGATCCCCATAGTCCTTAGATGAGTTCCTTGAACATAGCAAAAGTCATTGGCAACAAGCCAATATTCCTACTCGGTGCAAGGTATCCATCTTTGTATATTTGAGTAAGTGCAGTATGAAAACCCCACAGGGACTTAAATATGCAGGGCCAACAGCACACTGGCTTCAAAAATAAGCATTGGAAAAAAGTTATTTCCCTTTCATCTCATTCTCATACATTGTGAAAGTGTTGCGCCTGCTGTTCTTTACATTCCAAAAGGTGTTAGACGTGATGTGGCAACATCAGTTATTCTTCCAAGCATCTGGACAGGTTTGTGTGTTTGAGCCCCAGCAGCAGCTCCACTGCCTGAGGGCTGCTGCCGGGGGTAGATAAGAGGCTGAGGCAGAGCTAGGCAGGCCATCCTTTAGCCAGCTCAGCTCCTGAGGGGAAGACCCCGGCCTGCCCTGTCAGGGTCCTACTAGTGTGGAGGGGGGCCAAGCATTCTAAAATACACCCCAAAACTTACTGGAAGCTAGCTGAGGCTAAAACTGGCATCATACGCATTACTGTTGCCAATTATAAAAACATGACAAAAGTCAACCCATATAACCATTGAAAATACACTGTTGTATAAAGCAATGTTGTGCAGATGCAAATGTATTGACTCCAAGCCCCAGGACTTTATAAATAGCTTATGCTGTTTTACTTTTTTATAGTAGCAAATAAAACTATATTGACGATGAATAAAACAGCTTTTAAAGCACTGAGGGACAGTATGCGTGAAGACAAAACAATGTGCTAAACAATACACTGCATGAAAAACCATTCTTGAGCCTTCACTTATTCCTCCCAACCTGGGACCACAGAGGCTTTATAAAATGCATACTTTCACCATGCAAAACAAGTAGCCAATCTGTGGTGAAACGTAATCTACTTAATTTACTAAAACCAAGTCAACAGGAGGATCAAGCAGTCATATTGCATGTATCACACATTACCTTTAAAGATATTAGCTCAACCCCCTGCTCCACTCAAGACTGCTCTTCAAAAGCCAAGGTATGCTACACAACCCATTGCGCCGCTCTTGCATGCATTAGAAGAGAGTGGGTTTGTACAGAGTTATGGGCCGCACTGCAACCTACCTGACCCATTTAAAAGATAATTGATTTAATATGTCAACTGCAGTCAAGAGAGGTTGGACTGTAATTCCATGGGAGCAAAGTAGAATTAATCCGACTCAATCCTTCAATTGCAGACAGCGACCCAACAGACTTGTGTTATTGATTAAACACTACCTGCACTCTTTCATTTAGAATCAACAGAGCTGCCCATGCATGCTGCTTGTTCCAACAGTGTTCTCATCTCCCACTGTGTTTAATGTGCAAAACTACAGTAAACATTTTTGCCCAAAGCTTGTGGCGAACTGGATATTGCGAACTGAATGCTAAAAAGATGTATGCTCCATAGGTAAACATAAAATAACTACTGGCATATACAGTACATCAAATATTTTACGTGATTAGCTAAACGATTAGCTAAATGACACATACTGAACTATCTTTGTTATCTAAATTGGGTGAATGGCAAAACACTGAAACACATGCTGCTTGATCAAATCAAATCAAATGTTACTTGTCACAAGCGCTGAATACAACAGGTGTAGACTTTACAATGAAAAGCTTACAGCGGCGTGCGAAAGTATTCACCCCCTTTGGCATTTTACTTATTTTGTTGCCTTACAACCTGGAATTAAAATGGATTTTTTGGGGGTTTGTATCATTTGATTTACACAACATGCCTACCACTTTGAAGATGCAAAATATTTTTTATTGTGAAACAAACAAGAAATAGGACAAAAAAAACTGAAAACTTGAGCGTGAATAACTATTCACCTCCCCAAAGTCAATACTTTGTAGAGCCACCTTTTTCAGCAATTACAGCTGCAAGTCTCTTGGGGTATGTCTCTATAAGCTTGGCACATCTAGCCACTGGGATTTTTGCCCATTCTTCAAGGCAAAACTGCTCCAGCTCCCACAAGTTGGATGGGTTCCGCTGGTGTACAGCAATATTTAAGTCATACCACAGATTCTCCATTGGATTGAGGTCTGGGCTTTGACTAGACCATTGCAAGACATTTAAATGTTTCCTCTTAAACCACTCGAGGGTTGCTTTAGCAGTATGCTTAGGGTCATTGTCCTGCTGGAAGATGAACCTCCGTCCCAGTCTCAAATCTCTGGAAGACTGAAACAGGTTTCCCTCAAGAATTTCCCTGTATTTAGCGCCATCCATCATTCCTTCAATTCTGACCAGTTTCCCAGTCCCTGCCGATGAAAAACATCTACACAGCATGATACTGCCACCACCATGCTTCACTGTGGGGATTGTGTTCTCGAGGTGATGAGAGGTGTTGGGTTTGCACCAGACATGGCGTTTTCCTTGATGGCCAAAAAGTTCAATTTTAGTCTCATCTGACCAGAGTACCTTCTTCCATTTGTTTGGGGAGTCTCCCACATCCAACACACCAAAAGTGTTTGCTTATTTTTTTCTTTAACCTCTCTAGGGTAGGTGGCACCAAATCGTTCCACCTATGTAACAGCCGGTGGAATCCTGTGGCGCGTTATTCAAATACCTTAGAAATGCTATTACTTCAATTTCTCAAACGTATGACTATTTTACAGCATTTTAAAGACAAGACTCTCGTTAATCTAACCACACTGTCCGATTTCAAAAAGGCTTTACAACGAAAGCAAAACATTAGATTATGTCAGCAGAGTACCCAGCCAGAAATAATCAGATCCATTTTTCAAGCTAGCATATAATGTCACAAAAACCCAGAAGACAGCTAAATGCAGCACTAACCTTTGATGATCTTCATCAGATGACACACCTAGGACATTATGTTATACAATACATGCATGTTTTGTTCAATCAAGTTCATATTTATATCAAAAACCAGCTTTTTACATTAGCATGTGACGTTCAGAACTAGCATACCCCCCGCAAACTTCCGGCGAATTTACTAACAATTTACTAAATTACTCACGATTAACGTTCACAAAAAGCATAACAATTATTTTAAGAATTATAGATACAGAACTCCTCTATGCACTCGATATGTCCGATTTTAAAATAGCTTTTTGGTGAAAGCACATTTTGCAATATTCTAAGTAGATACTCCGGCATCACAGGGCTAGCTATTTAGACACCCAGCAAGTTTAGCCTTCACCAAACTCCGATTTACTATTAGAAAAGTTTGATTACTATAAGAAAAATGTTATTAGCTTTGGTGTTCTTCGTCAGAATGCACTCCCAGGACTTCTACTTCAATAACAAATGTTGGTTTGGTCCCAAATAATCCATTGTTATATCCAAACAGCGGCGTTTTGTTCGTGCGTTCAAGACACTATCCGAAAGGGTAAATAAGGGTTACGAGCATGGCGCATTTCGTGACAAAAATAAAATATTCCATTAGCGTACTTCGAAGCATGTCAACCGCTGTTTAAAATCAATTTTTATGCAGTTTTTCTCGTAAAAAAGCGATAATATTCCAACCGGGAATCTGCGTTTAGGTAACTAGACGAAAGAAAATAAAGCACAGGATTGAGTCGTGCACGCGCCTAAGCCCATTATCCTCTTATCGGCCACTTGCCAAAAGCGCAAATGTGTTTCAGCCTGGGGCTGGAATGACATCATTCAGCTTTTTCCCGGGCTTTGAGAGCCTATGGGAGCCGTAGGAAGTGTCACGTTACAGCAAAGATCCTCAGTCTTCGATAAACAGAGACAAGAAGAACAAGATCTTGTCAGAGAGGGCACTTCCTTTAAGGAATCTTCTCAGGTTTTTGCCTGCCATATGAGTTCTGTTATACTCACAGACACCATTCAAACAGTTTTAGAAACTTTAGGGTGTTTTCTATCCAAAGCCAATAATTATATGCATATTCTAGTTACTGGGTAGGAGTAGTAACCAGATTAAATCGGGTACGTTTTTTATCCGGCCGTGTAAATACTGACCCCTAGCCCTAACAGGTTAAAGCAATGGCTATTTTTCGGGAAAAGCTGAGCTCTGTGGAGTGTACGGCTTTAAGTGGTCCGATGGACAGATACTCCAATCTCCGCTGTGGAGCTTTGCAGCTCCTTCAGGGTTATCCTCTCTTGGCAGGTTTGTTGTGGTGCTATATTCTTTAATTTTTTTAATAATGGATTTAATGGTGCTCCGTGAGATGTTCAAATTTTCTGATATTTTTTATAACTAAGCCCTGATCTGTACTTCTCCACAGCGTTGTCCCTGACCTGTTTGGAGAGCTCCTTGGTCTTCATGGTGCCGCTTGCTTGGTGGTGCCCCTTGCTTAGTGGGTTGCAGACTCTGGGGCCTTTCAGAACAGGTGTATATATACTGAGATCATGTGACACTTATATTGCACACTGATGGACTTTATTTAACTAATTATGTGACTTCTGATGGTAATTGTTTGCACGAGATCTTATTTAGGGGCTTAATAGCAAAGGGGGTGAATACATATGCATGCACCAATTTTCCATTTACATTTTTTTTAAGTGTTTGAAACAAGTAATTTTTTTCATTTTACTTCACAAATTTGGACTATTTTGTGTATGTCCATTATATGAAATGCAAATAAAAATATATTTAAATCACAGGTTGTAATGCAACAAAATAGGAAAAACGCCAAGGGGGATGAATACTTTTGCCAGGCACTATACGTACAAGCACTTAACCAACAATGCATTTAAGAAAAATAAGTATTAAGTAAAAAAAATAAAAGTAACAAACAATTAAAGAGCAGCAGTAAAATAACAATAGCGAGGCTATATACATCGGGTACCGGTACAGAGTCTATGCACGGGGCACCGGTTAGTCGAGGTAATTGAGGTAATATGTACATGTAGGTAGAGTTGAAGTGACTATGCATAGATAATAAACAGAGAGTAGCAGCAGTGTAAAAGAAGGGAGGCAATGCAAATAGTCTGGGTAGCCATTTGATTAGCTGTTCAGGAATCTTATGGCTTGGGGGTAGAAGATGTTAAGAAGTCTTTTGGACCTAGACTTGGCGCTCCGTGCGGTAGCAGAGAAAACACTCTATGACTAGGGTGGCTGCAGTCTTTGACAATTTTTAGGGCCTTCCTCTTACACCGCCTAGCATAGAGGTCCTGGATCGCAGGAAGCTTGGCCCCAGTGATGTACTGGGCCGTACACACTACCCTCTGTACCAGTCAAGCAGTTGCCATACCAGGCAGTAATGCAACCAGTCAGGAAGCTCTCGATGGTGCAGCTGTAAAACCTTTTGAGGATCTGATGACCCATGCCAAATCTTTTCTCCTGAGGAGGAATAGGTTTTGTTGTGCCCTCTTCACGACTTACTTGGTGTGTATTGGACCATGATAGTTTGTTGTTGATGTGGACACCAAGGAACTTGAAGCTCTCAACCTGCCCCACTACAGCCCCGTCGATGAGAATGGGGGCATGCTCGGTCCTCTTTTTCCTAAAGTCCACATTCATCTCCTTTGTCTTGATCACGTTAGGGGAGAGGTTGTTGTCCTGACACCACATGGCCAGGTCTCTGACCTCCTTCCTATAGGCTGTCTCATCGTTGTCGGTGATCAGGCCTACCACTGTTGTGTCATCTGCAAATTTAATGGTAGTGTTGGAGTCGTGCCTGGCCATGCAGTCATGAGTGAACAGGAAGTACAGGAGGGGACTGAGCACGCACCCCTGAGGGGACCCCGTGTTGAGGATCAGCGTGGCAGATGTGTTGTTACCTACCCTTACCACCTGAGGGCGGCCCGTCAGGAAGTCCAGGATCCAGTTGCAGAGGGAGATGCTTAGTCCCAGGGTCCTTAGCTTAGTGATGAGCTTTGAGGGCACTATGATGTTGGAAGCTGAGCTGTAGTCAATGAATAGCATTATCACATAGGTGTTAATTTTGTCCATGTGGGAAAGGGCATTGTGGAGTGCAATAAAGATTGGATTATCTGTGGATCTGTTGGGGCGGTATGCAAATTGGAGTGGATCTAGGGTTTCTGGAATAGTGGTGTTGATGTGAGCCATGACCAGCCTTCCAAAGCATTTCATGGCTAAAGACATGAGTGCTACGGGTCAATCGTCATTTAGGCAGGTTACCTTAGTGTTCCTGGGCACAGGGACTATGGTGGTCTGCTCGGGGTATACATCCTGGTAATCCGTCTGGCCCTGCGGCCTTGTGAATGTTGACCTGTTTAAAGGTCTTACTCAGATCGACTATGGAGAGGGTGATCACACAGTCGTCCGGAACAGCTGATGCTCTCATGCATGTTTCAGTATTACTTGCCTCAAAGCGAGCATAGACTTAATTTAGCTCGTCTGGTTGTCTCGTGTTACTGGGCAGCTCGCGGCTTCGCGGCTGTGCTTCCCTTTGTAATCTGTAATAGTTTGCAAACCCTGCCACATCCGACGAGCATCGGAGCCAGTGTAGTACAATTCAATCTTAGTCTTGTATTGACGCTTTGCCTGTTTGATGGTTCGTCAGGGGGCATAACGGGATTTCTTGTAAGCTTTTTGGTTAAAGTCCCGCTCCTTGAAAGCGGCAGCTCTACCCTTTAGCTCAGTGTGGATGTTGCATGTAATCCATGGCTTCTGGTTGGGGTATGTACCTACAGTCACTGTAGGGAAAATGTAATCGATCCATTTATTGATAAATACACTGACTGACGTGGTGTACTCCTCAATGCCATCGGAAGAATCCAGGAAAATATTCCAGTCTGTGCTAGCAAAACAGTCCTGTAGTTTAGCATGTGCTTCATCTGACCATTTTTTATTGACCGAGTCACTGGTGCTTCCTGCTTTAGATTTTGCTTGTAAGCCGGAATCAGGAGGATAAAATTATGGTCAGATTTGCTAAAATGGAGGGCAAGGGAGAGCTTTGTGCGCGTCTCTGTGTGTGGAGTAAAAGTGGTCTAGAGTTTTTTTCCCTCTGGTTGCATATTTAACATGTAACTGTATCCTTGAAAAAAGTATTCCTGCAATTGCAACCACGGGCCAAATAAAGTTTAAAACTAAAGAAAAAGCACAGTGATATACTGATCAAAGAAGGTAATTCCTAACTTTCTTGTAATCTAAGGGTTTCAAAACCTAAGTTAAACCTGTTCCTTGAAATAACATGTCTGTTTAAAAAATATATATTATTATTATTTCACCTTCATTTAACCAGGTAGTCTAGTTGAGAACAAGTTCTCATTTACAATTGCGACCTGGCCAAAATAAAGCAAAGCAGTGCGACACAAACAACAACACAGAGTTACACATGGAATAAACAAACATGCAGTCAATAATACAATAGAAAAGGTCTATATACAGTGTGTGCAAATGAGGTAGAATAAGGGAGGTAAGGCAATAAATAGGCCATAGTGGCAAAACAATTACAATATAGCAATTAAACACTGGAGTGATAGATGTGCAGAAGATGATTGTGCAAGTAGAGATACTGGGGTGCAAAGGAGCAAAATAAATAACAGTATGGGGGATGAGGTAGTTGGATGGGCTATTTACAGATGTGCTATGTACAGGTGCAGTGGTCTGTGAGCTGCTCTGACAGCTGGTGCTTAAAGTTAGTGAGGGAGATATGAATCTCCAGCTTCAGTGATTTTTGCAGTTTATTCCAGTCATTGGCAGCAGAGAACTGGAAGGAAATGCGGCCAATGGGGGAATTGGCTTTGGGGGTGACCAGTGAGATATACCTGCTGGAGCGCGTGCTACGGGTGGGTGCTGCTATGGTGACCAGTGAGCTGAGATAAGGTGGGCCTTTACCTAGCAAAAACATAGATGACCTGGAGCCAGTGGGTTTGGCGATGAATATGAAGCGAGGGCCAGCCAACGAGAGCATACAGGTTGCAGTGGTAGGTAGTATATGGGGCTTTGGTGACAAAACAGATGGCACTGTGATAGACTGCATCCAATTTGCTGAATAGAGTGTTGGAGGCTCTTTTGTAAATGACATCACTGAAGTCGAGGATCGGTAGGATAGTCAATTTTAAGAGGGTATATTTGGCAGCATGATTGAAGGATGCTTTGTTGCGAAATAGGAGGCCGATTCTAGATGTAATTTTGGATTGGAGATGCTTAGTGTGAGTCTGGAAGGAGAGTTTACAGTCTAACCAGATACCTATGTATTTGTGGTTGTCCACATATTCTAAGTCAGAACCGTCCAGAGTAGTGATGCTGGACGGGCAGGCAGGTGTGGGCAGCGATCGGTTGAAGAGCATGCATTTCATTTTACTTGCATTTAAGAGCAGCTGGAGGCCACGGAAGGAGAGTTGTATAGCATTGAAGCTCGTCTGGAGGTTAGTTAACACAGTGTCCAAAGAAGGGCCAGAAGTATACAAAATGGTGTCGTCTGCGTAGAGGTGGATTAGAGTATCACCAGCAGCAAGTGCAACATCATTGATGTATACAGAGAAAAGAGTCGGCCCGAGAATTGAACCCTGTGGCACCCCCATAGAGACTGCCAGAGGTCCGGACAACAGGCCTTCTGAATTGACACACTGAACTCTGTCTGAGAAGTAGTTGGTGAACCAGGTGAGGCAGTCATTTGAGAAACCAAGGCTGTTGAGTCTGCCGATAACAATGTGGTGATTGACAGAATCGAAAACCTTGGCCAGGTTGATGAATACACCTGCACGGTATTGTCTCTTATCGATGGCGGTTATGATATTGTTTAGGACCTTGAGCATGGCTAAAGTGCACCCATGACCAGCTCGGAAACCAGATTGCATAGCGGAGAAGGTACGGTGGGATTCGACATGGTTGGTGATCTGTTTGTTAACTTGGCTTTCGAAGACCTTAGAAAGGCAGGGTAGGACAGATATAAGTCTGCAGCAATTTGGGTCTAGAGTGTCTCCCCCTTTGAAGAGGGGGATGACCGCGGCAGCTTTCCAATCTTTGGGGATCTCAGACGATACGAAAGAGAGGTTGAACAGGCTAGTAATAGGGGTTGCAACAATTTCGGCAGTTGTAGGGGTCCAGATTTTGCAGCTCTTTCAGAACATCAGCTATCTGGATTTGGGTGAAAGAGAAATGGGGGAGGCTTGGGCAAGTTTCTGTGGAGGGTGCAGGGCTGTTGACTGGGGTAAGGGTAGCCAGGTGGAAAACATGGCCAGCCGTAGAAAAATGCTTATTGAAATTCTCAATTATCATGGATTTATCGGTGGTGACAGTGTTTCCTAGCCTCAGTGCTGTGGGCAGCTGGCAGGAGGTGCTCTTATTCTACATGGACTTCACAGTGTCCCAGAACTTTGTGGAGCTTGTGCTACAGGATGCAAATGTCTGTTTGAAAAAGCTAGCCTTTGCTTTCCTAACTGCCTGTGTATATTGCTTCCTAACTTCCCTGAAAAGTTGCGTATCGCGGGGGCTATTCGATGGTAATGCAGTTCGCCACAGGATGTTTTTGTGCTGTTCAAGGGCATACAAGTCTGGAGTGAACCAAGGGCTATATCTGTTCCTGGATCTAAATTTTTTGAATGGGGCATGCTTATTTAAGATGGTGAGAAAAGCACTTTTAAAGAATAATCAGGCATCCTCTACTGTCGGAATGAGGTCAATATCCTTCCAGGATACCCAGGCCAGGTCGATTAGAAAGGCCTCCTCGCTGAAGTGTTTAGAAGTTTAATCAGCTAAAGATTGACATTGTGGCTTTTCTACATCACTTGACATCTATAACAGTGCAACATATAGGCCACCTTAAATCACTTTAGCCTTTTTCTATTATTTTTTCTGTCCGGCCTCTAAACCAATGTCATGTGTAGGCCTATACATGTAGGTGTGTATATTTTCTTTCATCAAATCTTCCATGATAGTCATTTATATTCTTCTTGGTATTGCTAGTCCTAGGTCCATTGCCTGGTCCTACGTCCTATGCCTGATCCTAGGTCCTGCAAGATAATGTGCGTTGACCATTTCACTACATTCTAATACGTACTTGCAAAGCCTGAACTTCAGTTCAGTATTGGAATCTGTATAGGCCTACACCAACTTAAAAGTTTAGTATACGGACAGGCAGACGCCCAACTCAATGTGCATTGGGGTTATCTTTTTTCAGTCAGTAAGCAGGCTAGCTTTGACAGAGTGTGGCCTTACAGTGAACTGTGTGAGCAAACACAACTTCAACTGATTTTCAACTTGTCTTGATTTGAACATTAGCTTCAAAATTGGCACTTGAGCCCTAATAGAATCCTTGAAACATCAAAGGGGATGGTAGACGTGAGGCTGGACAAAGGACAACTTAGTTCAAGGCCTTAACATATTTACTTCCCTTAGCAGAATTTACTAATCAATATCTCAGACAGTGTTTTGTATGTATCAGTTTAACTAGTGAAATATATTGTGCTTATGGCAAGATAGCACAAGGTCAAAAAGAAGCACAAAAACACTGAAAGGGCCACTTTGCCACCAGGAGTAAACCTTACAGTGCATTTGTCACTGACAGATAACATACAAGATAACCTTGCCTATGTCTTGTTTATTTGTTGTGACACAATACCTTCGAAGCTCACGTGGCCAGTAAACAGTATATCAAAACATCTGGAAAATCCAACATAAAGTGTGCCCTTCAGTTTTGAGAAGGTCATATGCTGTACAAGAGATCTATTTGGGACCTTGAGACTTTTGAAGTGAGCAGCTATTTAACTGTGTATATCAATTACTGTCACCGCTGTTCACCATGCAGGCACTCCTAGAACTAGATTTATGCAGAACATTTGGCTCTATGGGGCATATTATGCGTAATACTGTGCTAAGGAAAACAGAAACATGGATAACTTGATAAATAGTAAATCAGTCACGGATCTATTCAAAGTGCTGCTTTGGACAGTTGCTTGAAGTTTTTAGATTTGTTCATCAATAATGTATTTCCCAAACAGAGTAATTTTTTAAGTTAAAATAAAAAGCAGATGGAAAACAGCCTGCGTATTTTAAAGGGACATTTGTCTTTTTTACAACCAAATCTCAATTCTTTATCTAAAGAGATGTAATAGAATGATCCAGACACGCTTTCTTACAATTTCACTTGTTTTTGAGAAACTTACCCCAACCAGGGATTCATTTCCTCATCCTAGTTCTGCAGGGCTCTGAAGAAAACATGAACAAAGGCTCCAAAAACACCAAATACGTCCTTTAAGAAACTGAACAGCTATTAGTATAGTGAAATTGAAATTGTGTCATTCCAAACTTTATCCGCAAAGTTATATTCCATATTGTTGAAACTTCAGCGATACCTCTCCGTCCATTCTACAGGTAACTGCAAAAATAAAGGAAACACTTGAGTAAATGAGGGACACAAAGTATATAGAAAGCAAGTGCTTCCACACAGGAATTCCAGACACTTGTAGAATCTATGCCAAGGCGCATCGAAGCTGTTCTGGCAGCTCGTGGTGGCCCAACGCCCTATTATGATACTTTATGTTGGTGTTTCCTTTATTTTGGCAGTTAACTGTAGCAGCAGGCTACACAGAGAATGGAACAGCTGGATAGGGAAAACATCTCTAGTCACACATAATGGAATATAACGCTGTGGATAAAGTTCGGAATGACAATTTCATGTGTACAACATCTAAAGACCTGCATCACTATGCTGAGAACATTTCCGTTTCTAAAAGGATGTATTTTAGTGTTTTTAGAGCATTTTATAATGTTTTTTAGAGCCCCTGTATTACACAACAAGGCTGAGGAAATGAATCGCTGGTCAGGGTAAGTTTCTCAAAAACAAGTGAAATTGCCAAAAAAATAAGTGGCTAAAAGCTATTTACATCAAAAATGTTGATTTGGTTGTAGAAAAGCTAACTTCTTTAATTGTATTTTCAAAGACTTGAGATGACTGAGCAATATGCATTAACACAAAAAGCAACAAAACATTTGGGTCAAAATAAGACCAGTATTCTCATGGAAGGAAAAATATGTACATTAGATGGAGGGATTGATAGAGGATGTCCAAACCAACAGGGACTCTGGATCATCTGTTTGGCCCATTGCCGATGTTACTGCATGGTACATTGCATACTGTGACAAATAAACATTGCTATTTCATTTGACAGTCAAGGTGAAGTCATATCTATCACAGACTTTTAAACTCCAAGGCCACTAAGAAAAACAGACAAGGACAAATAACTGTGCAGCTTATCCACCCAGAGTGAATCCACTGAATCAGTGCAGAAGTCCAGTGTAGAATATAATAGTCCTCCGTTTCAGGTCATTGGATTTCACTGAAAGCTAGACCAGCTGAATAAGTCAGAATGTAAGAATTTATACATTGTGTCCATGTTCTGAATCAAGGCCATGCAGAATGTGTATAGCAGCACCAGCTGTGTAAGACTTCACTAGGCAGCATCATTTTCTTGAGGACTAATGGTTCAAATGAGCAGTCCTCATTTTAGATGGTTAACTCTCTCCTTCAGCAATTGACATTGGACTCATTTTGCAGCGATATTTAATTGCCAGCAATATTTCTTAGCCTAGGTTCTCATTAGCCAACAGCTTAATTCTGTATCTCACTACTTTAATTGATTTGATAACCTAGAACTGCTGTAGGTTTTCACAAAACATTGCAATTGATCAAATATAATTCACATCATGGTTAAGGATAATGAACTTGCTTTCTATTCATGATGTTGTCAAAATACATTATTAGTTGCAGACCACAAAGCAAGCGCACAACTCATTTTTCCTTTACAGAGACAACACTAGCCAAAACAAGATTTTAATTAGTTAGATGACAATAAATATGTGCCATCAAAATATTGCCATCAATATTTTAGATTGCTAATATTGTTTGCTCCAAAAGAACTGGAAAGAATCACGAGGGCAGCTGGCAAGCCAACAAGTAGAAAAGCTCAAATAATTTGTCTTAACTCATGATAATGTTAATTTGTGAAGATGAGCCAATTTTGACAGACCACTCACTCACGATTGGCTGACCACTCACTCAAGTAGATTACAAATCTGTTTCAAGTAATACAACTCGAACAATTGCTCAAAGTGTGTCTGTAACGTGTAACATGCAACCAAGCACAAAAGATGGCTTGTTTCCCAGTACTGCTGAAAATATTCCTTCCACTTCCTTTTGTTTATAAGCATTGATATTTTAAAGGCAGAATGGGTGAAAGCAATATGGTAGAAACTCAATTTAAATTATTTTAACATCATAGAGGGACCAGCAGGGAAAGGCTGGCTTACCACCATATTGCTCCTACCTGCAAAGTTTAATCTACAGAGAGAATTTTCTATATATTGTACAGCCCGGAACTCCAACCCTGGTCGTAAACGCACGACATCCAGACCACCAAGGAAGACAGTATTAACACTTTGAGCTAAAGCCTTGTGCGAGCCAACAGCTGGCCTCAGATCTTGGACCAGCAGATTTAACCTTGGCAGCCATCAATCTGAATAACAGGGTAGCCTACACCTAATGGGTATGATCGACCAGCAATGAGAAAATACTAATTTATTCATAGCGTGAAGTGGGAGCCTTGCCTGGGCTCTGTCTGTGAGGCAGCCTGGCCAGAGTGATTAGCATCCATCCCAGTCTATTACCTCAGACAGACAGATTGAGCTCTGACAGATGAAGGAGACAATCAAGGGAGGAACAGAGCACAACATTGAGATGGGAAAAAGGGATGGAGAAATAAGACAAGACTGCCCCCCTAAACAAATAACACAATTTAGACACTGTCTGCGATGCTAGAATTTTCAAAGATCAAATGGGATCAAAAAGCTTGATGAGATCAGACATCAAACAATTCATCAAACGATGTACTGTATCTCATGTGAGAAAGATGCATGAGATATATTTGCAATAAACATCACAGAAAGATGCAACATCCAAGACAGAGATCTATTGTGTTGATATACCAACACATGCACAGACTGAGGTGGTTTGAGGTGAGAAGAACACATAAGAAGAATGTCTTTAATAAGAGTAAACTAACATAAATGATCAATTACCTCGACTAACCTGTTCCACTACACATTGACTCGGTGCCTCGTTATTGTTATGTAAGTTTATTGTGCTACTTTTTGAAAAAAATGTTTTTACTTTAGTTTATTTAGTAAATATTTTCTTAACTCTATTTCTTCGAACTGCATTGTTGGTTAAGGGCTTGTAAGTAAGCATTTCACGGTAAGGTCTACTACACCTGCTGTATTCTGCGCACGTGACAAATAAAATTGAATTTGATTTGAATTATTAAAGTTGAAATGATGTGCATTATTTAGGCCTACGTATGCATAGGGTATCATCATCATAAATGATCTTTTCAGCATAACCTCCTTTAAGGCTAAATGTTCAGGAAGTCCACAAGGCCCTCTTCAATTAAGGCTGAACCTTCTGCAGTCCATAATATTTTTGAAAAAGGTTTGAAAGAAACCCTCAGCCTTGCAGCCGAATCAAAGCAACTACATTCACAGGCAAAACAAAGCAGTTATTAACAGCAAGAGGCGATCTGAATGAATCACAAAGCTTTCATCTAAATTGGGCACTGTATGAGAATATAGGTAGACATTAACTATACGGTACTATTACCCTATTCATCTGGTATTTCATTGGCCATCATGTAGGAACAACGGGTCATTTCTAGTACTTCAAGTAACAAATGGTAACTAACTGCAACAAATTATTAAATACCTGGTAATTGAGCGTCACTGTCAACCCAATAGTTGTCAGTAAACATTGAAAATGTGTTTCGTGCTGTGTTTTTTTATTTGTATTATTTGCATTATTGTAGTCAGCCTATAGACAAGCCAGAACACTGAATGTTTCCATAGGGGCATTCTCTGCACACACATTAGTTGAGTACACAACTGCTGTGGCTTGGTTGGTTGTCTGACTGCAATTGACCAATTCAAGGTCTGTGACTGTGAGGAAATCCAATGTGTAAGAGTGGCGCTAACAGTCTGGGAGTTAGCTCTTTGTGCAGGGGCTAGATACAGACCTGGAGGGTTCTTCCTCAGAGACTGTGCTCAGCCAAGCCTTAGCTGACACTCTCAGTAGCCAGATGTCGCCCTAGCTGAGAGAGCTCCTTCGGGTGAAATTACAAACTAAATTGGCATTGAATAATATGTCCTTGAGCATTCCTTCTTTGTGGTACCCCACAAAGATGCAATACTCACTCAATAACCCATTGACAAGCCAGTTTCATACTGCAGCAGCCCTGCATTATGTCCAACATCTCAAATCTCTCAAGATAGCTATGGCAAAAGAATGATTGACCCAGTGGATGATTATACATAGCTAAATTATACAGCTTTAATTATGTATTGCTACATTGTGTGTTTGCCTTATCTTTTTAAAACCATTTTCCAGTTGTTTGTTGATAAAACACCTGATATCTATCAAATCAAATTTGATTTGTCACATGCTTCCTAAATAACAGGTGTAGACTAACATTGAAATTATTACTTACAAACAATTCAGAGAGACAAATAATATACAAATAATAACACAAGAAAGAAATGCACAACTTGGCTCTATATACACAAGGTACCAGTACCGAGTTTGAGCTTATCTCTCAAAAATGTTGTACTGTCAGTGAGGATTTCTCCTTTTCTAAGATAATCCATCCACCTGACAGATGTGGCATATCAACAAGCTGATTAAATAGCATGATCATTACACAGGTGCACCTTGTGCTGGGGACAATAGAAGGCCACTCTAAAATATGTTTGTCACACAACACAATGCCACAGATGTCTCAAGTTTTGAGGGAGCGTGCAATTGGCATGTTGACTGCAGGAGTGTCCACCAGAGCTGTTGACAGAGAATGTAATGTTCATTGACAACATTCCACAGGCCATAATCAACAGCCTGATAAACTCTATGCAAAGGAGATGTGTTGCACTGCATGAGGCAAATGGTGGCCATACCAGATACTGTTTGGTTTTCTGATCCACGCCACTACATTATTTAAGGTACACTACATGACCAAAAGTATGTGGATACCTGCTCATCGAACATCTCATTCCAAAATCATGGGCATTAATATGGTGTTGGTCCCCCATTTGCTGCTATAACCGCTTCTTCTGGGAAGGCTTTCCACTAGATATTGGAACTTTGCTGCAGGGACTTGCTTCTATTCAGCCACAAGTGCATTAGTAAGTTTGGGCACTGATGTTTGGCGATTAGGCCAGGCAATTCATACCAAAGATGTTCGATGAGGTTGAGGTCAGGGCTCTGCGCAGGCCAGTCAAGTTCTTCCACACCGATCTCAACAAATCATTTCTGTATGGACCTCGCTTTGTGCACAGGGGCATTGTCATGTTGAAACAGGAAACGGCCTTCTCCAAACTGTTGCCACAAATTTGTCTACAATGTCATTGTATGCTGTAGCATTAAGATTTCCCTTCACTGGAACTAAGAGGCCTAGGCCGAACCAAAAACAGCCCCAGTCCATTATTCCCCCTTCATCAAACTTTACAGTTCAGGCAGGTAGCGTTCTCCTGGCCTCCGTCAAACCCAGATTATTCCGTTGGACTGCGAAATGGAAAAGCGAAATTCATCACTCCAGAGAACGTGTTTCCACTGTTCAAGAGTCCAATGGCCGCGAGCTTTACACCACTCCAGCCGACACTTGCGCATGGTGAGCTTAGGCTTGTGTGCGGCTGTTCGGCCATGGAAACCCATTTCATGATTCTCCCGACGAACAGTTATTGTGTTGATGTTGCTTCCAGAGGCAGTTTGAAACTCAGTAGTGAGTGTCGCAACAGAGGACTTACTATTTCTTCTCGCTGCGCACTTCAGCAGTCCTGTTCTGTGAGCTTCTGTGGCCTTCCACTTCGTGACTGAGCCGTTGTTGCTCCTAGACATATCCACTTCACAACAACAGCACGTACAATTGACCGGGGCAGCTCTAGCAGGGCATTAATGATCCAAACTCACTTGTTGAAAAGGTGGCACCCTATTGGGACGGAGTGGCGCAGTGGTCTAAGGCACTGCAGTGCTAGTGCTAGAGGTGTCACTATAGACCTGGGTTCAATCCTGGGCTGTATCACAACCTGTCAGCAATGGGTATGGCTGAAATAGTTGAATATACTAATATGAAGGGGTGTCCACATTCTTTTGTATATATAGTGTATCTGTGATCAACAGATGCAAATCTGTATTCATGTGTCATGTGAAATCCATAGATTAGTGCCTACTGAATTTATTTCAATTGACTGATTTTCTTATATGAACTGTAATTCAGTAAAATCTTTGAAATTGTTGCATGTTGCATTTACATTTTTATTCAGTGAAGGTAGGGGTAAAGTGACTAGACAACAGGATAGAAAATAAACAGAAACTGCAGCATATGTGATGAGAAAAGAGTTAGTGCAAAAAGGGACAATGCAGATAGTCCACGAGGCTATTTGGTTAACTATTTAGAAGTCTTATGGCTTGGGGGTAGAAGCTGTTCAGGGCCCTGTTGGTTCCAGACTTCGTGCATCAGCTGTTTTGGTCATTTCCATAGAAACCTGCTATCATAGTCATCAGTGATGATATTTAACTGGGTAGGAAATGAGGTGTCCCTGAGCATCGGGGGCCCAGGTGGCTAATTCAAAGTCGGATCATCGGATAATGCCACAGATCTTCCACGTTAATTTCAGCGCTGCTCCCTTCATCTAAACATTCCACATTGTCCTTCGCAGCAGTGCGACTTAAACCATCTAAGGGGATTCATTCATATGTGCTGTATTGAAACAGAGCAAATTAAATGGGAAAGGGTAACAGGTCATTGGATGCTTCTGAGGGTGAAGGGTAAAATAGGGTGATTGATGAATGCATGCAATATATAAACAGGAAGTTGAAATATTTGGAACCCATGTTCAAGGCTACAACCCTGTTACACAATTTGCTGTATATTTACACTGGTCTTATTTTTCTCCACCACTGAGTTATATAGAGAGTATAGAATTAGTGGTGGTTGGATGTACATTTAAGTCATTTAGCAGACGCTCTTATCCAGAGCGACTTACAAATTGGTGCATTCACCTATAATATCCAGTAGAACAACCACTTTACAATAGTGCATCTAAATCTTTTAAAGGGGGGGGGGGGTTAGAAGGATTACTTTATCCTATCCCAGGTATTCCTTAAAGAGGTGGGGTTTCAGGTGTCTCCGGAAGGTGGTGATTGACTCCGCTGTCCTGGCATCGTGAGGGAGCTTGTTCCACCATTGGGGTGCCAGAGCAGCGAACAGTTTTGACTGGGCTGAGCGGGAACTGTGCTTCCTCAGAGGTAGGGAGGTGAGCAGGCCAGAGGTGGATGAACGCAGTGCCCTTGTTTGGGTGTAGGGCCTGATCAGAGCCTGAAGGTACGGAGGTGCCGTTCCCCTCACAGCTCCGTAGGCAAGCACCATGGTCTTGTAGCGGATGCGAGCTTCAACTGGAAGCCAGTGGAGAGAGCGGAGGAGCGGGGTGACGTGAGAGAACTTGGGAAGGTTGAACACCAGACGGGCTGCGGCGTTCTGGATGAGTTGTAGGGGTTTGATGGCACAGGCAGGGAGCCCAGCCAACAGCGAGTTGCAGTAATCCAGACGGGAGATGACAAGTGCCTGGATTAGGACCTGCGCCGCTTCCTGTGTGAGGCAGGGTCGTACTCTGCGAATGTTGTAGAGCATGAACCTACAGGATCGGGTCACCGCCTTGATGTTAGTGGAGAACGACAGGGTGTTGTCCAGGATCACGCCAAGGTTCTTAGCACTCTGGGAGGAGGACACAAGGGAGTTGTCAACCATGATGGCGAGATCATGGAACGGGCAGTCCTTCCCCGGGAGGAAGAGCAGCTCCGTCTTGCCGAGGTTCAGCTTGAGGTGGTGATCTGTCATCCACACTGATATGTCTGCCAGACATGCAGAGATGCGATTCGCCACCTGGTTGTCAGAAGGGGGAAAGGAGAAGATTAATTGTGTGTCGTCTGCATAGCAATGATAGGAGAGACCGTGTGAGGATATGACAGAGCCAAGTGACTTGGTGTATAGCGAGAATAGGAGAGGGCCTAGAACAGAGCCCTGGGGGACACCAGTGGTGAGAGCACGTGGTGCGGAGACAGATTCTCGCCACGCCACCTGGTAGGAGCGACCTGTCAGGTAGGACGCAATCCAAGCGTGGGCCGCGCCGGAGATGCCCAGCTCGGAGAGGGTGGAGAGGAGGATCTGATGGTTCACAGTATCAAAGGCAGCAGATAGGTCTAGAAGGATGAGAGCAGAGGAGAGAGCGTTAGCTTTAGCAGTGCGGAGAGCCTCCGTGACACAGAGAAGAGCAGTCTCAGTTGAATGCCCAGTCTTGAAACCTGACTGATTAGGATCAAGAAGGTCGTTCTGAGAGAGATAGCAGGAGAGCTGGCCAAGGACGGCACGTTCAAGAGTTTTGGAGAGAAAAGAAAGAAGGGATACTGGTCTGTAGTTGTTGACATCGGAGGGATCGAGTGTAGGTTTTTTCAGAAGGGGTGCAACTCTCGCTCTCTTGAAGACGGAAGGGACGTAGCCAGCGGTCAAGGATGAGTTGATGAGCGAGGTGAGGTAGGGGAGAAGGTCTCCGGAAATGGTCTGGAGAAGAGAGGAGGGGATAGGGTCAAGTGGGCAGGTTGTTGGGCGGCCGGCCGTCACAAGACGCGAGATTTCATCTGGAGAGAGAGGGGAGAAAGAGGTCAAAGCACAGGGTAGGGCAGTGTGAGCAGGACCAGCGGTGTCGCTTGACTTAGCAAACGAGGATCGGATGTCGTCAACCTTCTTTTCAAAATGGTTGACGAAGTCATCCGCAGTGAGGGAGGAGGGGGGGAGGGGGAGGAGGATTCAGGAGGGAGGAGAAGGTAGCAAAAAGCTTCCTAGGGTTAGAGGCAGATGCTTGGAATTTAGAGTGGTAGAAAGTGGCTTTAGCAGCAGAGACAGAAGAGTAAAATGTAGAGAGGAGGGAGTGAAAGGATGCCAGGTCCGCAGGGAGGCGAGTTTTCCTCCATTTCCGCTCGGCTGCCCGGAGCCCTGTTCTGTGAGCTCGCAGTGAGTCGTCGAGCCACGGAGCAGGAGGGGAGGACCGAGCCGGCCTGGAGGATAGGGGACAGAGAAAATCAAAGGATGCAGAGAGGGAGGAGAGGAGGGTTGAGGAGGCAGAATCAGGAGATAGGTTGGAGAAGGTTTGAACAGAGGGAAGAGATGATAGGACGGAAGAGGAGAGAGTAGCGGGAGAGAGAGAGCGAAGGTTGGGACGGCGCAATACCATCCGAGTAGGGGCAGAGTGAGAAGTTTTTGATGAGAGCGAGAGGGAAAAGGATACAAGGTAGTGGTCGGAGACTTGGAGGGGAGTTACAATGAGATTAGTGGAAGAACAGCATCTAGTAAAGATGAGGTCAAGCGTATTGCCTGCCTTGTGAGTAGGGGGGGAAGGTGAGAGGGTGAGGTCAAAAGAGGAGAGGAGTGGAAAGAAGGAGGCAGAGAGGAATGAGTCGAAGGTAGACGTGGGGAGGTTAAAGTCACCCAGAACTGTGAGAGGTGAGCCATCCTCAGGAAAGGAACTTATCAAGGCGTCAAGCTCATTGATGAACTCTCCAAGGGAACCTGGAGGGCGATAAATGATGAGGATGTTAAGCTTGAAAGGGCTGGTAACTGTGACAGCATGGAATTCAAATGAGGAGATAGACTGATGGGTCAGGGGAGAAAGAGAGAATGTCCACTTGGGAGAGATGAGGATTCCAGTGCCACCACCCCGCTGGCTCGATGCTCTAGGGGTATGCGAGAACACGTGGGCAGACGAGGAGAGAGCAGTAGGAGTAGCAGTGTTATCTGTGGTGATCCATGTTTCCGTCAGCGCCAGGAAGTCTAGGGAATGGAGGGTAGCATAGGCTGAGATGAACTCAGCCTTGTTGGCCACAGACCGGCAGTTCCAGAGGCTGCCGGAGACCTGGAACTCCACGTGGGTCTTGCGCGCTGGGACCACCAGGTTAGAGTGGCAGCGGCCACGCGGTGTGGAGCGTTTGTATGGCCTGTGCAGAGGGGAGAGAACAGGGATAGACAGACACATAGTTGACAAGCTACAGAAGAGGCTACGCTAATGCAAAGGAGATTGGAATGACAAGTGGACTACACGTCTCGAATGTTCAGAAAGTTAAGCTTACGTTGCAAAAAATCTTATTGACTAAAATGACGAAAATGATACAGTACTGCTGGCTGGTGGAGTAGGCTAGCTAGCAGTGGCTGCGTTGTTGACTTTGTTTGAACGTGTAGCTGGCTAGGTGTAGCTGGCTAGGTGACCTCGATAGTTTCAGTACTACACCTTGTCATGATACAAAAGCAACTTTGTAGCTAGCTAACATAACACTAATCAAGACGTTCCTTTGTAATGTATTTAGTTTCTACAGTATTACTCGTCGGTAATAGTTGGCTGGGTTTGGAAAAATGCCGTCGCGGGGGACGGCAATAGCTGGCTAGCTAACCTCGGTAATTACTAAACTACACAATTATCAAGCTATGACAAAGACAACTATGTAGCTAGCTAGCCAACACTGCACTAGTCAAATCGTTCCGTTGTAAAGTATTAGTATCTACAGCGCTGCTAGTCGGTAACGGTTGGCTAGCTGTTGGCTAGCTAGCTAGCAGTGGGTTAATAATGACTAGGTGTGGTGACTACGTCTGGCGTCGCGGCTGGCTAGTTACTAATAATTACTCTAAACTACACAATTATCTTAGATGCAAAGACAACTATGTAGCTGGCTCACTAACACTACACTAATCAAGTCGTTCCGTTGTAAAGTATTAGTGTCTACAGCGCTGCTAGTCGGTAACGGTTGGCTAGCTAGCTAGCAGTGGGTTAATGAAGACTAGGTGTGTTGACTAAGTCTGGCGTCGCGTCGCGGCTGGCTAGTTACTAATAATTACTCTAAACTACACAATTATCTTAGATGCAAAGACAGCAAAGACAACTATGTAGCTGGCTCACTAACACTACACTAGTCAAGTCGTTCCGTTGTAATGTAATAGATTCTACAGTGCTGCTAGTCGGTGGAAGTTGGCTGGTTGGCTAGCTAGCAGTGTTGACTAGCTAGCTAGCAGTGATGACTACGTTAGGAGGACGAAGATAGCTAACTTCGATAATTACTCTAAGCTACACGATTATCTTTGATACAAAGACGGCTATGTAGCTAGCTAAGAAAAAATTGCTCAGATCAAACAAATCAAACCGTTGTAATGTAGTGAAGTGTAATATTACCTGTGGAGTGAAGCGTAGTGCGACTGCTTGCTCCAAACCTCGGGCCGAGACTGTAGAGAGCAATGACAGATCATTGCGGTGCAGTCCACATTTTTCATGCTGCAGCAGGAGCGGGTGGTCAGACTGACAACTTTGAAATTTGTTTTTTGTCCCGCAGATTGTCGAAACGATTGTCTTTTCGTTTTGTATTGCATTAACACTAGAAAGGCAGAGAGTGTCATAATGACGCAAAACAAATGTACATTTTTTATTACTCTGCCATTTTTATAGTCATGTCCCCCCCATCCTTGACTTTTCCAAAATACATCTATATAACACACTGTCATTGTTAGAATAGTAATATCACAAACAGAACTGGCATTATAACCAGTTTCAGGAAGGCATGTCATTTGTTGAATGGTTTCCCCCCGATAGTTGAAGGTGCTAGCTGATAATCACCCCAATAATTGCCTCGAAACTGAACCTAAACTAAACCGAAACTAATTTCATACATATAACAACAGACAAAATAAATGAAGTAAAGTATGAAGAGGGCGAAAGGGGGCAAATGGGTGAGTTGATGAGTAAGAGGAAGCATAGAATGCATAGAAAATAAGCCTGGTAGGCACCATGAACAAAGCGAGACTGGAGCTCCCTTCCTCTGCACAAAATAAAGCCAGTACACAGCAGCTATACTCCACACTCAGACTTTATCAATGCAAGGCAAGAAAGAAAGTTTGTGTTATGCATCCGACAGTTGCCATCGACTGAGACACAATAAAGAGAAAAACGAAGACTATTACACACTACAACCCAACAAAGGTACAGTTGGAAGTTTACATACACTTAGGTTGGAGTCATTAAAACTCGTTTTTCAACCACTCCACACATTTCTTGTAAACAAACTATAGTTTTGGCAAGTCGGTTAGGACATCTACTTTGTGTATTTTTCCAACAATTGTTTACAGACAGATTATTTCACTTAATCACAACTCCAGTGGGTCAGAATTTTACATTCACTAAGTTGACTGTGCCTTTAAACAGCTTGGAAAATTCCAGGAAATTATGTAATGGCTTTAGAAGCTTCTGATAGGCTAATTTACATCATTTGAGTCCTCATGATGCCATCTATTTTGTGAAGTGCACCAGTCCCTCCTGCAGCAAAGCACCCTGACAACATGATGCTGCCACCCCCGTGCTTCATGGTTGGGATGGTATCCTTCAGCTTGCAAGCTTCCCCATTTTTCCTCCAAACATAACAATGGTCATTATAGCCAAACAGTTCTATTTTTGTTTCATCAGACCAGAGGACATTTCTCCAAAAAGTATGATCTTTGTCCCCATGTGTAGTCTGGCTTTTTTATGCCGGTTTTGGAGCAGTGGCTTCTTCCATGCTGAGCGGCCTTTCAGGTTATGTCGATATAGGATTCGTTTTGCTGTGGATAAAGATACTTTTGTACCTGTTTCCTCCAGCATCTTCACAAGGTCCTTTGCTGTTGTTCTGGGATTGATTTGCACTTTTCACACCAAAGTACATTCATCTCTAGGAGACAGAACGCATCTCCTTCCTGAGCGCTATGACGGCTGCGTGGTCCCATGGTGTTTATACTTGCGTACTATTGTTTGTACAGATGAACGTGGTACCTTCAGACGTTTGGAAATTGCTCCCAAGGATGAACCAGACTTGTGGAGGTCAACAATTTTTTTCTGAGGTCTTGGCTGATTTCTTTTGATTTTCCCATGATGTCAAGCAAAGAGGCACTGCGTTTGAAGGTAGGCCTTGAAATACATCCACAGATACACCTCCAATTGACTCAAATGATCTCAATTAGCCTATCAGAAGCTTATAAAGCCATGACATCATTTTCTGGAATTTTACAAGCTGTTTGAAGGCACAGTCAACTTAGTGTATGTAAAATTCTGACCCACTGGAATTGTGATACAGTGAATTATAAGTGAAATAATCTGTCTGTAAACAATTGTTGGAAAAATGACTTGTGTCATGCACAAAGTAGATGTCCTAACTGACTTTCCAAAACTATAGTTTGTTAACAAGAAATTTGTGGAAAAGTTGAAAAACAAGTTTTAATGACTTCAACCTAAGTGTATGTAAACTTCCAACTTCAACTGTAGCCTACAGTAACATAAATGAATGAAAATGTTATTGTTCTCCCCCCTCAAAATGTTATATTCTAGTTACCTAAGACCTTCATAAACACAACCAAATGATGTAGGGGGGGGGGGGGGGGGGTTCAACGAGGCCTTTCTAGTTCCAAATTTCTCTAATGGTCGCCCCAGTGTGAGTTGTTTTATGCATGTGATGTCAGAATGCAATCACTGTTCCAAAATGTGATGTTTTATGCACGTGATGTCAGAATGCAATCACTGTTCCAAAATGTGATGTTTTATGCACGTGATGTCAGAATGCAATCACTGTTCCAAAATGCGATTATTACTTAACAGGACAGTTAACACACGCTGTCTGCTAATTATCTATAGGCTGTTTCAACTTGTCAACTTGATTTTCTAAGAACTTGTATTTTCTAACAGCAGTTTGAATTGAGGTGTGTTCTGCTTCCTCATTAATTCACATAGAAGTAGTCCATTTCAGCGTTGCGGACAATTTATGTTTGAGGCTTTACTGAGCTGGATAAACTTATCTCTTCCAGGAGAACCCACCGCACTTCACTAATGTTTGCGCAGATCAAGTATGCATATATTTGTGCAGTCTTGCAAGAATTGGAATGTTTTCTTGCTGGCGCTCGCTTTGCCTTCCTTGTTGTTTTGATTACACATAATAACTTTGGACATGTGTGCGTTCCTATCAAAGTAAGTTCCTTATTTTCTGTATATCGTGTTGTCATTTCTACTGTAGACGCATACAGTACGTATGTAAATATGAATGTATGTATGGAGCATAATATATTCACAGTTTTAATCACATGTTTTCAATTACTGATGACAAATAAAGCATTCTGATTATTGCATATATTGTAATGGACATCTATGATGTGTGTAAAATACTTTTTTGAAGGTTTTACTGATTATAATGAGCTAAGCTATTTGCCAGCTATGTATGTTTGTTGACATTATACAATGCATTCTGGGTGTTACGTAATCTGCCAGAAGAAAGATGTTATAATGAGGTGAAGGACTGGTTCACTCATCTTTCGGGTAAACTTCCGGAAGTGAAGTGTATGATTGTAGACTACGCACCCCCTTCAACATGCATACTATAAACAGACCAAACCCATCGTCTCCTCTTATTATCTTTGGTTGATGCGAGAAAAAAAAAAACATGGCGGAGCGCAAAACTACCCATCATCGGATTACTTTCGATTTCTAGAAAGTGTTTTACTCAAGTATTTTGATCAATGGTGAGCTCTCTCGTGATTAATTATAAATAGTAATTGCTATTAGCTAATTCATATTGTAGTTTCTGTCAGCCAAGAGTTATACAAATATGAACGCTTGTGTTATGTCAATCTTTCCTCAGTTAGCGCTAGGACAAATGTAGCCTACATTTTTCCGGTTTGGTCTGTGAATGTCTGAACATTGCATTCAAAAATAAACTGCTCACATTCTGGAAATAACTTTGTAAGGACTGTGTTTGTGCAAAATGTTTCGGAAAAAACAGTGTGGCCAGCTCAAGTGCTGATTGTTGCGTTATTCCAAACTGGACGTTCTAAATACGCGTTCTAATCACACTGGTTTGATCGTATGCTACAGGGACCACTGTAGAATGATCATACCCGTGTGATCAAATGCGCCTATGTTTGGCCTCAATAAATAACCTGTAGGCTGCATTGGCTCTGACATTGACTGGAAATATTAATAACACATTAATTTGTCTATGCCTGGAAATCGTCATACTCCTAAAAGTTATGCTAGATTATTTCAAAACGGTTGTCTTTCTGTTTTGTATGTGTTATTTATTGTATTAAACACAACTCTTTTTCGCAATATTTTAAAACGAATAACCTGATTCTTGCTGCTTCAAGTTCAGTAGCCTACTCTCCTCTCTTTTGTTGGACTTGTAAGATCATGTGCTCCGATCCTCTGTGTGTTCTCAATTAAATAGCATGTAGGCTGCATGGGCGAAGAAGAATGGCGCTTTCCAAGGAAATACATTTCCTATAGTTAAAGTTCCAACATCGACTGGGATTAAATATTAATAGCACATTTACTCTATTTGTAAATTGTCCTGCCCCTAAAGGTTTTTTAAAACATAGCTCAAGTGCAAGTGTCCGCTCACCTATTCTATTTCGCCCCAACTCTGCTCTCTTTCAACAATTATGTTCAGCTTATTGACTGATATAGCCAGATAATACCAATAGCCTAATATAATGGGCCACGTGAGAATATCTGGTGTTTTTAACCTCTTTCTGTATATGGCGCAAAAGTACTGGTACCGGGGGCTTAAAATAACATTTGCGAGACTGTGGTAGTTATTGCAGGGTCGGACAAGAAGTCAGATGGACCGGGCAGGACCGGGAAGAAGAAATCAGTCCTGCGCAGACCTCTAGTTGGACCTTTAAAACATCTGCTTGGCCCCCTGGTGGCTAATTTAACACAACTTTGGAGAAATAGTATATTACCCAAATATGTTTTGACAGATGAACAAATTTAGTTTTATTTGTCACTTCTGGTGTAATTGCATAGCTTTGGCAGCAGAAGGTGGTTGCATTCATGCCATTAACGCTCAGTTGAATTGACAATTGTTTGTGTGTGTGTGTGTGTGTGTGTCAAGCACAAAACTCTGACCTGTACCTCACCTTTGTCGACCTGACAATAGCTTTGTGGCACCATGTTTCATCTTCCTGTGGCAACTTCTGCCTCACAATCAGTACAAAAAAGACTGAAGTTATTTACCAACAGTGGTGGAAAAAGTACCCAATTGTCATACCTGAGTAAAACTAAAGATACCTTAATAGAAAACGACACGTAAAAGTCACCCAGTAAAATTCTACTTGAGTAAAAGTCTAAAAGTACATGGTTTAAAATATGCGTAAGTATCAAAAGTAAATGTAATAACAAAAATATACTTAAGTATCTAAAGTAAAATTATAAATAATTTTTTATTCCTTATATTAAGCTAACCAGACGGCACCATTTTTCTTGTTTTTAAAAAAATGTACGTATAGCCAGAGGCACACTCCAACATAATTTACAAACGAAGCATGTGTGTTTAGTGAGTCCGCCAGATCAGAGGCAGTAGGGATGACCAGGGATGTTCTGTTGATAAGTGTGTGAATTGGACCACTTTCCTGTTCTGCTTAGCATTCAAAATGTAACAAGTACTTTTGGGTGTCAAGGAAAATGTATGGAGTAAAAAGTACATTTTCTTTAGGAATGTAGTGAAGTAAAAGTAAAAGTAGTAAAAAATATAAATAGTAAAGTAAAGTACAGATACCCCCAAAAAACGACTTAAGCAGTACTTTAAAGTATTTTTACTTAAGTACTTTACACCATTGTGTACCAACCTGACCCCGGTAATCCTTACATGGACCCAAGGCTAGTGCAGCTTTTGGTCGCCTGCTAGATTCGGTGTTGGAAAGGACTGGCATCAAACTGGCAACAAAACTGAAGGTTTAGCAGGAAGTCATATTACCGATCATTACTTATGGCTGCAAAACCTGAACAGTCTACCAACCCCATGCCAGGAAACTAAATCACTTTTCACCTGAACTGTTTGAGGAACCTGCTGAGGATCAAGTGGCAGGACTGAATCCCAGACATTGAAGTCTCCAGCTGTGCCAACATGATGAACATTCCCACACTGCTTATGAAAGCACAGCTCAGATGGGAGGGCCATGTGACCAGGATGCCTGCTACCAGTCTCCCTATGGGCCAAATAAACGCTTTAAAGACACCCTAAAGGTCTCCCTCGAGCTTTAACATCAATCTAAGGTCATGGGAAAGCCATACTCAGGATCGTCCCACCTGGCGGAATCTCATCTGGGGTGGCGCTACTACCTCTGAAACCAGCAGGACCAAAAATGCCATGGTGTAGAGACAACAGCGGAATACCAGTATTAACAGTCATCCCACAGGAGACTGCTAACAAGATACCATGTCCAGTGTGCCAAACAGTGTTCTGGGCTCAGATTGGTCTCATCAGCCATCCGCACACTCACCGTACCGCAGACTCATCCCAATGAATCGTGTCATAGTCATCAACCTATGATGGACGAAGAAAGGAAAGAAAATATGTGTGTGTTTGTGTGTGTGTGAAAGAGAAACAGAGAGTGAGAGAGATTCCTGCACTGCACTAGTTAAAGTGGAGAGGGACAATAGTGATTGTAATTCCACCCGAGGAGCTCTCTCAGCTAGGGTGTCGTCTGGCCACAGAAAGGGTCAGCTAAGGCATGGCTGGGCACATTTCAGAGGAGGAATCCTCCAGGTCTGTATCTATTCCTTGCACAAAGAGCTAACTCCCAGAATGGCGCCACAATTACACACTGGATGTCCTCACAGACCTTGAGTTGGTCAATGCAATCAGACAGCCATTTCACACTGACCCCAGGCAGAGTGGAGCTACTGTATTTCGGAGGCTGGGGAAAAAAAGAACAACAAAGCTGCTGTGCAAAAATGTGATTGACAAGGGCCCATGTTTGAAATGTTTGCAATGTCACCATCAAGGTACTTTGATATCGGTGACTTTATTGAAAGGCTTTCCTTTTTGGAAGTTTCCTTATTACATTTCGGAGATATGATCAAATAGAAATGATAGGAGATATATTTTGATTTGGAGATATGATTTGAAGGAAATTACCCCTGAAGGATTGAGATCGTATAAACAAATCTAGCAAACTGTCTAATATCATACAAACCAATCCATCTTTAACTGACATATACGGATGCTGTTTGAGATTTACAAAGAATATTAAGGGTTATTACATTATTCTCTCACATAAAATTACACAAACACAGACCAATGAGATGTTTGTATCCATAATGGCTAGGTAACATAATTCAATAAGAGCCATTATCAAAACATATCCACATCCACATGACATTTGGATCTGATGTGTACTGAATGAGCACACTGAAATACATCCAAATAACGATAGCCATGCAAATTCTGGAAAGTGCATCATCATCATCATCCATTAGTGCACCAATTGGTTGACCTAAGTGCATTATTCTATGTAAGGAGCAGCTCTAATGAAATAGGACAAAATTACTTTGTGGGTCACAATATTGTTGAAAAATGCTATCATGTTAATGCATTCGGATATTGATTTAAAAAGTATCAGTCACTGACTGTCTAGTCCAGGGGGCAAGGTTGGCAATTCCTGCTGCTTCCAATGATATTCATTACGCTAATAATACAAAGGACTGATTTCATTGTCTGCCTTTTCTGGAGCACTGAGACCGTGCAACACAAATACGATTGTAAAGTAAACAAAATATGTCCATGTATGCATGTCTGCTGAGCATGTCTTCTACCACCACAAGCTGTAAGGTCTGTGAAAACCCTTTGATTGCAAGTCAGTCGCTGTTCAGTTAGTCACCATGGGAAACTTCTCAAGGCGAATATGTCCATCTCCCATGGCTTGCCTTGCATACAGCCTAAGAGAAGCATGTTATGTGGCTAGGTTCGGTGAAAAGATACAGAGAAGAGCAATCTGACAAGCTTGCTTACAAGTCAGAAGCCATTTTAACCATGCTCCCTTGTCATGTGTTGATGCATTCACAGTTAAGACTATGGACACAACATGTATTTCCAAATGTTAGACAGCGGGGTAGCAGCAATTTTTTTACATTCAGCATCACTCTGTCAAGGGAAACATAGTATCCTTCTACCAACAAAGATATCTACATATATTTCAGGATATTTTGTATCCCTGGAAATAATCAGAATTAGTGTAAACATTACAGTTTTGAAAACATTCCTTGTTCCAAAAAAGTGGTCTCTTGGCTCAATTTACCACATACATACCCTGGGTATGGGATAAGTTGAGCTGCAGTCAGTTGAGCTGAGGGACAGAGTAAGTTAAAGACCCTGGATGTGTCAATATGTAGTTCATACATGCATAATCTATGAGCAGAATTACTGTTTTACCTCAATTAGCCACGAAATCCCTAGTTTGAAAGCGACTGCTTTCTTGAAGCTGTGCCGCGCCATTTTCCCTACATTGTCCCCTACGTGGGCCAGCCCCCAAATTCTAGCCAATGATCTTTATTCCCTCGTATTTGAGTGACAATGAGGTTGCAGGGTGGGCCCAATGGCACAGTAGACACAGTAGAGAGAGCGCAATGACGTGGTGCACATATCTGCACATATGTGATGAAGTACGCAATTTTCGGGGACTACTTTTTTCTTGTGATTGTGATTGATTGACATGGTTTTAAAAGGTAGTAGTAATATTGTAAAGGATGAATTGCATAAATTGTAAAGGATGAATTGCATAAATAAATAGTCATGACTGTCCTGTGAGGATCCAAATGGGTCAGATCAGGTCTGCAATGAATAACTCAACCAGACCTCCTTTCACCCACTGAAAGGGGGAGGGGGGAACTGGGCTGGGTTGACAACTCATGCCCTGTTGTAAATTAAAGGAGAAGAAGACTCTCTCTCCCCTCCAGTATTAACCAAATAAATGTATTTTGTTAACAGACTTTTCCCACTAAAACCCTAACACGTTCAAAAAGTGAATACTGGAACCATATTTCTAACATAAGAATGTGGGGAATGGTCAGAGGTGATCTAAAGAATAATACTTTCATATAGTTTGTTATTTTCTGATGTCATTAAAAACGGTATAAAGGAAATACTGTGACATGGAAAGTATATCCCCTTTATCTGTCAAATTTCCATCCAATACCTTGTGCATATAATATGAATGTATTTTTGTTAAGATAGGAATGTGATTTGTGGAGTCATAAGAGATCATATCTATAAACTTTGCACAGTAAGTAGCCACACCTCGAGTGAGGTCAGAGAGTGTGTCAGCCTGACGGAACCATCCTTTTCAACCAGAGTGCGTCAAAGATTTGGTAAAGAAATTAACATCCAGACCAGAACATCGCCAGGTTGCAGCTGCGCGTGTAAAGTGGTTTGATCCCTGAATATCAACACGAGGTGTAGGCGAGAAGCTCACCTCCCAGACAATCCCTGATTAGCTGTCCTAAGTTAAATATCTAGAAAAGCGAATTTGTGGGACCATCCTACTACTCTTCTCAAATCACCGTATTCTACTACTCTAATCAATAATAAGAACTGTCAACATGGCTGGTTTGCCTATCTTCCAAGGAGCATCTTCCAAGGACCATCTTCCAGAGTGAACAACAGTAGAAGACGGGGGGAATCCCTTTTGGACAATCAGAGCCTTACAAGCGTTCTGCTGAAAGGCCCACATCCTTCCTAAGAAGGCCTGGTTCCGACAGAGATAGACGGCGAACAAAGACATTCACACGCAAATACATTAATGATTTCTTACTCCAAATGAGCAGCGGTTTGTGTGCAAAGTATATGATTACTATGAGAACAGTTTCTAAAATGTATCAACGATAAGTCTCTCTCTCTCTCTCTCTCTCTCTCTCGAAAGCCGCCATATGTTGTGTCAGTCCACTAGGGACATTTTTCTCATATATTAAGTGGGTATGTTATCCTGTTTTATCATTTAGTTAGTAAATAAATAATTAAGTCTACTACTGAATCATAAGTAAGGCTGGGGTTTTTGCAGATGCAGGAGGTTACGACTGTTCAGAATGATGATATGAGATTATGATTAATACGCTGACTGTTTTATGGATGTGAGAGCTGCAGTGCGAGTGGTCATGTGCTGAATTCATGGACAGCAGAGATATTCATGGAAAAAGTGAAATTTAGAAATAGAGCTGCACCTCTTGAATTATGAGTTATTTGCCAAAGGTAAGTGTAATAGAAACTGCAGAATATGCTCTTTCTGATACTATAAAGAAATCAACATGTTTTACCTACATGTGACTCTGAAGGAGGATTTGATAATGTGATGATCTTTCCTGCATCTGTAAATTACTAGATGCGCCCATCTCTTCATGTACAATTTCACAACTGATAGGCCTAATATTGGTACTCATCAGATTATTGTAAATGTAATCTTGTCTATAGGCTAACTCTTATTATGTGTGAAATTAGTTTTGGTGTAGATTCGATGGGCCAGCTGTGCAGGCTGACTGGCATTGTTTGTTTCCCGCTCATCAAGTTGGGTAGAGTCAAGGATATGTTTTGCATTATTCAAAAGGCCAACTGCAACACGTAACATGTTTCCCTTACAATACATTTGATTTACAGTAAATAAAACAATCCTGTAACAGCTCGTTTTTACAAAGTAAACTGTAAAAGAGAATGTATCAACCCGCAAGGCGCACGGTCAAATTATTAACATGTGATAAATAGACATAAACTCATCATTACACTATTGATGTTCTACATTAAATCAACCTCTTCACCCTCATCATTCAGTTAGGCCTAATTTAAATTTGATTGTGAAGTGACTTGTACAATTATCGCCCATTCCATGCATTTGTCATTCATTCAGTGTGGCAGGGATTGTTTGCTTCGCTGGATAGAGTCAAGGATATGTTTTGCATTATTCTAAAGGCCTACTGCAACATGTAGTATGTTTTCATTTCCTTTACAATACTTTTTTATTAGTAATAGAGTTATAGTAAATAAAACTGTCCCATAATAGTTTATTTTTATAAAGTAAAACATAAAAGGCAATGGTATCAAGCCTCAAGGCGCAAGTTAAATTATTTGCTGCTGATAAATAGACATAACAAACTCATCATTACACTATTGTATTTCTAAATTAAATCAACCCGCTTCGTCCTCCTTATCATTCAGTAAGGCCTAATTTAAATTCAATTGTGAAGTAAGGTGCACAATTATCGCCCGTTCATCCATTTGTCATTCATTCAGTGAGGAGAGAGAGACACAGAGTATGGCTGGGTACCAACGTCCAACAGCACATTGTCTTGGTGGGTTAAGTTAGGAATAGGTGTGAGGGGAAAAAACTGTAAAAAAGCTATAAATACTTTTCTGCAAAATTCGGACAAATTAGCAGTGTAAAATACAAACATTTAGGAAAAGCCAGGGAAGGAGCAGGAAGGAAATAGCAATTTTTTGGAAGATTCTTTTCATTTACAAAATCAAATGTCAGTGGCCGTTGGCCTATGGCGGTTCTATTGTTAAGCAGCATACACATTTCTGTACTTAATTAAATATTACCAATACCTTTTAAAACCATGTCAATCAATCACAATTGCTTTTTTTTCTTTTAATCATTTTAATCATATTTTTTGCACAGGCTTAACAGCTAACAAACACATAAAAAAAATACTTTTAACATAGGCCAGGCCCTGTTGTTACCTCATATTCCAGCAATAATGCCTTGCATTATAACTGGGAAGAAAACATTTCAATTTGCTAAACTTGCCGTTGGCCTAACCATTAGCTCAGTTTACCCCATGGCAAACATTTTGACTATATTAACCCCTATATTAGTTGTTGCGTGGAGCAGCTTACAAAAGCCCGAGGCGGTAGGGGTAGGAAAGCAGTAGGAAAGATTTTCCAAGTTATGATATCTACCAGTAAATGCTAAGGCAAGAATGGGTATGCAAACTAGGGTTGGGTGATATACAGTATGCATGTATTTGCGCAATATTCCAAATGCCTGTATCACAAGAATCCATATATATATGTTTTTTTATATAATTGAGTGTGTATGTCTACTTGTTCTTGTGTTGTCTTTTTGGTCTCGTTTCCTTCCTTCAAGGTTTAAAACAAACAAAAAAATCCCATGACTGAACTTAAGTTGATCTCAGATCGATTGGGGCCAAGTTAACCCCTTTCATGTAAGAAAGTCACGACCTTCAAGAATGTCATTTTTTACATGTATTAAACTGCGAGTTTGACCATTTCCAGTCCCCCATTTCCAGTGGTCCGGTAATTTTTATGTAGACGGTCTGAGAAGCTCAGTTCTGGTGACTTTTTAAAAGTACATTTATTAGAATAATATGATGCTGACACCATCTAAAATATAATTTCTACCTCCAGAAATTGTCCCAATAACATATTGGTAAAAAGTATGTTTTTAAAAATGTTTTATTACATATTGGACCATGCATATAGCCTATACATGGTCTATATTATCAGATGTGCTATTAGCAATAGGCATCCCCTGTAGGCATCTGCATTTACCCCATTGGACACAACATCCTTATTGTTCTTATTAATAATAATTATTTTATTATAAATATGAATCTAGAAATCATTATTACTTACTCAAAAAATATATTTTTGGATATCCATTACAAAGTATGTAATTGCCCTATTAAGACGCCAATGTCCCTTTAAGAGCTCTTTTTTAACAAAGGCCAAAACTACTTTCAATGTACATTTTCCAAAACTGCCTTCAAAAGCGTTTTTCTGCGATTGTGTTAAGAATCGTTGTGCGGGGGTCACATGATGCTATGAAAAGCGTGACCGAGAGCTCCCGAAAAATCTTTAACAAACTTATCCTAAAACTTGATAACTTCCCCCATACTTATTACTACGCTGTAGCCAAGAGTGGTGATATGCCCACAAGACAAAAAAAAGGCAAGGGAAGCACCGAAACAGACCAAGAAACGACGGAGAAAGAACCTCTGACCATGACCTCCTCAGAAACCCAAGATGGCACCATGACACCTCAGGAAGAAGCTAGGTTAGCTCACATCCTCAAAGTGATGAAAGAAGGCAATGACTCCCTCACAACACAATTTAACTTGAAAACAGCTGAGTTCAGCTGCTCCATTTAAGCACAGCTGGCTGAAATCAAAAACTCCATCTCAGGTTTGACAACGACTATCAACACGCTAGGATCACAAATGGAAGAAACTGAAGAGCGCATCAGCACTGCTGAGGACAAGCTAGAGGGATTGGGGACGGAACTACAGAAACTGAGAAAAAATAATGAATACCTGATGAATAAGGTCGACCATTTGGAAAATTACAGTAGGCAAAGCAACATTAGAATTATCGGCCTCCGCAAGGGCTGTGAGGGGATGGACCCCACTGATTTCTCTGCTGCCATTAACTCCTCCCTACTGGGTAAAGAACATTTTGCTGAACCCCTGGTTATCGAACAGGTCACTCACCCATCCCCTGATCAGAACCCATGACCCTTCCTTGTTCGGTTCTTGAGGTACCAGGACAGAGAGAAAGTTCTCAGAACCGCGGCGAAATATTTCAAGGAGATAGGAGTGATCCTACACAACGGGAAGGCGATTCAATTCTTTACAGACATGAGTCCCGGGATGGTCAAACGCAGGAAGGAATTCGACCAGGTGTAAAAAGAACTTACTTCCAAGAACATTCCTTTTGCGCTGCTTCAACCTGCAACGATGAGAATCATCCATGGCGGACAGAGAAGATTCTTGAAAACGCCCAGGCTAGCTGGGCTGTGTCCCACTAGCCTGCCTTATTGCCTGCATAACCGGTAAGACTGCTTTACTGGATTATGCTATAGCTTACTGACAGATCAATGAGGTAAGATCCCAATATCCATGTAAACAAACTATTTGTTTTTACCAGAGTGACATTGTTTTTAAGTTGTTATTTGTGACAGGCATGGTCCTCAGAAGCATCAAAATGATTTGTTAGACCTTGTTATATGGCTAAGCCATATAAAGTGTTATATTTTTATTTTGCTTTCCTGTCATAGTAGGTGTGTTGCGATCAACCCGTTATTGGCTTGGTTTTTGACTTGCATCATATTAGGATAGGTGAACAAATCTCTATTTTTGTTGATTTACTGGGCTCGAGCTCCAGGTTCATGTTTGCATTCATGTTAGACATTGAATTTAGGAATATCGATGCTGGGAGCGAAGCTCCACTACAGGTGGGATTTGTGCTGGGCGCGTTCAAGAACAGCACTGGGTGGGGGTGGGGGGATTTGTTTGTTTTATTTACTTTATATTACAGTATTGTTTTGTGAGAGACATTCACTTTATAATATGTGTTTTACTACAGGCTCACCAAAAACTGGCAATAGAATATCCGACACCCTTATTGGACCTACTCCTGACATTTGCATTAATGTATTGCGTGAACAATATGGCTAAGATAGTACATCATACATCATTAAACGTTAATGGACTGAACGGGCCTGTTAAACAAAAACGAGTCCTTATGTACTTGTAAAAGCTAAAGACTGCATTTATACAAGAAACACATCTAATGGGCAGAACATAAGAAGTAAAATAGTGAATGGGTATATTAGGACAGGTCTTTGCCTCTCCATATAACACAAAGATACTGGGAGTAGCTGTGTTGATTAATATGAATTTACCCTTCTGTGTAACGAAAAACAATTACTGATCCACAGGGATGTTATGTAGTGGTCCATGGCAGAATGTATTCTGAATCTTGGACCTTGCTTAATGTATATACACCTAATTATTTTATTCAAGATATATTCCTCAAGGTAGTGTCATTTCAGGGAACACCCTTAGTTGGGGGCGCTTTCTGGATAGATCCTCAACTAAAGCAACGTCACTGACTAAGTCAGCCAAATGCACTCTATCATTTATGAAATACTTCAATTTGAACGACACATGGAGACAGCTCCACCGCCAAGATAGGGATTACTCATTCTACTCCTGCCCGCATTGATTAGTTTCTCCTATCAGCACAGGTAACCCATAGAGTTGTGGAAACTTAGTATTGAACCAGAACTATCTCAGGTCATTCTCCCCTCATACTTTCTGTTTGGATGCCGAATGGAGTTCAAGGGTCCTATAGATGGGACCTAAACCCAACTCTTTGGAAACAGGCAGAAGTTTGTCAATTTATCAGAGACCAAATTACACAGGAAGACAAAATGAACTAGATCGCCCCTTTACAAAAAACAGAAATCGAAAAAGGCAATTTCCCCTCTACAAGTTTGATAAGGAGTTTAAGGATTTGCTTGTTCCTCTCTTGATAGATGTTCTAAATTTAGCTGCTGAGACGCAGAACCTACCGGACTCCTTTTCCACGGGCTATTATAACAGTTATACATTTAAAAAATAAAGATCCTCTACAATGCTCTTCCTATAGGCCGATCTCGCTCCTCAATGCCGACTATAAATAGATTTCTAAGGCGATGGCTAATAGATTAGGACAATATTTGCCAAACCTGATTAACACCGATCGAAAGGGCTTTATACCGGAAAGATCCTCCACCAATAATTTGCGCAGGTTATTCAATGTAATTCATATGGCCAGTGTGCGGAGCGATCCTAGTATAGCAATATCTCTAGATGCTGAAAAGGCCTTTGATAGGCTGGAGTGACCATACCTATTCAAGGTCTTTGCTAAATGTAACTTTGGTCCTTCGTTTTGGCGGGGGCCATAAGAACGGTGCCTGGTATGCAGGGCTTTCAGGTGGGCCAGATAACGCACAAGATCTCATTGTTCACAGACTACATTATTTTGTTCCTCTCTGACCTGACCGGATCCATCTCAAAACTACAGATGCTTTTGGGTACATACAGCTCTATATCAGGTTACAAAGTCAACAAGGACAAAAGTGAAATACTTCTACTGACTCGCTTTGACCATAGCATCTGTAAACGAACAGGTCCCTTTAGATGGTCGCCACAAGGGTTCAAATATCTAGGAATCACAGTTGATAATGACTTAAGAAATTTCTACAAATTATTCTGTCTTGGTTCATAAGGTGGTGGATGACTTGAATATATGGAGAGATCTGCCTCTTACATTATTTGGGAGAATTAGCTGTATTAAGACGAACGTTCTGCCTAAGATGATGTATCTATTTCAATTAGAGGTCGACCGATTGTGATTTTTCGATGCCGATACCGATTATTGGAGGACCAAAAAAAGCCGATACCGATTAATAGGACCATTTGTTTATTATTTTTTACATTTATTTATTTGTAATAATGACAATTACAACAATACTGAATTAACACTTATTTTAACTTAATATAATACATCAGTCAAATTAATTTAGCCTCAAATAAATAATGAAACATGTTCAATTTGGTTTAAATAATGCAAAACAAAGTGTTGGAGAAGAAAGTAGAAGTGCAATATGTGCCATGTAAGAAAGCTAACGTTTAAGTTCCTTGCTCAGAACATGGGAACATATGAAAGCTGGTGGTTCCTTTTAACATAAGTCTTCAATATTCCCAGGTAAGAAGTTTTAGGTTGTAGTTATTATAGAAATTATAGGACTATTTCTCTCTATACGATTTGTATTTCATATACCTTTGACTATTGGATGTTCTTATAGGCACTTTAGTATTGCCAGTGTAACAGTATAGCTTCCGTCCCTCTCCTCGGTCCTACCTGGGCTCGAACCAGGAACACATCGACAACAGCCACCCTCGAAGCAGCGTTACCCATGCAGAGCAAGGGGAACAACTACTCCAAGTCTCAGAGGGAATGACATTTGAAACGCTATTAGCACGCACCCTGCTAACTAGCTAGCCATTTCACATCGGTTACACCAGCCTAACTTTGGGAGTTGATAGGCTTGAAGGAGTGGGTATAATTTGTGGAACGTTCCAACAGGGATCTGTTCCAAAAAACGTAAAGTAAAAGGTTGCCAACCAACAACGCATACAAAGTAGCAACGCATACAAACCTAGCTAACTAGCTGCCGAATAGGCATCAACTCACCATGTAGCTTATTCTTAATGTTTGTCCATAGGCAACCAGAGTGAGGAGACATTTTTCGGAATAAACGTGACGAGTGAAAAACGCAATGAAATAGACCACTCCCTACCCAGTATCTTATTCTGCCGCTATACAACTTTGTATGCGTTATTTTTTGGCAACCTTGTTATTTCCGAAGTTTTTGGAATAGATTCCTGTTGGAACGTTCCACAAATTATACCCACCCGGCTTGAAGTCATAAACAGCGCAATGCTTGAAGCACAGCGAAGAACTGCTGGCAAAACCCATGAAAGTGCTGTTTGAATGAATGCTTACGAGCCTGCTGGTGCCTACCACCGCTCAGTCAGACTGCTCTATCAAATCATAGGCCTAATTATAATATAATAAACACAGAAATACGAGCCTTAGGTCATTAATATGGTCGAATCCGGCAACTATCATCTCGAAAACAAAAGTTTTTTCTTTCAGTGAAATACGGAACCGTTCCGTATTTTATCTAACGGGTGGCATCACTAAGTCTAAATATTCCTGTTACATTGCACAACCTTCAATGTTATGTCATAATTACGTAAAATTCTGGCAAATTAGTTCGCAACGAGCCAGGCGGCCCAAACTGTTGCATATACCCTGACTCTGCGTGCAATGAACGCTAGAGATGTGACACAATTTCATGTTAGCAGGCAATATTAACTAAATATGCAGGTTTAAAAATATATACTTGTGTATTGATTTTAAAGAAAGGCATTGATGTTTATGGTTAGGTACATTGGTGCAACGACAGTGCTTTTTTCGCAAATGCGCTTGTTAAATCAACACCCGTTTGTCGAAGTAGAATGTGATTCAATGAGAAATTAACAGGCACCGCATCGATTATATGCAACGCAGGACACGTTAGATAAACTAGTAATATCATCAACCATGTGTAGTTAACTAGTGATTATGTTAAGATTGATCGTTTTTTATAAGATAAGTTTAATGCTAGCTAGCAACTACCTTGGCTTCTTGCTGCCCTCGCATAACAGGTAGTCAGCCTGCCATGCAGACTCCTCGTGGAGTGCAATGTAAGGTAGGTGGTTAGAGCGTTGGACTAGTAACCGAAGGTTGCAAAAACAAATTCCCCCTGAACAAGGCAGTTAACCCCTGTTCCTAGACCGTCATTGAAAATAAGAATGTGTTCTTAATCTGACTTGCCTAGTTAAATAAAGGTGTAAAAAAATATATATATAAAAAAAAAATATTGGCAAATCGGTGGCCAAAAATACCGATTACCGATTGTTATGAAAACTTGAAATCGGCCCCCTTTAATCGGCCATTCCGATTAATCGGTCGACCTATAATTTCAATCTTTACCCATATCCCTACCCAAGAGTTTCTTTAAGTCCCTTAACAAGACTAGAAGACAATTTGTATGGAACCATAAAACTCCAAGGATGAGCCTGGACAAATGAACATGGGATTATAGACTTTGAGGTCTCTGCATACCAAATTTCAAGATGTATTACTGGGCAGTGCAAATTAGACTCAGATGGAAATGAAGAGGTTGGAGGTAACATTATCTACAAGTGGAACCCCAAGACTAAATCAACAAAAACTAGCAATCCCTGTACCATCAATTTAGTAAGATCTTGGTATGAAATTAGTAAATTATTTGGTCTGAAACAAGACTTGTCACCCAAAACACCCTTGTGGCAAAACAGACTCCTGCCAATAATCTTGGATAGCAAAATGTTTCAACGTTGGCATGAGAAGGGAATAACGCATTTAGAACATTGTTATATAGATGGGGTACTTATGTCATTTGAGCAACTAAAAGAGAAATACCAGTTATCCAATAATCATTTATTTTGTTATTTACAGTTAAGAAACTTTCTCAGAAGCACTCTTGGAGATATGACCTTACCAAATCTATCAAGTATATGAACAACTACTCCATGATAACCATTACTCATATACATTTATATCCAGAGTGTACTCATTGCTAATGCAACAATGCCCAAAACCAGATGTACATAAGTCAAGAGAGCGATGGGAATCCAATTTGAATACTACAATTGATGAGGGGCTATGGTTGGACCTATGCCAAGATAGTGTGTCAGTGACCATCAACTCTACAGATTGTCACGTTTAATAATGATAGGAGACAGGTGCAGGAATACGTAATATGGGGTTTAACAAGTGCACAATAACACGTAGCACGAAAGCTGATACAACAGTGCACAAGTACTCACAAGACCAACGGACATGGGACAATAATCGACAAGGACAATGGGGAACAGAGGGCACATATATAACCATACTAATCAGGGGGAATGGGAACCATGTGTGCGTAATGAGACAAGACAGTCCGGGGTTGGTGGTAATGAATCCAATTCAGTGACGCCTAGAAGGCCGGTGAAGTAGACCTCCGGAGCTGGTGAACGGAATGAGCAGCAGTACAGGGGGATCTGTGACACAGACTTATACATTACAACTTCCTCCACCAAATCTGACACCTCAGAGGTTACATAGATAAAACCCTGAAATATCAGAAATATGTTTTAGATGTGCAACAACAGAAAGCACTTTTTTGCATTCTACTTGGCACTGTACTAAATTACAAGCCTTCTGGCATGATGTTTGTGATACCCTGGCCTTTATTATGGAGGTCCCTTTCCCACTTGACCCTGAAATATGGCTTCTGGGTAACTTCACAAATGTCAATTTGAGGAATAACTTCAACATAAAATGTACAGAAATCACCCTTGCCACTGCAAGAAAATGTGTTGCATTGACTTGGAAATCAGATTCCTCTCTCCTAAGAAGATCCCGAGAAGATTACCTATGCTTTAAGAAATAAATTCAACTACTTTGTGAAAATATGGCAACCCTTCCTGGACTAGATGGAAACACTTCCATTGGGGTTGGTGGATGTGAGCTGGTAGATCGATGTATACGATGTAGCGATTGTCTCACTGTAATATACTGTTTGTATTGCTTTGTGTATATGTTGGTCTCTCTTGTCATGTGTCTTATTTAGTCATTATTAGTATTATTACAATTCTAATTAAATGAATGAATTATTTTATTTTGTAATTTGTCATTGTTTTTATAAATTTTTTCGTTTTGGGGTTTGGGGAGGGTTGAATTACCTTTTATTGTAGTACTTACTCATGCTGTATTGTCATGTTCTGTTGTTGAATAATTGAAAAATAAAATATGAAAAATAAAATATTCACCCCCCCAAAAAATTGTGCATTCACCGCTTGAATACATGTTTCCCTCCTATGGCTCTCCCAACTTGAATGCACCACGAGATGAATATTACTCTCACATAGAACACAACAAGCCGACTACGTAAATAGGTAAACTATTATACTATATTATATATATATATATATATATATATATATATATATATATATATATATCGGGTTGTCTGATTTAGTTTTATTGAAACATTACATTGCAAAGATTGTAGCACTGGAAAGTTACATCCTGATTGATAAAGTATAGGCTTTGAATTACTTTGCCAGCAGCTACAGTAGAGTACACACCGCTGCCTGAGTTGAGCACTGCTATGGTGCACATTATAGATTATATACTGTATTTCCCTTCATCTTAACATCAGAGTGTCATCAACTATGATGCATAGTTTAGTGCACACAGCGTAACAGAAAAAATGTAATATTTGAGAAAACATTTATTTGGGAATATATTTAGTAGAATATATATGCTTCTGTGTGTACTAGACCGTCATCTCCAAACCAGCCACCCCCCCCCCCCTTCCCCCCCCTCTCTCTCCATGTCCTCTCCAGAATCAATATGTCAGAAATCCGTCGCAATGATGGAGACCTTTAACCCCTGCCTTCGCTTTTTCTGCTGTGACTGCACCTTCCGATTTACACACACATACATGCACACACACACTAAGCTCCCCTGCCATTCACCACAACAAAGATGAGAGATGGCATTTGAGGTTTGGTCCAACAGAATCGGTCATATGGACACTGAAACGTATTGAGACATTATTTTACTGTAATAGAGAAGAAGTTAACTTGTTTAACAATACCCTTTTTATGTCTCAACTGTTCAAATTGCATGCAGAGCATACACTACACAATGGGAGTATCAATGAACATTGATTCTGGACAATTTATGCTCAGTTTGTCATGCGAGCAGCATTTTAGCCAGACTGTTATACGAGCTGTCTAGTCTGTGTTTTGTACATGTGCAATAAGCATAAAACACAATTATATAAGGAACTGGCAACTCGTTCTCATTCTGAGAAATAAGGTAGGTCCCGCGTGGCTCAGTTGGTAGAGCATGCTGGTTGCAATGCCAGAGTTGTGTGTTCGATTCCCACGAAGGACCAGTTTGAAAAAATGTATGAACTCTGAGCGACTACTGTTAGTCACTCTGGATAAGAGTGTCTGCTAAATGACTAAAATGTACAATTTCAACATGTGGACAGGCTTGCATGCTGTTCAAACAGTTAGAGAGAAACAGAAGGGTGTGTTCATAACAATTCAACTGTTCTGCCTTGTTAGCTAGAAAATAGATCCAAGTTGGCTGAACTTGAAATAAAAAGATTAGCTGGCTTAGCACTAAGCTTCAGAAATTGTTTATGAGACCGGTGTTAACCATTTCTATAATACCTGCATAAATAAATTCTCATTATTAGTGAATGTGCATTATCTATGGTTCTGGTTAGATTTGTAACAAAAAGGCATTTTCATAGACTTGAAAGCCAGATCAGTGATTATTGACAAAAAGAAAGGTAAACATTTTTTTTTTAAATCATTAATTTATTAGTGGGTCTTATGGTTGTGGACGGCTTTTATTTAGTCTTGGTAGAATTTCACAAGCACCGAATTAATTTGATTATTGCTGACGCTTTGAAATGCAGTGTATTTTACATTTAATTGTACAACAAAGCTTATTTACATTTACATTTACATTAAAGTCATTTAGCAGACGCTCTTATCCAGAGCGACTTACAAATTGGTGCATTCACCTTATGATATCCAGTGGAACAACCACTTTACAATAGTGCATCTAAATCTTTTAGGGGGGGGGGGGGTTAGAAGGATTACTTTATCCTATCCCAGGTATTCCTTAAAGAGGTGGGGTTTCAGGTGTCTCCGGAAGGTGGTGATTGACTCCGCTGTCCTGGCGTCGTGAGGGAGCTTGTTCCACCATTGGGGTGCCAGAGCAGCGAACAGTTTTGACTGGGCTGAGCGGGAACTGTGCTTCCTCAGAGGTAGGGAGGCGAGCAGGCCAGAGGTGGATGAACGCAGTGCCCTTGTTTGGGTGTAGGGCCTGATCAGAGCCTGAAGGTACGGAGGTGCCGTTCCCCTCACAGCTCCGTAGGCAAGCACCATGGACTTGTAGCGGATGCGAGCTTCAACTGGAAGCCAGTGGAGAGAGCGGAGGAGCGGGGTGACGTGAGAGAACTTGGGAAGGTTGAACACCAGACGGGCTGCGGCGTTCTGGATGAGTTGTAGGGGTTTAATGGCACAGGCAGGGAGCCCAGCCAACAGCGAGTTGCAGTAATCCAGACGGGAGATGACAAGTGCCTGGACTAGGACCTGCGCCGCTTCCTGTGTGAGGCAGGGTCGTACTCTGCGAATGTTGTAGAGCATGAACCTACAGGATCGGGTCACCGCCTTGATGTTAGTGGAGAACGACAGGGTGTTGTCCAGGGTCACGCCAAGGTTCTTAGCACTCTGGGAGGAGGACACAAGGGAGTTGTCAACCGTGAGGCGAGATCATGGAACGGGCAGTTCCAGTTTAGATAACTTTTTTTTAAATGTTGATATATATCGTGAATAGCCCATCAGTTTGAAAAATAAATTGATATGATTTTTAGGCCATATTGCCCAGCCTTAATGCAAACCAGGTATTTAAAAAGTTCAAAGTCTCAGTTGAATATTTGTGAAAGGCAAAAAGAATGGCAAATAAGTCTGGATGCGCAGCCGATTGGCAAACATAATGTAAATGTAGAAATCATGTGACTAAACTGAACAAAAAGAAGAAGAAACTGTACTGTGAAACAGAGATAAATAAATAATGTAAATAATGATACTAAAAAGCTTTGTAGCACCTTAAATGAAATTTTGTGCAAAAAGGCAACCTCTGCTCCATCATTCATAGAATCAGAGTGCTCATTCATCACAAAACCCACTGATATTGCCAACTACTTTAATGATTTTTTCATTGTAAAGATTTGAAAATTTAGGGATGACATGCCAACAACAAATTATGAACCCACACATCCATGTTATGAAAGACAAGCATTGTAATTCTGAACTCTGTAGAGTGTGGAAGAGGTGAAAAAATTATTGTTGTCTATCAATAATGACAAACCACCTGGTACTGACAACTTGGATGGAAAATTACTGAGAATTCTAGCGGACTATATTGCCACTCCTATTTGCCATCTATTCAATCTAAGCCAAAGGGAAAGTGTGTGCCCTCAGGCCTGGAGGGAAGCAAAAGTCAATCCGATACCTAAGAATAGTAAAGCACCCTTTACTGGCTCGTACAGCTGACCAATCAGCCTGTTACCAACCCTTAGTAAACTTTTGGGAAAAAAAATGTCTTTGACACGATACAATGCTATTTTACAGTAAACAAATTAGGGCTGACCCCGATACACTGTTGGTCGACCGAGATTACTTTAGTTGAACAGTAGCAAAACATTTTATTTAAAAAAAATGTCATGGTGTACAAGACACCTGTCTGATTGACGCTGAGTGGACTGACCCATTGTGGAGGCCGTAGGGATGGCACAGTCCATCAGTCTAAGACGTGCTACTGAAATTGTATATGGTTATATTACATAAGAACAATGGTGCAACACAAATAAAAATTATATTATTTTATGACAAATGCGCTTTCTCCCTCGTTGGATAGCGGTTGCTGTCCACGGTTCTGAAACCAATCAGTGTGCTGTTGAATTGGCGCCTATTCCTAGACCATGTTGCTATGTTCATAATAGCAAAGTTAACCAGCATATTGGTGTTGACAACAATGCTGGAGGCAGCAGCAGAATGAGGAGATGAGAAAACAGCCCTTGCCTTATTGTCTAAGAAATCAATATCCTAACTTTTAAATGTGCTTGGCTTTATTTATAAATCATCAATATATCCACAGAAATAAGACAGCTCCTGCTTCTGTGGCCTGTTTGAGTGTTTGTTTAATAGCCTACTGATTCCGTGAGCACCAAGCCTAACGCAACACGATGTTAGGAAGTGAAGAATATCACAAATTCGGCTGTTTTTTTTATCTTTGCTTTGCTGTAATAAAGGCTTTACAGTTTTTTTCATTAGAACAGTCTCTCTCATCATAATTTATTTAGTGTTTACATTGTTTCAAATTGTCAGAAAAAAAATACTTATAATAATAACGCTCCTTTTTCTTGATCTCCTTATTGTTATTATTACTATTATAATAATAAGTTATGGCATTATCATTAGCAGGCTTAGTATAGCAGCCTTGTTTAACCACCAGCTGTAGGCCTAAGAGCACATCCTTTTTAGTCTTAATACCGTAACTTACTTAGGCCTAAATTTCAATACTTCTAAAGGCTACTGTATCAATCATTCATTTCTTCATGTCATCACATGATTAGAAACGCAATCAAGCATTTCAGTTTTAAAATAAAGTGAGCCTTGAATAACTATCTTAACCAATAAATAAACTGTTCCATTGCATTCAAGAATGAATGCGACTGTTTTTAATCTTTGCTGTAATAAAGGCTTAACAAAAAAACATCACAATATTCTCTTTTGTACGCTTATACTTTTAAGTGTTGTTCAGAGTTTGTTATAACCAATTTATTGATGTGATTATGATGATATGCTACAGGCACGGCCTGCCCGCTCATTAGGCAGGATTATGCGGCAGATTGACAAGGGCTAAACTGACCAAGACGCACCTCCAACAACAACACATAAAACCTCACATAATTATGCCCAAAAACAATGACAATTTCTCTCAACCAGTGGCATATGGGCTTTTTAGGTGAGCGCTGATGCCGCGCTTTGATAAGCAGTGCCCACTTTGTCAAAGGCAGGGGAGAAAAATATTTTGCTTGTGATTTCCCAGCATACCTCTCCAGGGTGCTGTTGGAGAGACGCATCTCTGCAGCGCTCCACCAACGTTCAGTCAAAACAATTACCTAACATACATCATGTAGCAGATATAGGATATGGTAGAAAGAGCCTTTTCTTTAGCATATAAACTGGAGATAAAATGTATGACAATGTAATGAGACAGACACTTAACATCATGCAGGTCTCTCCGATCAAATAGCCTAACCTAAATGGCGCTCAATCAAATAAAAAATAAGCTGTCATGTTAACAAAGCAACATATCCTAAAAACAGGACAGGCCAAAGTAAAATGGACATTATGGAATGGACAATCACGACTGTCCAGGAGTTTCACCCCATTGTCATGATCAGTGGTTTCAAGTTGGTATCCGTACATATTTTGACAAGCTGATCACAGCGAAAAAGAAAATACTTCCCCATTTCCCACTGTGTAAACACATTGCAAATAACTCCTGATAAAGTTGGGTAGCTGATATTCAGTGCTAAAGCCAATACAATTGCCTCTTTTACAAACGGTGGGCCTACCACATGGATGGGTATTTATAAAATTCCATTGTGGGCCGACGTGGTAGGCTACAACCGAGAAGGCACGAGCAGACGTCTTTTGGACATCTTTTTTAGGTCCTGTCCAGCCGTCGTTTTTTTGTGTTTTAAAAACGGTAGGCTTACCACAGATTGGCATTCATAACATTCAATTTCAGGCAACACTGTAGGCTACACCTCAGTAAGCATGGACTGACGCCGATGCCTTTTGGACGTCTTTTCTTGGTGCAGTTCCGGACCGGCCTTGATTTCCACATCCACGGTCATTGGTTTTTCGTCCGATCTGGACCAAATCTGAATCAATCAATAGATGTTTATGTTTGGTTCAGAATTAGTCCAGTCTGGACCAGCCTTGATTTGGTCCAAACATCGACATCTATAAATTACTTATTTTCAACTTTCATTCAGAACCAAAAATGAACCTGATTTACAACACCGAAATAAACCCATATATTTTCAACATCTGTAAAATACATATTTTCAACATCAGGAAAATAATTATTTTCAATTTTCATTCAGAACAGACGGCTTTTGGTCTACCAATATTTTTTGTTGTTGTCAGGGACAGCCCTAAAACAACAGATTTTCAGCACACTTATAGGGGAGATAATTCAACATGTACGGCACTTACTTATGATTGGCTGAGAAAAATTGATTTGTTAGACTTCAGTGCAGCTTTTGACATAATTGATCATAGTTTTTGCTGCTGGAAAAACGTATGTGTTATGGCTTTACGTCCACTGCTCTATTGTGGATCAAGAGTTACCGGTTTAACAGAGCACAGGTGTTCTTTAATGGAAGCCTCTTCAACATAATCCAGGTAGAGTCAGGCATTCCCCAGGGCAGCTGTCTAGGCCACTTAGTTTTTTCAATCTTTGCTAATGACCTGCCACTGGCTCTGAGTAAAAACTGTGTGTCTATGTATGCTGATGACTCAACACTATACCACAGCAAGTGAAATCACTGCAACACTTAACAAAGAGCTGCAGTCAGTTTCAGAATCGGTGGTAAGATATAAGTTTGTCCTAAATATTTGAAAAACTAAAAGCATTGTATTTAGGACAAATCATTCACTAAACACTAAACCTCAACTAAATCGGTTAATTAATAATGTGGAATTGAACAAGTTGAAGAGACTAAACTGCTTGGGCTAACGCTGGATTGTAAACTGTCATGGTCAAAACATATTGATGCAACAGTAGCTAAAATGGGGAGAGGTCTGTCCATAATAAAGCGCAGCTCTGCCTTCACAACGCCATCAACAAGGCAGGTCCTACAAGCGCTAGTATTGTCGCACCTGGACTACTGTCCAGTCGTGTGGTCAGGTGCCACAAAGAGGGACTTAGGAAAATTACAACTGGCCCAGAACAGGGCAGCACGGCTGGGCCTAAAATGTACATGGAGAGCTAACATAAATAATATGCATGTCAATCTCTCCTGGCTGAAAGTAGAGGAGAGATTGACTTCATCACTACTTGTATTTGTGAGAAGAATTGACATGTTGAATGCACCGAGCTGTCTGTTTAAACTAATAGCGCACAGCTCAGACACCCATGCATACCCCACAGGACATGCCACCAGAGGTCTTTTCACAGTCCCCAAGTCCAGAACAGACTACAGTGAGGGAAAAAAGTATTTGATCCCCTGCTGATTTTGTACGTTTGCCCACTGACAAAGAAATGATCAGTCTAAAATTTTAATGGTATGTTTATTTGAACAGTGAGAGACAGAATAACAACCAAAAAATCCAGAAAACCGCATGTCAAAAATGTTATAAAATTATTTGCATTTTAATGAGGGACATAAGTATTTGACCCCGCTGCAAAACATGACTTAGTACTTGGTGGCAAAACCCTTGTTGGCAATCACAGAGGTCAGACGTTTCTTGTAGTTGGCCACAAGATTTGCACACATCAGGAGGGATTTTGTCCCACTCCTCTTTGCAGATTTTCTCCAAGTCATTAAGGTTTCGAGGCTGACGTTTGGCAACTCGAACCTTCAGCTCCCTCCACAGATATTCAATGGGATTAAGGTCTGGAGACTGGCTAGGCCACTCCAGGACCTTAATGTGCTTCTTCTTGAGCCACTCCTTTGTTGCCTTGGCCGGGTGCTTTGGGTCATTGTAATGCTTGTACACCAATCCACAACCCATTTTCAATGCCCTGGCTGAGGGAAGGAGGTTCTCACCGAAGATTTGACGGTACATGGCCCCGTCCATTGTCCCTTTGATGCGGTGAAGTTGTCCTGTCCCCTTAGCAGAAAAACACCCCCAAAGCATAATGTTTCCACCTCCATGTTTGACGGTGGGGATGGTGTTCTTGGGGTCATAGGCAGCATTCCTCCTCCTCCAAACACGGCGAGTTGAGTTGATGCCAAAGAGCTCCATTTTGGTCTCATCTGACCACAACACTTTCACCCAGTTGTCCTCTGAATCATTCATATGTTCATTGGCAAACTTCAGACGGGCATGTATATGTGCTTTCTTGAGCAGGGGGACCTTGCGGGCGCTGCAGGATTTCAGTCCTTCACGGCGTAGTGTGTTACCAATTGTATTCTTGGTGACTATGGTCCCAGCTGCGTTGAGATCATTGACAAGATCCTCCCGTGTAGTTCTGGGCTGATCCCTCACCGTTCTCATGATCATTGCAACTCCACGAGGTGAGATCTTGCATGGTGCCCCAGTCCGAGGGAGATTGACAGTTCTTTTGTGTTTCTTCCATTTGCGAATAATCGCACCAACTGTTGTCACCTTCTCACCAAGCTGCTTGGCGATGGTCTTGTAGCCCATTCCAGCCTTGTGTAGGTCTACAATCTTGTCCCTGACATCCTTGGAGAGCTCTTTGGTCTTGGCCAAAGAGTTTGGAATCTGATTGATTGATTGCTTCTGTGGACAGGTGTCTTTTATACAGGAAACAAACTGAGATTAGGAGCATTCCCTTTAAGAGTGTGCTCCTAATCTCAGCTCGTTACCTGTATAAAAAGACACCTGGGAGCCAGAAATCTTTCTGATTGAGAGGGGGTCAAATACTTATTTCCCTCATTAAAATGCAAATCAATTTATAACATTTTTGACATGCGTTTTTCTGGATTGTTTTGTTGCTATTCTGTCTCTCACTGTTCAAATAAAACTACCATTAAAATTATAGACTGATAATTTCTTTGTCAGTGGGCAAACGTACAAAAACAGCAGGGGATCAAATACTTTTTTCCCTCACTGTATGGGAGGCACACAGTACTACATAGAGCCATGACTGCATGGAACTCTATTCCACATCAAGTAACTCATGCAAGCAGTAAAATCTGATTTAAGAAACTAATAAAAATACACCTTATGGAACAGCGGGAACTGTGAAGACACACACAGGCACAGACACACACATACACACACTTACAGTGCTTTCAGAATGTATTCACACCCCTTGACTTTTTCCATAGTTTGTTGTATTACAGTGTGAATTTAAATTGAGATTGTGTGCCACTGGCCTACACACAATTATGTTTTTAGAAATTTTTACAAATTAATTACAAATGAAAAGCTGAAATGTCTTGAGTCAATAAGTATTCAAACCCTTTATTAGGGCAAGCTTAAATAAGTTCAGGAGTAAAAATATGCTTAACAAGTCACATATAATAAGTTGCATGACTCATTACATGTAAGGTCCCTCAGTTGAGCAGTTTTCCAATACCTCGCAAAGAAGGGCACCTATTGATAAAAAAAGCAGACTTTGAATATCCCTTTGAGCATGGTGAAGTTATTAATTGGACTTTGGATGGTTTATCAATGCATCCAGTCGGTACAAAGATACAAGCATCCAATGTTCCCTCAAAAAAATGTCACGTCTGCTGGGCGCAAACTTGAACGTTGTAAAAATTCTGTGCAACTTCCAGCGCGCATTTACTGTGAACACTGAGGCTGTACTTGCTTTAAGTTACAGTTTTAACAGTGGCAATGTAGGCTACTGCGGCGATTTGATCATAATGTAGGCGAGTGGCCTTCCATAAAAAACTATGGAGAAAATGCATCACTGAACATTTTAACAAGGAAATAGCTGCTCTATCATTCAGCCTACAATAGCAGCCAATGTGTGGTGTACAATGTAGGCCGACATTCCATGAGACGTTTGAAACAGCCCGAGACGAATAAAAAGAAAATAGGAAGGCTTTATCATTAGTTTTTTTAGAGAAATATTTGGCGATCGACTAGGAATGCCTCGTTCACGATAAACCGGTTGGTGACCACTGCTCTAGAAAGTTGAGTGAAGTTTAATCTTGTCCTTCTCTCTGTGTGCTGATATTTCTGTGTGGCAGTCCCGCGGAGCTTAGAGGGAACATTGCAGGCATCCTTCCTAACTAACTTGCCAGAGGAAGGAAACCACTCAGGGATTTCACCATAGACCAATGTTGACTTTAAAACAGTTACAGAATTTAATGGCTGCAAAAGGAGAAAACTGATCAACAACATTGTAGTTACTCCACAATACTAATCTAAAAAGCCTCCTTCATTAATGCCGCCAAACATACCCTAAAACTGACTATCCTACCGATCCTTGACTTCGGCGATGTCATTTACAAAATAGCCCCCAACACTCTACTCAGCAAACTGGATGTAGTCTATCACAGTGACATTTGTTTTATCACCAAAGCCCCATATACTACCCACCACTGTGACCTGTATGCTCTCGTTGGCTGGCCCTCGCTACATATCCGTCGCCAAACCCACTGGCTCCAGGTCATCTATATGTCTTTTCTAGGTAAAGCCCTGCCTTATCTCATCTCACTGGTCACCATAACAGCACCCACCCGTAGCACGCGCTCCAGCAGGTATATTGCACTGGTCATCCCCAAAGCCAACACTTCCTTTGGCCGCCTTTCCTTCCAGTTCTCTGCTGCCAATGACTGGAACGAATTGCAAAAGTCTCTGAAGCTGGAGTCTTATATCTCCCTCTCTAACTTTAAGCATCAGCTGTCAGAGCAGCTTACCAATCACTGTACCTGTACACAGCCAACCTGTAAATAGCACACCCGACTACCTCATCGCCATAATATTACTTACCCTTTTGCTCTTTTGCACCCCAGTATCTCTCTACTTGCACATCATCATCTGCACATCTATCACTCCAGTATTAATGCTAAATTGTAATTATTTTTGCCTCTAGGGCCTATTTTATTGCCTACCTCCCTACTCTTCTACATTTGCACACACTGTACATAGATTTTTCAATTTTTCTTTGATTTAGTGTTATTGACTATATGTTTGTTTATCTGTAACTCTGTGTTGTTATTTTTGTTGCACTGCTTTGCTTTCTCTTGGCCAGGTCGCAGTTGTAAATGAGAACTTGTTATCAACTGTCCTACCTGGCTAAATAAAGGTGAAATAAGTGAAAATCTGGAATATTCCAAAACATGCATCCTGTTTGCAACAAGGAACTAAAGTAATACTTCAAAAAATGAGACGAATCAATTCACTTTTTGTCCTGAATACAAAGTGTTATGTTTGTGTAAAATCCAGTACAACACATTACGGAGTACCAATCTCCATATTTTCAAGCACAGTTGTGGCTGCATCATGTTATCGGTATGCTTGTAATCGTAAAGGACTAGGGAGTTTTTCAGAATAAACAATAAACGGAATGGAGCTAAGCACAGTCAAAATCCTAGAGGAAAACCTGGTTCAGTCTGCTTTCCACCAGACACTGGAAGAGGAAGTCACCTTTCAGCAGGACAATAACCTAAAACACAATGCCAAACTTATACTGGAGTTGCTTACCAAGAAGACAGTGAATGTTCCTGAGTGGCCGAGTTACAGTTTTGATTTAAATCTATTTGAAAATATATGGCAAGACCTGAAAATGGTTGTCTAGCAATGATCAACAATCAGTTTGACAGAGCTTGTATAATTTTGAAAAGAATAATGGACAAATGGTGCACACTCCCAGTGTGAAAAGCTCTTAGAGAATTACCCAGAAAGACTCCCAGCTGTAATCGCTGCCAAAGGTGTTTGTACAAAGTATTGGCTCAGGGGTGTGAATACTTTGAATGTAAATTAGATAGTTTTGTATTTCATTTTCAATAAATGTGCAAAAAAATACAAAAACATGTTTTCATTTGTCATTATGGGGTATATTGTTTTTTATATATATATATTTATTAAATTTAGAATTCAGGCTGTAACACAAGAACATGTGGAATAAGTCAAGGGGTATGAATACTTTCTGAAGGCACTGTACACATGGATTTTGTGTTGTAAACTCAGCAAAAAAATAAACGTCCTCCCACTGTCAACTGCGTTTATTTTAAGCAAACTTAAAAGGTGTAAATATTTGTATGAATATAACAAGATGCAACAACTGAGACATAAACTGAACAAGTTCCACAGACATGTGACTAACAGAAATGGAATAATGTGTCCCTGAACAAAGAGGTGGTCAAAATCAAAAGTAAGTCAGTATCTGGTGTGGCCACCAACTGCATTAGGTGCTGCAGTGCATCTCCTCCTCATGGACTGCACCAGATTTGCCAGTTCTTGCTGTGAGATGTTACCCCACTCTTCCACCAAGGCAAGTGCAAGTTCCCGGACATTTCTGGGGGGAATGGCCCTAGCCCTCACCCTCCGATACATCAGGTCCCAGACATGCTCAATGGAATTGAGATCCGGGCTCATCGCTGGCCATGGCAGAACACTGACATTCCTGTCTTGCAGGAAATCACGCACAGAACAAGCAGTATGGCTGGTGGCATTGTCATGCTGGAGGGTCATGTCAGGATGAGCCTGCAGGAAGGGTACCACATGAGGGAGGAGGATGTCATCCCTGTAACACACAGCGTTGAGATTGCCTGCAATGACAACAAGCTCAGTCCGATGATGCTGTGACACACCGCCCCAGACCATGACGGACCCTCCACCTCCAAATCGATCCTGCTCCAGAGTACAGGCCTCGGTGTAACGCTCATTCCTTCAACGATAAACACGAATCCGACCATCACCTCTGGTGAGACAAAACCACAACTTGTCAGTGCAGAACACTTTTTGCCAGTCCTGTCTGGTCCAGCGACGGTGGGTTTGTGCATATAGCAACGTTGTTGCCAGTGATGTCTGGTGAGGACCTGCCTTACAACAGTCCTACAAGCCCTCAGTCCAGCCTCTCTCAGGCTATTGTGGACAGTCTGAGCACTGATGTAGGGATTGTGCATTCCTGGTGTAACTCGGGCAGTTGTTGTTGCCATCCTGTACCTGTCCCACAGGTGTGAGGTTTGGATGTTCCGATCCTGTGCAGGTGTTGTTACACGTGGTCTGCCACTGCGAGGACAATCAGCTGTCCATCCTGTATACCTGTAGCGCTGTCTTAGGCGTCTCACAGTACGGACATTGCAATTTATTGCCCTGGCCACATCTGTAGTCCTCATGCCTCCTTGCAGCATGCCTAAGGCACGTTCACGCAGACGAGCAGGGACCCTGGGCATCTTTCTTTTGGTGTTTTTCAGAGTCAGTAGAAAGGCCTCTTTAGTGTTCTCAGTTTTCATAACTTAACGACCGTTCCACAGGTGCATGTTCATTAATTGTTTATGGTTCATTGAACAAGCATGGGAAACAGTGTTTAAACCCTTTACAATGAAGATCTGTGAAGATATTTTGATTTTTACGAATTATCTTTGAAGACAGGGTCCTGAAAAAGGGACGTTTATTTTTTTGCTGAGTTTAGATATGTGGTAGTAGAGTAGTGGCCTGAGGGCACACACTTAACCTGTTTGATCTAGGGGGCAGTATTGAGAATTTTGGAAAAAAATATGTGCCCATTTTTAACTGCCTCCTACACCAACTCAGAAGCTAGAATATGCATATTATTGTTCAGGTTTGGATAGAAAACACTCTGAATTTTCTAAAACAGTTTGAATGGTGTCTGTAAGTATAACAAAACTCATATTGCAGGCAAAAACCTGTGAAAAATAGATTAAAAAAAAGTGAATTTTGTGACTGTACTATTTAGTGTCATTGTTTTATAGATACCATAGTGAGAAAGGATTCAGTTCGCAACTCCTACTGCTTCCACTAGATGTCAACGATCTTTATAAAGTTGTTTGAAGCATCTGTGATGAATACAGACCGAATTAGAATGCTTGTAAGTTGACACGTCATCACTTCATTTTTTGCGCCTGCGCATAAATCTGAGAAGAGTGTCTTTGTCATAATCGTTTATTCTAGACACTTGATAGGTTGTGTGAAAATATTACTGATGTTTACTGATGTTTCACGTTAAAAATGGACCAAAAGATTAATGCTAAACAACGTTTGACATGTTTGAACAAACGTAAATAGATTATTTACTAGGTTTTTTTTAGCTTTTCGGCGTGACTTTACACTGCCCACCTCATTTTGTGGGAGCCTACTGAACGCTAACTATTTGGACATAAATTATGAACTTTGTCAAAAGAAACCACATTTGTTCTGGACCTGGGATCCCTGGCAGCGCCTTCTGATGGAGATAATCAAAGGTAAGGGGATATTTAGAATGTTATTATCGATATTAGATGATGCTAATGCTAACTGTATAGCTTAGCTTAGCTTAGCTTATAGCATTGCTTGTTGTTGTTAGCATAGTACCCAGTTTATTGCAAAATGTGATTTCCCAGTAAAGTTATTTTGAGATCTGGCCATTCGGTAGCAATTACAAGATGATAATATATTATTCTTTGAATGACAATATTATAATTTACCAATGTTTTCGAATAGTAATTCCGTGATTTGTAATGCTGGATTCACTGGGAGCATTCGAGCCGAAAAAAATTCTGAATTTCACCGCGACTGTAAATGCTGTTTTTGGATATAAATATGAACTTGATGGAACTAAAAATGCATGTATTGTATAACATAATGTCCTATGAGTGTCATCTGATGCAGATTGTCAAAGGTAAGTGCATAATTCTAGCTAGTTTTCTGTCTGTTGATGCCCTTCTTTGAATTGGCTAAACATTACACGCAGCTATTGTCAATGTACTCTCCTCACATAACCTAACTTTATGCATTCTCCGTAAAGCCTCTGAAAATCGGACAGCGTGGTTAGATTTAGGAGATATATCTTTCAAATGGAGGAAAATAGTTGATTATTTGATTATTTGAAATGATTACTCTTGCAGTTTTGAATTCCCCGCCATGGTCACATGACAATGAATCCCAATACCGGGATAAGATCCTGCCCCCTGGCCTCAACAGGTTTGTGTTGTGAAATGTAATGTAATGTTTTTAATTGTATAAAACTCCAGAGTGGCGCAGCAGTCTAAGGCACTGCATCTCAGTGCTTGAGGCATCACTACAGACCTTGGTTTGATTCCAGGCTGTATCACATCCGACCGTGATTGGGCGGCGCCCATTGGGCGGCGCACAATTGGCCCAGTGTCTTCCGGGTTTGGCTGGGATAGGCCGTCATTGTAAATAAGAATTTATTCTTAACTGACTTGCCTAGTTAAATAAAGGTTAAATAAAAAAATTATAATAACTGCCTTAATTTTGCTGGACCCAGCAGCTAATGGGGATCCATAATAAATACAAATATACTGTATACTGGGGTATTTGGAAATAGCCACGGAATGGTTTTTCAATACTGTCAATATCATTTAAACTATTTCTTAGAAGTTTTTTATAAATGTGATTATTTGTACCTACTTTTTATACCTGCAGTCAACTTATGCAATGGGTTAGAAGATAAAGAAGAACACGAAGATCACGTTCTTAATTTCACCTGCCACATAATTTTTCATTATGAAGCTTGTCCCCAATCCCGTGGTGTTTGTTTACAAGCACACAATGACGAGAGACCGGAGCCTGGTGAGTCACTCACTATCGTGCAGCATGCGTCAGGTGATCTAGTTACAGTATGGAATTCACAACTAAATGTTTGCCAGCTAGATATCTTATAACTATTAATTTAACTGTCTCAAATGGGCTTAATGCTCTGCAGTTGTGCATTTGGTTTGCTAATTTAGTAGCTAAATGGTTAGCTTATTTTTGGTAGCAGCGTATAATTCCCTCCTGGATCAAGAGTCTTGCTTGCTGTCTAATATTTGTTTTGTGCTTGCAGAAAATTGTGAGTAGCATTTTTTTGTTACTTGTATAACTTTATGAGCTGGGATGTCTGTAATGAAATAATTTTAGGTCAGAGACTATATAAAATGTCCGTAATGCGCTTGTTCGCATTTAGTTAGCATTCTCTATGGGATTTTACATGTACTTGTTATTATTGCCAACCTTCGGATTACAGAGTCGGTGGGGTTAAATAATAGTGCCCCTTGTGTTCAGTGCCTGTATTACTGAATATCTCAGTATGGCATAAGGTCGGTATGACGGTATGACAATCTGGATACCAACCAAGCCAATTTGTGATGCACAATTCATTCATCATGGAATAGCCTTCTTAATCAGATGTCCTCTAGGCTATTTGGTCCTTTAAAAGTAATTGAAGTTATGGTAGCCGATTTAGAAGTTCTACTGCTCCAATATAATTATTCTGTGATTTAATTTCTGATCAGTTTGTCACTTTTCTTTATTTCCTGTCGTTTCAATTGAAGGGTGTTTCGCTAGTCTGGTTCGCTTGTTGCGGTAAAACCATGTGCTGTTATTAGGAGCAAGACAACATTGAAAGTTGGCTTCAATTTGTTTTTCCATACAAAGTGTTCCATTACAAAGGGAACCTGTTTTTTAGTAGCTTTTTTTGTTGTTGTTTTAAAACATGATACAATAACCCCTCATTAACTCTTCAACATCTCAAAATTGCAAGACTGACTATACTGTAGCTACCACATGGACAGCCTTCATTGTTTGTTTGTGTCGGGAGCATGCTGTCTATTTAGTCAGGCAATTCCCACATTATTCTGACATATTTTAGAATGTAAAAATGATGTAAATGTCAATTCATAAAGCCATTGGGTAGGCCTATTAAAATATGAATTATTGTTAAAGTGGTAATGCATACTTTTGTTGTATACATTTCTGGATTTGTTTTTTTTATAGGCTATTACAACAATTAAATAGAAAATGTAGGTCCTTAAAAATTACAATGAAGTGCTTGATAAAGTCATCCCCAATGTATCTATGAACCCTGTATAGTCTACTTGCTCAGCCTGCAAATGAAAGATAAATTCACCTGCGATTTAAATTATGCACGCATCATTAACTTTCCTGTCAGATATTGACCTTGGCAAGCATTTTTTTGTTAGGGCCATTAGCTTTTAGTTGGCACTGATCCGGTGTGCCATTGGCAAATTTACCTGAATGTCGAGCCCTCTATGGGTCATTATCAGGTCATTATATTTATATTTTTTTTATATAGAAAACATTGGTGCGACCAAATCATGTGCTGCTGCCACCAAATGAAAATGTTAGTAGCACCAGTGCTAAAAATTGGTGTGCATCATATGACTTTAACCAAGTATGAGTTGGCATTACCTACTAATTGGTAGATGATGTCATTGGAAGCACTTATCTTCGTCTATATTTTTTACTACAAAACATAGAAATGTGCCATTTTCACATAGGTTGATGTTAGGGTGGAGCTAGAGATTATGAATATGAAGTCGAAAAGTGTTGTCATTCTCCTTTAATAATTGCATAATGGTGCAAAATAGACACGTTCATTATAGTCATACTGAGTGGTGATGCAAGGCTCTCTACCTTGACTAGATCCTCCAGAGATGCACAGGGCCTGTTGCATTTATTCACATAAAAATGGAGTCAGATTGATGAATGAAGATTATTTTATGGTCAAATTTCTCCTACACTAATTCTGTCAACCTTAGTCGATGGAGATTTCCACCAACCTACAGTTTCCTGGAAACAAGGGTCGCTCAACTTACCCCTTTGTTTCAACTTACCCCACTCTCCTCTATAAAACAGGCCACACCTCTCTCTTGGAGGCAAAAAAGAAAGGGGTGTGCAATCAACCGCAGGGTCTGAGCAGGACAGCCAACCACTCAAGACACCATTAAGTCAATACCCCCACTGACCCTCTCCGAGCAGAGCAAACTGAACCTCACTTTCCATAGTCTGAATAGATTTTAGATGACTGTTGAAGAAATTGGTTCTGAGGTCTGCCCTCTTGCTTCCTAGCCATGGAATCCTCTTGAATCTCTTTCAAGCATTTGTGACTGAATGTCTTCCTAAAAGTCTAGTGGCTGGGACATGAAACGTTTTCGATTGAATAACCCAAAAATGTGCGACCTTATGCTGACATCAGATTAGGTTGATTAGTGTAGGCTACATTTTGGAAGCGAATGAGAAAATCATAATTGTAATATATTTAGAAATCTGACGTTATATATGTAGAGGAAATAGACTTCACGCCTAATAAAAGTTTTAGGAAGCAGTGGGATTTGGGATCACGTATATATAAAAAATGTGTCACTCATACTCACACAAAGTAAATCTTTAGGGAAAAGTCTATGTTTATACTTCAAGTTTCATGTAATATTTGAGAGGGAACTGGATTTAAATTTGCCAGCTCATTATCCCACACGCAACCTAAAAATATTTGGATACAGAGAATATCATTGTAACTCAATAAGTGCAGAGGGTCTACTTTTTCTTACAGTACATCAATAGAGGGAGAATCTAGATTGATAACAGACACAAAGTAAATAGGGCAAACACTGTTTGACAAAACAGAAGATAAAAGATGCCATGTTAATGAAGATGAGCTCAATACACAGTCAAAGAAGTTCATAAAAATCCAGGCTCAAAATGTGTTAAGTGATTGAACGCAATGTGTCACGATGTGTGAGTCTCAAGGAGACAGTTCCAGGACACTCTTATTACCATTTGAAACCAAACCTCAGTGACAGACGTGCCATGCAAATCGAACAACCTAAAGCTCTTCTGAGGGGCCAATGCAAAAAATTAATGAAGGTCGGCTGCATGCAGAGTCCAAAAGCTGAGTCCCTTGAGGGAATGGAACTGTGCTGGCACTTAAGCTCTCAGCTCATCAGTGACTGACAAGTCATGTGCCCCAGAGGATAATGTTATAATACCACTATAATGCTGCAGCTCAAATAAATATTGTATCCAGAGCGAAGTGAAAATTACAATCTCATCTCTCCCGAATCCTTAATGGGTCAACACTGACAGAGGAAGTCTTTGATTTTGTCAGCATTTTCATGATGCCTAACTCCCTTGTAGACAAAATATGTGAACATGTGAATCAACACCCTGATATGCAAGCCTTGAGTATTGACAAGTCAACAGCAACAGCATTAAACAAAGCAAAACCTGATTATATTGACAAGAGGAGGCAGTAACTGTAAAGGCTACCCTATAAATCTCATTAGTTTTATTGTGGATGAACTTTGAGGGTATCTGCCATGGGAGGTATCTCTCCTGCCTTGGCTGATTGGGCGGGAAGACAGAATGAATAACTTACTTATCGAAGCTAAGTTATGTATCACGCCATCTGCAGCCTTGCCAAAATATATGACCCACAGACGTTTCAGGCCTGCCACGATAAGATATGCAGTCTGGCTACCCATAGAGGACGAATGGAAGTCTCAGCCCTTTCCCCTGAAGCACTAAACAAAACCAATAAAATACAGATAATTCCCTGATTCATTACGAAGAGTAGGATACTACAAACATGTTGTCAGACATCATAGCACCTCGAGGCTGGGGAGCTTGTCGCTTGAAAATGAATGGGAAATCTAGACTAATGAGTGTGTAATGACTGGAACCCATCTGGAAATAAAATAACCAAAAAAGGTCATTTTGGAATCATGTGGACATTAAAAGCTGCCCATATTGTGATATTTTTCCACACCCATTCCCTCCTAAAAGCTCTCTTTGACAAGATAAAGAAACTTTTGAGAAACACATGCCAGTAATTTCTCTAGGGGTGTTGGTCCATAAAATACATGCCTTGTTATGTCAGTGCCAATGTCGGTGCCAGACTCTTTCTTAGCTCTGCTTAGCTGGGTTCTGTGAGCCGCCAGCTCTGAATGCTGTTCGTCAACATCCTCCTGCGAAGAAATGTAGATATTTGACACGTAATCCACCCCCTAATGGGTGGCTAAGTAATAAAGTTTTCACTCTATACCACAAGAGATCAGAGAAGTAAAAAATTCAGAACTGCCTTTAGAATGTCTAAACGAGTAATTTCATTTTCAGATGAAAAACAACATGTTTACAACTGAACAGGAGAAACAGCATTCAACCTTTGAATTTTGAACCTTAATAAGTTATTTCAAATGCATAAAAAGAAAGGAAAACTGATTTAGAACAGGCAGCCATCTTGAATTCTAACTAGCTAATTGTGTAATGCCATGTTCCACATCCTATTATCTCATCTACAAAATAAATAACACATTCATCAACACAAAAGATTTTGAAGATACTTCATTCATTAAAAAGCAATCTGAGGCCGAAGTGTAGTCATAAGAGAAGATAGAGTAGTGGGCAGGTGGATTTGGAAGCGTTTAGAGTAAACCCTTTATTACAAAGCTTAGCTACTCCCACACGTACACATGTCTAATTCTGAAAACTGGAATCATCCACAGTACCCGTGAGGGGCGTAGTAAAAGTAGGTTCTTACAGTAGGCCTACTCACAACCATTCTGTGACTTTGTATTTTAACCATGGGAAAAAATCTAAGACTGTGTAAATACCGCAATGTAGGCTTAACTGAATTGAGACGTTAATCTAGAACTGACACTATATAACCATGATGACAGAGTCTGTATTTTATTAAACAGTACATCACCTTTGACACCAAACTAATACAAGTTTCTTCCTGTTACTGTCAAAGATTAGGCAAAATAATTTGTATTAGTTGGCTTGTTAACACTGCAGTTTTACAAGGACATGAGGAAAATGTGTTGCAGTGAACATTCAATTCTGTTTAATTGAATGTTCACTAAAAAATGCACGAGGTCAAGAGTCATTCTATTCACGGTTGCTATAATTCATCATAACCACATCTCAACTTGAAACTTGAAAATCACAAATTCATATCCGTTATGAGTAAGTGAAATAACTGTGCTCACACATTTGCTATCAACTCTAAATAATCAGTGATAGGCTATAAGACTCATGCTATTTGAATGGAGGATTAAAATCATGGCTAGCCAAGAGCTACAGATATCCTACGGCTATAAATTCAGACTCCGTAAATAATGGCTTCATCAAAAGGCTTCTAATATAAATGAGATTTATTCCTTATGAAGCATGTCTTTTGTCCTTCAACTTGGGCTTGCTCAGAGGTCAGAATGACTTACTGAAGGCAGTATTACAAAAGTCTTAGAATTCATCACTGATAGCTCTGATACTATCTACATTGCCATTTCCATGCTGAGAGTGTTGGAACAACAGAATCTACTGTATGCTAAGTGATTTCTTGTGTCTCTGACCGCCCTGTACAGAGGTCAACATATCCTTGGGGATCAAACTGTTGAGAGCTTGCTATTAGAGGATATCCCTATAGTACAGTAGAGGCTGTGCCCAAATGCATTTTACAAATTTAGTAACATACAAAAGCATGTAGAACTACACATTAAAAAGAACATTGTAACATGGAGATTCAAATATATTTTGGTAACATATTTAAAAACAACGGGTATAATGCGTAATCTCTTGTCATATACTGTATGAGCTCTTAAAAGTGTTATATGGCTTATAGCATATATTGTAAATTTCTAATCTACAATTTTTCAACAGATTGAAAATAGCTCTTACTTAGACAGGATCATAATGAGAAGATTAGGGGGAAAAACTGTTTTAAGTGAGAAGTAGGCATTGATCTGAAATTCACATGAGCACCACAATGCCTACTCCACCGATGCTCAACCAAGGTTTTCCAGTACACGTTCTCTGGAGTGATGAATCACGCTTCACCATCTGGCCGTCCGACGGATGAATCTGGGCTACCTGCCGCAATTCATAGTACCAACTGTAGAGTTTGGTGGAGGAGGAATAATGGTCTGGGGCTGTTTTTCATGGTTCGGGCGAGGCCCCTTATTTCCAGTGAAGGGAAATCTTAACACTACAGCACACAATGACATTCTAGACAATTCTGTGCTTCCAACTTTGTGGCAACAGTTTGGGATAGGCCCTTTCCTATTTCAGCATGACAATGCCACCGTGCACAAACCGAGGTCCATACAGAAATGGTTTGTCAAGATCGATGTGGAAGAACTTGACTGGCTTGCACAGAGCCCTGACCTCAACCCCATCTAACACCTTTGGGATGAATTGGATGCCGACTGTAAGCCAGGTCTAATCGCCCAACATCAGCTCTTGAACTCACTAATGCTCTTGTGGCTGAATGGAAGCAAGTCCCCGCAGCAATGTTCCAACATCGATTGGAAAGGCTTCCCAGAAGAGTGGAGGCTATTATAGCAGCAAACTCCATATTAATGCAGATTAATTTGGAATTAGATGTTTGATGAGCAGGTGTCCACATACTTTGGTCATTTAGTGTGTATTTTTATTTATTTTTGCAATAAAGATGGTGATGCTGCAACAATACACATTGATAATAGGCCTATATCAATGACAAAATGTCTGAAATAAGTAAAGGGTGTTCTCCTGCTTCTACACAAAGCAGTGAAAACTCCTTTGACTCTATCGCCGACCATAAGGCCATTAAATGCAGTTTATTCATCCCAGTTAAGGACTTTTCTTAAAACTTCACCTGTGTCAAACGCCACAAACTAAATGCTGCCAAGAAAAGGATCATTACTTTACTTGAGGAAATTAAACATCTGGATTAGCGTCTAATTTTGAATAAGGAAGCCTCACGTTTAACTACATTTGCTGATGCCTCTTTTCAAAGAGACGACTGTAATGGAACTTGGATTGGATCCAGGAGGAGGATATCAGAGTCGTGATATTAAACTCTCAAATCGTTTTGAGCCACTGTCCCCGCTGCCTTCCTCAGGGCGTACGGACACCGGGTACGCAGATACTGTAGCCTCTACACTGACGATCACCTCCACTACGAGCTACACTATGGGCTCTCGTGTCCAGGGTGCCGGCCGGTTGGCGACTCCCCCCGGCTGTCGGGATCTACGCGGCCTTCTCCCTAGCCAATTTCGGCGGCTTTTGTCGTTGTTCGGAGATACGGTAGAAGGGGGGATCCGACCGGCGCTCATCATTGGAAGCTCAATGGTAAGGAACATCTCCTTGCCAGGGATTAGAACTAGAGGTCGACTGATTAATCGGCATGGTCGATTAACTAGGGCCGATTTCAAGTTTTCATAACAATCGGTAATCAGCATTTTTGGATGCCGATTATGGCCGATTACATTGCAATCCACGAGGAGACTGCCTGGCAGGCTGACCACCTGTTACAAGAGTGCAACAAGGAGCCAAGGTAAGTTGCTAGCTAGCATTAAACTTATCTTATCTTAAACAATCAATCTTAACATAATCACTAGTTAACTACACATGGTTGATGATATTACTAGTTTAACTAGCTTGTCCAACGTTGCATTTAATCAATGCGGTGCCTGTCAATTCATCATCGAGTCACAACCTACTTCGCCAAATGGGTGATGATTTAACAAAAGCGCAATCCCGAAAAAAGCACCATCGTTGCACCATAAACATCAATGCCTTTCTTAAAATCAATACACAAGTATATATTTTTAAACCTGCATATGTAGTTTAAAACAATTCATGTTAGCAGGCAATATTAACTAGGGAAATTGTGTAATTTTTTTGCATTATGGGAGAGCAGAGTCAGGGTATATGCAGCAGTTTGGGCCACCTAGCTCGTTACGAACTGAGTGTAGACCATTTCTTCCTAACAAAGACGGTAATTAATTTGCCAGAATTTTACATAATTATGACATAACATTGAAGGTTGTGCAATGTAAGAGCAATTTTTACATTTAGGGTTGCCACCCGTTTGATATAATCTGTCTTTGCCTTCCGTCCTGCTAGCTAACGTTCAATAGCTGGAAAATAAATGGGACAAACTGAAAGCACGTATATACGACCAACGGGACATTAAAAACTGTAATATCTTATGTTTCACTGAGTCGTGGCTGAACGACAACATTATGAACATACAGCTGGCTGGTTACAGACTATCGGTAGGATAGAACAGCAGCCTCTGGTAAGACATGGGGCGGGGGATACATATGCATACATGTAAACAACAGCTGGTGCACGAAATCAAAGGAAATCTCAAGGTTTTGCTTGCCTGAGGTAGAGTATCTCATGATAAGGTGTAGACCACACTGTCTACCTAAAGAGAGTTTATCTGTATTTTTTGTAGCTGTTCTACATACAACCACAGACTGATGCTGGCACTAAAACCGCACTCATTGAGATGTATACCGCCATATGCGTACAAAGCTCTCCCTCCATTTGGCAAATCTGACCATAATTCTATCCTCCCGATTCCTGCTTACAAGCAAAAATTTAAGTAGGAAGCACCAGTGACTCAGTCTATAAAAAAAGTGGTCAGAAGAGGCAGATGCTAAACTACTGGGCTGTTTTGCTAGCACAAACTGGAATATGTTCTGGGATTCTTCCAATGGCATTGAGGAGTACACCACATCAGTCACTTGCTTTATCAATTTTTTTTCTCCCTTTATTTAACTATGCAAGTCAGTTAAGAACAAATTCTTGTTTTCAATGACGGCCTAGGAACAGTGGGTTAACTGCCTTGTTCAGGAGCAGAATGACAGATTTGTACCTTGTCAGCTCGGGGTTCAATCTTGCAAACTTTCGGTTGCAAGACCAATGCTCTAACCACTAGGCTACCCTGCCGCCCCAATAAGTGCATCGGGGACGTCGTCCCCACAGTGACTGTATGTACATACCCATGGTTTACAGGCAACGTATGCACTGAGCTAAAGGGTAGAGCTGCCGCTTTCAAGGAGCAGTACTCAAACCCGGAAGCTTGAAAGAAATCCCGCTATGCCCTCCGACGAGCCATCAAACAGGCAAAGTGTCAATACAGGACTAAGATCGAATAGTACTACACCGGCTCAGACACTCGGATGTGGCAGGGCTTGCAAACTATTACAGACTACAAAGGGAAGCACATCCGAGAGCTGCCTAGTGATACGAGCCTACCAGACGGGCTAAATAACTACTGAAACATGAATGAGAGCATCAGCTGTTTCGGACGACTGTGTGATCACGCTCTCCGCAGCCGATGTGAGCAAGACCTTTAAACAGGTAAACATTCACAAGGCCTCAGGGCTAGACAGATTACCAGGACGTGTACTCCGAGCATGCGCTGACCAATTAGCAAGTGTCTTCACTGACATTTTCAACCTCTCCCTGTAATACAACATGTTTCAAGCAGACCACCATAGTCCCTGTGCCCAAGAACACTCAAGTAACCTGCCTAAATGCCTACCGACCCGTAGCACTCACATCTGTAGCCATGAAATGCTTTGAAAGGCTGGTCATCAACACCATTATCCCAGAAACCCTAGACCCACTCTAATTTGCATACCGCACCAACAGATCCACAGATGATGCAATCTCTATTGCACTCCACACTGCCTTTTCACACCTGGACAAAAGGAACACCTATGTGAGAATGCTATTCATTGACTACAGCTCAACGTTCAACACCAAAGCTCATCACTAAGCTAAGGACCTTGGACTAAACACCACCCTCTGCAACTGGATCCTGGACTTCATGACGGGCCGCCCCCAGGTGTTAAGGGTAGGTAACAACACATCCGCCACGCTGATCCTCAACACGGGGGCCCCTCAAGGATGCATGCTCAGTACCCTCCTGTACTCCCTGTTCACTCATGACTGCACGGCCAGGCACGACTGCAACACCATGATTAAGTTTGCTGATGACACAACAGTGGTAGGCCTGATAACTGACAACAATGAGACAGCCTATAGGGAGGAGGTCAGAGACCTGACCGTGTGGTGCAAGGTAAACAAACTCTCCCTCAATGTGATCAAGACAAAGGAGATGATCGTGGACTACAGGAAAAGTAGGACCGAGCATGCCCCCATTCTCATCGACGGGGCTGTAGTGGAGCAGGTTGAGAGCTTCAAGTTCCTATTCCCCCTCAGGAGACTGAAAAGATATTTGGCATGGGTCCTCAGATCCTCAAAAGATTTTACAGCTGCACCATCGAGAGCATCCTGACAGGTTGCATCACTGCCTGGTATGGCAACTGTTCAGCCTCCGGCCGCAAGGCACTACAGAGGATAGTGTGTATGGCCCAGTACATTAATAGAGGACCAGGCAACTCCCAGTGAATAGTCTCTGGAGCAACTGTACTTCTGATGTACTGGAACAACTACTTATGATTGATGCCAAAAAATCTACTGGGGCTGATATGCTTGATCCCTTCTTATTACAGCTTTCTGATTGTGGAAGTGTGAACACATTTTTAACTTGACAATTATATTGAGTACTATCCCTAGAGATTGGAAAACTCGTTTTCTTGAAAGAGACAACCAATGTTCTTTATCCCCTTTCTAAACCAATCTTTCCAGAAAACCATGTGTCCCCCTATTTTCAATTTAAGGTTGTTCCATAACGAAGCAGAGCTTGTCAGGAAAGGTGAAGATTTATCTCTCTTATGAATCTGACTCCGTATATTTTTTTAATGGGACATTATTGGATTCTGAAGTCTTAAATAATCTGATGTTCCGAATGGGGCATTCATTTCTTCCTCCATGTCCACCCAAATTGGCCTATTAGAGTTCTCAGTAAAGAGAGAGTCTATTTGGGCAGCAAAAAAAGGCTTCTTGATATAATTGCATGTTAGGGAGCTTTAATCCTCCCTTCTCAGTCGTTTCCTGTAATCTCGCTAGTTTCATCCTGGCCCAAACGAACTCAGTAATACTTTTGTCTATGGATTTAAAGGTATAGACAGGTATGGACAGTGGTAACATGCTAATGACAAAATTCAGTTTAGGAGCTATGACCATCTTTATAACCTGTATCCTACCCCATAATGAGATGTGTATCTTATCCCAGCTCTTAAACTGGAGTTGAATTTTGTTCATTAGTGGGTCATGGTTTTCAGAAATCATGTTCTCTAAACCAGGATTTAAAGCGATCCCCAGGTACCTCAAGTTTTTAGGGACCCATTGAAACCTCCAGCTAAGTAAGTAGTTTCTCAGACAATGTTTTGATCGTGGCATTACTTCAGATTTGTTCCGGTTTACTTTATAGCCCGGTATCTCTTTAAAGCATGTACTAAGTCCAGAAAAGGCGATATAGAGAGTTGGGGGTCTGACATTATTAGGAATATGTCATCTGCATAAAGCAGTAGTTTATTCTCCCTACCTCTCTGTCACATAGAGTAGGCCAGAATTCTAAACTGAAAAACATCTAGCAAATAAAACGATGGCAGAGGCACAAAAGTACTTCTGTGCAAGGATGTTTATTTACATAGTGATTCCGGAAGAAAAACAGTACTGTCACCAAAAGTATACATTATAGGACAGCTTTAACTTCTATGGGCTAGGTAAGACGCTAGCATCCCACCTGCGGGACACAGCCAGTGAAATATCAGGGCGGAAAATTCAAAAACAACAAAATGTCATAATTCAACTTTCTCAAACATACAACTATTTTACACCATTTTAAAGATAAACTTCTCTTTAATCTAACCACATTGTCCGATTTCAAAAAGGCTTTACAGCGAAAGCAAAACATTAGATTATGTTAGGAGAGTACATAGACAAAAATAATCACACAGCCATTTTCCAAGCAAGGACGTGTCAATAAAACCCAAAACACAGCTAAATGAAGCACTAACCTTTGACGATCTTCATCAGATGACACTCCTAGGACATTATGTAACATAATACATGTATGTTTTGTTCGATAAAGTTCATATTTATATCCAAAAACAACATTTTACATTGGTGCGTGATGTTCAGAAAATGTATTCCCACCAAAACAACCGGTGAATGTGCACATCAATTTACAAAAATACTAATCATAAACGTTGACAAAATATATAACAATATTTTAAGAATTATAGATAGACTACCCCTGGATGCAACCACTGTGTCAGATTTTAAAATAGCTTTACGGAGAAAGCACATTTTTCAATATTCTGAGTACATAGCTCAGCCATCACGGCGAGCTATTCAGACACCCGCCAAGTTCGAGGCAACCTAAACTCAGAATTAGTATTAGCAATATTCTCTTACCTTTGCTGATCTTCGTCAGAATGCACTCCCAGGACTGCTACTTCCACAAGAAATGTTGTTTTTGTTCGAAATAATCCACATTTATGTACAAATACCTCCATTTTGTCCGTGCGTACAGATCACTTATCCAAAGGCATAACGCGCGAGCGCGGAACGGGAGACGAAAAGTCAAAATGGTCCATTACTGTACTTAGAAGCATGTCAAACGCTGTTTAAAATCAATCTTTATGGTATTTTTAACGTAACATTGCGATAATATTCCAACCGGACAATAGCATATTCATTCAAGAAGAGAAAGAAGGAACGGCGTGCTCGCGTGACCGCGCATATCCAATCCCTTTGTTGCCAGGCAGACCACTCAGTGAATGAGCTCCTATAATCTGCCCAGTGACAGGAAAAGGCTCAAACCACTTTCCGAAGGCTTTAGACAGCCAATGGAAGCCTTAGGAAGTGCAACGTCCCCCACAGACACTGTAGTTTTGATAGAGAATCAAAAGAAGAACTACAATTCTCAGACTTTCCACTTCCTGCTTGAATTTGTCTCAGGTTTTTGCCTGCCATATGAGTTCTGTTATACTCACAGACACCATTCAAACAGTTTTATAAACTTCAGTGTGTTTTCTATCCAAATCTACTAATATAATAATAATAATATAATAATAATATGCATATTCTAGTTTCTGGGCCAGAGTAGTAACCTGTTTAAATTCGGTACATTTTTCATCCGGCTGTGAAAATACTGCCCCCTAGCCCAGACAGGTTAACAGTGCTGCCCCCATCAACAGCTCAATCAAAACAGTCCCTAAACCCCCGAAATGAAAGAGAGGCTCCTTTTGTAGTGGAAGCCCCTCCCATCAGAACATGCCAAACTCTTTAATAAATTAAGCAATTACCAACATCAAAGCTTACTTTTTCCACTCAGCTAAACATCTTATGAATTATCTTCATTGTACCTTTTCAATCGGTTTATCATAATATAATATAACGCAATATAACACATAGACAGAAAGTCATCACTACTGACATGCTGTCTTCCAACACGCCCATTCCCATAAACGCGCCATTCGGGACAGGCACTACAAAGCCAGCCCGATTGCGCAGCTCGGGTCCTTATTCCAGCATACCTGGAAATTACAGAGATGGAGAGAGGACCAGAAACAAACAAACAGCGCGCTCATCCATAACATTGATAAGTACAATAAACGTCACTTAAATTAAAAATGAAAGCTTGTCTGTGTATTCTTTATACCATACCAAACTGTTACTGACGGGAGGTAAGAATAATGTGCGTAATGTATGAATTGAGATTACTAAATTAACTTGTGTGTTGACCCACATTGCTAACGTAGCTGAAAACAGAGCAGGGAGGGGGAGATGAGTATAATGCAGGTAGTCCCAGACGACCCTATCAAAGGCTTTCTCTGCATCTAGGGATAAGCTGCCACTGAAGTTTTCAAATCTTTTGGCTTCCAGATGACATACAGTAGCTGTCTAAAATCATCAGATGAAGTTCCCAAATCCCACCTGGTCTGGATTTAGGATTATTTTAATGATATGATTCACCGTCATAGCCAGAAGTTTTGTAAACAATTTTAATCTCCTCTGCATACATTTGATAGAAATCACTGGGTATCCCATCTAACCCTGGAGTTTTACCACTGGTTGCTTGTCTTATAGTTTCGGTCAATTCCTCCAAAGTAATGGGGCGGTCAAGCCAGTTCTTGTCTTCCTCCTTTTAGGAAAGTTCAAATTCTGAAAGCATGCCTATGCTTTCTGCATATCTAAAGGACTGTCTGAAGTATAAAGTTCCTGATAGAAGTCTATAAATATATTGTTTATTTCTTTGATTGGTTATCAGCTTGCCTGTCTTATTTCAAATTCCACCTATTTGCCGATCTGTTTCTCTAGATTTCAATTGACTGGCCAACAGTTTCTGCCTTTTCAATGATTCGTACCATCTCTGCTTCAGCCTGAACAGGGAATAGTGAGCTTTTTAACTGAATAAAGTGTTCAGCTCGTATTTGTTTTTTGTCAGGTACCAGAGAAATGTTGTTAGGATTGGACCAATATTCCCTCCAGAGTTTTGAGCTGTTTCAAGTTTATACATTTTCTGTTTATCTAATTTGTTAATAGTAGCTGATTGTTGTATAATTACTCCACGTATGTATGCTTTAAAAGCATCCCAGACATGTACCTGTTTCGTTGTTGTTTGTTTCAAAGAATATGGTAATGTATTTTAAGGAATTCTCAAAACACCTTGTCCTGAGGCCCCCACATAGTTGTTCTATGGAAAGTTTAGTGTTCTATGTCATAAACATATCCCAAACCCACAAAAAAAATGAAAATACAAAATAAAAATCGACCTCCCCCTATACCAGGCCTTCATCCGTGTGCAGTGTCTTTAGGTTTTCCGAGCACTGACGCTCCAACCAGAATAAGAACGTTTTACCAACGCCAAATATAGGCATGGCCATATACATTTTGATATGACAGCGATGACATGTCATAGAAATGACAGATCAACCAAAAACATAAAGACAGGCTGATCATTATACATGCAAAGAGAAGAGATTACCTTTCTCATGAACTGTCTAATTCCACAAGGCAGGAATGTAAGCAGAGAATAAACACCAAAGGGTGACTGGTATAGGTCATAATAATTATAAAATAAGCTAACACTTTGGTCTGGGCCCATCACGCATGGCACAAACACGCGTTTTGGCCTATAGTGACCAACTATTGCTGTTATAAGAGTGAAAACTTAAAAGAATAGATATGTTTATTCCTACTATGACCATGAAACAGAATGATATGCTTGGACTATAATTCTGCTCAATTTAGTACTATAATTATACCAACTGTAAGCCAGAAAGATAAATTGTTGGCAGCATTTGCAGCATAAACACTCAGTGAGACTGTTACTCGCAACATAGAAAGTTCTATCGGCTTAGAGAAAAATGGTAGTCCATCCATAATGAACCACCACCATCATGTGGATCTTCCATAGCCTACCACTTGGGCTCATTGATGTTTGCGACACGCTTCTTTGGGTCTGTGGAGGCACCGAAGTGTGTTTCTCTCGACTGTAATTTTCCTGGTTTTGAAGTCGTTCTTCCAGTTTTTTTTATCAGTCTTCATTTTTTCAACAGTGTCATTTAGGTGGGTGTTCTTGTCCTCCATTGTTGATATCCTCTCTTTGGAGTTTGTAACTTGGTTGTCGATAGTGTCGACTTTTGTTTTCAGTGCGCCCAGTGTATGTTTTATTTCAGCCACATCTTCGCACACTTTCGCAATTTTCTCTTCGAGATTTTTCTTAATTTTCCTTGCTAGCAGCAGCTGCAGGTAGAGATGTATTTTCCGTAAAACGTGTCTGCTTTTGTACGTTTCTAAGTTGTTTTTCCATGTAACTGACATCTTGGACAATAAGTTTACAAAATGTGTAACTAGGCGTTGAATAATTTGTTAAAATCGGGTTGGTGCAACACAGCCTCCTTAGTTAGCTGCTGCTCCTCGCCACATCGTCACCGGAAGTCAGGGTTCGATTCTGGTCCAGTTCTTTTCACTATTTTCTATTAACAGCAATGGTATATCTGTACAAAACTGTAACTTTCATCTGTACGCAGATGACACTGATGTATACACTAATGCCCCTACGGCAGCTCAGGCTCTGTTGATTCTTCAATCTGCTTTTACTACCTTGCAGAAAGCCTTGGTTGACCTGAAGTTGGTACTAAATGCTGGTAAAACCAAGTACAAGTTATTTTCCAAATCATGTAATAATGTAACTGGTGATTTGTGAGTAAGTATGTTAGATGGTGCCCCCATTGCTCATGTCCCCGCATATAAATATCTGGGCATCTGGATTGACGAAAAGCTATCTTTTAAAAAGCATGTTGACGAGTTAGTCAAGAAATTAAGAATTAAGTTGGGTTCTTCTATAGGAATAGGGATTGTCTTTCATTAAATAGTAGAAATCAGATAATTCAGTCTACATTTATTCCTGTTATAGATTATGGAGATACAGTATTATATACATGAATGCAGCTACCAGTGTTTTGAAGCCCTTGGACACAATTTATCATAGCGCACTTCGTTTTATAACATCTGACCGTTTGGACACTCACCACTGCATCCTTCAACATAAAGTTGGTCGGACCTCACTAAAAACACGTAGGTCACTTCATTATTCTGTTTTTGTTTATAAAGCCTTACTCAGTAAACTACCAATTTACTTACCATTGAAGACTAAGCTGAGGTGAGGTCAGTACAAATCTAGCTGATTATGAGTTTACATGTAATATTTTAGGCTACACTGACTGAACAGGTTGTGGGCTTATGATGAACTCGGGAGGGTCAACAGTGCACATGTATAGGCATGCCATGGCATTGTGTCCTACTTGGCCCACTTTTACCAAAACAATAACATTGAGATTAATAATACGGCAATATTCGGCTTAGGTCCACTGAAATGGACACGTTATTAGTTTGCATGTATCCTATGACAGAGAGAGAGACCGCTGCATGTGAGCGCTCATATTTTTCAACATGTTTTTTATAAAAAGATAGATTTGGAGTTAGATAAACTTGGATTTTTCGACAGGGACATATGCAGGATGCTACCCTCCATAGCATGGCCTTCACTCCAGATCAAAACTCCAAACCTACAACCTAATTTTGGCCAAAATTACCTGGAGGGATTACTGCTACCAAAGATTCCTTTTTCCAAGCTATACGGAGGGTGCTCTAGCAAACCAACAGCAGAGACTTGAGGACACCATCCAACCTGGAACTGAGCTGCCAGGCTTGCTGACATACCAGATACAAGTTCAATTAGCACTGAGGTGTGAAGTGAGAGGTTGAGTCTTTGAAGCCCCCTCCCGCTGTTCAAAGACCATCCACTGGTATTTTCTACAAGAAATCTACCTCCAGAAATAATAGCTTCTCCCAAGTGGGTGTAACACCTACTCCCGTTGCCTGCTGCTTGGATTCCACCTGGTGATCTGTTCACCATCTGCCCTGGCCTGTCTACCCCTGTCTGGTACAGGTACCTCCACCACAATCCCTTCTCTGTCCCAAGCTTTTGCTCGCCTCCAGCACACACGCACTGTTGGGGCAAGTGACTGTACTTGCATTGGCTAAGCTAAAGGTTTTATATATTAAAAATAATTATTGTGCATTTTGCTATTTTTGCCTCATGACTCCTGCATGCTTTGTTGACTATGAACTTTCTTGTTTACCTAACCATGGGACAGACTATGTTTGTTCACACACTCGCGACTCTGACTCTCTATTGGTTACACAAACTTTTCACCTCCCATCCCATTCTAACCACTTCTCGCCGGCTTTGTATTCATGTTACCTGTTGAAATAGCTGTACAATATGATCTTGTTGCACATCTAATGCACATTCAAATGTCATAAATCAGCACTGCAGAGCTCTCCCTGTCTTCTGCCGTGCCTTGATTGTATTACTGCTGATGATATCTGGAAACGTGCACCCTGGCCCATCTACTGTTGCTAGCACCAATTCTGAAATCTGCTTCACTGATTTCTGCTCCCGTAAAAGCCTGGGTTTTCTGCACGTTAACACTAGAAGCTTATTATCTAAAATGGATCAATTGAAAGTGTGGGTTCAGAGCTCCAATCCAGATGTGTTGGTCATTACTGAGACGTGGTTAAGGAAGAGTGTTTTGAATAATGATGTTAACCTTTCTGGTTATAACCTTTTCCGGCAAGACAGATCTCCCAAAGGTGGGGGGAGTGGCAATCTTTACCAAGGAACAGCTTCAGTGCTCGGTTGTCTGCACCAAGTCTGTCCCCAAACAATTTTATTTGCTGGTTTTAAGCATTAAACTTTCAAATAGCTCTTTATTGACTGTTGCTGGGTGCTATCGTACTCTATCAGCACTGGCCTGTACCCTACCTGCCCTAAGCTCTCTCCTGGCCCTTTACACTAAATCTGAATTTGTCCTGCTAGGTGACCTAAACTGGGACATGCTTAAACAACCTGACCAAGTCCTAAAGCAATGGGACTCCCTACATCTTTCTCAGATTATTACCAATCCCACAAGGTATGACTCCAAACACCCAGAAAAGGCTACTCTCCTTTATGTTACAAATAATCCTGATAGGTATCAGTCTGGTGTTTTCTGTAATGACCTTAGTGGTCATTGTTTTACAGCCTGTGTTCGTAATGGCTGCTCAGTGAAACGACCTGTCCTGATTTGTCATAGACACTTGCTAAAAAACTTTAATGAACAAGCCTTCCTTCATGAACTGGCCTCTGTAAAATGGTATAGAATCAGCTTCATGCCTTCTGTCGAAGACGCTTGGACCTTCTTTTTTTATATTTTCAGTGGTATTGTTAACAAACACGCCCCCATAAAGAAAATAAGAATAAAAAACAGGTTCAGCCTGTTTCGACCGTGAGAATTACATATTTACTCCAGCTCAAGAATTGCATTTGGCAATACTCAGGCTGATTGGCTCTCAATCAGGCAAATGAGAAATAAGTACACTCAGGCTATACGGAAGGCCAAACCTGGAGAATAAACCCTCCTCCTCACAGCTGCCCATGTCCCTTAATGTTGATGATGTGGTTGTTACTGACAAGAAGCACAAGGCTGAGCTCTTTTATCACCACTTCAGAAGTCAGACTTCCTATTTGACTCAACCATGCCTTCTTGCACATCCAACATTTCCTCATCTCCCACCCCTTCTAATGCGAATAGCCCCGATACTTCTCCCTCTTCTCCTGAGTCCAAGGTGCTAAAGGAGCTCCTGAAACTTGACCCCCAAAAAAACATCTGGGTCAGATGGTTTAGACCCTTTCATCTTTAAGGTTACTGCCCCTATCATCACCAAGCCTATCTCAGACCTTTTTAACCTGTCTCTCCTTTCTGGGAAGGTTCCCATTGCTTAGAAGGCTGCCACAGTTCGTCCTTTATTTAAAGTGAGAGATCAAGCTGATCCTAACTGTTACAGGCCTATTTCTATTTTGCCCTGTTTATCAAAAGTGTTGGAAAAACTTGTCAATAATCAACTGACTGGCTTTCTTGACATCTATAGTATTCTCTCTGTTGTGTGTGTTGGGTTTTATTTCACTTATTAGATGTGATGCATTACCATTTACAGTAGATGTAGGCCTAAGTATGAACGGACTGTAATGCACTAAGAGGTTTATATTGTATTAACATAGATTGAGCAACATATAATAGACATGACTAATGGGAGGGGCTGGTAGAATGGAAGATAGCTGTAGCACAAAAGCAGAAACTGTCCTAACTGTAGCATAAAAACAGGCACTGTCCTTGAGTGTCTGACTCTCGGTTACACACACGAAGATAAGCTAGAAGACAACTATGCCTGGCAACAAAGATGTGTCTAGAGGTTGGGACCAGCCTGCACGCCAACGATAGGCTGGAGTAAGTCTAAACCACACCCAAGCCTCTACTATGACAGGCCCTCAGGGAGAGGGAACTACGTCTGTCAAGAAGTATTTAAGGAAGAACTTATGTCATTTCAGTTCTCTGTCTGCCCTGCGTGGTGTTACAGGGAGCCCGTATATACGAACTTCATATTTATCATTTAAATGTTTGCTTCATTAAACACATAACTAAAGGAATTCTATTGAGTTAACTGTTTTATTCCAATACCAGATTGAATTGACGCAACTCGACATGTGCTTTGGAGACCTTTAACAGAATGTGACTGGCAGAACGGGTGTTGTGTGTGGAGGATGAGGGTTGCAATAGATATCTCAGTTAGGGGGGAGTGAGGCCTAAGAGGGTTTATAAATAAGCATCAACCTGTGGTCTTGCGACGGGTATACAGAGATAACCAGTTTACATAGGAGTATAGAGTGCAGTGATGTGTCCTATAAGGAGAATTGGTGGCAAATCTGATGGCCGAATGTTAAAGAACATCTAGCCGCTCGAGAGCACCCTTATCTGCTGATCTATAAATTATGTCTCCGTGATATAGCACGGGTAGGATGGTCATCTGAATCAGGGTTAGTTTGGCAGCTGTGGTGAAAAAGGAGCGATTACGATAGAGGAAACAAAGTCTAGATTTAACTTTAGCCTGCAGCTTTGATATGTGCTGAGGAAGGACAGTGAACCGTCTAGCCATACTCCCAAGTATTTGTATGAGGTGACTACCTCAAGCTCTAAACCCTCAGAGGTAGTAATCATACCTGTGGGGTGAGGGGCATTCTTCTTACCAAATCACATGACCTTTGTTTTGGAGGTGTTCATGTTTTGGAGGTGTTCAGAACAAGGTTAAGGGTAGAGAAAGCTTGTTGGACATTAAGAAAGCTTTGTTGTAGAGCGTTTAACACAACATCTGGGGAAAGACCAGTTGAGTAAAAGACTATCATCTGCATATAAATAGATGCGAGATTCCTACTGCCTGAGCTATGTTGTTGATGTAAATTGAGAAGAGCGTGGGGCCTAGGATCGAGCCTTGGGGTACTCCCTTGGTGACAGGCAGTGGCTGAGTCATCTGATGTTTGACTTTATACACTGCACTCATTGAGCTAGTTACCAAACCAGGCCAAAGACCCCTCAGAGACACCAATACGCATTAGCCGGTCCACAAAAATGGAATGGTCTACCATATCAAAAGCTTTGGCCAAGTCAATAAAAATAGCAGCACAACATTGCTTAGAATCAAGGGCAATGGTGACATCATTGAAGACCTTTAAGGTTGCAGTGACACATCCATAACCTGAGCAGAAACCAGATTGCATACACATCCCTGGGTCGCTCGTCTTTTCAGTTTGCTGCAGCTACCAACTGGAACGAGCTTACAGTTGTGGCTGCTTTGCGTGATGTATTGTTGTCTCTACCTTCTTGCCCTTTGTGCTGTTGTCTGTGCCCATTAATATTTATACCATGTTCTGTTGCGTTGCTACCATGTAGTTGTCATGTTGTGTTGCTACCATGCTGTGTTGTTGTGTGTTGCTGCCCTGCTATGTTGTTGTCTTAGGTCTCTGTTTATGTAGTGTTGTGTTGTCTCTCTTGTCGTGAATTGTGTTTTGTCCTATATTTCTATATATATTATTTTTTTATCCCAGCCCCCGTCCCCGCAGGAGGCCTTTTGGTAGGCCGTCATTGTAAATAAGAATTTGTTCTTAACTGACTTGCCGAGTAAAAAAAAAGGTTAAATAAAAAATAAACGTAACATAATTGTTGAAATAAGAAACTTGGATTACAACACTAGATCACAGGGTTGGTTCATGCTGGAGACCATACAATTATGCCTTTTCCTACCAGGCCCATATCATGTGGAATAATCCAAATGAAAAGTAACTTTTCATTTGGATGTACTGTTGTCTCTGGGTCAGTTTATGAGAAAGGCTAGGGATGTTTATATTGATAAAGGTTTGTTTTGTTTGATTGTTTATTGTGTATATTTTTGCTATTTTGTGTTTTAAATTGTGTGTAATTTTATTTGATGTATTGTTCCCAGGGCACATTTGCAAATGAGACCTAGGTCTCAATGTGTTTTCCCTGGTTAAATAGAAGTTGATAAAAAAAATTACAAATAACAAAACTTACATACAGGCTAATGAGATTGGATATATATATATATATATATATATATATATATATATATATATATTAATAGCAGTACACTGTAAAGTCCATTATTCCACTGAAGCGTGTGAATTAGGCTGTTTGAGAAGGTTTGAATCCTAAGCAACCTGCATGCACATCATTTGAAGTACAATGGACCAACATAGCTACTGTAGTAGGTCAAAGTTGTGTGCTGGAAAACCTTGGTAGAGCATGGGTGGAGTAGGCATTATGCTGGTCATGTGAATTTCCTTTCTTTTTTTGGCTTCAGACCAATGTCTATTTCTCACTTAAAATGTAGTATTTTTTGTTTTTAACTTCCACGTTTTTTTACACCGGAAGGTGATTTTCTGTTAAAAGGGGAACTGCACTAGGCTTGGGTGATATCCAGATTGTCATACCGACATTGTGCTATACCGGGACATTCGGTGATGCCGGTACTGAACACAAGGGGCACTATTTTCAAATCCCACTGGGCCTTTGTAATCTGAAGGTTAGCTATGCTAACAAGTATATGTAAATCCCATAGTGAATGCTAACCAAATGCTAATGAACGAATTGCAAACACTTTATGCAATCTCTGACCTAAACTATTTTCAGGACAGACATCCCAGCTCATACATTTAAACAGTTTGCTGCAAGCACAAAACAAATTTTAGACAGCGAGACTCTTGATCCAGGAAGGGATTCTCTGCTGTTACCAGCAAGAGAAGCTTGATTTTTGAAGAAGCAAACTAGCTACAAAATTAGCAAATCAAATGCACAACTGCAGAGTATTTAGCACATTTTAGACAGTTAATTTAATAGTTTCATCAGACCAGAGGACATTTCTCCAAAAAGTACGACCTTTGTCCCCATATGCAGTTTCAAACCGTAGTATGGCTTTTTTTATGCCGGTTTTGGAGCAGTGGCTTCTTCCTTGCTCAGCGGCCTTTCAGGTTATGTCGATATAGGACTTGTTTTACTGTGGATATAGATACTTTTGTACCTGTTTCCTCCAGCATCTTCACAAGGTCCTTTGCTGTTGTTCTGGGATTGATTTGCACTTTTCGCACCAAAGTACGTTCATCTCTAGGAGACAGAAGGTGTCTCCTTCCTGAGCGGTATGATAGCTGCGTGGTCCCATGGTGTTTATACTTGTGTACTATTGTTTGTACAGATGAACGCGGTACCTTCAGGCGTTTGGAAATTGCTCCCAAGGATGAACCAGACTTGTGGAGGTCTACAATTTTTTTTCTGAGGTCTTGGCTGATTTCTTTTGATTTACCATGATGTCAAGCAAAGAGGCACTGAGGCACTTGAAATACATCCACAGGTACACCTCCAATTGACTCAAATGATGTCAATTAGCCCATCAGAAGCGTCTAAAGCCATGACATCATTTTCTGGAATTTTCCAAGCTGTTTAGAGGAACAGTCAACTCAGTGTATGTAAACTTCTGACCCACTGGAATTGTGATACAGTGAATTATAAGTGAAATAATCCATCTGTAAACAATTGTTGGAAAAATTACTTGTGTCATGCACAAAGTAGATGTCCTAACCGACTTGCCAAAACTATAGTTTGTTAACAAGAAATTTGTGGTGGTTGAAAAACGAGTTTTAATGACTTCAACTTAAGTGTACGTAAACTTCCGACTTCAACTGTACATGTGCATGTGTAGCATGTGACAACATCAGGATCATATCAAGGATAGCGTCACAATTTAATACATAAATACCACTTGGAAGCTTGATGATGACTTGATCATTTGAATCAGCTGTGTAGTGCTAAGGCAATAACAAAAATGTGCACCCCTTTGAGTCCCCAGGACCAGGACTGAGAAACGCTGCTCTTCATTGGGACATCTTAATCTGAAGACAGGCTTTCACAGCTCTCTGTATCTGAGGACAGAAAACCTCACAAGAAATATACTACACAAAAGTAGCTTCTCTATCCAGAATAGTCTACAATCTCACTTTGACAGCTGGGCCGGCTATCCTTTCATCCTCCTCCAAAAAATACAAATGTTTGCCATTATCAAGAGTGGCACTGGGGCTAAAACAATATCCTACATAGTGTGGGAGGACTGCACCTAAAAAGGCTGGAGACTCATAACTAATCGAAGAGCATGCATGTATATGTCCTGACCAAAAGATGAGGAGTCAGTGGTAGGGTTCACTTGACGTTGCAGCACAGCAAGATTCTCAGTAGACAGGGGGCATGGGATGTCAGGAACAATGACCCCATTGTCAGTGTTTCCAGAGTCCAGATTATCCTCCTGATAAAGTAGGTCCTCCACCTGCTGAATCTGGAATACTCAAAAGAAACAAATCTGTATTAGTGACAATAAATTTGGCAGCAACAGGGGCTTGATAGTCCAGTGAAAATGGCTGAGTGTTAATGTGGTGTAAATCTTAAAATTAGCAGCTGACATCTTAAGGGTTTTTAAATTGATGAATGTGAGACAGGTTCCATGTACAACAAGACAGGCAGAGAGGAAGAGAGAAAAATAACACAGAACAGTTTAATTACCTATGGTTATGGACACTTTTGCCAGCAATAAAGCTTCCAAGGCCTGTTCCTCGGACAGTGAACATACATCTGGCAATATCTACATTTTTGAGGCCTTGACCAGCTCGCACTCTGAAAGTAAAGAAAATAGCTTTTTTTGTAAATATGAAAACAGTAACTGACCGTTCAATCTAAAGCAGCTGACCATTCTAAAGCAGCTGACTGTTCAATCTAAAGCAGCTGATGTCATTTTCAGGATACGTCAATACAGCACAGAAAGCTTAACACATTTTACATTTTGCAGACACTCTTATCCAGAGCAACTTACAGTAGTGAATGCATACATTTCATACATTTTTTCTCCATACTGGTCCCCTGTGGGAATTGAACCCACAACCCTGGCGTTGCAAACCCCATGCTCTACCAACTGAGCCACACAGGACCAGACTGGTATTGTGGTTGTTCATTAGGTGATGGGAAATATGCAATATGCATACGAAATAATATACTTACTTTACTTGAAAATCCATCTACACCGCCAAAAATGACAATGTTGTATCTTGAAAAAAAGCATTGGAATTAAAAGTAAACTGTTTACCTATTAATCTGCTTCGTTATTTATGTATTACCAGTTGATGATGAACAACTCCAATTTCATACATCATTGAAAATGTGTCTACGAATAAGTAAGAATAAAAAAGTTAAAATAACTTCTTAGATTTGATGGAGACATTATACATCTTAGTACCTTATTAATTTATGATTTGTATCAATGTGGACTAGAGACAGGGGAGCAGGAACAGAGTATTTTTGCCGAACAATGCAACGAAGCTGGATCATTCTGGCAATGATACCTGCACCATCTACACGGTGCAAAGACTCCCTAACTCTTCGCCATTGTACCCGATGGCCCACTGCTTGGAGAATTCGTTTGACCATTCTAAAGCCCTCATGGGGCGTCCTTACCTTAATGGCCCTGACTTTCTGTTCTAACTCTTCATCTGACATATCAGAATAGCATTCCCTGACAGGCATATTGTGTTCTTTCATCCCTCTGTAAAACAAAGCTAACCCTTACACTGTCATGAAATATGACTATATATCGACTATGAAACAAATAGGACATGACCTGCTTATGAGTTGCCATGAAAGATAGATGAATTCAACTGAAAATGGCGAGAACAGGCGTTCGTAGCTAAATGCTTTTGCTTAGCTTGAGAATAATAATTGCATGATTTATCATTCTACGGTATGTATGTATGTATGTATGTATGTATGTATGTATGTATGTAATATAGTAGAATGTTATGAACCGACACTGAATCGTAAGAGCTAACTACTAGCTATGTAGAAGTTGGACGGAAGAACGCACAGGGCTGCTTACCTGAGATGCCATCATCACACAGTCCTTCGTAGGGGTCCGCTATGACTTCCTTTGTGTCGGAAAGAAAGGCTGAACAGTATTGGTTGTAGCCAAACAGGCACTCAAAAATTGCCAAAATGGAGGGTGGTTGATAGCGAAATTAGTTTTGTTTTCAAATACATTTTTTGTTCTCTAAATATTTTTTTATTTGCGCTCTACTACAAAATATTTGATTGCAAAAAAAATTTTGGATTTTGAAGACTCGTTTTTGCTTTCAGAAAAATTATTATGATTAATAATTAAAAAAGTTTTGCTCTTGACAAAAAGATATCCATTTGTTGCAAGTTGGGGAGGGGTCTAATAGCTGAACAATAGACTATTCAAACTTTACCAAAGAATTGTCTAATAGCCGAGCTACAGTTGAAGTCGGAAGTTGACATACACTTAGGTTGGAGTCATTAAAACTTGTTTTTCAACCACTCCACAAATTTCTTGTTAACAAACTATAGTTTTAGCAAGTCGGTTTGGATATCTACTTTGTGCATGACACAAATAATTTTTCAATCAATTGTTTACAGATGGATTATTTCACTTATAATTCACTGTATCACAATTCCAGTGGGTCAGAAGTTTGCATACACTAAGTTGACTGTGCCTTTAAACAGCTTGGGAAATTCCAGAAAATGATGTCATTGCTTTAGAAGCTTCTGATGGGCTAATTGACATCATTTGAGTGAATTGGAGGTGTACCTGTGAATGTATTTCAAGGCCTACCTTCACACTCAGTGTCTCTTTGCTTGACATCATGGGAAAATCAAAAGAAATCAGCCAAGACCTCAGAAAAAGAATTGTAGACCTCCACAAGTCTGGTTCATCCTTGGGAGCAATTTCCAAATGCCTGAAGGTACCACGTTCATCTGTACAAACAATAGTACGCAAGTATAAACACCATGGAACCCCGCAGCCGTCATACCGCTCAGGAAGGAGACGCGTTCTGTCTTCTAGAGACGAACGTACTTTGGTACGAAAAGTGCAAATCAATCCCAGAACAACAGCAAAGGACCTTGTGAAGATGTTGGAGGAAACCGGTACAAAAGTATCTATATCCACAGTAAAATGAGACCTATATCGACATAACCTAAAAGGCCGCTCAGCAATGAAGAAGCCACTGCTCCAAAACCGCCATAAAAAAGCCATACTACGGTTTGCAACTGTACATGCGGACAAATATCTTACTTTTTGGAGAAATGTCCTCTGGTCTGATGAAACGAAAATAGAACTGTTTGGCCATAATGACCATTGTTATGTTTGGAGAAAAAAGAGGGATGCTTGCAAGCTGAAGAACACCATCCCAACCGTGAAATACGGGGGTGGCAGCATCATGTTGTGGGGTGCTTTGCTGCAGGAGGGACTGGTGCACTTCACAAAATAGATGACATGAGGTAGGAAAATTATGAAGCAACATCTCAAGACATCAGTCAGGAAGTTAAAGCTTGGTCGCAAATGGGTCTTCCAAATAGACAATGACCCCAAGCATACTTCCAAAGTTATGGCAAAATGGCTTAAGGACAACAAAGTCAAGGTATTGAAGTGGCCATCAGAAAGCCCTGACCTCAATCCCATAGAACATTTGTATGCAGAACTTAAAAGGTGTGTGCGAGCAAGGAGGCCTACAATCCTGACTCAGTTACACCAGCTCTGGAGGAGGAATGGGCCAAAATTCGCCCAACTTATTGTCGGAAGCTTGTGGAAGGCTACCCGAAACGTTTGACCCACGTAAACCATTTAAAGGCAACGCTACCAAATATGAATTGAGTGTATGTAAACTTCTGACCCCCATGTGATGAAAGAAATAAAAGCTGAAATAAATCATTCTCTCCACTATTATTCTGACATTTGACATTCTTAAAATAAAGTGGTGATCTTAACTAACCTAAGACAGGGAATTTGTACTAGAATTGTGAAAAACTGAGTTTAAATGTATTTGGCTAAGGTGTATGTAAACTTCCGACTTCAACTGTAGGTGTGAAAAACCGACCGTCCTATCACAGATCAAATTTGCCCTAACGACCAAGGGGGAGTTAGAGCAATGATTATGCTTTTGGGTCCCAATGCACTACTTTGTCTCTAACTGACAAAGAATGGGCAATATAAACCAAATAATAAACTGATAATTGTGCAAGACCTTAAATTAAACAAGCAGGGAGCTGGTTTCGAACCCTTAACCTTCTTGCCCGAAATCCATCGCACTATTGACTGTGCACCAAAAGCATGCTCAAGCTGCAGAGTCGATAGAGTGCATCCTCGCGGTAGCTTGCTACTCAATTTAATAAAGTATTGACTTTTCAAATAAGTTACCTAACACGTTATGTCGGCTGAGAATTTGTTAGCTACTCTGTCCTTACGAACCACATCATTACAGCAGTATGTACCGGTATGTTAGCTACCTACCTAACGTTAGTAGTTATACATCAAACTTGACAGTTTATTAACTATAGGCTATCTAACTACCCAAAGTGTGTTGACTTGATTATTCCCGTCAATCTTAGCTTAGCTAAAACATGCTTATGCCAAGTCTTACAACTGCACTTTACCTATTGGTATTCATTATAATGTTATCAATATTTAATTTACATTGACAATTAACTATTTTGGTAAGGCCATTCGATGTGGTAATCCTTCCTCCTAGACGTACTGTGTAGTGTCAGTGGAACCAGACTGATATGATGCATAATTTATCATAATGAAAGTTTTCATTAGGCCTGCCTGCCTTACTTATTCCATATCCATCTGGCAGATTTATTAACTCTATACCAGTTTGTGTTTTCAAGGATCAGTAGCAACTGCTGTAAACATTCTAGGCCGTAATTACAAAGCTGCAATCTCTAACCCAATAACTCTAAGATGCAGGTGATTTGTGCTTTGCAATATAACTTGGACACAAGATTTTAAGTAATATTCAATGCAACAATGCAGCTATTGTCGTTATCATCTAGGTTTAGATATTTACCAAATTCTTGGTGACAAGTCTGTCCATTCTAGGCACTTATAATGTCTGGACATTTTGTATTTTATTGGTTGGTTTCCAATGGCCATTTAAGAAGTTCCATCTACAATAATGGTCAACTTACCAGATCATAAGGTTCTTTATTGCATTCATAATGAGGTTTTTCTATGAGGTGATGGATATTAGAATGTCTTGTTTTCATTCCAACATAATTTCACACTCAATATATTCTGATATTTTTGCAGGAATGTAACACAATATAAAGTATTTTAATCTATTACAACTCAGTTTTTAGCTGTACAATCCATGAGGCTATACAATGCATTCCCATTAAAATTATTTACACAAAAGGGCAATTCGAGGGTAACAGAATTACGCTGACTCTCAGATTTCACTTCAAATTTTAACAAACAAAAACCATTGATTTCAAAGTTTAACAAAACACACAACAAATGATTTTTATACACTAGATGACTAACAGGGGCGCTGTGTTGAAGCAACCGCTTTGCCATCTTGGCAACCCCTCACCATTGTAAAAAAAATACTTTGGAAGCTGTAGATATGCATTTACTAATGTCTACATTTGTTTTTGCCATGTTTATTCTTTTAAAGACACCTTAATGCATACTTTTAAATTGTACTATGTGAGCTAAACACAAACATAATTCATAGAATTTTTTTCTTAAAAGTAGACTCAGCAATATGATGTAGATGCAGAAAGTAAACAGCATAATGGGGTAATTTCCACAACAACTAAGAGTATTGAAGCGTGACGCTCAACTTCTCCTCTGTTTTGGTGCCCTGGCTACCATGCTGTGAACAGTGTGAACCCAAACCCGTGCACATGTGCAGATACTGTGTGTGAATGTGTGAGATCAAAGTCTTGCATATCGGTCATCTCAATATCTGCAGTGCTGCTTGTGGCAACGTAATTTCACTAAGTCTACCTTTAAAATATAATTTTTAGAAAGGTCTAACGTTACTGTCCCCACTATAACATCAAAAATGCTTACAGTGCATTCAGAACGTTTTCAGACCCCTTGATGTTTCTACATCTTCATTGGAGTCCACCTGTGGTAGATTCAAATGATTGGGCATGATTTGAAAAGGCACTCACCTGTTAGTGCATGTCAGAGCAAAAACCAAGCCATGAGGTCGTAGAGCTCCGAGACAGGATTGTGTCGAGGCACAGATCTGGGGAAGGGTACTTAAAAATGTCTGCAGCATTGAAGGTCCCCAAGAACACAGTGGCCTTCATCATTCTTAACTGGAAGAAGTTTGGAACCACCAAGACTCAAACTAGAGTTGGCCACCCATCCAAACTGAGCAATCGGGGGAGAAGGGCCAAGAACCCGGTGGTCACTCAGAGCTCCAGCGTTCCTCTGTGGATATGGGAGAACCTTCCAGAAGGACAACCATCTTTGCAGCAATCAGGCGTTATCAGGCGTCATCTCCACAAATCAGGCGTTATGGTAGTGGCCAGACGGAAGCCACTCCTCAATAAAAGGCACATGACAGCCCGCTTGGAGTTTGCCAAAAGGCACCTAAAGGACTCTCAGACCATGTGAAACAAGATTCTCTACTCTGATGAAACCAAGATTGAACTCTTTGGCCTGAATGCCAAGCGTCACGTCTGGAGGAAACCTGGCACCATCCCAACAGTGAAGCATGGTGGTGGCAGCATCGTGCTGTGGGGATGATTTTCAGCGACAGGGAGACAAGTCAGGATCGAGGCAAAGATCAACGGAGCAAAGTACAGAGATATCCTTGATGAAAAACTGCTCCAGAGAGCTCAGGACCTCAAACTGGGGCGAAGGTTCACCTTCCAACAGGACAACAACCCTAAGTACACAGCCAAGACAACGCAGGAGTGGCTTTGGGACAAGTCTCTGAATTTCCTTGAGTGGCCCAACCAGAGCCCGGACTTGAACCCGATCGAACATCTCAGGAGAGACCTGAAAATAGCTGCGCTCCCCATCTAACCTGACAGAGCTTGAGAGGATCTGCAGAGAAGAATGGGAGAAACTCCCCAAATACAGGTGTGCCAAGCTTGTAGCGTCATATCCAAGAAGACTCAAGGTTGTAATTGCTGCCAAAGGTGCCTCAACAAAGTACTGAGTAAAGGGTCTGAAAACTTATGTAAATGTGATATCAGTTAATAATTTTTAATACATTTGATAAAATTTCTAAAAACCTGTTTTTGCTTTGTCATTATGGGGTATTGTGTGTAGATTGATAAGGGGAAAAAACTATTTTATCCAATTTAGAATAAGGCTGTAACATAACAAAATGTTTAAGAGGTCTGAATACTTTCCGAATGCACTGTTAATGCCTGTAATTTTGTCCTTGGAACATTTAATTGAAATAGTGTAGAATTCCATTCATTCCTATGGAGGACTGCTTCTTCTGGGGAGTGCCAATATTGGCTTCAAAGCCTTTCATTGGCCAATACATAGCATCATCAATCCAGGGTGTGTATACATCTTTGCATACATCTCTATGCAGAACGATTGATTTGAATAATTACCACTGGACATTTTAAAAACACATTTACTGGAAGAACTGTGCAGATACAGTTTCGTAACAGAACTTTTGTAAAATCTTCCAGTTTTTTGTGACATTTTCCATAAACTCAGTTAAATATCTGCTCTGAATTAAGCTTCAAAGATGTCTGCAGAAAGATTGGGGTGTCAGCTCTGACATGACACCTTGACTTCGAAAAAAGTATATTCTGGTTATTGAAGTACAGTAAGTAAAGGGAATTTACATCCGGTAACAGAATTACGGAACAGGAATTACATCATGGGTCCCTGATCTGTACCATACAAAAATGCATAATTATGGATGTGAATATCATTCTCTTCATGGTAATGTATCCTGAATAGATATACAAAGGTAGAAATATGCAATATGCTCCTTTGCATATTTGGGTATTATTCTACACACATTGCTAGTATTCTTATGAACTCCGCCCCCAAACAAGACCACATTTGGTTGGACTGGACCAAATTTGAACCAATCATAGACGTCTATGTTTCACTAGTTTGGGCGTCACAGTACAGCACAGTAGGGTTAAGTACAGTTCAGTACCGTACAGTACAATACATTATACTGTACTCTATTCTAGTGTGCTCTTTTGTACTGAACTCTACTGTACCGTACTATACTCTACTTATCTCTACTGTTTGGTACTGTACTATTCTCTACTTTTGTCAATATACTGTACTGTGCTGTCCAAAACTTGTGAAACATACATGTAGACTTCCATTATTGATTCAGATTTGGTCCAGCCGGGGCGGACTGATCCAATTTCAACTGGTCGGTCGGTCCTCAGTGGTTGAGGATGCTTCTTACAATAAATGGAAAGCAGGTGGTAGGTGTCATGGTAGGTGACAGTGAGAGAGAGGTGACATTAACAGAAGAGAGAGAGAGAGCGAGACAGAGCGAGAGATAAGAGGTTGTCCGGACTGTTTTCACAGTCTTGCTTTGACCCCCAGACGATAGAAAGAGAAAGAAAACAGTTATGAGCTGAACATAACAGCATGCCAGTGGAAAGGAGTATAGTAGCAGGTGACCCAACTGTGGATTCAAATCAAATCGTATTTGTCAAATGCTCCAAATACAATAGGTGTAGACCTTACTTTGAAATGCTTAATTACAAGCCCTTAACCAAAAAAATTACATAAAAAAAATAAAAATACAAAATAAAATACAAAATCCCTAAAAAAAGTAAGGGATGAGAATAATAAATAATTAAAGAGCAGCAGTAAATAACAATAGCGGGGCTATATCCCGGGGGTACTGGTACAGAGTCAATGTGTCAATGTGCGGGGGGCACCGGTGTCAAGGTAATTGAGATAATTATGTACATGTAGGTAGAGTTATTAAAGTGGCTATGCATAGATAAGATAATAAGAGAGTAGCAGCAGCGTGGGGGGGGGGCAATGCAAATAGTCTGGGTAGCCATTTGATTAGCTGTTCAGGAGTCTTATGGCTTGGGGGTAGAAGCTATTTAGAAGCCTCTTGGAACGAGACTTGACGCTCCAGTACCGCTTGCCGTGCGGTAGCAGAGAGAACAGTCTATGACTAGGCTGGCTGGAGTCTTTGACAATATTTAGGGCTTTCCTCTGACACCGCCTGGTATAGAGGTCCTGGATGGCAGGAAACTTGGTTCCGGTGATGTACTGGGCCGTACGCACTACCCTCTGTAGTGCCTTGTGGTCGGAGGACGAGCAGTTGCCATACCAGGCAGTGATGCAACCAGTCAGGATGCTCTCGATGGTACAGCTGTAAAACCTCTTGAGGATCTGAGGACCCATGCCAAATCATTTCAGTCTCCTGAGGGTGAATAGGTTTTGTCGTGCCCTCTTCACGACTGTCTTGGTGTGCTTGGACTATGTTAGTTTGTTGGTGATGTGGACGCCAAGGAACTTGAAGCTCTCAACCTGCTCCACTACAGCCCATTCGATGAGAATGGGGGAGTGCTCGGTCCTCCTTTTCCTGTAGTCCACAATCATCTCCTTTGTCTTGATCACGTTGAGGGAGAGGTTGTTGTCCTGGCACCACACGGCCAGGTCTCTGACCTCCTCCCTATAGGCGGTCTCATCGTTGTCGGTGATCAGGCCTACCACTGTTGTGTCACCTGCAAACTTAATGATGGTGTTGGAGTTGTGCCTGGCCGTGCAGTCATGAGTGAACAGGGAGTACAGGAAGGAACTGAGAATGCACCCCTGAGGGACCCCCGTGTTGAGGATCAGTGTGGCGGATGTGTTGTTACTTACCCTTACCACCTGGGGGCGGCCCATCAGAAAGTCCAGGATCCAGTTGCAGAGGGAGGTGTTTAGTCCCAGGGTCCTTAGCTTAGTGATGAGCTTTGAGGGCACTATGGTCTTGAACGCTGAGCCGTAGTCAATGAATAGCATTCTCACATAGGTGTTCCTTTTGTCCAGGTGTGAAAAGGCAGTGTGGAGTGCAATAGAGATTGCATCATCTGTGGATCTGTTGGTGCGGTATGCCAATTGGAGTGGGTCTAGGGTTTCTGGAATAATGGTGTTGATGTGAGCCATGACCAGCCTTACAAAGCATTTCATGGCTGCAGACGTGAGTGCTACGGGTCGGATGTCATTTAGGCAGGTTACCTTAGTGTTCTTGGGCACAGGGACTATGGAGGTCTGCTTGAAACATGTTGGTATTACAGACTCAGACAGAGAGAGGTTGAACATGTCAGTGAAGACACTTGCCAGTTGGTCAGCGCAAGCTCGGAGTACACGTTATGGTAATCCGTCTGGCCCAGCGGCCTTGTGAATGTTGGTCTTGCTCACATTGGCTGCGGAGAGCGTGATCACACAATCGTCCAGAACAGCTGAAGCTCTCTTGCATGTTTCAGTGTCACTTACCTCAAAGCGAGCATTGAATTTATTTAGCTCATCTGGTAGGCTCGTGTCACTGGGCAGCTCTTGGCTGTGCTTCCCTTTGTAGTCTATAATAGTTTGCAAGCCCTGCCACATCCGATGAGCATTGGAGCCGGTGTAGTACGATTGGAACTTAGTCCTGTATTGACGCTTTCCCTGTTTTATGGTTTGTCTGAAGGCATAGCGGGATTTCCTATAAGCTTCCGGGTTAGAGTCCCGCTCCTTGAAAGTGGAAGCTCTACCCTTTAGCTCAGAGCAGGTGTTGCCTGTAATCCATGGCTTCTGGTTGGGGTATGTACAGTACGTACAGTCACTGTGGGGACGACATCCTCGATGCACAGTTACTGATGTGGTGTACTCCTCAATGCCATTGGAAGCATCCCAGAACATATTCCAGTCTGTGCTAGCAAAACAGTCCTGTAGTTTAGCATCTGCTTCATCTGACCACTTTTTTAATACAACGAGTCACTGGTGCTTCCTGCTTTAATTTTTGCTTGTAAGCAGGAAGCAGGAGGATAGAGTTATGTTCAGATTTGCCAAATGGAGGGCGAGGGAGAGCTTTGTACGCGTCTCTGTATGTGGAGTAAAGGTGGTCTAGAATTTTTTCCCCTCTGGTTGCACATTTAACATGCTGATAGAAATTAAATAAAACTGATTTCCCTGCATTAAAGTCCCCGGCCACTAGGAGCGCAGCCTCTGGATGAGCGTTTTCCTGTTTGGTGATGGCAGAATACAGCTCAGGTTTGTGACTACTATGATGATTTCCCATTGTAGCCAATTCAATTGCAGTAATCCTGTTAGTGATTTTTTAGTAATTACGTTACCCGTTCTGTTAAACGATTTGGTAACAGAATTACAAGTTTTAATCACTTAATAATTCATAAACAAACTCGTTATCAGTAAAAAAAACTATAACTAATTGGTAGGTCTACCTTTTCTTGTTACTTCTGTGAACTTTCATTATCCTCCCTCCTCATGAAGGAGAGAAACTAGAAAATTTCTTAAAAGTATGCGGGTTTTTGGTAATGGAATTACAAGGCACATTCAATGTTTCTTAAACTTAAAGAAGGCAAATAACGTATCCAAAACTAAATATAAAAGTGTTGATATTAGTTGGCCTGGGTGTTTACTTCAACCTTACTGTGTGAATACATTTTATAGCAAAAGACCCATTTTCCATCTGTTTGACAAGAAAACAAAGGCTTTACTTATTCAACATTTTTGGGATGGACAATGGTTGAAGAATCCATATACACTCAACAAAAAGAAAATGCAATATGTATAGTGATGGTCCCATGTTTCAGGAACTGAAATAAAAGATCCCCGAAATGTTCCATAGGCACAAAAACCTAATGTCTCTCAAATTGCGTGCACAAATTTGTTTACATCCGTGTAAGTGAGCATTTCTCCTTTGCCAAGATAATCTATTCACCTGACAAGTGTGGCATATCAAGAAGCTGATTAAACAACATGATTATTACACAGATGCACTTTGTGCTGAGGACAATAAAAGGCCACTCTAAAATGTGCAGTTTTGTCACACAACACAATTCCACAGATGTCTCAAGTTGATTTAGCGGGCAATTGGCATGCTGACTGCATGAATGTCCACCAGAGATGTTGCCAGAGAATTTCATGTTCATTTCTCTACCATAAGACACCTCCAACGTTGTTTTAGTACTCACAACCGCAGACCCCGTATAGCCACACCAACCCAGGACCTCCACATTCGGCTTCTTCACCTGCAGGATTGTCTGAGACCAGCCATCCGGACAGCTGATGAAACTGTGGGTTTGCACAACCGAAGAATTTCTGCACAAACTGTCAGAAACCATCTCAGAGAAGCTCATTTGCGTGCTCGTCGTCCTCACCAGGGTCTTGACCTGACTGTAATTCGGAGTCGTAACCGCCTTCAGGCCTATTGTTGTGCTATTCATCCACCGCCATCACCTCATGTTTCAGCATGATAATGCACAGCCCCATGTCACAAAGACCTGTACACAATTCCTGGAAGTTGGAAATGTCCCAGTTCATACTCATTTGACATGTTTGGGATGCTCTGGAGCAACGTGTACAACAGTGTGTTCCAGTTCCCGCCAATATCCAGCAACTTCGCACAGCCATTGAAGAGGACTGGGACATCATTACCCAGGCCACAATTAACAGCCTGATCAACTCTATGTGAAGGAGATGTGCCGTGCTGCATGAGGCAAATGGTGGTCACACCAGATACTGACTGGTTTTCTGATCCACGCCCCTACTTTGTTTTTTTCAGGGATTTGTGACTAACATATGCATATCTGTATTCCCAGTCATGTGAAATCCATAGATTAGGGCCTAATGCATTTATTTCAAATTGACTGATTTCCTTATACCAACTGTAACTCTGTAAAAACTTTGTTGAACGTTGTTGAATGTTTACACTACAGGTCAAATGTTGTGGAACACCTACTCATTCACATTTTTTTTTTTTATTGTTACTATTTTCTACATTGTAGAATAATACTGAAAACATCAAAACTATGAAATAACATATGGAATCATGTAGTAACCAAAAAGTGTTAAACATATCAAAATATATTTTACATTTGAGATTTTTCAAATTTTGTATTTATTTATTTCACCTTTATTTAACCAGGTAGGCAAGTTGAGAACAAGTTCTCATTTACAATTGCGACCTGGCCAAGATAAAGCAAAGCAGTTCGACAACATACAAAAACATAGAGTTACACATGGAGTAAAACAACATACAATCAATGATACAGTAGAAAAAAATAAGACTATATACAATGTGAGCAAATGATGTGAGATAAGGGAGGTAAAGGCAAAAAAAAGGCCATGGTGGCAAAGTAAATAAAGTATAGCAAGTAAAACACTGGAATGGTAGATTTATAATTTGAAGAAAGTTCAAAGTTAAAATATAAATAATATGGTGCAAAGGAGCAAAATAATAAGGGTGACCAGAGAGATATACCTGCTGGAGTGCGTGCTACAGGTGGGTGCTGCTATGGTGACCAGTGAGCGGAGATAAGGGGGGACTTTACCTAGCAGGGTCTTGTAGATGACCTGGAGCCAATGTGTTTGGCGACGATTATGAAGCGAAGGCCAGCCAACGAGAGCGTACAGGTCGCAGTGGTGGGTAGTATATGGGGCTTTGGTGACAAAACGGATGGCACTGTGATTGACTGCATCCAGCTTGTTGAGTAGGGTATTGGAGGCTATTTTGTAAATGACATCGCCGAAGTCGAGGATTGGTAGGATGGTCAGTTTTACGAGGGTATGTTTAGCAGCATGAGTGAAGGATGCTTTGTTGCGAAATAGGAAGCCAATTCTAGATTTAACTTTGGATTGGAGATGATTGATGTGAGTCTGGAAGGAGAGTTTACAGTCTAACCAGACACCTAGGTATTTGTAGTTGTCCACAAATTCAAGTCAGAACCGTCCAGAGAAGTGATGCTGGACAGGCGGGCAGGTGCAGGCAGCGATCGGTTGAAGAGCATGCATTTAGTTTTACTTGTATTTAGGAGCAGTTGGAGACCACGGAAGGAGAGTTGTATGGCATTGAAGCTCGTCTGGAGGGTTGTTAACATAGTGTATACTTCTGTCCAAAGAAGGGCCAGAAGTATACAGAATGGTGTCGTCTGCGTAGAGGTGGATCAGAGATTCACCAGCAGCAAGAGCGACATCATTGATGTATACAGGGAAAAGAGTTGGCCCAAGAATTGAACCCTGTGGTACCCCCATAGAGACTGCCAGAGGTCCGGACAGCAGGCCCTCCGATTTGACACACTGAACTCTATCAGAGAAGTAGTTGGTGAACCAGGTGACGCAATCGTTTGAGAAACCAAGGCTACTGAGTCTGCCGATGAGGATGTGGTGATTAACAGAGTCAAAAGCTTTGGCCAGGTCAATGAATACGGCAGCACAGTATTGTTTCTTATCGATGACGGTTACGATGTCGTTTAGGACCTTGAGCGTGGCTGAGGTGCACCCATGACCAGCTCTGAAACCAGATTGCATAGCGGAGAGGTTGCGGTGGGAGTCGAAATGGTCGGTAATCTGTTTGTTGACTTGGCTTTCGAAGACCTTAGAAAGGCAGGGTGGGATGGATATAGGTCTGTAGCAATTTGGGTCAAGAGTGTCACCTCCTTTGAAGAGGGGGATGACAGCAGCTGCTTTCCAATCTATGGGAATCTCAGACGACACGAAAGAGAGGTTGAACAGGCTAGTAATAGGGGTTGCAATAATTTCGGCAGATAATTTTAGAAAGAAAGGGTCCAGATTGTCAAGCCCAGCTGATTTGTAGGGGTCCAGATTTTGCAGATCTTTCAGAACATCAGCTGAATGGATTTGGGAGAAGGAGAAATGGGGGAGGCTTGGGCGAGTAGCTGTGGGGGGTGCAGTGCTGTTGAATGCAGTAGGGGTAGTTAGGTGGAAAGCATGGCCAGCCGTAGAAAAATGCTTATTGAAATGCTCAATTATAGTGGGCTTATCGGTGGTGACAGAGTTTCCTATCCTCAGTGCAGTGGGCAGTTGGGAGGAGGTGTTCTTATTCTCCATGGACTTTACAGTGTCCCAGAACTTTTTAGAGTTTGAGTTGCAGGAAGCAAATTTCTGGTAGAAAAAGCTAGCCTTGGCGTTTCTAACTACCTGTGTGTATTGGTTTCTAACTTCTCTGAAAAGTTGCATATCGCGGTGGCAGTTCGATGCTAATGCAGAACGCCACAGGATATTTTTGTGTTGGTTAAGGGCAGTCAGGTCTGGGGAGAACCAAGGGCTATATCTGTTCCTGGTTCTACATTTCTTGAAAGGGGCATGCTTATTTAAGATGGTGAGGAAGGCATTTTTTTTAAATAACCAGGCATCCTCTACTGACGGGATGAGGTCAATATCCTTCCAGGATACCCAGGCCAGGTCGATTAGAAAGGCTTGCTCGTTGAAATGTTTCAGGGAGCGTTTGACAGTGATGAGTGGAGGTCGTTTGATAGCCACCCTTGCCTTGATGACAGCTTTGCATACTCTTGGCATTCTCTCAACCAGATTCATGAGGTAGTCACCTGGAATGCATTTACCATTAACAGATGTAACTTCTTAAAAGTTAATTTGTGGAATTTCTTTCCTTCTTAATGCATTTGAGCCAATCAGTTTTGTTGTGACAAGGTAGGGGGGTATACACAATATAGCCTTTTTGGTAAAAGACCAAGTCCATATTATGGCAAGAACAGCTCAAATAGGCAAAGAGAAACGACAGTCCATAATTACCTTAAAACCTGTTTTGGCTTGGGGGCACTATTTCGACGTCTGGATGAGAAGCATGCCCAAAGTAAACTGCCGGTTACCCAGGCCCAGAAGCTAGGATATGCATGTAATAGATAGAAAACACTCTACAATTTCCAAAACCGTTAAAATAATATCTGTGAGTATAACAGAACTGATATGGCAGGCAAAAACTTGAGGAAAATCCAGGAAGTGGGATTCTTTTGATGTGGGTAGTATTCAATTGAATGCCTATAGAGTTTCTAAATGGTTAGGACCCAGATCGCAGTTCCTATGGCTTCCACTAGATGTCAACAGTCTTTAGACATTGTTTCAGGCTTGTTTTCTGAAAAATGAAGAAGAATGAGACCATTTTGTCAGTGGACTGTAGAATCAAGCAGAGCTGGTTTGCGCGCATGACCGAGTGCGTGCCCTTCATTGTTTTTCCTTTCTATTGAATACGCTATTGTCCGGTTGAAATATTATTGATTATTTAGACAATAGACAACCTGAGGATTAATTATAAACATCGTTTGACATGTTTCGACGAACTTTACCGGTACTATAAGGATGTATTCGTCTGCATGTTTTGACAGCCTTTGAGCCTGTGGATTACTGAACAAAAGGCGCCAACAAAACTTTTTTGGGATATAAAGAGGGACTTTTTGGGATATAAAGAGGGACTTTATCGAACAAAACAAACATTTATTGTGTAGCTGGGACTCTTGTGACTGTAACCAGATGAAGATCTTCCAAGGTAAGTGATTAATTATTTCGCTATTTATCGCTATCGCTACTTGTATGATTTCGTAAGCGAGGCGCTGTCCTCAGATAATCGCATGGTATGCTTTCGCCGTAAAGTCTTTTTGAAATCTGACAAAGTGGCTGGATTAACAAGAAGTTCATCTTAAAGCCGATGTATAACACTTGTATTTTTATGAAAGTTTATTATGATTATTTCTGTATTTTGAATTTGGCGCTCTGTAATTTCACCTGATGTTGTCGAGGTGGGTCGCTAGCGGAACGCCTGCGCCAGAGAGGTTAACCTCTCTAGAGGAGCTGGGACGAAATCGTCCCACACTATTCAACAGCCAGTGACAAATCAGAGCGCCAAACTTAAAACCACAAAATGTCATAATTCAAAGTTCTCAAACATAGGACTATTTTACACCATTTTATAGATACACTTCTCCTGAATCGAACCACGTTGTCCGATTTCCAAAAGGCTTTACAGCGAAAGCAAAACATTAGATTATGTTAGGAGAGTACATAGACACAAAAAACACACAGCCATTTCCAAGCAACTAGCATGCATCACAAATACCCAAAACACAGCTAAATGCAGCAGTAACCTTTGATAATCTTCATCTGATGACACTCCTAGGACATTATGTTATACAATACATGCATGTTTTGTTCAATCAAGTTCATATTTATATCAAAAACAAGCTTTTTACATTAGCATGTGATGTTCAGAACTAGCATACCCACCGAAAACTTCCGGTGAATATACTAAATTACTCACGATAAACGTTGACAAAATACATAACAATTATTTTAAGAATTCTAGATACAGAACTCCTTTATGCACTCGCTATGTCCAATAACCTCTATCTCTCGCTCTGTCTGGCTCTCACTCTCTCTCTCTTCTGTTAATGTCACTTCTCCCGGCTTTCACTGTCACCTACCATGACACCTACCACCTGCTTTCCATTTATTGTAAGAAGCATCCTCAACCACTGAGGACCGACCGACCAGTTGAAATTGGATCAGTCCGCCCTGGCTGGACCAAATCTGAACCAATAATGAAAGACTACATGCATGTTTCACAAGTTTTGGACAGCACAATACAGTATATTGACAAAAGTAGAGAATAGTACAGTACCAAACAGTAGAGATAAGTAGAGTATAGTACGGTACAGTAGAGTTCAGTACAAAATAGCACACTAGAATAGAGTACAGTATAATGTGTTGTACTGTACGGTACTGAACTGTACTGAACCCTACTGTGCTGTACTGTGACGTCTATGTTTCACTAGTTTGGACATCTATGATTGGTTCAGATTTGGTCCAGTCTAACCAAATGTGGTCTTGTTTGGGGGCGGAGTTCATTAGAATACTAGCATGTGTGTAGAATAATACCCAAATATGCAAAGGAGAATATTGCATATTTCTACCTTTGTGTATCTATTCAGGATACATTACCATGAAGAGAATGATATTCACATCCATAATTATGCATTTTTGTATGGTACAGATCAGGGACCCATGATGTAATTCCTGTTCCGTAATTCTGTTACCGGATGTAAATTCCCTTTACTTACTGTACTTCAATAACCAGAATATACTTTTTTCGAAGTCAAGGTGTCATGTCAGAGCTGACACCCCGATCTTTCTGCAGACATCTTTGAAGCTTAATTCAAAGCAGATATTTAACTGAGTTCATGGAAAATGTCACAAAAAACTGGAAGATTTTACAAAAGTTCTGTTACGAAACTGTATCTGCACAATTCTTCCAGTAAATGTGTTTTTAAAATGTCCAGTGGTAATTGTTCAAATCAATCGTTCTGCATAGAGTTGTATGCAAAGATGTATACACACCCTGGATTGATGATGCTATGTATTGGCCAATGAAAGGCTTTGAAGCCAATATTGGCACTCCCCAGAAGAAGCAGTCCTCCATAGGAATGAATGGAATTCTACACTATTTCAATTAAATGTTCCAAGGACAAAATTACAGGCGTTAAGACATGAAGGTGTCACGTCCTGACCAGTAAAGGGGGTTATTTGTTATTGTAGTTTGGTCAGGGCGTGGCAGGGGGTGTTTGATTTATGTGTTTCAGGGTTTTTGGTTTATGTTCTATGTTAGTATATTTCTATGTGTATTCTAGTGTGTCTATTTCTATGTTTAAGTTTCTTGGGTTGACCTTCAATTGGAGGCAGCTGTTCCTCATTGCCTCTAATTGAAGGTAGGGGTGTTTTTTCCTGTGTTTTGTGGGTGGTTATTTTCTGTTTCGTGAGTATTACCTGACAGAACTGTTTGGCTGTCGTTTTTGTTATTTTGTTTAAGTGTTAACTAGAAATAAATACATGATGAGCACTATCCACGCTGCGCCTTGGTCTACTCTTTCAGACGGCCGTGACAGAAGGTCAGTCAATACGGAACATTTCAAGAATTTTGAAAGTTTCTTCAAGTGAGTCACAAAAACCAGCAAGCGCTATGATGAACCTGGCTCTCACGAGGACCACCACAGGAATGGAAGACCAGAGTTACCTCTGCTGCAGAGGATAAGTTCATTAGAGTTACCAGCCTCAGAAAATGCAGCCCAAATAAATGCTTCACAGTGTTCAAGTAACAGACACATCTCAACATCAACTGTGTGAATCTGGCCTTCATGGTCAAATTTCTGCAAAGAAACCACTAATAAAGGACACCAATAAGAAGAAGAGACTTGTTTGGGCCAAGAAACACGAGCAATGGACATTAGACCGGTGGAAATGTGTCCTTTGGTCTGGAGTCCAAATTGGAGATTTTTGGTTCCAACCGCCATGTCTTTGTAAGACTCAATGTCGGTGAACGAATGATCTCTGCATGTGTATTTCCCACCGTAAAACATGGAGGAGGAGGTGTTATGGTGTGGGGTGCTTTGCTGGTGACACTGTCTGTGATTTATTTAGAATTAAAGTCACACTTAACCAGCATGGCTATCACAGCATTCTGCAGCGATACAACATCCCATCTGGTTTGGGTTTAGTGAGACTATCATTTGTTTTTCAACAGGACAATGACCCAACACACCTCCAGGATGTGTAAAGGCTATTTTATCAAGAAGGAGAGTGATGGAATGCTGCATCAGATGACATGGCCTCCACAATCCCCCGATCTCAACCAAATTGAGATGGTTTGGGTTGAGTCAGCATACAGTTGCTCAGCATACAGTTGAAGTCAGAAGTTTATAAAACACCTTAGCCAAATACATTTAAACTCAGTTTTTCTTAATTCCTGCAATTTAATCCTAGTAAAAATTCCCTGTCTTAGGTCAGTTAGGATCACCACTTTATTTGAAGAATGTGAAATGTCAGAATAATAGTAGAGAGAATGATTTATTTCAGCTTTTATTTCTTTCATCACATTCCCAGTGGGTCAGAAGTTTACATACACTCAATTAGTATTTGGTAGCATTGCCTTTAAATTGTTTAACTTGGGTCAAATGTTTCAGGTAGCCTTCCACAAGCTTCCCACAATAAGTTGGGTGAATTTTGGCCCATTCCTCCTGACAGAGCTGGTGTAACTGAGTCAGGTTTGCAGGGCTCCTTGCTCTCACACGCTTTTCAGTTCTGCCCACAAATGTTCTACGGGATGGAGGTCAGGGCTTTGTGATGGCCACTCCAATACCTTGACTTTGATGTCCTTAAGACATTTTGCCACAACTTTGGAAGTATGCTTGGGGTCATTGTCCATTTGGAGGACCCATTTGCGACCAAGCTTTAACTTCCTGACTGATGTCTTGAGATGTTGCTTCAATATATCCACATAATTTTCCTACCTCATGATGCCATCTATTTTGTGAAGTGCACCAGGCCCTCCTGCAGCAAAGCACCCCCACAACATGATGCTGCCAGCCCCATGCTTCACGGTTGGGATGGTGTTCTTCGGCTTGCAAGCCTTCCCCTTTTTCCTCCGAACATAACGATGGTCATTATGGCCAAACAGTTCTATTTTTGTTCCATCAGACAAGAGGACATTTATCCAAAAAGTACGATCTTTGTCCCCATGCAAACTGTAGTCTGGCTTCTTTATGGCGGTTTTGGAGCGGTGGCTTCTTCCTTGCTGAGCAGCCTTTCAGGTTATGTCGATATAGGACTCGTTTTACTGTGGAGATAGATACTTTTGTACCGGTTTCCTCCAGCATCTTCACAAGGTCCTTTGCTGTTGTTCTGTGATTGATTTGCACTTTAAGCAACAAAGTACGCTCATCTCTAGGAGACAGAACGCGTCTCCTTCCTGAGCGATATGACGGCTGCGTGGTCCCATGGTGTTTATACTTGCGTACTATTTTTGTACAGATGAACGTGGTACCTTCAGGCATTTGGAAATTGCTCCCAAGGATGAACCAGACTTGTGGAGGTCTAGAATTTATTTCTGAGGTCTTGGCTGATTTCTTTTGATTTTCCCATGATGTCAAGCAAAGAGGCACTGAGTTTGAAGGTAGGCCTTGAAATACATCCACAGGTACACCTCCAGTTGACTCAAATGATGTCAATTAGCCTATCAGAAGCTTCTAAAGCTATGACATCATTTTCTGGAATTTTCCAAGCTGTTTAAAGGCACAGTCAACTTAATGTATGTAAACGTCTTACCCACTGGAATTGTGATACAGTGAATTATAAGTGAAACAATCTGTCTGTAAACAATTGTTGGAAAAATTACTTGTGTCGTGCACAAAGTAGATGTCCTAACCGACTTGCCAAAACTATAGTTTGTTAACAAGAAATTTGTGGAGTGGTTGAAAAACAAGTTTTAATGACTCCAACCTAAGTGTATGTAAACTTCCGACTTCAACTGTATGTGTGGGAACTCCTTCAAGACTGTTGGAAAAGCATTCCAGGTGAAGCTGGTTGAGAGAATGCCAAGACTGTGCAAAGCTGTCAACAAGGCAAGGGGTGGCTATTTGAAGAATCTCAAATATAAAATATATTTAGATTTGTTTAACACTTTTTTGGTTACTACATGATTCCATGTGTGTTATTTCATAGTTTTGATGTCTTCAGTATTATTCTACAATGTAGAAAATAATAAAAATAAAGAAAAACCCTTGTGTTCTAAGTAGGTGTTCTAAAACGTTTGACCTGTAGTGTATATGCTTTAATTTCTCAAAAATATAGGCTCATAACTTTCATTTGAAACACAGTTTGACATGTTCATATGAACTTTACATGTTAGTGCCCATGGATCCTTTTACATGGAAATGCACAGAAGTAGAAAAACACAGAAAGTGCCAATTGAATGTTAAAATACATTCTAATGTGTGCCTGGGATTTGAGCAGTATTCACATTTTCTTTTATAATGTCGGCCTTTTAATTCTGTAGCTCGGGTGTTCCAAATATACTTCCAGTTTGACACATTGTGTGACTAACAAAGGGTCCCATCACAGCTTGAAAAGCCTTTATTCAATAACAACAATACCCGTCTGCCTGGAAAAATTAAGACAAATACTTTGCATTCACCGAAGGGGAAATACAACATTACCTAATCACTTTCCACCACCTCATTTGCAAGGGTCTATAATTAATTGAGATGTGTAATAAGTGCAGAGAAGATTAATTCACTTATTGCGTCTGTGAAATTCAAAAAGCTTTGACATTTAAGGTAGTCAATTCACAAGTCAGGCAAGACAAAAATAAAAATTACCTCGGCTTCAGTGACTCACTCCTGCCACACTATGTGCTGCATTAAAGAACGAACAATTCAGACATTGAAATGTCATTGTCATGTAGTTTGCACATAGACATGATATTAATTATTACCATATGTGTGAGATAAGCGCAGGTTCTCCATTGAGTGTCCATTACCTTTTGCCTAATTGGTTGTTTTCCTGTGATTAGGATGAGGCCAAAAGTAAATTCTGATCAATAGTAGTGCTACACGAAACTTCGGTATTCTTTCTTTTTTTGAAAGTTTGGTACTAGAATTTTGGTTACGTTTGGTACTTCTGTCAAATGTGTCTCATGTGATTGAGAGGATCAAGTCTGTATCAGTGCAGCCACTTTATAGCGTGAAGAGCAAAGTGCCTGCTCCACTTACTTACTCATTGCTAGAGCTGTCAGGGCTACATTGTTAGCTACCCATTCATGCTGCACAGAAGTTAACACACTTGAATGATGCAACACGGCATGTAGGAATGTTGAAACTGTTTGTTACTGTTTGCAAAATAATGTCCATACAGGCTAGAAGACTTTTACAATGGAAGACGACACCGGTAGTGTACAGCTTTAAATGTAGGCCAACTTTCCTTGGTAATATATGCAAAATATGCTGATTTGAAAGCTGATTGTCACCAAAAATTATTAATTCACTTTGTCTCCTTCGCCAACAAAAACTCATTCACTTCTTCGTCTCCTGACTGGTTTGCACTACATTCCATAGCCACAAAGTCATATCCCACAGCCACATTCTGCCTTGCAAATGAGTCATTACTTTCTTAAAGAGACAGCAAAAACTTTTAGAAAAGAAGAGATTGCTTCTTCTATGCAAATGTTGTTGATCAGTACAATAAAATAATATGTTCTTCTAGCAGCCAATAAATAATTCCTAAATGGAAGGGATTGTTTGTCATCTGTAGCCCCATGAAATCAACTCAAACAAGCTCAATAACGCAATGCATGCAAACACTTCTATTGAATAGAATGTATTCATCTATTTTGTGAATAGACCTAGGCTACATCTTGAATTACACAGTTACACAGTCTCAAAATGTTTTACATAACAATGTTAAATGTAATGATATTGAACTCAAAAGATGCTCAACGATTGAACAGAGCAGTAGCTGAGTTTATCTGTCTGGATCAAGTGCCATGCTGTGACTGTGGCTGATACACATTTTTTTGTGGTATCGTTTCGGTATACAGTATCGTGATACTAAATCTGGCATCGAAGTCCAAATTCAATAGAATGCTGCAGTAAGTGCTAGAGAAGCAGCTCCCAGGCAAGCTGTTTGAAGATTAACGGAGTGATGGAGATCTCAGTGACAGTGAAGAATAGGCAGCATCAGCTGATAGTAATGATGTTATCAGTCACTCTGAGTATAGTCTCTGACTCAGACACATGAAGTGTCTGGAAAGACAACTGAACGAGAATGCTGAGTACACCGAGGAGAATACTGTTGTTGATGTAAAGTCGGGCCAAGGGAAATGCTCAACCTTGACACAATGGCTAACATGCTGACCACACCGCTCGTATCATGTGCGCAAGTGTTGCAAAATAAATAGACACATAGCTGTTTTTCAATCATTGCACACACGCTGCTCGCAAGCATCAACGAGCGACTGTGTAGCCAGGCGCTAAAATAGAACTTGGTTCTATTTGTGATGCTCGACGCGCTGCAAGTCCTGCCTCTCCCATCTCCCCATTGGTTTTTAAGAGCATATACCCTCGTGGGTGATTGAAAGAAGAACTGAGGTCACACTCCAGTCCAGTTGGTTGTGGTAATGCACCTTAAAGTTGGTTGCCAACCGCCATATAAAGTCCAAAGAATTATAAGAAGCCTGAAGGAGAAGAGATTACTAGAAACAAACTTGGTTTACCGTTTTATCTGTGGATTAATTGTCGGAGTAGAGGACCTTGTGCATTTCAGGTAAAATAAAAAGCAAATGTTTATATCCCAGGACAAATTAGCTAGCAACAGCAAGCTAGCTAGCTAATTTGCCATAAATGATTAATGCTTTTTGACCTGTCCCCAAATTAATATAATTGGTTTAGAGTTTGTTTTGTTATTTCAACCTGCGTGTCCTGATCACGTCTGGTGTGGGTGGACAAAATCAACTTGTGCAGTCTGGTAAGCATGTAAGTAACAAAACTATTAGGCTTGGGCGGTATACCATATATACTGTATACCAGGGTATTTGGTTTTTCAATACCGTCAATACTGTTGAAACTACTTCTTTGAAGTTTTTCAATACATTTTAATATTTGTAGAGTTAGGTTCTAAATAACAGGGTAAAAACTGACGGACAACTATGAAAAGCTCAAACCAAGTGTATTCACTCAATAGGTCAGACAGCTGAACAGACAAAGACATGTTCCTACCAGCATAAGTATATATACCCCAATTTAGGTGAAGTCTCCTCCTTCCCTCTAAACATTACATCTTTATTGCTAAGCAAGAAGTTAAGTGATGTGGGTAATAAACGGTTCCTTCTTCCTTAATGTGACCTGACCTGGGCCCCCATTCCTCACTAATCCACAGCTCTTCACCCTTATCAGTGTCCGCAACCAGTCCTTTCCAAGCCCCTGGCTTATATCCAACCTTAATTGACTCCACCATATACATTCCTCCTACAGATTACCATTATCTTCTGGTGTAACAACCAGACTGTGGCCCTTCCCCTTTCCATAGGATACCTGATGTCTAATACCCTGACTACACCGCTCGTGTCGCGTGCGCGAGCGTTGCAAAATAAATGTAGGAATATATGTTATTCAAATATTGCACCCACACTGCTCGCGCACGCCAATGAGCGTCTGCGTTGCCAAGGGCTAAAATAGAAGTCATTACTATTTCTGATGCAGATCGCGCTGCAAGTCCTGCCTCTCCCATCTCCTCATTGGTTTATAGAAGCAGGTACCCATGTGCCATCTCCTCATTGGTTATACCCACGTGGGTGATTGAAAGACGAACTGTTTTGCCGGTTGTCGTTGTAGTACTAGGAAAGTGTAGATGCCAATCACCATATAAGTTCAAAGATGAAAAAGCCTGGAAGGAGGAGAGATGACTAGAAACGATTCGGTTGACCGTTTTATGTGTGGTTAATTGTCGGAGTAGAGGACCTTGTGCATTTCAGGTAAAATAACAACTCAATGTTTATATCCCAGGACAAATTAGCTAGCAACAGCAAGCTAGCTAAATGGGACAAATTAGCTAGCAAGTGCAAGCAAACTAGCTAAATTGCCATACATTTTTTATGCTTTTCGACCTGTCCCCAAATTAATGTCATTGGTTCAGAGTTTGTTTTGATATTTTAACCTGCGTGTCGTGATCGCGTTTGGTGCAGGGGGACAAAATACATTTATGCACGATAGCGCACGTTGGTGCACGCACGGAGCCGGTTTGGTTTCCGTGTAACAATATTTCATTTTAGAAGTCAGAACCCATCAGTAGCTACAGGGTTTGTAGCTAACGGGTCTGAATACTTATGTAAATGTATTTTATACATTTGCAAAAAAATCTAAAAAACAGTTCTTGATTTGTCATTATGGGGTATTGTGTGTAGATTGATGAGGGGGATTTTTTAGCTATTTTAGAATAAAGCTGTAATGTGGAAAAAGTCAAGGGGTCTAGATACTTTCTGAATGCACTGTATGTTTAACTTTGTGAGCTGGATTTCCTGTCTTTGCAATTCATTTATTCAATTTGCATATTTAGGTAGCAGCTACTAGGGTTGCACAATTCTGGGAACTTTCAATAAATCCTTTCCAGAAATCCTGTTCGGAAGATTCCAGATTTCCTGCTTATGCCCTCCTGATTCCAGGTTTCCTCCAACCGGGATTTCAGGAAAACCAGGGAATTTATTGAAAGTTCCCGGAATTTTGCAACCCTAGCAGCTACCATGGAAATTCACTATTACTTGTGCTAATTTTGTTAGCATTCTGGTAATAGCCTCCCAATAGGCTTTTTCTGCATTTTTTGGTGTCCCCTTGTGTACTAAACCGGTAATACCGTATATCCCGATATGACAGAAGGACTGTATGAAGATATGAAAATCTGGATACTACCAACCCTAAAAACGTATCAATTAGTCACCGTCTAAAATTACATTTTGAAGACAATTATTGCCAGACAGCATTCTCTAACATTTAAAACATCAGAAAAAATGTGATGAATCAAATTACCAAAAAACATTTAGGTTAGTCAAGACTAAGATCTAGGAAGCAAGAGAACGAAAAGGACATCTTTGAGTTAACCTATACGCCTATGATCAGATCTGCACACTGAACTGTTGAGTAACTCTACCAAACCTGTGTCAACCTAAATTACTGTGATTATCATCTCTCTACCGTACTTCAAACAAGTGCCATTGCAGACAACAACACACAACTGACTGACAGCGCTTGACTTGTTTTAAGTGCATTCTTCACAGAGCTCAGCAATAATCAGAACGGTATAATTCAGCGGAACGTTCCTAAACCCAGAGGAACCAAGCTGCGGTGACACACTGTAGCCTACATGTCAGTTCAGGGAGTTTTAGCTGAATAAGATCGTTTTTTTGTCGCCTTGCTTATATTATGACCTTAATTTAATTCTGAATTTACTGTGTACAATAAAAGCCTAAAGGCACCACACATGGCATTAAGAGCTGCTCAAGCAGCACACACAAAAAGCTGAAAATATCAGTTTCCAGTAGGCTTCTGCTACATAAGGGCCAAACTGTGATTGACTAAAATGTGTGTTAACAAAATGGAACATGTGATGAGATGAACAAAAGCATCTTCTGAGATCTTAGAACTGAAACAAGGCTTGGGAAATAGTTGGTTGCACTTTACCAAAACAAGTTCATCACAATGGAAACATTGTTTTCCCAGATACGGTAGGCTATTTACTGTAGATATCCTTGTTTATCGGGTAATGGGCAGTGTGTAGCCCACACTGTTTGAGAGGTGGAGATATTTCCTAATAAACCAGTCAATCAATTCATCAAACAACCACAGAGACAATACAATACTATTTCAGTGATCAAAATCTACATCAATAGAAATGATGTATGAGACATGGCAGGTGAATAGGACACAGACAGCATCCGACAGTACTTTTACCATGTGAAATATGCCAACAAAGACATGCTTACACTAACCACATGTCCTCTAGTCTAGTGGACAGAGTTAAATCTGACAAAAAAAAGCCCAAATCTGTTCTTTCTGAGAGGAAAATGACTGCATGTAATTTCCATTCAGACTTCCTCTTTTGCTCTAAGGTGAGAACTGCAGTGCCCAATGTATTTGTGCAATCTCTATACTGCCCAACCACTGGATGAGTGACCCAATTATATGACAAAATACTTCCCCCATGGAGGAAATAGTACAAAGCATTGTCCATCAATTAGCAATAGGCTTGTGAAGTGAAGGCACCATAGTGAACAGCGTGAAAAATAAAGCTTGCTGAGTGACAACGATTATTAACGGGACATCTGCAAACAGAAATATCACCATTATTGAAAACAGGTCCTAGTAACGTTAGTAGTAGACTAGTAGTAATAGCAATAATATTTTAGTAATAAGCTGTGGAATGTTTAATTTGGATGGCAATGACATGTTTGTTATCTGAAAGTCTGAAAAATCGATAAACAAATGCTTTTAAGCAGTATATCAGAGTGAAAATGACTATGTAATAACAGAGTTAGTACTGGTCTATATAAACTGCAGCAATGAAAATAAAAAACAACTGAAACACTAAGCTGGTGTCTTGATTTATATGCATGCAGTTGTCGCACATAATTCTCATTACCAAATTGGCGATGCTGCCTTCCCGTGACGTTATGTCTCCCATTAGTCAAACTTTCAATTCTACTTGCACTTGACGTTCCGCATCCGTGTTGAAGCAAAAATAACCTGTCTGTCCGCACGCGGTGCAAAGTTTCTTGACAACATCACCGTGCAAAATGTGGATGTGGTTAACATAGAATGGCCTAAAATAAATGTAGACATGTTGCACTTGCAAGAAGTTAATCATTATTCTTCACTAGGCTGCGCGAAAGTGTTTTGAACAGTAAACAACAAAAAGGTTACACAAACATGACGCGACTAAGCATCCGAACACAAAACTGTTGAAAAGTGTTAGCCAAAGATGCATGAAAAAGATCAACTTACCTAACAACACGACACTTATCAGGCTGTCCTGTAAAATGGTCCTCGGCGATATCACATCAACACACTCTCATTCCGTCCTCTCATCTCCTCAACACAGAGCTGCTGGTAAAAGTTAGTGACGTCAACGTACTCGTAGCTGTTCTGGAATTGCCAGAACATTTAAAGTGACAGATCATTGGTTGGTGACCAAACTGACATACATCTGGACATCAAGTGCCACCTTTCAGGGTAATTTGCAGCTGAAAAAATATATATCGTCAACTGACAAATTGCAACTAAATTGCAGGTATTAGTCATTGTAATTCGTACAGACCCTGTTTGTATAAGTCAATACATTATATATTTCGAACCAGACAAGTGATACAAATGTAAGCAAGATTTAAAATGATTTTGTTTTGCTCAAACATTATTTATTTTTTAGCTTTTTGCAGCAATTTGCAGTCTACAAATCATTTCTAATTATGTTCCAGGCACCCGACCATTCTCTCAATAAATAAAAAAATTGTCCCATGGCTGGATCTAGAACAAACTAATTTACCCACTTGTCTCACCTTTATCCCAAGGTCTCTATCATGGATTAAACACACATCTGGGGAATCTGTGGGGTTTACATGTTTTTTATTATTATTATAAAGTTGGGCCACGGGATGGGATTATTTCAGAGTTCCTGATCCTTTGAGTTTTATGGCTTAGATTTTTTTCTGGAAATTGCACCCTTTTATCTCCTATTGTTTTTAACACATCCATTACAGTTGAACATTGCATTTCAACAAGAGTACTCACAGAATATGTACATGTGGACATTTTCCATTGGTGAAATTAGGCCCTGTAAGAGTGCGGAAAAGAACCGCTCCAAATATCCATCACCATCACAGCTCATCACACCAGCATTCAAAAGAAGACTCGCACAAAATATCTCTGACATATTGATGGCAGAAATGTTCAGGTGAGACTTCTCTGACTGATGATGATATGAAAGTCCATCAGCAGGGAAATTGCTTACATTTTGATGAGTTTTCAGATATACGTAAAAACATTTTTTTTTGCCACAGATGCTGAGAGCAGAGGTCTGTTCCCTGTTGTTTATTCTGAGTGAGGAAGGTGGACGGTAACCTTGTTGTGAATGAGATTAGGTGGAAGGGGGTATCACATAAAATGTTGAATACTCTAATACACCTAAAGAAACTCTGACTGCTGCAAACTTGTAAGGCTGATTGTGATCCTTACAGTTTTGTTTGTCTGTTATTCATTGGATGTAGACAACATCAGCCTGGCTCAATACCACTGTTAGCTGAGGAGATTTTAATCTTGGTTTAAAGTGCATCATATATTAAGTTTGCTCAGCTTAGTGTTGTATAATGTAATAAGACCCTCCAGTTAGCGTTGATGAACCAACAGAGCCTTCATAATACACTTTCCTATGGGAATATCATATTTGAGTCAGTGTCGACGTGCTCCACAGGGAGAGACAAGGGATTAGCAATTAAGTAGTTTTATGAACAATCGAAAAAACAGTAATTAAAATGATGAAATGGTACGGCAATATAATACTGTATGATTTCTTTCACTAAGTCAGTAGTTTAATTAACCCTCAGTAGTATACCAAGTTGAATTCGAACACATTGTAATTTACAGCAATGACTTGGGTAAGAATTTCAGAGGAGATGTAGGGGTTGAATGATCCAATTGGGAACTGGAGATGATGAGGTAGCCATGGTATTATTATGACCTAAACTAGCTTCAATGCTATGCCTTAGGATGGTGGCATAATTACAGTACAAGAAACACAAACAAGGATACATACCATGAGAATGATGTTTGAGTCAGTATGAATGATATACTAAAAAATATGTTTTTGTGTGATTGAATGACCATGCTACAGAGAGATGAAATACTTACAGCACAAAGATCCTGATAACTAAAATGCTGCTAAAACTGCACTCTCAAAGAACTGATAAACATCAGAGATTTGGGAAGCTGCCTATCAGTCAAGGCTCTGCCCCTCTGTCCCAGCTATTTTAAACACCAAGCCCTGTCAATTTAATTTACTTTCTCTAACGAAGATGCCATTTTCGCTCCTGTTATCAGAGCCTTGCAGGCAGAGCAATTCCTCCCCTCCTTTGCAACTGGGTGCATTTCCCATCACACAATGTGATAATCTGCCCAACAAAAAGCCCAGCATTCTAGGCAAATCTATGATGGCCTAAAACATCAATACATTTCTAATACAGATTATGTTCTGCACGGAACAGATTAACTTCACTGCATATAGACAGAGATGCATGAATTCTATGTGGCGAGCTCACAATCTGTAATCTGAACATTTGTAATTATGGCATCACAGAAGATAGAGTTATAACTATGTGGTTTGGATTTGTTCTTCACAATATTTTACTTGTACTTTAGATAAAAACATGATGAGCTACAATTGAAACAGACACATTTTGTGAATAACAGTAATATGTTCTCAATGTAATACAATTGTGAGCAATAATAGTTTAAATGATTTTCAACACATAGCAGCACTGACAACTCAATGAGAGTCAAAATCCAAAGTAAGTCCCAGAAAGATTTCAGTGTCATGAATAGCAAAAACAGTTGTATACTGTGAGGCTCTATGTTACTGTTCGGTGTGTTTTATGGTAAATGGGATTAAACTCCTGCTGAATAGCGCTTTCTTACAGTCAGACACCAATACCTTTGCCTCGCTACCCAGACTCCTTGCTCTGGCTAAACACTACGCCACGCCCAAGCACGTAAGTTTCCTCTTCGCAATGAGCTCCTGGTTCCAGTCTTTCTGTGCTCAGTGTCCCATCAACAGGGAAATGTCCATCTGTCCATCTTGTCCAGTCTTCCGTTTGGTTCAGTACCCCCCGCGCGCGGGCAGTGTGGGTGCAATGATTGAATAACGTGTATGTGTGAATTTATTTTGCAACGCGAGCGGTGTGGTCAGCATGTAACTCTGGGTCTTCCTTTCCTGTGGCGGTCCTCATGAGAGCCAGTTTCATCATAGCAGTTGATGGTTTTTGCGACTGCACTTGAAGGAACTTTCAAAGTTCTTGAAATGTTCCGTATTGACTGACCGTTGTTTCTCTGAGCTGTTCTTGCCATAATATGGACTTGGTCTTTTACCAAATAGGCCTATCTTCTGTATACCACCCCTACCTTGTCACAACACAACTGATTGGCTCAAACGCATTAAGAAGGAAAGAAATTCCACAAATAAACTTTTAAACAAGGTACACCTGTTAATTGCCTTCCCTGTAGCTCAGTTGGTAGAGCATGGTGTTTGCAACACCAGGGTTGTGGGTTCGATTCCCACAGGGGGCCAGCACAGAAAAAAAATGTATGATATGTATGAAATGTATGCATTCACTACTGTAAGTCGCTCTGGATAAGAGCGTCTGCTAAATGACTAAAATGTAAAATGTAATTGAAATGCATTCCAGGTGACTATTTCATGAAGCTGGTTGAGAGTATGCCAAGAGTGTGCAAAGCTGTCATCAAGGCAAATCAAATCAAACTTTATTTGTCACATGAGCCGAATACAAAGGGTTTAGACCTCACTGTGAAATGCTTACTTACAAGCCCTTATCCAACAATGCAATTCAAGAAAGAGTTAAGAAAATGTTTACCAAATAAACTAAAGTAAAAAAGTATAAAAAGTAATACAATAAAATAACAATAACGAGGCTATATACAGGGGGTACCGGTACTGAGTCAATGTGCAGGGGTACAGGTTAGTCAAGGTAATTTGTACATGTAGGCAGTGATGGAAAAAGTAACCAATTGTAATACTTGAGTAAAAGTAAAGATACATTAATAGAAAATGACAAAAGCAAAAGTCACCCAGTAAAATTTTACAAGTCTAAAAGTATTTGTTTTAAAATATACTAAAGTATCAAAGGTAAAAGTATGAAGCATTTCCAAATCCTTATAATAAGCAAACCCAATGTCACCATTTTCTAGTTTTTCTGATTTACGGATAGCCAGGGGCACACTCCAACATTCAGATATAGTTTACAAATGAAACGTATGTTTAGTGAGTCATCCAGATCAGAAGCAGTAGGGATGACCAGGTTTGTTCTGTTGATAAGTATGTGAATCGAACCATGTTCCTGTCCTGCTAAGCATTCAAAATGTAACAAGTTATTTTGAGTGTCAAGGAAAATGTATGGAGTAAAAAGTACAATATTTTCTTAAGGAATGTAGTGAAGTAAAAGTAGTCAAAAATTTAAATAGTAAAGTACAGATACCCTTAAAAACGACTTAAGTAGTACTTTAAAGTACAGAACAAACCTGGTCATCCAAGTAGCACTGTATGTAAGTATGGGTAAAGTGACTATGCATAGATAATAAACAGCGAGTAGCAGCATTGTAAAAACAAATGTGTGTGGGGGAGTAGAGGGTGTCAATGTAAGTAATCAGGGTGGCCATTTGATTAATTGTTCAGCAGTCTTATGACTTGGGGTTAGAAGCTGTTAAAGAGCCTTTTGGTCCAGATTTGGCGCTGCAGTACCGCTTGCCATGCGGTAGCAGAGAGTCTATGACTTGGGTGACTGGAGTCTGACAATTTTTAGGGCTTTCCTCTGACACCGCTTAATATACAAGTCTTTGGCACCAGTGATGTACTGGGGCGTACGCACTACCCTCTGTAGCGCCTTACGGTCAGATGCCGAGCAGTTCCCATACCAGGTGGTGAGGAAACCGGTCAGGATGCTCTCAATGGTGCAGCTGTAGAACTTTTTGAGGATCTGGGGACCCATGTCAAATCTTTTCAGTCTCCTGAGGGGCAAAATTTTTTGTTGTGCCCTCTTCACGAATGTCTTGGTGTGTTTGGACCATGATAGTTTGTTGGTGATGTGGACAACAAGGAAGTTCAATCTCTCGACCCGCTCCACTGCAGCCCCATCGATGTTAATGGGGACCTATGCGGCCCACCTTTTCCTGTAGTCCACGATCAGCTCCTTTGTCTTGCTCACATGGAGGGAGAGGTTGTTGTGCTGGCATCACACTGCATGGTCTCTGACTTCCTCCCTATAGGCTGTCTCATCGTTGTCGGTAATCAGGCCTACCACTATTTTTTTTATTTTTTTTTATTTAACCTGGCAAGTCAGTTAAGAATAAATTCTTACTAACAATGACGGCCTACCAAAAGGCAAAAGGCCTCCTGCGGGGACGGGAGCTGGGATAAAAAAAATATATAGAAATATAGGATAAAACACACCACAACAAGAGAGACAACACAACAATACATAAAGAGAGACCTAAGACAACAACACAGCAAGGAAGCAACACATGACAACACAGCATGTCAGCAACACAACATGACAACAACATGGTAGCAACACAACATCGTAGCAGCACAAAACATGGTACAAACATTATTGGGCACAGACAACAGCACAAAGAGCAAGAAGGTAGAGACAACAATACATCACGCAAAGCAACCACAACTGTCAGATTGAGATAAAACTGTCCAGTTTGAGTGTTTGTTGCAGCTCGTTCCAGTCGCATGCTGCTGCGAACTGAAAAGAGGAACGACCAAGGGATGTGTGCTTTGGGGACCTTTAACAGAATGTGACTGGCAGAACGGGTGTTGTATGTGAAGGATGAGGGCTGCAGAAGATATATCAGATAGGGGGGAGTGAGGCCTAAAATGCCTTGCAAAAGTATTCATCCACCCTAGAGTTTTTCCTATTTTGTTGCATTACCTGTAATTTAAATGGATTTTTATTTGGATTTCATGCAATGGACATACACAAAGTAGTCCAAATTGGTGAAGTGAAATGGAAAATTTTTATTTTTTCAAAAACTGCAAAAATAATTTAAACTGAAAAGTGGTGCGTGCATATGTATTCACCCCTTTGCTATGAAGCCCCTAATTAAGATCTGGTGCAACCAATTACCTTCAGAAGTCACATAATTAGTTAAATAAAGTCCACCTGTGTGCAATCTAAGTGTCACATGCTCTCAGTATATATACACCTGTTCTGAAAGGCCCCAGAGTCTGCAACACCACTAAGCAAGTGGCACCACCAAACAAGCGGAACCATGCAGACAAAAGAGCTATCCAAACAGGTCAGGGACATTGTTGCGGAGAAGTACAGATCAGGGTTGGGTTATAAAAAAATATCAGAAACTTTGAACATCCCACGGAGCACCATTAAATCCATTATAATCTTTTTAAAATAAAATGGCACCACAATAAACCTGTCATGAGAGGCCCGCCCACCAAAACTCATGGACCAGGCAAGGAGGGCATTAATTAGACAGGGAACAAAGAGACCAAAGATAACCCTGAAGGAGCTGCAAAGCTCCACAGCGGAGATTGGAGTATCTGTGCCAAGGGGGTGAATACTTTCGCAAGCCACTGTAAGAGGGTTTAATAAGTAAGCATCAACCAGCGGGTCTTGCGACGGGCATTCAGAGATGACCTGTTTAAAGAGGAGTATAGAGTGCATTGATGTGTCCTACAAGGAGCATTGGTGGAAAATCTGATGGCACCCTTACCTGCCGATCTATAAAGATTGTCTCAGTAATCTAGCAAGGGTAGGATGATAATTTTCCTGCCTCATGATGCCATCCATTTTGTCAAGTGCACCAGACCCTCCTGCAGCAAAGCACCCCCACAACATGATGCTGCGATCCTCGTGCTTCACGGTTGGGATGGCGTTCTTCGGCTTGCAAGCCTCCCCCTTTTTCCTCCAACCATAACGATGGTCATTATGGCCAAAAAGTTATAATTTTGTTTCATCAGCCCAGATGACATTTCTCCATAAAGTACGATCTTTGTCCCCATGTACAGTTGCAAACCGTTGTCTGGCTTTTTATGGCGGTTTTGGAGCAGTGGCTTCTTCCTTGCTGAGCGGCCTTTCAGGTTATGTCGATATAGGACTCCTTTTTGTAACTGTTCCCTCCAGCGTCTTCACAAGGTCCTTTGCTGTTGTTCTGGGATTGATTTGCACTTTTCCCGTTTGGAAATTGCTCCCAAGGATGAACCAGACTTGTGGAGGTCTTCAATTGTTTTTCTGAGGTCTTGGCTGATTTCTTTTGATTTTCCCATGATGTCAAGCAAAGAGGCACTGCGTTTGAAAGTAGGCCTTGAAAAACATCCACAGGTACACCTCCAATTGACTCAAATTATGTCAATTAGCCTATCAGAAGCTTCTAAAGCTATGACATCCAAGCTGTTTAAAGGCACAGTCAGTGTATGTAAACTTGTGTATGTGTGACTTCTGACCCACTGTAATTGTGACACAATGAATTATAAGTGAAATAATCTGTCTGTAAACAATTCTTGGAAAAATTACTTGTGTCATGCACACAGTAAATGTCCTAACCGACTTACCAAAACTATAGTTTGTTACCAATACATTTGTGGAGTGCTTGAAAAATGAGTTTTAATGACTCCAACCTAAGTGTATGTAAACTTCTGACTTAAACTGTATCTTCTGCGTTTCCTCTATAGTCGCCATAGTCTCTACAGTATCTATACTCTTTACAGTATCTATAGTCTTGCTTATCTATAGTCTCTCTGTGTCTATAGTCTCTTTAGTCTACGTATGTAGTCCATAGTCTATAGTATCTATACTATCTACAGTATCTTCAGTCTCGCGTCTCTATAGTCTGTGTCTATTGTCTCAGTAGTTTGTAGTCATAAATGCTATAGTCTCTATAAACTCAGCAGTCCTGCCGCTTCCCATACATATAGAATAGCACCTTGTGCACCTTCTGCTATTCCCAGTGGTTCCCCGACCACATAGGGACTTCTCATATAAATACCTACAGACGATTGTTAGTGGGGCCTCTCCTGCCCAAACCCTAGCATTATCCTAAGACTAGCTCTAGCCTTCTTCTAAGACTAGCTGTACCCTTGTTCTACATCTTTGTGTTCAGTTTTATTGGTTTTATCATTTGTATTTTATTTTTATATAAACTCATTTTACTTGACTCAATGAAATTCAGTAGACGTGTCCATCGGAGGTTCGCGTATCTTCCCCCGGGCAGCTCACAGTAAAAGTTTGATCTGGGCGAGTCCACGTCTTTGGTCAGATGGGAATTTCCCTTGCAAGCCTTCACACGGAATGCACCACCGGTGTTCCATCGCAGACCTTCACTGGGGTGCTCCCCCGATTGGAATCACCCAGTTTGTGATGCCAAGATTGTAGTGGAAATTCAACACCAAGGACATCTGAAGTCAATCTTAAATTAATCACTCTTTATTATCAGTACGCTGGAGATGTTTCAAAAACTCTGCACACCGTAGAGGTCTATCAGAAGCTTGCTGGGGCTGTCCCAGCAGTTGTCCTATACACAGACAAGTTATATTTGCATGATTTGGCATAAATCATTCATCATTACCAGTGGCTCGCACATGACTGATCAATATCTCACAAGGCTTTCTCTCTCCAAGTTGAGACCTTGAAACTGAGATACCTTGGTTGTTCCTATAGCAATATTCTGAGTGTACTGCCAAGTTGCTCTTCAGTGATAGTGAGGATTGCTCCGTACACAATCATTCAGTCACCTGCATGAATCCATCTAATTGGTTATTAGAAAAGTAACACTGATTTAATACACTGGCATTGATTTCATACACAAACATAACATCTTCCCTCACAAGTGTACAATACTTACCTGGCCTTGCTCCAGCCAAATGCTACATGTTAGAATCACCTTTGGCAGAAATTATAGCTGTTATTCTTTATGGGTAAATCTCTAGGTGCTTTGCACACCTGGATTATACAATATTTGCACATGATTCTTTTCTAAATTCTTCCAGCTCTGCCAAGTTGATTGTTGATCATTGCTCAACAGCTATTTTCAAGTCCTGCCATAGATTTTCAAACCGATTTAAGTCAAAACTGTAACCAGGCCACTCAGGAACATTCAAGGTCGTCTTGGTAAGCAACTCCACTGTATATTTGCCGTTTTGTTTTAGATTAATTTCCTGCTAAAAGGTGAATTTGTCTTTCAGTGTCTGTTGGAAAGCAGACTGATCCAGGTTTTGCTTCTAGGATTTTGCCTGTGCCTAGCTCTATTTCGTTTCTTTTAATCACAAAAAAACTCCTTAGTCCTTGCTGATGACAAGCATACCCATAACATGATGCAGCCACCACCATGCTTGAAAATAAGAAGAGTGGTACGCTTTGCATTCAGGACATAAAGTTAATTTCTTTGTCACATTTTTAGCAGTTTTACTTTAGTGCCTTATTGCAAAAAGGATGCATGTTTTGGAATATTTGGTTCTATACAGGCTTTCCATTTTTTATTATACTCTTGGGAAAAGTATTTATTTATAGGGCAATATCGGTAGAAGTGTTACAAATAGGGAGGTTCTGGACCCTTGCAAGACATCAAAGTAAAATGGAGGAATGTATTACAAAAGGAAACCGCAAAATGGCACTATACTGGGAAAGATGGGCTATTCTGTGAACATCGTAGGGTTGGAGTTAAGATCAAAATGAATTATGTACAGGCTTCCTTTGTCACGGTTGTCGTACGAAGTAGACCAAGGCGCAGCGTGTGTATCGTTCCACATTTTGTGTGAAACTATGCAAGACATACAAATAAACTAATAAACAAACCAACAAACCGTGACGAAGAGGTGCAACATACAACAACTTAAATATGATCCCCAATTAGAGACAACGATGACCAGCTGCCTCTAATTGGAGATCATCCCCCAAAAAACAACATGGAAATACAGAAACTAGAACCCCACATAGAAATACATAAACTAGACAAAAACCCCAACATTGTCACGTCCTGACCCTTGAAAGAGGTCATTTGCCATAGTAGAGTGGTCAGGGCGTGACAGGTGGTTGTTTTGGGTGGTTTAGGGTTTTCTGTTTATATGTGGGTTTTTTCTAGATTTCTATTTCTATGTTTTGTTTTCTATGTTTTGGCCGGTATGGTTTCCAATCAGAGGCAGGTGTCTTTCGTTGTCTCTGATTGGAAGCCATACTTAGGCAGCCTGTTTTTCCTTTGGGTTTTGTGGGTAGTTGTTTTCCGTTTTGTCAGAGTGTACCTTACGGAACTGTTGTTGGTCGTTTTATTTTTTCGGTTCAAGTGTCTTCTTTAAAAATGACCACTATACACGCTGCACCTTGGTCTACTAATTTCGACGCCTGTGACAGAACTATCCACAACAAGAAGACAAAGCAGCGTGCATTCTCCAGGAGGATGAGCGGGACCAAGCAGTATGGCTCAGAGGAGTGGACCTGGGAGGAGATCCTAGATGGGGCAGGACCCTGGACAAGGCCTGGGGAGTATCGCTGCCCGCAATAGGAGATAGAGGCAGCGAAGGCGGAACGGCGATACTGGGAGGAACGGCTAGGCAAGCAACAGGAGGCCGAGAGGCAGAGGCAAAAACATTTGGGGCGGGGGCACACGGGTAGATTGGCTAAGGCGAGGTTAAGACCTGAGCCAACTCCCCGTGCTTACCGTGGGGAACGAGTGACCGAGCAAGCACCGTGGTATACGGTGATACGCACTGTGTCGCCAGTGCATACTTACAGCTCGGTGCACTCGGTGCAAGCTCCTCACCGTTGCCGTGCTAGAGCTGGCCGGCAGCAGGGAGAAGTGCATCGGCTCAACGTATCTGGTCTCCAGTGCGTCTCTTCGGCCCAGGTTATCCTTTCACCTGCTCTACGCACGGTACCCCTCATTCACCAGCACAGCCCAGTTCGTCCTGTACCAGCGCTCCGCCCTTGCCGGGCTATAGTCAACATCGAGCCAGGACGGGTTGTGCCAGCCCAAAGCGCCAGACCTCCAGTGCGCCTCCAAGACCCAGTGTACCCTGTGCCTGCTCCGTGCACTCTCCCTCCAGTGCGCCACCATAGCCCAGTACGTCCTGTGCATGCTCCTCGCACTCTTCCTCCAGTAATCCTCCATAGCCCAGTACGGCCAGTGCCTGCTTTGAGCACGCGGTCCTCAGTGCGTCTCCCCAGTCTGGTGAGACCGGTTCCAGCTCCCCGTAGGAAGCCTCCAGTGATAATCAATGGTCCGAAGCCTCCAGTGATAATCCATGGCACGAAGCCTCCAGTGATGATCCATGGCCCGGAGCCTGTAGGGATGATCCATGGCACCAAGCCTCCAGTGATGATCCATGGCCTGGAACCTGTAGGGATGATCCATGGCACGCAGCCTCCAGTGATAATCCATGGCCCGGAGCCTCCAGTGATGATCCATGGCACAAAGCCTCCAGTGATGATCCATGGCGCAGAACCAGTAGTGATGATCCATGGCACGGAGCCTGCAGCGAAGGTCTCCAGTCCGGAACCTACAGAGACGCTCCGCAGCCCGGAGCCTCCAGTGATGATCCATGGCACAAAGCCTCCAGTGATGATCCATGGCGCGGAACCAGTAGTGATGATCCATGGCACGGAGCCTGCAGCGAAGGTCTCCAGTCCGGAACCTACAGAGACGCTCCGCAGCCCGGAGCCTCCAGTGATGATCCATGGCACAAAGCCTCCAGTGATGATCCATGGCGCGGAACCAGTAGTGATGATCCATGGCACGGAGCCTGCAGCGAAGGTCTCCAGTCCGGAACCTACAGAGACGCTCCGCAGCCCGGAGCCTCCAGCGACGCTCCTCAACCCGGAGCCTCCAGCGACGGTCCCCAGTCCGGAGCCTCCAGCGACGCTCCCCAGTCCGGAGCCTCCAGCGACGCTCCCCAGTCCGGAGCCTCCAGCGACGCTCCCCAGTCCGGAGCCTCCAGCGACGCTCCTCAGTCCGGAGCCTTCAGCGACGGTCTGCAGCCCGGAGTCTTCAGCAACGGTCTGCAGCCCAGAGCCTTCAGCAACGGTCTGCAGCCCAGAGCCTTCAGCAACGGTCTGCAGCCCAGAGCCTTCAGCGGCGGCCTGCAGCCCAGATCCTCCAGCGGCGGCCTGCAGCCCAGATCCTCCAGCGGCGGCCTGCAGCCCAGATCCTCCAGCGGCGGCCTGCAGCCCAGATCCTCCAGCGACGGCCTGCAGCCCAGATCCTCCAGCGGTGGTCTACAGCACAGAGCTTCCGGTAATGATCTACAGTCCGATTCCTCCGATAATGATCCACAGGCCAGGGTTACAGAAGCGGAGGGATCTGCGGGCGGAACGGGGGTTACGCTCTGAGCCGGAGCCACCTCCGTTGCTGGAGGATCGGAGGGAGAGGAAGGGTCTGGGTGTAGCACATGAGCCGCCATAGACGTTTGTCACCCTCCCTTCCCTCCCTTTGTGTTTGGGGATGTTTTTGTTGTTTTTTGTTTGGGTGCAGTCAGGGTCTGCACCTTTGGGGGGGGGGGGGGGGGGGGGGGGGGGGTACTGTCACGTCCTGACCCTTGTAAGATGTCATTTGCCATAGTAGAGTGGTCAGGGCGTGACAGGTGGTTGTTTGGGTGGTTTTGGGTTTTCTGTTTGGGTTTTCTGTTAATATGTGGGGGTTTTCTAGATTTCTATTTCTATGTTTTGGCCGGGTATGTTTTCCAATCAGAGGCAGGTGTCTTTTGTTGTCTCTGATTGGAAGCCATACTTAGGCAGCCTGTTTTTCCTTTGGGTTTTGTGGGTAGTTGTTTTCCGTTTTGTCAGTGTACCTTACGGAACTGTTGTCGGTTGTTTTATTGTTTTGGTTCAAGTGTCTTCAGTAAAAGTTTAAAAATGAGCACTATACACGCTGCGCCTTGGTCTACTCATTTCGACGCCTGTGACAAACATAGAAAAAATAAACTAGAACCAACATAGACATAAAATAAACTAGACAAAACCCCCTGTCACGCCTTGACCTACTCTACCATCGAAAAGAAAAGCTTTCTATGGTCAGGAGGTAGCATCCTTCTTTCACGCTGTCATTTAGGTTAGTATTGTGGAGTAACTACAATGTTGTTGAGCTATCCTGAATTCTCCTTTCACAGCCATTAAACTCTGTAACTGTTTTGAAGTTACCATTGGCCTCATGGTGAAATCCATGAGCGGTTTCCTTCCTCTCCGGCAACTGAGTTAGGAAGGGAGGACGCCTGTATCCTTGTAGTGCCTGAGTGTATTGATACACCATCCAAAGTATAATTAATAACTTCACAATGCTCTAAGGGATATTCAATGTCTGCTTTTTTTATACCTATCTACCAATAGGTTCCCTTCTTTGCGAGGCATTGGAAAACCTCCCTGGTCTTTGTGGTTGAATCTGTGTTTGAAATTCACTGCTCGACTGAGGGACCTTACAGATAATGAGTCCATACATGTGACTTGTTAAGCACATTTTTATTTGTAAACTTTTTTAGGCTTGCCATAACAAGGGGGTTGAATACTTATTGACTCAAGACATTTCAGCTTTTCATTTTTTATTAATTTGTAAAAATGTCTAAAAACATAATTCCACTTTGACATTATGTGATATTATGTGTAGGCCAGTGACACAAAATCTCAATTTAATAAATTTTACATTCAGGCTATAACACAACAAAATTTGAAAACAATCCAGGGGTGTGAATAGGGAGTTTTATTCAACCTCTAACGAGATAATTTACTCAAATATGTAATTTTATATTTGAGTATAAGAATAGGTAGCTACTCGTTACCTTAATTTCCCTATGCATTCTTGTCTCCACACAGCAGTAGGCAATGTGTTTCATGTTTCTCTCAGAAAACCTTAAATAAAATATAAGACCACATGGGGTTTATAGAATATGTAGGGAGCAGAAAATAAATGATTTAAGCCACAGCACAGTGCTCTTGGATAAGCTTTTCTCAATGGGAGCACAACACAGCATGTGCTAAATACTGTAGGCACAGTAGCCTACAGTGGCAAGAAAAGTATGTGAACCCTTTGGAAATACCTGGATTTCATAAATTGGTCATAACATTTGATCTGATCTTCATCTAGGTCACAACCATCTGCTTAAACAAATAACACACCAAAAAGTATACGTTTTCATGTGTCTTTATTGAACACACCGTGTAAACATTCACAGTGCAGGGTGGAAAAAGTATGTGAACCCTTGGATGTAACAACTGGTTGATCCTCCTTTGGCAGTAGTAACCTCAACCAAACGTTTTCTGTAGTTGCGGATCAGACCTGCACAACGTTCAGGAGGAATTTTGGACCATTCCTCTTTACAAAACTGTAAAGAACAGCAATATTCTTGGGATGTCTGGTGTGAACTGCTCTCTTGAGGTCATGGCACAGCGTCTCAATCGGGTTAAGGTCAGGACTCTGACTGGGCCACTCCAGAAGGCGTATTTTCTTCTGCTGAAGCCATTCTGTTGTTGATTTACTTCTGTGTTTTGGGTCATTGTCCTGTTGCATCACCCAACTTCTGTTGAGCTTCAATTGGCGGACAGATTACATTCTCCGGCAAAATGTATTGATAAACTTGGGAATTCATTTTTGATAGCAAGCTGTCCAGGCCGTGAAGCAGCAAAGCAGCCTCAAACCATGATGCTCCCTCCCCTATACTTTACAGTTGGGATGAGGTTTTGATGTTGGTGTGCTGTGCCTTTTTTTCTCCACAGATAGTGTTGTGTGTTCCTTCCAACAACTCAACTGTAGTTTCATCTGTCCACTGAATATTTTGCCGGTAGCGCTGTTGAATATCCAGGTGCACTGTTGCAAACTTCAGACGTGCAGCAATGTTTTTTTGGACAGCAGTGGCTTCTTCCGTGGTGTCCTCCCATGAACACCATTCTTGTTTAGTGTTTAACGTATCGTAGACTTGTCAACAGAGATATTAGCAAGTTCCAGAGATTTCTGCAAGTCTTTAGCTGACACTCTAAGATTCTTCTTAACCTCTTTGAGGATTCTGTGATGTGCCCTTGCAGTCATCTTTGCAGAACTTTCACTCCTAGGGAGAGTAGCAACAGTGCTGAACTTTCTCCATTTATAGACAATTGGTGTTACCGTGGACTGATGAACATCCAGGCTTTTAGAGATAGTTTTGTAACCCTTTCCAGCTTTATGCAAGTCAACAATTCTTAAACTTAACCTTCTGAGATCTCGTTTGTTCTAGGCATGGTTCACATCAGGCAATGATTCTTGTTAATAGCAAACTCAAATTGTGTGTGTTTTTTATAGGGCAATGCAGCTCTAACCAACATCTCCAATCTCATCTCATTGATTGGACTCCAGGTTAGCTTTTGAAGAAGTCATTAGCCAAGGGGTTCACATATACTTTTTCCAACCTACACTGTGAATGTTTAAATGATGTATTCAACATAGAAAAATAAAATCATTTGTGTGTTATTAATTTAAGCACACTCTGTTTGTCAATTGTTGTGACTTAGATGAAGATCAGATCAAATGTGACGACCAATTTGTGCAGAAATCCAGGTAATTCCAAAGGGTTCACATTCTTTTTCTTGAAACTGTACATAATGAAAGACCCAGTGATTGAAAAAGGGTCAATGAATATAAAATCGGAATATAAAGGGTTGTGAATCGAACTGAACCCTTTTCAATGTTTGGTTGCCGGAAGTAAATCTCAATAAGCAAAGATTAAATATAATAGAGTAATGGAAAAATGTGAGGCAGAAGAAAGTATGCAAGTACACAAGGAAACTGCTCCCAGCTCTTCAACTATGTAATTGCTATAGAGTCTGCCTCCCTTTCAGTTGACCTTATTCAAACATTCCCATTCAGAGAGAAAGGAAAGCCAATAAACACGTCATTACAGACATTCTGCAAAATTGCCATCAAATTAACCTTCTGAAATTTATCATAGCCAACATCTTATTTGGAGACTGGAAAAAATGCTTTGAAGTGTTGGGATGTTTGTTAAAGATGCTTTTTCAGTCAAAACAACACACCTACATCTGTTGGGTTAGTTTTTTATGTATTGGCATTTGGCAGAGGATCATGTAGAAGATCATGTAGAAGCCTTGACCTCTCACTCACCTCTGAACTAAAGGCAGATGGACAAGATGCAGTCCAGCTGTGTGCGAAACATGTGTAGTCGTTCCCCAGTGTGAGACTGCTGTGAACATGCAGCAGATGACATCCAAGCAGGAATCATCAAGTCACCTCCAGAGGGGTGGAATTGGAAATCCCTTTAAAATAGGTCACTTGATAAAATAGGCATGTTTTGCACAAATTGGTTCACAATTTCACACCTCTCTATTTCCCATACCTAGAGGGGGGGAAAAAACAAGCTTGGTTGAAGGGAATTAATTGTTATTAAATGAGCCAATACTTGATCCAAGTAATAGGTATTCATTTGGGAGGAAAACCTTATCATTAATACCTTATTATTTAGGGGGAATACCAGATAATATTATGGTTTGTTCCTAGCCTTGACAACAGGAGGGCCCAAATCCTTCGTTTTGGGGTAACCTTTTTCACTTTTGGGGTAACCAGTTCCCCCGGTGGAAAACGTTCCAGGGTGTATCTGTAACAGTTCTGCTGTGATGCATCCAGACTCTTCAGACCATTTCTTGCATCTTCTCTGACCTCTCATGTGGACCTCTCATGTTTCCAATTTCCTGTGCCGAGGCTGTATTCAGCGTGAACCAGAACACAATGATCATAATGTTCTTTAGACTGGGCTCCTCTGTGAAATTGCTCTCCATAATTTCACACAGATAAACACACAACTTGGTTAATGAAACGCCTCTGCAGGGTGGAGGCACTAGATGGTGTCGCTTCTCCAAAAGCCACACTAGGAGTGCAGATATGTAAAAATGGGCATTTATTCGCTCCATTTAATGGACATTTAATGGACATTTATTCGCTCCATTATGTAAGCCTCCTCTTCTTCCTCTGTGGTGAATTGAACACTTCATCAAGGAGTCAAGGACACTGTATCTACAGAATAATCTCTAATTAATTAACTAAAAATTAAATCAGGAAATATTAATAGGAATAACAGTGGATAACAGTGGATCATTGCAAAATGTATGGGGGTTTAAAGGGCAACTCTACCACTTTTAATGCTAATTTTCCTTATCTCCACCACAATACCAGTGTCTACATATGTGAAAAAAGCACATTTCTATGTTTTGTAGAAGCATGTTTTAGTTAAATAGTTTTCTACCTGATGACATCTTCAAAAGTTAAAACATTTTAAAAACAGTGATTTTCAAACACTATTAGATTCCGGTTGATGTCGGGAGTAAGAAAATACTGCAGAAACTCGTTTCAGGTTTTGAAACTCATTGTTTTTCTTAATTTTAAATCCTACTCTGCGATGTCACAAACTACGTTTCCAACCAACACGACCGGGCTAATGGAAACATGAAATGCCACTACAATTTTATAAATGCTGACACACAATTTCTTCATTCTACATAGTTTTTGTGTCAGTCAAATGAATTATGCGAGCAATTGCAGTGGAAACGTCTTTATGCGCAAATATTGATATAGGCCTAATAACCATAATATCGAAGTAAACTTGGAGTCATGGGATGATATGTTGTGTGGTCCTCCCACTACGACTCAGGAAACCATGCAGTTTACTTGTCTACAGATGATGAACTTCACAAGGTGGTGAATGTGCAAGGTGATGAGCTTGATGCTCGCTTCCAATAAATATCTGTCGGGAATTGGATGGAAACCTAGCTACAGAGAAAGATTTTTTAGGAACTTATTATCTTTTTAACCACATATAACAGAAACACGCTGTTTTCACATATGTAGACACTGGTTTGGCACTGGAGATAATGAATATGAGGTTGAAAAGTGGCAGAATTGCCTTTTAAGAGCGAGCTATGGCTCATAAGAGGCTAAATTGTTTTCTGAGAAATAGTGAGAGAACCGATGCAGTCTGAATTCACCGGCACATCCACGGCTCAGCTGGCACTGCCACAGACATGATGGCCAATGGATTTCATTACTTAGTTTGGCAATTGATTTTCCTTGCCCAGGAAGATACACTAGAGAAAATATGAGTGCTTTCAGGATGGATTGCCAGCCTCTCAGAGGGCATGAGGGATATTGTGTGGTAGATAAAACATCACGCCCGGAGATAAGGAGGGTTGATTTTTCGGATTAGCCGAACCACCAGCTATAATAAGTGTCATTTTTTGTCTTCTGTTTTATTCAGAGGTCTACGATACCTTGATTCCCTTGAGACAGCAGAACATTTCTGCTTCCATTTAATGGAAAATGACCTTATATCCACCTCTTAATAGTGTCTTCGGTAGGCTGCACAGATAACACATTCAATAGATAGCCAACAGAGATTTGCCCATCCAACTTAGCCCTTATAGCGTCTCTAAATATGCTTACATTGTTTCAGTAGAGAAAGGCATTGTCGGGCACATTTGTAATAGATAAACATTTATTAAACGTGTCAAACTGGTTAACCAGCAGGGTGTCCGCAGATTGCTCCTCATTACAATACTAATGACACCATATGAGACTTAGAAGAGGACTATGGGAACTGTCACTGGTGGTGGATATCTCTACTGTTGTGCATCTCGCATCTACCCATAGAAAATTCCTCAGTAGCACATCTAGATGAATTGTGTAGAGCTATATATAGTAATATTTCATGATACACCCTATTGCTCAGATAACAACAATGACACTTACTGTGAGCTGGCAAATAGAAGCAGGAGAATGCCGTCAACTGTTCCAGCTTTTCTGGAAATGTATGGGTCACATTGATTTCTTACTGCAGAGTGACAATATTATGACAGCTTATCAAGGCATTGGAAAACCAGCCCACGTTGCTTTATGAAGAAAAAGCACCATTGAGAACATCCCCTGACCGGTTACATCACCACCTGGTATGGCAACTGCTCGGCACCTGACCGTAAGGCGCTACAGAGGGTAGTGCGTATGGCCCAGTACATCACTGGGGCCAAGCTTCCTGCCATCCAAGAACTTTATACTAGGCGGTGTCAGAGGAAAGCCCCAAAAATTGTCAGAGGCTCCAGTCACCCAAGTCATAGACAGTTTTCTCTGCTACCGCACGGCAAGTGATACCGAAGCGCCAAGTCTAGGACCAAAAGGCTCCTTAACAGCTTCTACCCCCAAGCCAACATTGGGCAATATTTCTGTTACATGTATTTAATATAGGCATTCCCATAGTTTCAATACCTATTTTGTCATTTGAATTTCACTGGCCTTCATGTATTTTGTAACGGTTTAATTAGAATAAAAGTATTTTGTCATTTCTAACAAAGAAATGTACTTGCAAGTAGCCGGCTTAACTACAATAACATTCTTGGTAAAGGTAACTGTCACGGCCTGACCTGAGAGAGAGGGTTTGTTTCTCTATGTGGTTAGGTCAGGGTGTGGGGTGGGCATTCTATGTTTTGTATTTCTTTGTGTTGGGCCGAGTATGGTTCCTAACCAGAGGCAGCTGTCTATCGTTGTCTCTGATTGGGAACCATACTTAGGCAGCCTTTTCCCCCCCTGTGGTTGTGGGATCTTATTTTTGTATTGCTTTGTGTGCCTACAGAACGTGACGGTCGTATTTTCTTTTTTCATTACTTTTTATCGTGTTCTGAGTAAATAAATCACAAGATGAACATATTCCACGCTGCACCTTGGTCGACTCCTCTTTACGATCGTTACAGTAACATAATGTTTCCTTGCTAAGACTGATATGTTCTTGTTTATCTATCTTATTTTACTGCGCTGACTGCAAGTCACTCTGGATAAGAGCTTCTGCTAAATGATCAAAATGTAAATGCCAAAATGAACATTTGCAAAACACACTGCTGGTTATTATTCCAATGAGCTCCGCCCCCAAACAAGGCCGAATTTTATCAACATTTAAATTGTTTAAGGGCGGAGCTCATTAGAATAATATCAAGCAGTGTGCTTTGCAAGTGTTAATTTTTACATTCATGTTTTGGTCATTTAGCAGATTCTGTTGTCCAAAGTGACGTACAGTAAGTGGATTAAAGTAATGTTAATGAAAAAAAAACACACAGTCATATCAAGTAAAACATTTCTGTAACCGTTACTGTGAATGTTGTAGTTAATGGTACATTGGTCTTCAAGGTGTTTCCTAGTTTTGACAAGATATATTTTGCTGTATCTTTGCCAGTCTCTGGTTAGTGCCAAGTACATTACTGTAATATTTACATAAACTTGCCACCAGCTTCCTGTAAGTTAAATGTAATATCAGAGCAATAATACTGTAAAATTTGCCTACTATACTGTAAGAAAGTAAATGCTATTATAATGTTGGTATTTTACTGTAATTACATGTGATTGGTGCATGCAGGTTTGCTGCTAGGTACTTGTATATTGTGGAATTTTTATGAATAGTTGGTGTTTTATGTCACTTCCCCGCCATAACATTTTAATCACAACGCCACATCATTTACAGAATGATGCCGTAAATATACAGCAAAACAGCATGTAATAAAGTTACAGCAAATGCTAACAGCTAGTATGTAATAAAATATTACAGCATATCAATAAAGGCTTCTAAACTGGCAGTGACTGCATGACAAAGCAGATCAAAAGGACATGGCTAAAAGCTCAACCATTAATGTTTGAGTCTTGCTACCACCCTGATTCGATCCCTACACACAATAAATTGTTAGGGAGTGTCGTGACGTTGTATTAGTTAATGTGACGACTGTTGCTCATCGAATGATTAACGGTTTATAATTACGTGATTAAATGAATTAAGCAATGAATCAAGCAATTATTAACTCATTAACCTGGGGCACCATGGGAACATTGTTTTGATTGAGTTTCTATTTCCCAAATTAACTCAAAGGATATCAGAATATCGATTACAACAGTCGCTAAATTAATCAGTTTCCTCTACAGTCTCATAATCTGAAAGTCGTATAATCCGGGAATCTGCACGGACCCGGGCTTTACCACTGAATTTACCACACCAATCTTAGTTGATTATTTATTTACTAGCAAGCTAAAATGATGATAAAAATGCACATACACAAAACACAGTCTAGCTATTGATTAGGACTTAGTATAACGGGCCAACACACTATGGCGCTTGTTACCCAAAATGGGGATTTTAAAGAGAGAGAAAGAAAGGAAGTACACGAGAGAAATATACATTTGGGTTCATTTGTCAGCCTTGCTTATTTAAAATTAGCCTTGCCCCGAACTGCCGCTCTTATGGGTCAGAATATAATGATGTAATTACGTGTTGTAGTTCTCAGGTGGGAAGCTCCGCGTGGTCGTTTAGGCTTCTAAATGACGCAGTTCTCCGGCGCAACTCTCTGGTTGTCCTCACGATGTCAGTGTCCTTCTTGGCTAAGTGGTCTGATCCTCACCCTTGATCGGAAAGGGGTCTTCTGAGGACAGACAGCTCTGTAGCTCAGAGCTCACAGCTTCGGCTCGAATGGTGTCGATACCACGATTCAATGGAGAGTGGAGGCTGGGTGGTTCGGCTTGAATTCACCCGCTTAGACACAGCTACTCGTCCGTAGCTCGTGTAGAAAAATATTTCTTTGTCTTCAACCTTGTGTTTCGTTTTGGGGTTCGTCGACTTTGTTAGACCTTGGCTGCAGCTTGGGGTCAATAGTCTTCTATGTTAATTCTTCACTCTCCTGTCTTATACCCTCGGGTCAGAAGTGGGTGTAACAGCCTTTAGGGCGATTCTCTGGGCGGACCAAGTAAAGGGGGGCAAGGCTTAGATTTGGCTAAAAATCCGATTTTAGACACTAACTTCACATTTCATCTTTATCAAAACATTCTGTTTGATTTGGATATTTTCCAAACAGCGTACAATGTATAAACATCAGGCATATACTGGGAAAACTCTTAAAGGTACAATGTTTTCATAATAACGTCATCTCTTAACCTTTAAAAATAAATACAAAAGTTACATACATTTTAATATTCCACTTTTCGTCATAACCACCATTGTGGCTGACGGAAACCATTGTTCCAAAGTCCCTTTATTGCATGTTTAAGGTTCTGAGGCCAGTTCTCCATTGTTAGGACAAAGGAATTTCTCTGTATTATGGGCATGAGGTGTCATAAAACCCCCACATCTTCAGACCCCTAGATCTCTCCTCCTCTGTTGGGGGTTTGGGAGATAATCTGTAGGGTGGTGGTCTCCTGTACCCTGACCTGATCAGGACAGTCATGACAGTCCCCCTCTGGTAGGTTCAACTTGGAATGATTCTGCATGTTGCAACCCACCATAAGAATGACCATCGGATGTCCTGGTCTGTGGATCATCAGAGCAGCCCCCCCCCCTTTAGTGGTTCCCCCTGGTAGGCTTTCCGCAAGCTGTGGATCACCACCAGAATGGATCAAGGAGGTCTGGCAGTGGCTCTGTGTTCCGGCCCGTCGTCCGGTTATCCCGGTTAGTGGACCTAGGCAGTAACTTGGCAGACGTTAATATCGCACAACACTCAGGCAATACATCATTACATTTCCTCCCCAAAGGAGCGGTGTCTTGGCTCTAAGTGTCAAAGGTAATGAAACGAAAAATTGGAATAAAAACATAAAAGTATACAAAATATGTCTACCACACCTTAATCATCTAATATGGACTATGTTCTATATATGTCCAAGGCCTTGGCTAAATAGCTCTATCATGGCATTGTCTCTAATGTCATGTCTAGGTTGATCCTACTTGCAGGTGGGTAGTTAAGGCACTTGGAAAAACTTGGCCCCTGAAGGCCAAGCTTACATTAGGGACATTACTGGGCTGACCTAGCGAGTTCGGGAGAGGAGGCTGGGACGGGGCCCTGTAAGAGGGTTTCCGGATCCATTGCCACCTTTCCAAAAATCGGGATCGCTTCCGTCCCACGGGTGATCCTAGTATAAGACCTCATTAGGTCTTCCATTGCACGTGTGCGCCTGTGTACGTAGTAGGTGCACACGCCAAGGGAAATGAGACCAAGGATCATGGTAACAGTCAGGATACTGTCCGGCACCGTCCAAGAGCGGGCGACAGACCAATCTTTTGGTCTGTAGTCAGTCGGGTCGACTAACAGTGCCTCATCCAGTACGCTAAGATCGACAGTCATGGGTCCCTCGTACTGGATTTGGTATTGAATGGCTTGTGGTAACTCAAGGGAACGTTTAGCAAAAGTGTCCGGCATTTCAATCTCTGTGTCTATCCGGTCGTCGGGAAGGTGGTATAGAGCGAGGTCGTCTACGTGAATAATCGCCCCCTCTGGTACCGTAACAAAAACAGTCTGGTTGGGGAGGTTTAATTGGGTGATGGAGTCATGGCGTTCGTAAGTCATAGTGGCGGACGCGAACGGTGTGTTGACCAACCATCGGTTCCCTACCACCTCCACTTGTGTGGTGGTGGCCCCATCCCTGGCTGTTAGTTTGGCTCTACAGCGTTCTTCGCTGGTGATAGCTTTAATACCACAAAGACGCTCAGTGTTATCCCTGACAAATGGTTTGCTAGGACAAAGGTAGTGGACATCTTTGGTTAGAGTACACATTAGCAGGTTAGGGGTGAGATAGAAATCTGGGTTGTTTTCCTGGTAAGCTACAACTGGGGGCGTGGCAATCTTTACGTGGGTACTGTCGCGCCAAAATCCTACATTGAAAACCGTTTTCAATCTATAGATATTCTCCAGTTCAACAACCGGCAGCGTCAGTAGAAAACCCACTTCATTACGATCAACATCAACGTGTATTGGGATGGCCGACCCCAGACTATAGGCCAAATGTGATTGTAACGGCCTTAGTGTGGTTGAAGTAGCTGAGGTCAATATGTCGTGCACCATTGAGAGGGGCACTAGATATGAGGGGATTCTATTCATGGCCAAGTGGTCCATAGAAGAGCTAACTTCACGGAGAAAATCCTCCAGTAACAATCGAACCAATTGGACATGGGCATAGTCATGGTTCATGACCTCTGCTAGCTTTCCTACAGACAGGATAGTTTTGTTCAGGAGAGTAGCGTGTGTGTTGACCACCAGAATAGTGTCCTGGAGAGACTTTCCCACATGTTGCAACCTAAGGGCCTGTGCCTTCATCTGCTGCTGGATAAGTGGCATCTCTTCAGTAATCTCCCTAACATTCCTCTTGACTGTGGCTAGACTGACTGCGTTGACGGCAGTGGTACCTAGGGCAAATAGTGACCCTACGGCTGCCCCTATCGATAGTAGCGCCCCGACGAATCGTTTTTCTCGCCTGGGCTCAGCTAGTTCTGACTGGGTTACTGTGAACTTTTGGAGTTGGGCCAACATATGGGCAGTGTCTAGCTGGGCGTGCTTAATTGCCTGGCTGGTCCAGTCAGCCCCGGCCCAACTCAAATGCGCCGCAGGTGGAATGTGTTGGCGGTACACATTCTCTGCATCAAGGCGGACATATACCCTCTGCGTGTGTACTCTGCAGTTAGTTATGAGGAGTCCTGGATCGTCGCGGAGAACAATTCCCGTAGGGGGTCCGTTCGTGATTACGTCTGCTGGGTTGGTTTTGACCAGGGCGCAGAGTGTCAGGATCATCCAAAGGAACTCCATCCTACAGAAACGCATAATCAGAGATTGTTGGATTATTTCAGTTATTTGTATTCGTAAACAAAAATTGTTTTGACAACTATTTTTCTGTTTTTCTTATTTTTAATCAGTACAGCGCAGGACGATATCACTAGTGACAACAGATGTATATCTGGTAGCTGGGAAGAGAATAAAAGATATTAGGTGCAACGTACTGGTCTCCTGGAAGGGATCAGCTGAGGGTACTTAAGAATTTTCTTAGTACCTCTGGTTTTTTTGCTAGGGTTTTTATCTATTCGGTGCTGGCTAGCACCCCTTCTATTCCCATGGGGGGAGTGTACAACTTGATTTGGTTCCGGTGGACCCACTTTAATGTGGCGGTTTGTCGACCTTTGCTGATTTTGATCTGGTAAGCTACAGGTGATAGCTTCACCACAATCTCGTGTGGCCCCGTCCAGTGGGGCAGGAACTTTGTTGCGACGCCCGCGGGTTTGGTGTATATGTAGTACCACACCTTATCTCCGACCTCGAACACCTGGTGTGAGGCTTTTTTGTCGTAATAGGTCTTGTCACCTTCTGCACTTCTTTCCAATTGTCCTTGAGCGTACGCAAAGGTAGTCTGGAGATGGTTCCGCAAGTCGGTCACGTATTGATGAGCCGTGTAGGCGGTGGCTGCGGCGACATCTCCCGGTTGGTACAGGAGATGCAGAGGAAGGGTAATTTGCCGGCCCGTCATCATCTCAAAGGGTGTCATTCCCGTAGACTTGTTGCGTGTGGCTCTGATTGCCATCAGTACCAATGGGAGTTTGAGGTCCCAATCTTTGTGGTTGGCTGCCACATATTTCCTCAAGATTCTGACAATTGATTGTTTGCTCTGGTCTACCCCCCCCCGAGCTCCTAGGGTGGTACGCGATGTGGAGTTTAGCTTTGACTCCCAGGAGCTTCCACAGTTCGGTCATTACAGCTGCCGAAAAGTGGGTTCCTCTGTCGCTGTCCACGGTTTCTCCTGGCAGGCCGAAACGACTGAAAACGTGGTTTAGCAAAAGAACGGCAGTGGTTTCCGCTGTGTCATTAGTCGCCGGCAGGCACTCCACCCACTTTGTGAATGCGCAAGTCACTGTGAGGAGGTACTTGTTGCCTCTGGCAGACCTGGCAACTGGGCCGACCCAGTCGATCTGGATCGAGCTCCAGGGGTAAGACACACCCTTGCGTTGCAGGGGTGCTCTGTGAAGTGGCTTGGTGGGTTGAAACTGGCAGCAAACTAGACACCCCCTCACGTATCGTGCCACGTCTTGTTCCATGTGAGGCCAGTGGGCCACCTGTCGCAATGTTTCGCATGTAGCCTTGACCCCCCTATGGCCTCCACATGGCTCGTCGTGGGCATGAGCTATCATTATCCCCTCTCTGTGTTTTAGGAACCACCCACCTTCGAGCGGTGTCGGTTTCTGAAACATACACCAATAGGTCATCTACAAGTGTGAGGTGCTGTTTAGTTGCGTACAGCGAACGCAAGTCGTGTGAACCTGCCAAAGCCAGTTCGGACACTGGGTGGTTGACAGGATCCGACAGGAATGCCATCAAAGTGGCGAGGGACTCATCTTGGTGTTGCATTGCTACCAGGTCGCCATTCATGAATGAATGCGTTAGCAACACATTATGTTTGTGCGACGACGTTTTCCGTGGTGCTACATGGCTACGCGTTACCGCAGACACCATAGCTTCCTCAGTGGGTTTTTCGTCTCGAGCAGCAAACACCCAAGGGGTGCCGTGAATTGCACCAGATTTCGCCATGCTGTCAGCATGGTCGTTGCCAAGTTTGTCACGACCAGGTGATTTGGAGTGTCCCTTTACTTTCTTCCAATACACCTGTATGTCGTGTTTGGTGATGAGATCATCACAAGCTAGAATGAGCTCTTTGTTTTTCACCTCTTTACCACTGGAAGTAGTCATGTGCTTTTGTTTCCAAAACGGCAAGTGGCATAAGAAGGTGAGTCTCGCGTAGTTTGAGTCGGTGCAGATCGCCAGTTCTGCCAATCCGTGTTTCACCGCTGTTTGCAGGGTGATCAGCACGCCAGCCACTTCTGCAAACTGGCTGGTCTTGTTGCCAAGCTGAAATTGAAGTGGTTTGCACGGAATGTCGTTGTGCCATACCAATCCCACCCCAGCTTGCAAGTGGTCTAGATGGCGGTAAGAACAGCCATCTACAAATGCCATCGGCATGTCGAGACACACGTTCTCTTCGAAATAGTGATGGTTCGAAGGCAATGGCGGAGCGATGTCACGCGGGGGTGGTCCGGAGTCGGTTTCATCGTCACCACAGTGTTGACACACCGCCAAAGCACTGCCCAAAGGCAGGTTCTTTGCTTTTGCGTAGTTGATTACTACATCATGGCTCTGCAGCGTCATGAGCCAAGCCGCTATCCTGCTGTTGTGTACAGCACCCTCACGGATTTGTTGGCTTTTCAGAAAAGTCACAGGCTGGTGACATGTTTCTATGATCACCTTTTGTCCGCCGACATAACTGGTGAAGTGTTTGATCGCCCAGACTGTCGACAGCAGCGCTTTTTCGCAGTCTGAGTATTTGTGTTCGGCGGGGTTGAGTGTTTTGCTCGCGTAAGCAACCACACGTTTGTCTTGGTCGTATTTTTGGTACAACCCAGCGCTAAGGCAGTGCTCTGAGAAACCGACTTCCAAAAAGAATGTCTTGTCTTTGTTGGGGTATACCAGGCAGGGTGCCTCGCAAAGCAGGTTTTTCAAGGAAGCCACCGCTTCGTTGTGAGTGACATCCCAAACGAATGGGGTGTCTTTCTGAAGAAGGTGAGTCAACGGTTTTGACAAGTCGGCGTAGTTTTCGATGAATTGACGGGAGTAATTACATACTCCCAAGAAGCTGCGCACCTCGTGAAGGTTTGTAGGTGTTTTGATGTTGCGGACTGCTTGGATTTGGTTAGACTGTGGCAGGATGCCCTCGGCACCCACCAGAAGCCCAACGTAGTTTACCTTGGTCCTGCACCATTGTCCTTTCATGATGGCCAACTTAGCCCCTGCAGTCCCGAGTTGGGTGAGAACGTGGTCCATTTCATTGAGGTGATGTGACCAAGTCTCACTTCTCATGAGAACGTCGTCCACGTAAATTATCGTCCCCCTAGAGGCTGCGTCTGGCATCGCCTTGTGCAGGAAGATGTTGAACTCTGAGGGGGAGTTCGCATACCCGAATGGGCAACGATTGAACGTGAAGAGCTTGTTCGAGAAAGAGAAAGCCAACTTGTGTTGGTCACGCGGGTCGACTGTCATGGTCCAGAAACCATTTGCCACGTCGACTGTGGAGAAGTACTTGGCGTTTGCCACCTTTGGCAACTCTTGGTCGAGCTGTGTCATTGGCCAACGAGACAACGGAACCAGTTTGTTGAGTTGTCTATAGTCAATGGTAAGACGCCATTTACCCGTTGGTTTCAGAACGGGCCACACGGGAGCGCTGTACGTACTGTTACATTCCCTGATTATCCGTTTAGCTAATAAGGAATCGATAATCTCTTGTACTGCTGCGTATGCTGCGAGCGGGATTTTGTATTGTCTAACGAACGTAGGAGTTGCTCCGGGTGGCGTAGGAATATGCACCACATGGATACCCGTAACCCCGCAATCCAGCGAGTCTGTCGACCAGATCTCACTGTGTTTGTTAAACAATTCTCTCAACTGATGGCGTTCAGTGTCATTGACAAGAGCATCAGCCTCCGACAGTAGTTGTATTACCTGTGCATGGAAACCAGGATATGGTTCGGCGACATTGTACAGGTCTTCATCGGGTGGTGACGGCATGTCACCTTTGGAAGAGTCATCGGTTGTTTTCTCACAAGAGTGTACTTCGCATGCAGGAGGAGACGCAATATCATCCTCCGTGACGATGGAGTATATTAACAGGTTGCTGTCAGGATCGGCATCCAGCCGGAATGCCGATGTGTCGTCCAGTGGCAATACGGGAGTTAGTGCTATTGCTTTTGACTGACAAGTAAACCACGTACCTCCCTCGCCATCTAGGTCTAGGGAGGACGGAAGAGGCCCAATCACAGGAACAACTAGTTCAAAATCATGGAAGGCGTAATCGATCAATGTTCCTAGCTGAGTGTGCCGAGGAATGGAAATATCCGCTTGAGTCAGATTTTGTACCAGGAGGTAAGTGGATCTAGCGGTTAGTTCCAACAGTGGGTTGCCATTGATAGTTAGCCCCAAGTCGAATAGTTTTGGAGAGGGTTGGAAGAACGCAGTGGTGCCTTCCATCCGGTATCCGGGCGCCAGGTTCAGTCTTACAGAAACCTCTGTGGTTCTTGCCGGTATCAACATGGCGGACTCAGTTATCGTCTTGCAAGCTTCAGGAATAGTCTGCCCGGAAGCCATTCGCACCGGGTCGAAAGACAAGGCATGTTGGTTTGGCTGCGCCAAAGACCAAAGAACTTGGTGTATGGTATCAAGTTTAACACCCAATCTTACCAAAATGTCCGCTCCCACATAGACTGTATGTGGGAGGTCCGCGACAACCAGTAGGTAGTGGGATAATTCCTTGGTTCCAATGCGGATCGATAGCGCACACACCCCTATTGCGGTGAGTGTTGTCTGGGGAGTCGTTCCCAGTGGAAATCTAAACGTTTTCGGCACAAGGGGATGGCAGTTAGCCGTTTTCGAAATTTCGTTGAACATTTCCAAACTGATTGCGGATTTTTCTGACCAGGAGGCCAGCCTGGTATCCTCAGCCCTAGTGCCGTTTAGGCACACGCCCCCTATCAGAGGAGGGCGGTAATTGTCGGCTGGTGAATCACCCAAGCCGCACAAGAAAACCACATGTTCGGTTAAGTTCCGAGTCGAACTCACATTGTCCTTTGCCACAAATGGCGGGCTCATGGCCAAGTTCACAGGGTTTGCGTCAGATGCTGACGTCGGACCCACGTCGTTGCACAATGTATGGCAGGTAGCCTTGGAAGAATGCGGCAAAGTCAACGGAGTAGGCATAGGTATTTGTGACCAGATTTGATTGGTTTTCCAATCCATTAGTGGTACCAAACGGTCAATTAAATCACTCCCAATCAGCATTCGTTCGATTTCGATGCTAGTCACATACACGGGGTGTATCAGTGACACGCTTTCGAAGTTGAGTTTAAGTAGGAGACGTTTGGTTAGGGGCGAGGTAGCTTGAGTGAAACCTCGAAGATTCGTATCGCAATGTTCCGTTTTCAACCAACGTTTTGTTGGGTCCACTGCCCTTTTTAGTTCATCCAGCAAGGTTTCGGATATGAGGGAAATTGTTGAACCCGAATCTATCAGAGCGTGACAGGTCACACAGTCCTCCAGGACTGTTCTAAGGTATGGCCTGTTCGAGTTGGTTTTTCTCGTCATATCCCCAACAAAATGGAGTGGGTTGGGAGAACGGAGCGGTTTGTAATCTGCGTCGATTTCCAAGACAGATAAGTTACCTACGTGACCCAGTGGGTCCTCTATCGGAATGGTAGAGGAATCATCTGTTACAAAGCTGCTTATCTCGTGCATCTCCACCTCCGTGTCCAAGTCTGTAGACAAAACCTGCGGGCTTGTGTCTAGAACGGGCGGTACCTGGACAGGGATTCGAGTGGGGGCGGGGGTAATGGAAATGTTTGCGTCCTCTTGAATTGCATGAATTTCGGCGGACTCGGTTTCCAACGATTTTACGCCTAGTCATGAGGATTTATCCTTGTCCTCTTTCTCAAATTTCTTACGATGCAGTACATCTTTTATCAGAGCTTCTATATCATTTCGGTTAGCGTTTAAATCATTGTTGAACAATTTGTTGCCCTTGTTACGCTTATTACCCTTGTGTCCTGACCCTTTGTGAGAGTTAGGCAGAGGGGCATGTCGGCTAGGTTGATCTCTACGGGACCTGTTAGATTGGGGACGTTCATCGTAGCTATTGTTACGGCGGTGGTTGTCGGGGTGGTGGTTACTTGGTAGCCACCCCCTTTGATCGTCCTCTTTTACAGCATATGTCCCTGATGCAGCCCCTTCTAATTCGAGTGATGGTTCCCGCCTAAGCTCGAAAGTCGAGGTGTCCGGGCTCTTAGCCCGGCTTGCTTTTGATGCTTCAAAAGCGGTGCTTGCCAGCTCTCGGAGCGTCGAGATTGGCAACCCGACGTGGGCAGTAGGGCCCAAGTAGTTAATGAAGTTGGGAGACATGTTTGACAGAAAAAGTTGTTTGAACGGCAATAGGTCTTCCATTCCTGTTTCAGTGAGCATGCCAAAGTAAGCTGAACGAAGCCGGTGATAGTAGGCTTGTGGGTGTTCATTTCGAGCTTGTCTGATATTGTTAGCCAACGAACTATCGTGTTTGCGAGTCGCAGAACCACTGAATTCTATTTTCAAAACCGTGGCAAGTTTAGCATAGTCGTTTTGCACGTGTTGCTCTTGTAGACGGATGAACCTTGTCACGTGTCTGTTGGACGTTCGCTTCAAAAGATAGAGCCTGTCTGCATTCGTAGCGTTTGGGTAGCCATCCAAGGCGTCCTCTATGTCTGCTAAGAATGTCTCAGTGTCGTTTGGCTTTCCCGGAACGGGGTCGAAGAGGCGGAAGTTTTTGACGATTTTGTCAAGGCGATCCCCGCCAAGTGCGCGGGGAGCATCTGCACTCTCCCGTGGAGAATTGTCGGCCGAGAGGCCAAGAGGAAAAGTCAAGCTGTGGTTGTGTTGGCGAGGAGGCCCCAATTCACTGTGGGCCGAATGGCCAAGAGAAAGAGGCTGAAATCTCCTGTCATCTACATTCCCTCGTTCTCTTAGCTCCGGATGTGAGCTAGGTTGCTTGGTTTGGTTGTCCCGCGATAGCGCGTGACTGTTCTGGAGTTCCTCCAGATGATACCTAAGGGTGGTGTTATGCTGCATCGCAGAGTCCACCTGGGAGTTGAGGGTGTTTATTTTCGACACGTAGGTGTCGCCCTTTTTTCGCTCGGCCTCATACTTATCTGTCATGGTTTGCAGGGAGAGGTCGCGAGTGTGGAGTGAGAGATCCAGTGATGCGATGTCCTCCTTTTGTTCAGAGGTCACATTTTCCAACTTTCTCACCTGGTCTTTCTCATCCTTCATTAAATCAGCGACTTCAATGAGTTCTGCTGTTTTGTCCTCCAACTTGGTCATTGTGTTCATTAACTGATCGTCTTTGGTCTGCAACTTTTGGAATAGAGCATTATTGCTTTGAGTGGTTTCATTCACAACTGTTTGTAGGGCATCAATTTGCTCGCCCCGTTTTCTAGCTAGCTCGTCCGATTCATCTAGTTTCGCGTGGACTTCATCGTATTTAGTTTTGGCTAAACCGAGTTGTTCTTTTAGAATACGGACTTGGTCAAGAGTTTGTTCGCGTTCTTTGTTATAAGTGTTAGACAGATCTTCCAATTTATCTGTTCTCACACACAGTTCCTCAGCTAGCAGTAGCTTATCTTTTTCGGCTTTCGATGCCAGCTCCCTGGTTCTCTCCACCTGTACCTTGAACTCCCCAGCTTCCTGCTCGTGCCTCTGCTGGGCACTGAGGTACTGGTGCACTGTCCATCTCTGCTGGTGGGCATAGTTGAGGGCTAAACTGGAGAGAACCTTCACAAGGCCTCCGCCTGATGGTCTATTTTGAAGAGCGTCTGTCGCAATGTCTGCATTTTTCTCGCTTATGGCATTGAAATCTAACATTTTCAGCCCCTCGGCATAGTTAGGATTTGCATCGTTGCTGAGGTCCGCGATCAATCTTTCCGTGGGTGAAGGTCCACTGATTAGAGGGGAAATGGGTGGAAACCCATCTGATGGATTGCTCATTATTATGATTGTCAGTTATTTCAATTTACGTAATGTTTGGGGTTTTTAGTTGGAGGCTGCAAACACGATTTAACTCAGTTTGTAAACGTCAATGAATCATCAAGACTGGGTCAGTAATGTGAGTTGGTTATTACTGAACTTGCCAAAACAGGTTTAATTGATTAAATCGATTTTAATGATAAATCTAACCTGTATCGGCTATTTGGGAATTTTAATTTTAATTCACCTGAAAGAGTTGCTATCTCTAAGTTAACGTTGAAAAGTTTAACTATGTCTCATTGGTTAGTACACATTAGTTTGCGTATTATTCCAATAACCAACCTGGACGGTAGTGTAGCAATTTAATGTATATTAAATTGAACGAGACAATGATATCCAATCAGTTGAGACTGGTTAGATATCGTACAGCATAACCTGAATTATTTAAAAATAATTACTGGTGATTCTTCACCACCGGAGGTCACTGTTAACACAAGCTAAAATCGACAGGGTACCAGTGAAAATAGAATTTTACAAAACTGTTAAAAAGTCTACCTAAACACCATTAAGCTGGTAAAACAGCTTTAATCTATTAATCAATTTGAATGATTAGTCAACCCCGTATAGGCTAAAGGAATTAGCTTTAATTAACCTGAAGTAATTGCTATATCTAAGTTAACATTGAAAAGTTTAACTATGTCTCATTGGTTAGAACACATTAGTTTGCGTATTATACCAATAACCAACCTGAACGGTAGTGTAGCAATTTAATGTATATTAAATTGAACGAGACAATGATATCCAATCAGTTGAGACTGGTTAGATATCGTACAGCATACCCTGAATTATTTAAAAATAATTACTGGTGATTCTTCACCACCGGAGGTCACTGTTAACACAAGCTAAAATCGACAGGGTACCAGTGAAAATAGAATTTTACAAAACTGTTAAAAAGTCTACCTAAACACCATTAAGCTGGTAAAACAGCTTTAATCTATTAATCAATTTGAATGATTAGTCAACCCTGTATAGGCTAAAGGAATTAGCTTTAATTAACCTGAAATAGTTGCTATATCTAAGTTAACGTGGAACAGTTTAACAATGTCTCATTGGTTATGGCACATTCGTGTGTGTATTATTCCCCTAACCAACCTGGAGAGGTAGTGTATCAATTTAATGTATGTATAAAATTGAACAAGACAATGATATCTAATCAGTTAAGACTGGTTTGATATCCTACAGCGTAACCTGACTTATTTCACGAAAAATGACTGGCGATTCTTCGCCAGAGGTTACAGATAGCCCAAGCTGAGGTCACACAGGATTCCCGTCTAACGCGGGAATTCACTATGAACAAAGAGGAAAACAAAAATGGCGGCTCCCCTTTGTTAGCTTAGCATCTGGCGCAATGCTTAGCTTTCCTTGTGCGGGGTTTCCCCCTCGCCGCACAAGGGATGTTCCCTCCAACAAGGGAACGGGTTTACTTGGTGACGTCTCACGTTCAACCCTTAACCTCTCCCCGTTACCCAACGCGAGAGGTAGAGAGATAATAACTTCGCTTCGGTCAAACGAATATATCTACTCTAATTTCCGTAATGGCTGGCTCATATGTCCTCTGCTCTAGGAATTACTTATGACCGAGTCAGATCACTCCTGAAAGCGATCGACAGAAATAACACTACGTTAGGCCCAACTAGTATTATTTCTCAGAATGCCTGCATCGGCTGGTACATATGCCCTAGCTGTTAGCATTCAGTAGACCCCCTTCACACTGGCTTTGGTCAGATATACAACAGGGGTCGTTCTCTCCCGACCAGTATCTGGGTCAAATGGAACAACACACACACTTCTCTCCCGCACTAGTCCTGCCTATAGCTATTAATGGAATGTATATATATTGCTACACAATTGATATGGAATAACACAACAGTGCGGCCTAGTCCTATCTTAGATTCCTCACAGGGGGCACCATATGTCGTGACGTTGTATTAGTTAATGTGACGACTGTTGCTCATCGAATGATTAACGGTTTATAATTACGTGATTAAATGAATTAAGCAATGAATCAAGCAATTATTAACTCATTAACCTGGGGCACCATGGGAACATTGTTTTGATTGAGTTTCTATTTCCCAAATTAACTCAAAGGATATCAGAATATCGATTACAACAGTCGCTAAATTAATCAGTTTCCTCTACAGTCTCATAATCTGAAAGTCATATAATCCGGGAATCTGCACGGACCCGGGCTTTACCACTGAATTTACCACACCAATCTTAGTTGATTATTTATTTACTAGCAAGCTAAAATGATGATAAAAATGCACATACACAAAACACAGTCTAGCTATTGATTAGGACTTAGTATAACGGGCCAACACACTATGGCGCTTGTTACCCAAAATGGGGATTTTAAAGAGAGAGAAAGAAAGGAAGTACACGAGAGAAATATACATTTGGGTTCATTTGTCAGCCATGCTTATTTAAAATTAGCCTTGCCCCGAACTGCCGCTCTTATGGGTCAGAATATAATGATGTAATTACGTGTTGTAGTTCTCAGGTGGGAAGCTCCGCGTGGTCGTTTAGGCTTCTAAATGACGCAGTTCTCCGGCGCAACTCTCTGGTTGTCCTCACGATGTCAGTGTCCTTCTTGGCTAAGTGGTCTGATCCTCACCCTTGATCGGAAAGGGGTCTTCTGAGGACAGACAGCTCTGTAGCTCAGAGCTCACAGCTTCGGCTCGAATGGTGTCGATACCACGATTCAATGGAGAGTGGAGGCTGGGTGGTTCGGCTTGAATTCACCCGCTTAGACACAGCTACTCGTCCGTAGCTCGTGTAGAAAAATATTTCTTTGTCTTCAACCTTGTGTTTCGTTTTGGGGTTCGTCGACTTTGTTAGACCTTGGCTGCAGCTTGGGGTCAATAGTCTTCTATGTTAATTCTTCACTCTCCTGTCTTATACCCTCGGGTCAGAAGTGGGTGTAACAGCCTTTAGGGCGATTCTCTGGGCGGACCAAGTAAAGGGGGGCAAGGCTTAGATTTGGCTAAAAATCCGATTTTAGACACTAACTTCACATTTCATCTTTATCAAAACATTCTGTTTGATTTGGATATTTTCCAAACAGCGTACAATGTATAAACATCAGGCATATACTGGGAAAACTCTTAAAGGTACAATGTTTTCATAATAACGTCATCTCTTAACCTTTAAAAACAAATACAAAAGTTACATACATTTTAATATTCCACTTTTCGTCATAACCACCATTGTGGCTGACGGAAACCATTGTTCCAAAGTCCCTTTATCCTGTTGAGGATCTTATCCCGATCTTATCCCGGTATTGGGATTCATTGTCATGTGACCATGGCGGGGAATTCAAAACTGCAAGAGTAATCATTTCAAAAAATCAAATAATCAACTATTTTCCTCCATTTGAAAGATATATCTCCTAAATCTAACCACGCTGTCCGATTTTCAGAGGCATTACGGAGAATGCATAAAGTTAGGTTATGTGAGGAGAGTACATTGACAATAGCTGCGTGTAATGTTTAGCCAATTCAAAGAAGGGCATCAACAGACAGAAAACTAGCTAGAATTATGCACTTACCTTTGACAATCTGCATCAGATGACACTCATAGGACATTATGTTACACAATACATGCATTTTTAGTTCCATCAAGTTCATATTTATATCCAAAAACAGCATTTACAGTCGCGGTGAAATTCAGAATTTTTTTCGGCTCGAATGCACCCAGTGAATCCAGCATTACAAATCACGGAATTACTATTCGAAAACATTGGTAAATTATAATATTGTCATTCAAAGAATAATATATTATCATCTCGTAATTGCTACCGAAGGGCCAGATCTCAAAATAACTTTACTGGGAAATCACATTTTGTATAAACTGGGTACTATGCTAACAACAATAAGCTATATGCTAAGCTAAGCTAAGCTATACCGTTAGCATTAGCATCATCTAATATCGATAATAACATTCTAAATATCCCCTTACCTTTGATTATCTCCATCAGAAGGCGCTGCCAGAGATCCCAGGTCCAGAACAAATGTGGTTTCTTTTGACAAAGTTCATAATTTATGTCCAAATAGTTAGCGTTCAGTAGGCTCCCACAAAATGAGGTGGGCAGTGTAAAGTCACGTCGAAAAACTAAAGAAAACCTAGTAAATAATCTATTTACGTTTGTTTAAACATGTCAAACGTTGTTTAGCACTAATCTTTTGTTCCATTTTTAACGTGAAACATCAGTAAACATCAGTAATATTTTCACACAACCTATCAAGTGTCTAGAATAAACGATAATGACAAAGGCACTCTTCTCAGATTCATGCGCAGGCGCAAAAAATGAAGTGATGACGTGTCAACTTGTAAGCTTTCTAATTCGGTGTGTATTTATCACAGATGCTTCAAACAACTTTCTAAAGATCGTTGACATCTAGTGGAAGCCGTAGGAGTTGCGAACTGAATCCTTTCTCACTGTGGTATCTTTAAAACAATGACACTAAATAGTACAGCCACAAAATTCTCATTTTTTTAATCTATTTTTCTCAGGTTTCTGCCTGCAATATGAGTTTTGTTATACTTACAGACACCATTCAAACTGTTTTAGAAAATTCAGAGTGTTTTCTATCCGAATGTGTTAATAATATGCATATCCTAGCTTCTGAGTTGGTGTAGGAGGCAGTTAAAAATGGGCACATATTTTTTTCAAAATTCTCAATACTGCCCCCGTGGCCCGTAGAGGTTATTGCATGTTTAAGGTTCTGAGGCCAGTTCTCCATTGTTAGGACAAAGGAATTTCTCTGTATTATGGGCATGAGGTGTCATAAAACCCCCACATCTTCAGACCCCTAGATCTCTCCTCCTCTGTTGGGGGTTTGGGAGATAATCTGTAGGGTGGTGGTCTCCTGTACCCTGATCAGGACAGTCATGACAGGAGCTACTATCACATTTCAGTTAAATTGACTGTCTAATGGGGTGCAACAAATATAACCTCTTAGAAGGCATGCCTCAAAATATGTTAATGAGCCAGAAACAACAATACCATGCAGCCGCTGTTCAAAAGCTTTTTGGTAGTGATGTTAGGCTTGATACCGTAGCTCCGAGGTATGCGTGAAAATTCCTAAGCGGTTTACTTCGAAGTAGTGTGCCGATGCTTGTATCACTTTATCAGAAGCACGTGATCAATGACGTCCATAGCTTTGTTTTGTTGAACAACTTCCTGATTGGTTTGGTAGAAGACAAAAAGGCTATCCTGCGCACACGCTACAGTGCTTTACTGTAAAATGGAATTGTACAATTATTACATTTTACAGCAGTGTAGTGGAATGCCATTGAGCCCCCATAGCGCATTGCTCTTTGCAGTACTGTAATATAGAATTACAGTAGCTAACTGTAAATGTTTTGCACTTCCTAAACAGGGAACACATTGGGGCTGCTAAGCGTCGTGAGAAACCAAAATACGCTTAAAATCACAGATGTTGATTAATTCGACAGGCTATGGTTCATATGGTCACACTCCTCGCACACCCTGAGTTCGAATGTGTTTTTCTTTGGTTATCATGAAGCTTCTGAGGTAAGTCTTCTGTCTACTGGGGATTGGTCGATACCTGATCTGGCTTGCTGAGCTGCTAAGTGGGAACCGCAGTGGCAGTGATAGAGTTATATCATGAGCTTACCACATCCCTGAGTGTCATAGAGCATGCAAGTAAACAGGACCCAAGGAGGGAAAGATAGAGACCAAAACAAAAGCAAAATACTCTGTGTCCAATGGATGTGCTGGAATGTGGAGCGCTTCTTTAATGATTCTTGGCAGAGGTCCAACTGAGCATGTCCCCAGCGGAATGACCCAGTAAAAAACAAAAGGAGGGAGTTTTGACCGTCCTTATTCCCAATGACATATCTGGACGCGGTGGAAGCTCAACTGTCTAGCATTGTGGACTGGATGCTCTTTGTGCCCGAACATGGCTGACTGTATGGGGCTTTCAGTGCCGGCCAGCAATCAGCCTTCACCAAGTTCTCTCACATCAAGCGATACAGAATGCTTGTTATCTGTTTGCGTGGCTGGAAATTACATAGAGTGGAAGCGTTCTCAGTGAGTTTACAGTAGCAACAGCTCATTAGGTTAGCAGCATTTCATCTGCATAGGAATGAGCTGTCCTCTTTATGGGCAGGAAATTACAAAACAGTTTGTTTTTATAATTATTTGATCAACCCACTGGTTGGTCTCTATTAACAATCTAAAAAGATGAGTTTCTCTCTGAGTAATAAATACTGTCTTTGACCAATGTCTATAAAAGCCTATCTGAGACTAAAAGTATATATTTTAAGGCAGGGATTCTATTCATTGAAGATAGTAACTTTCCAGATAACTCTTTCATTTACATTTAAGTCATTTAGCAGACGCTCTTATCCAGAGCGACTTACAAATTGGTGCATTCACCTTATGATATCCAGTGGAACAACCACTTTACAATAGTGCATCTAAATCTTTTAGGGGGGGGTTAGAAGGATTACTTTATCCTATCCCAGGTATTCCTTAAAGAGGTGGGGTTTCAGGTGTCTCCGGAAGGTGGTGATTGACTCCGCTGTCCTGGCGTCGTGAGGGAGCTTGTTCCACCATTGGGGTGCCAGAGCAGCGAACAGTTTTGACTGGGCTGAGCGGGAACTGTGCTTCCTCAGAGGTAGGGAGGCGAGCAGGCCAGAGGTGGATGAACGCAGTGCCCTTGTTTGGGTGTAGGGCCTGATCAGAGCCTGAAGGTACGGAGGTGCTGTTCCCCTCACAGCTCCGTAGGCAAGCACCATGGACTTGTAGCGGATGCGAGCTTCAACTGGAAGCCAGTGGAGAGAGCGGAGGAGCGGGGTGACGTGAGAGAACTTGGGAAGGTTGAACACCAGACGGGCTGCGGCGTTCTGGATGAGTTGTAGGGGTTTAATGGCACAGGCAGGGAGCCCAGCCAACAGCGAGTTGCCGTAATCCAGACGGGAGATGACAAGTGCCTGGACTAGGACCTGCGCCGCTTCCTGTGTGAGGCAGGGTCGTACTCTGCGAATGTTGTAGAGCATGAACCTACAGGATCGGGTCACCGCCTTGATGTTAGTGGAGAACGACAGGGTGTTGTCCAGGGTCACGCCAAGGTTCTTAGCACTCTGGGAGGAGGACACAAGGGAGTTGTCAACCGTGATGGTGAGATCATGGAACGGGCACTCCTTCCCCGGGAGGAAGAGCAGCTCCGTCTTGCCGAGGTTCAGCTTGAGGTGGTGATCCGTCATCCACACTGATATGTCTGCCAGACATGCAGAGATGTGATTCGCCACCTGGTTATCAGAAGGGGGAAAGGAGAAGATTAATTGTGTGTCGTCACAGAAGTGTTAAACCCTTACAACATCCCCCCCCACCCAAAAATGTTTTTGGCAGACAGTGGTCTCAAACATTCCAAGAAATCCAATGCATATCCTTTACCTTAATCAGCTACTTTTCAATCTCTTATTGCTTGTTTTGAAGGACCTACTCCCAGAGCCATGGCTGTAACATGATTATTGAGAGAGAGGAGCTTGTTTGGATTTTCAATCATCACACAGAGAGTATGAGAGCGAAGCTCCCTAGACAGTGAAGTGCACTAATTAACTATCCAACCTGCTCAATAATATTCTAGAGTACTTAGGAAAAGGCCACAAACCTTACCTGGTTGCACTATATATTAAGTGGCTCTTTTACCCGTGTAGTAACTCAATTAATTATGTTAATACTAGCTAGTAATAATATTGTATTAACATGTCCATATTTTCTATTTGTAGATGTGACATTTGGCTCCCCCTTTTTCTACGTTTCAATGTTAAACGCTGTTCTCATTTGGTGAAAGTGTTTGGCTTTATACCTGCTTCAAAACAAACAAACATTTGATTACAAAAATCAAAAATGGTAAACTCTAGTATTTTTGTAATGGAATTAAGACTTAACACACTCATAAGTTTTCTTGACAATACATCTACATCTTACACAAAACTGAAAACTTGTTGCAAAAAGTACTGTATGACATTATTGCTGAAGTGGACATGCATCCAATGATTGACTACTACCTGAATTACAATTGAAGTCGGAAGTTTACATACACTTAGGTTGGAGTCATTAAAACTATTTTTTTCAAGCACTCCACAAATTTCTTGTTAACAAACTATAGTTTTGGTAAGTCGGTTAGGACATCTACTTTGTGCAAGACACAAGTAATTTTTCCAAGAATTGTTTACAGACAGATTATTTCACTTATAATTCACTGATAGGCTAATTGACATCATTTGAGTCAATTGGAATGTACCTGTGGATGTATTTCAAGGCCTACCTTCAAACTCAGTGCCCCTTTGCCTGACATCATGGGAAAATCAAAAGAAATCAGCCAAGACCTCAGAAAAAAATGGAAGACCTCCACATGTCTGGTTCATCCTTGGGAGCAATTTCCAAACGCCTGAAGGTACCACGTTCATCTGTACAAACAATAGTACGCAACTATAAACACCATGGGACCACGCAGCCGTCATACCGCTCAGGAAGGAGATGCGTTCTATCTCCTAGAGATGAACGTACTTTGGTGCGAAAAGTGCAAATCAATCCCAGAACAACAGCAAAGGACCTTGTGAAGATGCTGGAGGAAATAGGTACAACTTATTGTGGGAAGCTTGTGGAAGGCTACTCGAAACGTTTGACCCAAGTTAAACAATTTAAAGGCAATGCTACCAAATACTAATTGAGTGTATGTAAACTTCTGACCCACTGGGAATGTGATGAAAGAAATAAAAGCTGAAATAAATAATTCTCTGTACTATTATTCTGACATTTCACATTCTTAAAATAAAGTGGTGATCCTAACTGACCTAAGACAGGGAATTGTTACTAGGACTAAATGTCAGGATTTGTGAAAAACTGAGTTTAAATGTATTTGGCTAAGGTGTATGTAAACTTCCGATTTCAACTGTGTGTTCTATCAAGAAATAAGTGCATATTGCAGGAAATTGAGAATAAGTGGCAACAGAGAATATCGCATCCACTTCCACAGTAAATTCATTACTTGTTGTTGCATGTCAAAATAAGATACAGGGACATTTTTCTGCATTCAATACAAGACAGTAGGACAATCAGAAAACAACACATTCTTGGATGTACATCCCCCATGGCTTGCCATTTAAATGTGCAATTATTGCAGTGTTTACCTAGTACCTCAAATACAAAACTTCTCTGTAACCCCCCTACATTTTTGTATTGTTCTGAAAATCATATTGATGTCCACATTTTTGTATAGTATTGCCGTTCTAGGAGCAAGTCAAATTTTGATGATATTAGGTATTTAACATAAGAACTGAGAACTGATTGGACATTGAGAGCAATTCCGAAATGCTGTCCATCTCTATGCTGAAACTGTAGGACTGCTGAGTGCTCATCAAACAGTACAGGGTTAATTTTCCAGACAGCAACAGTGTTTCAGTGCCAGTCAGTGCCCCTCTCTCAAAAGTACAGGTTCACTATACAGAACTTTGCCCTTGCCTTAAATATGGAATATAATTCACAAGCATTTAGTGACCATGTTTATCTCTCTTTTGTTAAGAATGGGTTCTTGGGAGTGGTGTAGATATAGGAAATCGATACCAGCAAGACATTACCTCAAGCTGACGCGCACTGAAATTTCATACATTTGCATAACAAACTGGAATTTATGACCCTTAACTTGTGCCATTAATAATCATGTTATTTATTTGTCATCATGCTTTAACGCTTAATGGTGATATTTGTATTAGATTCCAATATCTGAGGCGATGACAGTTAGGTGGGCCCACAAAGTTCTTAAATAAATAGTAGAATAATGCAATGATGCAGATTAAGTTGATTTCTAATTGGCAGTGCATATAGCCCAACGATTTCAAATGGTTTCAGATTCCCGTTTGCCTACCCTATGCCTAATCTTAACCCTTAGGGTTAGGGCTATTGATATGACACTGATATTTCCAAGACTGAGTTGGGCACCACTGAAATAGTGTTTTCTCTCTGTATCAGATTATCTTGCTCTTAGATCAAGATTATGGCTTCAAACTACATTTGAGTTCATGTCTAGGTTTATAGTACTTCAACAAATACATTCATTTCGGTAAATTGCTTATGCATTTCGAAAGATACGAATACACCGTTAGCCGTAATGCAAACCATTGAATGGGCTGAAAATTGTCACGTCAGATGCAAATTCAGATTGGCCCCTAATTGAAAGGATAGCACAAATGTGGCATGAGAGACTTGCGCAAACCAAGTGGAACACATTTGTTTTAACATTTGCCATTGCCAATCATGTGTAGGGATAACAAAAATGCGAAGGGAAAGCATGATAGAGAATGTCATTCACAGGATACTATATATCAGACACAGATGTGAAATATTTTGTTTGTTAAAATTATTAAGCCACAGCCAACTCATATTCAAATGACATCTAAAGCTACAAGGACCTTGTAGTTTATCTGTTGTAACGATGTCCACTGAGATTCAGGAAGCAAGTTCAGGGAGTGAGTGTTTTAAATAAACGCAACATAATACAAAACAAGAAACTCGAACAGCACACAGACAAGAAACAGAAACAATGACACCTGGGGAAGGAACAAAAGGGAGTGACATATATAGGGCAGGTAATCAAGGCGGTGATGGAGTCCAGGTGAGTGTCATAATGCATGTAACGATGGTGACAGGTGTGCGCCAGAACGAGCAGCCTGGTGACCTAGAGGCCGGAGAGAGAGCACACGTGACATCTGTGGTGTCATAACTTTCTGTGCTTTTAACTACAAGCATGTGTTATATGTGTGTTCTTCGACAATTCACCTTTTCAACCTCATATTTCAAATATCCTTGCTTATATAATTCTCAAAAGGAAAAATGTTCTGTTCAACAAAAATATAACCCCAAAATATACCATGTTTCAAAATTACCCTACATCATAAAACACTTAGATGCATTAAATTGTGTAGAAACTCACAGTCTGTAAAATGCTAAATAAATGTACCTATTGAATCCTGATTCTGCTGGAAGTAGTCACTGGCCTAACAGCAATACGATTCTAACAGGGTTGGATAGGTGAAAACAAGGGTTCCTTATCGCTGCAAAGGTAGAGAAGACGGGAGTATGCAGTGCAAGTATTCAAAGTGCCCCAGTTGTACTGTCTGCTATTTCCTGAAGACCCTACTCTGCTGGTGTAGCTCCCTCTAAGGACTGCTCCTGACAGGCTGACTACACCGTGCGTGAGCGTTGCAAAATAAATGTAGAAATCTATAATATTCAATTATTGCACCCACACTGCTCGCGTGCGCCAACGAGCGTCTGCATTGCCAAGGGCTAAAATAGAAGTCAGTTCTATTTGTGACGCAGATCGCACTGCAAGTCCTACCTCTCCCATCTCCTCATTGGTTTATAGAAGCAGGTACCCATGTGCCATCTCCTCATTGGTTATACCCACGTGGGTGACAAAGACAAACGAGGTCAGTGGCGGTAATGCACCTAATTTATGAAAGTTGCCAATCGAAATATAAAGTCAAGAGAAGAAAAAGCCTGGAAGGAGGAGAGATGACTAGAAACGATTCGGTTGACCGTTTTATGTGTGGATTCATTGGCGGAGTAGAGGACCTTGTGCATTTCAGGTAAAATAACAACTCAATGTTTATATCCCAGGACAAATTAGCTAGCAACAGCAAGCTAGCTAGCTAAATTGCCATAAATGTTTAATACTTTTTGACCTGAATCCAACAACTGTATAGTTGAAAGAACCAATGTTGCATCCAATAGTTTCTCTTTTTGCCAGTATGTATAGGAACTAGATAACCTCTTGATCCCCCGTCCTTCTAAAAGATATTGTCAGCAGAGGCTGGTGAGAGGTGCTATAAGAGGATGGGCTCATTGTAATGGCTGGAATGGAATCAATAGAATGGTACCAAACACAACACAGTTTTTGACTCCGTTCCATTGATTCCATTCCAGCCATTACAATGAGCCCGTCTTCCTATAGCACCTCACACCAGCCTCCTCTGATTGTCGGGTTGGTCGCATTTCAGGTTCCTTTCCAAAAATAGATTTGTCATTGCAGTAGACTAATTCTATGATACACTGTGAATTACAATGTCGCTGATGGGATATCCGTAACCCAAAGCTTAATCTGAGCCAAGCTGCTTATTGGTCACTGAGACATCTATGTTTGTTATTTAGCTCTTTCTAGCAGTTGGGAGGGCCTCGCAACATGCTGTACTCAGCATGCTGTACTTTGTCCCTTTTTACCAGTGTTCTGATTAGAAGATCATTTCATAATTACTGTTCCAACTGCTGCTTCTGTGTCCAGTTTAGGCAACTGCTCCAATCAATTCCATTGTAGTGAACATAGATTTTCATTGTGCCAGTCTCCTCTGGACTAAACGAATGACCCATCATTTCCGCTCTTTTCTTCACCGTTTTATATGCATTAACCACAGCGAAATTGATAATAATTTATTTGAACAATTTGACAGAGATTGAGTGGTGGATGGTGTCAAACTCCTGTGTGTTCTTTAGCAGAAGAAAGTACAGGTTTTAAAGTAGAAGAAGCTTGGGGGCCACAATGTTATGATCACTCCGGTGATGTCAAAACTACCATGAATTCTACTTGCATGTAACCCTCTGAGAAGTTATCCTTCGCTTTAAGTGCTCCAGATTTAATATGCTGTCAAAGACATTAATTACACACTTCACAGAGAATGTTCTGGCACTTTACCCGTGGCATTAGGCTGGTAATGTAAAAGTCACATTTAGTGTTAGCCTTTGAAGATGTTCTGACAGAAGAGTTAAGCTAACAGAGAATGGCTGGTCCTACATTAACTGTGCAAAGGTCACCTGGGGCGTAGAAAGGTCATGTAGGGGAAATGAAAGTCGTCAGCAGCTCGAGGGGCTGTGCAAATGTACAGTATAAGCAAAATAACAGTTGAGTACATTTAACTAAAAGAAGATGACTCCTCTGTCCTCTATTGTAGGGTGTATAACTGAGGGTGATGAAAGTAATTCCAGGCTGTGTTTTGGACACTGGTGACCAGCCTTCCCTGTGTTTTGGACACATACCAGCCTATGCCGGTGACCAAGCTGGTCCATGCTGGTCAAGGTGGTCTGACCACGTCCATCATTATCATATTTACCAACATGCTCTATTGCAGTTGATTTTTAGAATTTGTTTCAATATCTTAGTTTGTTGTGTTTTTGTATGTACAGTACATTGATTGATTAAGTAATCATATGCTACACAAATATAAATAACATTCAGTTTTCTTAACTAATCCAATCTGTCATTTGACTTGTGCATCCACTTCTGAAATGGTTGTTCCAGTAGTCAAGGTATTATGTTTTGCTAAACCTGACAGTCATTCTGAATACACATTGTGGGTGCAGAAAAGTGCAAGTTCTGGGTGCAGAAAAGTACAAATTGTTGGTTGACTGGCTGGCTGGATTCCAATGGGAATTAATATCATTTTGTAAGCCAGTGTGATGTCATTCTGGTTTTGCTGGTCACCAGCACCTATGCTGGACCAGCCTATGCTGGTCTATGCTATTTTTTGCACCAGGGCTGAAGCCCTCAGCTGGTTTTTCTTGCCGGCAGCAAGTTGATGGGTTATGATGTTGATAATAATGATATCAGTCCGTCTATCTACACCACAATGGTATTCATCTTTCAATGTATTTCCATATTCTTGAGTGCAATTACTTGTGAAGTCCACTTTTTTATGACTGTCAAAGGCTGTTATCAAAATTACATCTATCGGTCAAATTGATGTCAACAATATGCTCATAAGAAAGACTACCAGTATTCTTGTTTTAAAGTAACTGCTCAGTGTTACCAGATTTCTATAAAATATGACCTATAATTAATTATGAATGAAACAGTTTTCCTTCTAAAAAAATCACCATTTAGTATGTTAAAAAGCAGCTTTCTGTGTTGGAATGATGTGCGCGCACCCCAACAACAGAATGGCGTGGGCGTATATCGGTCATTCAAAATATGAACGTGAGTAGACCACTGATCGGCCAGTTCATCCTCTATGAGGAAATAGCAAAAAAATAAAAAATGTAACGATCTGTTTGAAGTTTATGCTTTGGTCACAAAAAAGAGCATACTGTAGGATGAGTCAACAACATTATTTGGGTATGAGTTAACACAATATGAACTTTTAAAAGTGAGAATTTCACTAGACAGTTACTTTAAGTGTTGAAGTTTCAGATTTTAGTTTAATCAAAGTTTTTTAAAATAGGTTCTCAATCTGGGGCGCAAATGCACCTGTGGTTTATTAGAAGTATTGACAAGGGAACTGAATCCTCTGGGAAATGATACGAAGCAGATTGTACTGAATGAGTCCCGAAGCAATTCTGAAAATATCTCTCCGTCTGAAAGTGGTCAATTTTTGGTTCACAGTTTCACTTCATTTGTGATCAAAATGTATAGAAATACAGAAAGACAATTGTTCATAAAGTTATTTCAAACTCAATTTATCTCTGATCAGAAAATAACCTTCATTCTTTCCTCTTCACAGGTTTGGAAATATGTGTATATTTTTTGTTTGTTCATTTAAATAATCTTTCTACATTTCACATAGAAAGCGAGGAATTGATTCCGTTCTTTCCAAATGCCACGGTCTGCCATAAGATGAGAGGTCATAGACATCATGACATATGATTCATAATAACATCAAAGCAATAAGGAAACTGTATAGATCGGAAAATAAACTGTCAAAATGAACTCTGGTGAAAGATTGAATGGCTTGATTGAATGGAAATGGAAAGATGGAAAAGTTGACATTTCTAAAGTTACTTAAGTTACTTCATGCCGAAGCTGAAAGGTTTTCTTATCAGACTGACTTGTATGCATCAGAAGGCAATAACAACTAGAAAAGGACATGATTTGTTGATTGAAAGTAACGTTGACAGACAACTCTTTTTAGACAGAGCTTTTCAGCTGATGACGCGGGATGCGTTGGTCTTCTTCTGCACAGCTGTACCTAAAGGCCCCGTGCCCATTTACTATACCAACCACAAGGTTTACCCTCAATGAACTCTGAGGCAGATTTGAAAATTGCTTTCCAAAGATGATGGAGATATACATCTTCATCAAAGTTTGCATTTATACAAATTCTAGCTTTAATTGATGCCTAAGGCAAGTGTGTGTGTGTGTTTGTGTGTGTGTGTGTGTGTGTGTGAGATAGAGAGAGAGCGAGAGAGAGAGAGAAAGGGGGAACTATGTGAAAGCTGTGGGACAAGAAGTCTGTTGGATTTTAAATGTTGAAGTACAGTGAGGGAAAAAAGTATTTGATCCCCTGCTGATTTTGTACGTTTGCCCACTGACAAAGAAATGATCAGTCTATAATTTTGGTATAGACTGTCTTGGCCATGGTGGAGAGTTTGGAATCTAATTGATTGATTGCTTCTGTGGACAGGTGTCTTTTATACAGGTAACAAACTGAGATTAGGAGCACTCCCTTTAAGTGTGTGCTCCTAATCTCAGCTCGTTACCTGTATAAAAGACACCTGGGAGCCAGAAATCTTTCTGATTGAGAGGGGGTCAAATACTTATTTCCCTCATTAAAATGCAAATCAATTTATAAATCAAATCAAATCAAATGTATTTATATAGCCCTTCGTATATCAGCTGAAATCTCAAAGTGCTGTACAGAAACCCAGCCTAAAACCCCAAACAGCAAGCAATGCATGTGAAAGAGGCACGGTGGCTAGGAAAAACTCCCTAGGAAAAACTCCCTAGAAAGGCCAAAAACCTAGGAAGAAACCTAGAGAGGAACCAGGCTATGAGGGGTGGCCAGTCCTCTTCTGGCTGTGCCGGGTGGATATTATAACAGAACATGGTCAAGATGTTAAAATGTTCATAAATGACCAGCATGGTCAAATAATAATAATCATTGTAGTTGTCGAGGGTGCAACAAGCACGTCCGGTGAACAGGTCAGGGTTCCGTAGCCGCAGGCAGAACAGTTGAAACTGGAGCAGCAGCATGGCCAGGTGGACTGGGGACAGCAAGCAGTCATCATGCCAGGTAGTCCCGAGGCATGGTCCTAGGGCTCAGGTCCTCCGAGAGAAAGAAAGAAAGAGAGAAAGAGAGAATTAGAGAGAGCATATTTAAATTCACACAGGACACCGGATAAGACAAGAGAATACTCCAGATGAAACAGACTGACCCTAGCCCCCCGGCACATAAACTACTGCAGCATAAATACTGGAGGCTGAGACAGGAGGGATCAGAAGACACTGTGGCCCCATCCGATGATACCCCCGGACAGGGCCAAACAGGCAGGATATAACCCCACCCACTTTGCCAAAGCACAGCCCCCACACCACTAGAGGGATGTCTACAACCACCAACTTACCGTCCGAAGACAAGGCCGAGTATAGCCCACAAAAATCTCCGCCATGGCACAACCCAAGGGGGGGCGCCAACCCAGACAGGAAGACCACGTCAGTGACTCAACCCACTCAAGTGACGCACCCCTCCCATGGACGGCATGGAAGAACACCAGTAAGTCAGTGACTCAGCCCCTGTAATAGGGTTAGAGGCAGAGAATCCCAGTGGAAAGAGGGGAACCGGCAAGGCAGAGACAGCAAGGGCGGTTCGTTGCTCCAGCCTTTCCGTTCACCTTCACACTCCTGGGCCAGACTACACTTAATCATAGGACCTACTGAAGAGATAAGTCTTCAGTAAAGACTTAAAGGTTGAGACTGAGTCTGCGTCTCTCACATGGGTAGGCAGACTATTCCATAAAAATGGAGCTCTATAGGAGAAAGCCCTACCTCCAGCCGTTTGCTTAGAAATTCTAGGGACAATTAGGAGGCCTGCGTCTTGTGACCGTAGCGTACGTGTAGGTATGTACGGCAGGACCAAATCGTTCCCTCCTTTAACATTTTTGACATGCGTTTTTCTGGATTTTTTGATTGTTATTCTGTCTCTCACTGTTGAAATAAACCTACCATTAAAATTATAGACTGATCATTTCTTTGTCAGTGGGCAAACGTACAAAATCAGCAGGGGATCAAATACTTTTTTCCCTCATTGTCGGTATTCAGCAGCCAACATTGTTAAATTAGATAATTCATGAGGAATATAACTACTCCCAACAAACCAACACATCTACTAACTCTATCGGTATTCTTTCATCCAACTGTTGATGATAGAGTACATGTTTAGTCAGACATTGTTGAGGAAAGTTTAAGATTGCTGTATCAAATAAGTAATCACACCACATTGAAGCATAATTCAGCCTGTATCTTTGTTCAAACAAAACAGAAATGTTATTATGCAACAAGGTAAATTGCTTAATGTTAATCTCATATGCCACATAGTAGACCTCTATAAAACCTTATACTGTGTGTGTCTAAATAACAGAAATGACAGAGTAAATTGAGAACAAAAACTATCTCCAACATGCTGCCTGACATGCCAAGCCAAGCATTAGTAAACTCAGCCCTGTATTATTTAGTGTGGTGTTGTATACCTGCCAAGAGCCCAGAATCTCATTACAGATCCTGTCACTTCTCTCAGGTGTGGTGAGTGATGAAGCCTCCACGTACTAAGTACTGACACGGCACATTCCAGCAAAACCGCAGATTAATACTGTACAGTGAATTAGAAAATGATGCCTTGGCTGAGGTTTGCCTCTCGTTCCCTCCTTTAATTGAGTTACGGGACGAAACATCGCTCATCCCCTTACGGTTGCATTGATACATGTACTCCCACTCTCATAGGATCTCAGGATTAGCAGGTGCTGCTCCCCCTGAGTAGCGTAATGGCCAAAAAGCTACCTGATCAGTCAGCTGGGGAAATAGTAAAGAAACTGGCAAGAAGACAAGGCGAGCTGAATTGAAAGACCTATCTGATGTGCTGTAGATGGGGAAAAGCGTCCTGGATCTGATTGGATATCTTTCACACATACGGATTATTCTGTGTTTTCTGCACAAATTAGACAAATAATAATTTGGGATATTGTCAGAGTGTGTAAGAGTGCTGAATTATTAGTATGCCTTCAATTCAATTGTTATGCTTTTGTTTCAACAGCTGGTAATAACTGTTGGGGCCTTATATAGGCCTACAGTAGTCCCAATAACATATTCATAAGCAGTGCAGAACACATTCACAAGCTCTCAATAAACAATACATGTATTACAGTAAGTTTAAATAGCTTAGTATACTTGATGTCAACCTGCATTTGTTGCCATATGGTGTATGTGAAGTGGTTATGATTATGAATCGCTTATAAATGTGTGCTTTAATCCTATTTAAGAACACAAAGACACATGGAGAAAGAGCTTGGCATCCTAATTGGTATCTTAATTCTAACAGAGTGAAACATAGTGAGAATTTTCAATCCAAGTTTTACGTCACTGTGTTGTCTTGGTGTTTTGTGTCTCTGACCAAATAATCACATTAGTTTACAATGAAAAGCTGCAGTTGGTTTTTAAATGTGCTCCAATCAAAGCCCAAAACTGGGCACTATTTACCCGTCTTTGACCTTCTCCTAGCCCCTAAAGGATATCAGTTTATTTATAGAATAGGTTTGATTAGATCCCAATGCTTAATGCGGGAACAAAGTACCCTTCAAACAATTAGTAGGGAGCAGTGAAGCAATCAGTGGCTCTGAGCACAAACTGAAATCTACTGTAGTTTGACTAATTTACTATTTACCTGCCCTTTGTTGCAGGCTTTAAAGTCCAAAAAGATCCCTGGTTTATCATTGATTCCAAAGTCATTATGAGTAAGGTGCAGTTAGTTGGGAAATTACATTTCATTCCCCTAAGAGATGTTTGGCTTCAAATTAATATGTCCTGGACTTCCTGTTCCAGGCAAGCCTAGGCAAAAGAAGATTGCTTAACCAATAGAAGCATGTTCTTTCCTCCAACTAAAATAAACCCCAAGGTATGAATGTAATGGACACCGACAGAGAAATTTACTGGATGTATTTCTGTCATATCTAGGCTTGTCATGCCTAAATGACTGACAAAGGGGACTTTTCTCTGCTTTGTTGGCCATAGTACTCAGTATTCACTTTGGTGACCTTTAGTGACCTGTCTGGGCTCAACCCCAGCACCATTGTTAAATGTCAGCTTGAAAGGCAATTATGTTAATCTATGCATTGCACTTCTTTACAAATGTTGGGTGAGTAAAGAGCTGTACAGAGCTATATAAAGCAGAATACCCTATCAACACAAAATATTTGTGTTCATTTCCTATGGTTGACTTTTTCATCACCATGTCACTTTTAATTTGCTGTTGCATTTCCCAGGGCCAATCCAGGAACAGTTGGACACACATCCACATCTGGTTGCACAGAGATCATCAGACTAGACTTCCATACACAGTATGTGCATTTCTCTTGCGTCCAGAGTCCTTTTTATGGTAAAGTAGCTGTCTAGAGAGTTAATTTACTCAATTCATTAGGTCCTGTTCCAGACCTCTCACTGGAAAAGGGGGGACTTCAGTAGTGAAAGAGGAGGAAGGGAAAACAGAGGGAACATTTTTGTAAAATGAGGAAAGCCATGCCTCTGGTTATTCAGTAGAAATGTGCTTTAATTAGTATAAGCAGAGGAAGGGGCAATGCATGATATGAGATACTTAGGCTCTACATTCATCGTGATAGATGTTTCCCCATTGCCTATTTGTTTTGAGTTTATTAATATAGCTTATTCATTCTCAAGATGCAATGGAGTTGTGGTACATTCTCTATCCACGGCTCTCGTTTCCCTACAGGGCAGCATAAGGAGTTTTGTCAGAGAGAGAGGTCTGAAAATGGAAATGTATGTCTCCGTGGCAAGGAAATTAAGATACGATTTTCGTTCGTTTCTCCCACTGCTCCATTCTGCTAATGCATCTCAATGAGACTTGAAAGACACATCTTGAGGACGCAACCCTTTTCAACTTTCTCCTCAGTGTGTCTTTTGCACTTTTCATCCTCTCTGCCTTTCCAGAAACTTTATTAGCCATGTTGTGGTATTCTGAGTGTGACAGGAAGCAAATTGAGGATGGGAAAATACAGACAGCAGATCACTTAAAGTCCCACTGGTTCACTCTCGGGGAGTACAACAACAAAAACAACACACATTTCAAAACAAACGTGGGAAATGGTTACAGACAGAAGCGTTTAATTGATAGTGACTGAGCTACTTACAGTGGCTTGTGAAAGTATTCACCCCCTTGGCATTTTTCCTATTTTGTTGCCTTACAAACTGGAATTAAAATGTATTTTGGGGGGGGGTTGTATCATTTGATTTACACAACATGCCTACCACTTTGAGGATGCTTGTGAAACAAACAAGAAATAAGACAAAAAAACTGAAAACTTGAGCGTGCATAACTATTCACCCCCCGAAAGTCAATACTTTGTAGAGCCACCTTTTGCAGCAATTACAGATGCAAGTATCTTGGGGTATGTCTCTATAAGCTTGGCACATCTAGCCACTGGGATTTTTGCCCATTCTTCAAGGAAATACTGCTCCAGCTCCTTCAAGTTGGATGACATCCCCACAGCATGATGCTGCCACCACCATGCTTCACTGTGGGGATGGTGATATCGGGGTGATGAGAGGTGTTGGGTTTGCGCCAGCCATAGTGTTTTCCTTGATGGCCAAAAAGGCAAAATGTATGTATCATCTGATCAGAGTACCACCTTCCATATATTTGGGGAGTCTCCCACATGCCTTTTGGCGAACACCAAACGTGTTTGCTAATTTCTTTTCTTTAAGCAATGGCTTTTTTTCTGGCCACTCTTCCATAAAACCCAGCTCTGTGGAGTGTACGGCTTAAAGTGGTCCTATGGACAGACACTCCAATCTCTGCTGTGGAGCTTTGCAGTTCATTCAGGGTAACCTTTGGTCTCTTTGTTGCCTCTCTGATTAATGCCCTCCTTGCCTGGTCCGTGAGTTTTGGTGGGGGGCCCTCTCTTGGCAGGTTTGTTGTGGTGCCACTTTATTTCAATATTTTTTTAAATAATAGATGTAATGGTGCTCTGTGGGATGTTCAAAGTTTCAGATATTTTTTTATAACCCAACCCTGATCTGTACTTGTCCACAACTTTGTCACTGACCTGTTAGGAGAGCTCCTTGGTGTTCATTGTGCCGCTTGCTTGGTGGCGGTGCCACTTGTTTGGTGGCGTTGCAGACTCTGGGGCCTTTCAGAACCAGTGTGTATATACAGTTGAAATCGGAAGTTTACATACACCTTAGCCAAATACATTTAAACTCAGTTTTTCACAATTCCAGACATTTAATCCTAATACAAATTCTCTGTTTTAGGTCAGTTAGGATCACCACTTTATTTTAAGAGAGAGAATGATTTATTTCAGCTTTTATTTCTTTCATCACATTCCCAGTGGGTCAGAAGTTTACATACACTCAATTAGTATTTGGTAGCATTGCCTTTAAATTGTTTAACTTGGGTCAAACATTTCGGGTAGCATTCCACAAGCTTTCCACAATAAGTTGGGTGAATTTTGGCGCATTCCTCCTGACAGAGCTGGTGTAACTGAGTCAGGTTTGTAGGCTTCCTTGCTCGCACATGCTTTCTCAGTTCTGCCAACACATTTTATATAGGATTGAGGTCAGGGCTTTGTGATGGCCACTCCAATACTTTGACTTTATTGTCCTTAAAACATTTTGCCACAACTTTGGAAGTATGCTTGGGGTCATTTTTCACGTTATTTGTAACTTATGTTGTACATAATGTTTCTGCAACCGTATCTTACGGCAAAAAAGAGCTTCTGGATATCAGGAAAGCGATCACTCACATCGGATTAGACAAAGATTTTTTCTTCAACAAGCAGAACACACAGGACATTCTCCGAACACCCAACAAGGCCAACATCCCAGTTATTTGCAAGAGGAAGAGACGTAGGTACAGAGGACACAGAGTGGGGTGCCTCATAAGGATCCGCAGAAGGCGAGTGGGAAAGCTGCCGTAACTGTCAATATTACTCGCCAATGTGGAGTCATTGGACAATAAATTAGATAAGGTACGATCACAAATATCCTACCAACGGGACATCAAAAACTGTAATATCTTATGTTTCAGGGAATCTCAGGGATATATGCTGCACCGGCAAGACAGAACAGCACACTCCGGTAAGACGAGGGGGGCGGTCTGTGCATATTTGTAAACAACAGCTAGTGCATGAAATCTAAGGAAGTCTAGATTTTGCTCGCCTGAAGTAGAGTATCTTGTGATAAAATGCAGACCACACTACTTGCCTAGATAGTTTTCAGCTATACTTTTCGTGGCTGTGTATTTACCACCACAGACAGATGCTGGCACTAAGGCCGCACTCAGTCAGCTGTATAAGGAAATAGGCAAACAGGAGGCGGTGCTCCTAGTGGCCGGAGACTTTAATGCAGGGAAACTTAAATCAGTTCTACCTAATTTCTATTAACATGTTAAATGTGCAACGGGAGGGAAAACAATTATAGATCACTTGTACTCCACACACAGAGTCGCATACAAAGCTCTCCCTCGCCCTCCATTTGGTAAATCCGATCACAATTCTATCCTCCTGATTCCTGCTTACAAGCAAAAATAAAAGCAGGAAGCACCAGCAACTCGGCCTATAAAAAATGTGGTCAGGTGAAGCAGATGCTAATCTACAGGACTGTTTTGCTATCACAGAATGGAACAATGGGATTCTTCCGATGGCATTGAGGAGTACACCGAATCAGTCACTGGCTTTATCAATAAGTGCATCGAGGACGTCGTCCCCACAGTGACTGTACGTACATAACCCAACCAGAAGCCATGGATTACAGGCAACATTCGCACTGAGCTAAAGGATAGAGCTGCCGCTTTCAAGGTGCGGGATTCTAACCCGGAAGCTTATAAGAAATCCTGCTATGCCCTCCGACAAACCATCAAACAGGCAAAGCGTCAATACAGGGCTAAGATTGAATCGTACTACACCGGCTCCGACGCTCGTCTTATGTGGCAGGGCTTACAAACTATTACAGACAACAAAGGGAAGCACAGCCGCGAGCTGCCCAGTGACAAAAGCCTACCAGACGAGCTAAATTACGTCTATGCTCGCTTCGAGGCAAGCAACACTGAGGTATGCATGACAGCATCAGCTATTCCGGATGACTGTGTGATCACGCTCTCTGTAGCCGAGGTGAGTAAGACCTTTAAACAGGTCAACATTCACAAGGCTGCGGGACCAGACAAATTACCAATGCCCTTTCCCACCTGGACAAAAGGAAGAAATATGTGAGAACGCTATTCATTGACTACAGCGCAGCGTTCAACACCATAGTACCCTCAAAGCTCATCACTAAGCTAAGGACCCTGGGTGTAAACACCTCCCTCTGCAACTGGATCCAGGACTTCCTGACGGGCCGCCCCCAGGTGGTAAGGGTAGGTAGCAACACATCTGCCACGCTGATCCTCAAGCCCCCCAGGGGTGCGTGCTCAGTTACCTCCTGTACTTCCTGTTCACCCACAACTGCATGGCCAGGCACGACTCCAACACCATCATTAAGTTTGCAGACGACCCAACAGTGGTAGGCCTGATCACCGACAACGACGAGACAGCCTATTAGGAGGAGGTCAGAGACCTGGCCGGGTGGTGCCAGAATAACAACCTATCCCTCAACGTAACTAAGACTAAGGAGATGATTTTGGACTACAGGAAAAGGAAGACCGAGCAAGCCCCCATTCTCATCGACGGAGCTGTAGTGGAGCAGGTTGAGAGCTTCAAGTTCCTTGGTGTCCACGTCACCAACAAACTAGAATGGTCCAAACACACCAAGACAGTCATGAAGAGGGCACGACAAAGCCTATTCCCCCTCAGGAAACTAAAAAGATTTAGTATGGGTCCTCAGATCCTCAAAAGGTCCTACAGCTGCAACATCGAGAGCATCCTGACTGGTTGCTTCACATGAGCTCAATTTCAAGTCTCATTGCAAAGGGTCTGAATACTTAGGTAAATAACACAATACCCCATAATGACAAAGCAAAAACAGGTTTTTGGGTGAAGAAAAAAACAAAAATACCTTATTTTCATAAATATTCAGAAATGGAGCTCATGTGCATCCTGTTTCCATTGATCATCCTTGAGATGTTTCTACAACTTCATTGGAGTCCACCTATGGTAAAGTCAATTGATTGGACATGATTTGGAAAGGCACACACCTGTCTATATAAGGTCCCACAGTTGACAGTGCATATCAGAGCAAAAACCAAGCCATTAGGTCAAAAGAATTGACCGTAGAGCTCCGAGACCGGATTGTGTCGAGGCACAGATCTGGGGAAGGGAACCAAAACATTTCTGCAGCATTGAAGGTCCCCAAGAACACAGTGGCCTCCATCATTCCCCAAGACTCTTCCTAGAGCTGGCCAAACTGAGCAATCGGGGGAGAAGGCCCTTGGTCAGGGAGGTGACCAAGAACCCAATGGTCACTCTGACAGAGCTCCAGAGTTCCTCTGTGGAGATGGGAGAACCTTCCAGAAGGACAACCATCTCTGCAGCATTCCACCAATCAGGCCTTTACGGTAGAGTGGCCAGACAGAAGCCACTCCTCAGTAAAAGGCACATGATAGCCCGCTTGGAGTTTGCCAAAAGGCACCTAAAGGACTGTGAGAAACTGATGAAACCAAGATTGAACCAAAACATTTCTGCAGCATTGAAGGTCCATGCTTTTGTTACTTCTATGTTGGACTACTGCAATGCTCTAATTTCCGGCTACCTGGGTTAAAGCACTAAATAAACTTCAGTTAGTGCTAAATACGGCTGCTAGAATCCTGACTAGAACCAAAAAATTTGATCATATTACGCCAGTGCTAGCCTCCCTACACTGGCTTCCTGTTAAGGCAAGGGCTGATTTCAAGGTTTTACTGCTAACCTACAAAGCATTACACGGCTTGCTCCTACCTATCTTTCCGATTTGGTCCTGCCATAAATACCTACACGTACGCTACGGTCACAAGACGCTGGCCTCCTAATTGTCCCTAGAATTTCTAAGCTAATAGCTGGAGGCAGGGCTTTCTCCTATAGAGCTCCATTTTTATGGAATGGTCTGCCTACCCATGTGAGAGATGCAGACTCGGTATCAACCTTTAAGTCTTGACTGAAGACTCATCTCTTCATTAGGTCCTATGATTGAGTGTAGTCTGGCCCAGGAGTGTGAAGGTGAATGGAAAGGCTCTGGAGCAACGAACCGCCCTTGCTGTCTCTGCCTGGCCTGTTCCCCTCTCTCCACTGGGATTCTCTGCCTCTAACCCTATTACAGGGGCTGAGTCACTAGGAGGGGTGCGTCACTTGAGTGGGTTGAGTCACTGACGTGGTCTTCCTGTCTGGGTTGGCGCCCCCCCCCTTGGGTTGTGCCGTGGCGGAGATCTTTGTGGGCTATACTCGGCCTTGTCTCAGGATGGTAAGTTGGTGGTTGAAGATATCCCTCTAGTGGTGTGGGGGCTGTGCTTTGGCAAAGTGGGTGGGGTTATATCCTTCCTGTTTGGCCCTGTCCGGGGGTATCATCGGATGGGGCCACAGTGTCTCCTGACCCCTCCTGTCTCAGCCTCCAGTATTTATGCTGCAGTAGTTTGTGTCGGGGGGCTAGGGTCAGTCTGTTATATCTGGAGTATTTCTCCTGTCTTATCCGGTGTCCTGTGTGAATTTAAGTATGCTCTCTCTAATTCTCTCTTTCTCTCTTTCTTTCTCTCTCTCGGAGGACCTGAGCCCTAGGACCATGCCACAGGACAACCTGCATGATGACTCTTTGCTGTCCCCAGTCCACCTGGCCGTGCTGCTGCTCCAGTTTCAACTGTTCTGCCTGCGGCTATGGAACCCTGACCTGTTCACCGAACGTGCTACCTGTCAACAGTGGTAGGCCTGATCACCGACAACGACAACGACCCAGCCTATAACCCCAAACAGCAAGCAATGCAGGTGTAGAAGCACGGTGGCTAGGAAAAACTCCCTAGAAAGGCCAAAACCTAGGAAGAAACCTAGAGAGGAACCAGGCCAGGTTCCATAGCTGCAGGCAGAACAGTTGGAACTGGAGCAGCAGCACGGCCAGGTGAACTGGGGACAGCAAGGAGTCATCAAGCCAGGTAGTCCTGAGGCATGGTCCTAGGGCTCAGGTCCTCATCTTGGCCATGTTCTGTTATAATCTCCACCCGGCACAGCCAGAAGAAGACTGGCCACCCCTCATAGCCTGGTTCCTCTCTAGGTTTCGTCCTAGGTTTTGGCCTTTCTAGGGAGTTTTTCCTAGCCACCGTGCTTCTACACCTGCATTGCTTGCTGTTTGGGGTTATAGGCTGGGTTTCTGTACAGCACTTTGAGATATCAGCTGATGCAAGAAGGGCTATATAAATACATTTGATTTGATTTGATTGAATTCTTTGGCCTGAATGCCAATAATCACATCTGGAGGAAACCTGGATCCATCCCTATGGGGAAGCATGGTGGTGGCAGCATCATGCTGTGGGGATGTTTTTCAGCGGCAGGGACTGGGAGACTAGGCAGGATCGTGGCAAAGATCAACGGAGCAAAGTACAGAGAGATCCTTGATGAAAACCTGCTCCAGAGCGCTCAGGACCTCAGGGCGAAGGTTCACCTTCCAACAGGACAACGACCCTAAGCACACAGCCAAGACAATGCAGGAGTGGCTTCGGGATAAGTCTCTGAATATCCTTGAGTGGCCCAGCCAGAGCCCGGACTTGAATCCGATCGAACATCTCTGGAGAGATCTGAAAATAGCTGTACAGCAACGCTCCCCATCCAACCTGACAGAGCTTGAGAGGATCTGCAGATAAGAATGAGAGAAATTCTCCCAATACAGGTGCCAAGAAGCCTCAAGGCTGTAATCGCTGCCAAAGGTGCTTCAACAAATACTGAGTAAAGGGTCTCAATACTTATGTGAATGTGATATTGCAGTTTTACATTTTTTATAAATTAGCAAACATTTCTAAAAACCTCTTTTGCTTTGTAATTATAGGGTATTGTGTGTAGATTGTATGTTTGATCAATTTTAGAATAATGCTGTAATGTAACAAAATGTGGAAAAAGTCAAGGGGTCTGAATACCTTCTGAAGGCACTGTATATGGACAGCTCGGTGGCCAGGGAATGCAACAAAGACATTAAAAAGTGTTTTCAATGCGAGGTACAGGAGACTCTTCTTACGGCTCTACACAAAGTTCAGCATTGCCTACATTGTACAGGAAACTTTCAGTGGCAAGAAAAAACTGCATTGAGCTGTATTTGCTATTGTATATATTGGTTGAGTAAATTGATCAGATTTGAGCGATTGTGCAGAATAACCAGAACTTTCAAAAATATATTATTCTGAATGATCAAAAGGATGTATTCGAGGTCCATTAATTATTTATCTTTGTAAAGCACGGCAAACAATGCAGGCTCCGACGTCAAGTGAATTTTCCAAGGAAAGACAGGCCATAGTGATGAACAAGAATCTGATTGGCAGAGAAGTCCCGTATTTATTCAACAGGACAGCCAAAAATCCAGTTCACCAAGGGTTGCATTCGTAAATTCACTCTGGCTATCTACTCTGATTTCAGAACACTCCCGTCTGAATGTGCCAACGCGCAGAATAACTGATGAATTTAGGAATGCTCAACACCCGTTGAATATGGCCGGTGTCAGTAAACATCAAAAAAGCATAAGTAAATTGTTGCCAGCAGCACAGTTACACTCACCAACGCTCTGGATAACATGAAAAAAGCCTAACCAGCTTTGCTAGGGTGAGTAAAATGGTCAGAGTGAGGTGTTCTCTCATTATGTGTCTGGAAGTAGCTAGCAAGCTAGCCAACTTTAGCCAGTTAGCTTGGGTACTTGACCGCTAGTGTGAGGTCATAACACTCGGATCAACCCTACTCCTCAGCCAGAGCGTCCAGTGTGCGCTCTGAACGCTCCGAGAGCGAAACACTCTGAATTTATGAACGCCCAGAGCGCACTCTAGCACTCCAGATTGAATTTACGAACTCACCCCTAGTAGGTAGCAGGTTTGCTTAAGAGCATTCGTTGCCATTGTTTCTGATCAGGCTCTCTTTCAAGGTCTCTATCTGGAGCCGGAAATTCTGAGTTTGACTCATTAAATCAGTAATCCAGCTTTCTGGAATACCCCTCAGGGCGCAAAGACCTCCCCCCCAGTCCTCTGAAACAAAAACAAATAAGTGATAGCGCCATTGTTTACCAGAAATGGAATGCTCCTGTAAACATTAACAGATATAGTAAAAGACAAAACAAGACTGAAGAGCAATGGGTGTTTTTGTTTGTATAATGTCTGGTTTAAGTGTACTGTATGTACAATGTGTCAACACATTTTGAGTGTTTCTCCTATGTGTGTTTATTTGTTTTCATCTCCCATGAGGGTAAAATTCTATATTCTCTTGGCCACAACAAGCAACAGTTGACAACTGAGCTGTTGTTTTCAATCCGGGAATTGGATATCTTGTTTAATTTAATATAAGGAAGAATGAAACACAAACAATATCCTCAGCTGAATGTAGTTCATATCACCTAGGTTACTGATGACTCTCTGAGGAACAACATACCATTGATGTCCTGAATAGCCCACTAATGTTTATCACAGTGCAATACAGAGGAAGAATACGACAAATACTTTATGGCCTATTACATGATAGTACACTAGTACAGGGAACTCTAGCCCCCCCGGGTGCACGTTTTGTTTTTTTGCCCAAGCACTACACAGCTGATTCAAATAATCAAAGCTTGATGATTAGTTGATTATTTGAATCAGCTGTGTAGCGCTATGGCAGAAACCAAAACGTGCACCCGAGGGGGCCCAAGAACTGAGTGTGGGAAACCATGCACTATCCCTGGTCTTTGAGAAAGTCACCTTTGAGGATGGGAAAACAACAAGTTTGATTGATATGTTTTTTATATCATAATTGTATTTTATAATCAATCATTCTAGATAGAGCATAATTTCTTCAAGGCTAGTGACAGTCGGAGCTATCTATCAAAATTTGACAATTTAATGTGGTCCATATGCTTTGAAAGGCAAACCTCACAGTACAGGTAGGAATATACTTCAGATACTCACAACAGTGTAATAAAGCTGTGTAAGTGTAAAATCCTATGAAACATCTCCTTTTAAACGTTGAGCCAAACAGATGCCCTTTTCTTCATCCCTATAGACCTACTTTAAAATATAAGTAGAAGACAGAAACCCTTTCTCATCAAACGTTCCCTAAAGTACAACTCTTTAACAAAATGGAATTTTGCTCTAAGCTTCTATACTGAACAAAAATATAAATGCAAGATGTAGAGTTGGTCCGATGTTTCATGAGCTGAAATAAAAGACCCAGACATTTTTCATACACACAAAAAGCTAATTTCGCTCAAATTATGTGCAAAAAATGTGTTTACATCCCTGTTAGTGAGCATTTCTCCTATGCCAAGATAATCCATCCACCTGACAAGTGTGGCATATCAAGAAGCTAATTAAACAGCATGATCATTACACAGGTGCTCCTTGAGCTGGGAACAATAAAAGGCCACTCTAACATCTGCAGTTTGGTCACACAACACAATGTCACAAATATCTCAAGTTTTGAGGGAGCGTGCAAGTGGCATGCTGACTGCAGGAATTTCCACCAGAGCTGTTGCCAGATAATTGAATGTTAATTTCTCTACCATAAGCCGCCTCCAAGGTCTTTTTAGATAATTTGGCAGTACGTCCAAAGGCCTCACAACCACAGACCACATGTAACTACGCCAACCCAGGACCTCCACATCTGGCTTCTTCACCTGCGGGATCATCTGAGACCAGCCACCCGGACAGCTGATGAAACTGAGGAGTATTTCTGTCTGTGATAAAGCCCTTTTGTCTGAAAAAAATCATTCTGATTGGCTGGCTCCCCAGTGGGTGGGCATTGTTCCCAAGTGGGTGAGCCTATGCCCTCCTAGGCCCACCCATGGCTGATATTTGCCATATCTTCCATTGAAGCCTACTAGAAAGTGTGTGCCCTCAGGCATGGAAGGAAGCAAAAGTCATTCTGCTAACTAAGAATGGTGGCTCAAAAAGTCAACCAATCAGCCTGTTACCAAACCTCAGTCAAGTTTTGGGAAAAATTGTGTTTAAACAGATACAATGCTATTTTACAGTAAACAAATTGACAACTGACTATCAGCACACTTATTGGAAGGACATTCAACAAGCACAGCACTTGCACAAATGACTGATGATTGGCTGAGAGAAACTGATGATAAAAAGATTGTGGGGCTGTTTTGTTAGACTTCAGTGTGGCTTTTGACATTATAGATCATAGTCTGCTGATGGAAAAACATATGTGTTATGACTTTACACCCTCTGCTACAGTGCTTTGCAAAGGTATTCATAGTATTCATCCCCCTTTGGCGATTTTCCTATTTTGTTGCATTACAACCTGTAATTTAAATTGATTTTTATTTGGATTTCATGTAATGGACATAAACAAAATAGTCCAAATTGGTGAAGTGAAATAGAAAAAATACCTTGTTTGAAATCTTTCAAAAATATATAAAACGGAAAAGTGGTGCATGCGTATGTATTCACCCCCTTTACTATGAAGCCCCTAAATATGATCTGGTGCAACCAATTACCCACAGAAGTCACATAATTAGTTAAATAAAGTCCACCTGTGTGCAATCTAAGTGTCACATGATCTGTCACATGATCTCAGTATGTATAACCCTGTTCTGAAAGGCCCCAGGGTCTGCAACACCACTAAGCAAGGTGCATGACCACCAAGCAGCGGCACCATGATGACCAAGGACCTGTCCAAACAGGGACAAAGTTGTGAAGTACAGATCAGGGTTGGGTTATAAAAAAACATCCGAAACTTTGAACATCCCACGGAGCACCATTACATCCATTATTAAAAAATTGAAAGAATATAGGACCACAACAAACCTGCCAAGAGGGGGCCCCCCACCAAAACTCACAGACCAAGCAAGGAGGGCATTAATCAGAGAGGCAACAAAGAGACCAAAGATAATCCTGAAGGAGCTGCAAAGCTCCACAGCGGAGATTGGAGTATCTGTCAATAGGACCATTTTAAACTGTACACTACACAGAGCTGGGCTTTATGGAAGAGTGGCCAGAAGAAAAGCCATTGCTTAAAGAAAAAAATAAGCAAACATGTTTGGTGTTCACCAAATATATGGAATATACTCCCCAAATATATGGAAGAAGGTACTCTCGTCAGATGAGACCAAAATTGAGCTTTTTGGCCATCAAGGAAAACACTATGTCTGGCGCAAACCCAACACCTCTCATCACCCAAGAACACCATCTAAGTGTCACATGATAAGTGTCACAGGGACTGGGAAACTGTTCAGAATTGAAGGAATGATGGATGGCTCTAAATACAGGGAAATTCTTGAGGGAAACCTGTTTCAGTCTTCCAGAGATTTGAGACTGGGATGTAGGTTCACATTCCAGCAGGACAATGATCCTAAGCATACTGCTAAAGAAACACTTGAGTGATTATTTAAATGTGGGAAATGGGGAAATACTTGAATGTCTTAGAATGGCCTAGTCAAAGCCCAGACTTCAATCCAATTGATAATCTGTGGTTTGACTTAAATATTGCTGTACACCAGTGGAACCCATCCAGCTTGAAGGAGCTGGAGCAGCCGTGAAGAATGGGATAAAATCCAAGTGGCTAGATGTGTCAAGCTTATAGAAACATACCCCAAGAGACTTGCAGCTGTAATTGCTGCAAAAGGTGGATCTACAAAGGATTGACTTTGGGGGGGGGGGGGAGTAGTTATGCACGCTCAAGTTTATTTCTTGTTTGTTTCATAATAAAACATATTTTGCATCTTCAAAGTGGTAGGCATGTTGTGTAAATCAAATGATACAACCCCCCCAAAAAAATATATTTTAATTACAGGTTGTAAGGCAACCAAATAGGAAAAATGCCATTGGGGGTGAATACTTTCGCAAGCCACTGTATATTGTGGATAAAGAGTTACCTGTCTAACAAAACACAGAGGGTGTTCTTTAATGGAAGCCTCCAACATAATCCAGGTAGAATCAGGCATTTCCCAGGGCAGCTGTCCAGGCCCCTTACTCTTTTCAATCTTTACTAACGACATGTCGCTTTGAGTAAAGCCAGTGTGTCTATGTATGCGGATGACTCAACAATGTACATGTCAGCTACTACAGGGACTGAAATGACGGCAACACTTAACGAAGAGCTGCAGTTAGTTTCAAAATAGGTGGCAAGGAATAAGTTAGTCCTAAATAAAATAAAAAACTAAAAGCAATTTTTTTGACAAATCATTCACTAAACCCTAAACCTCAACAAAATCTTGTAATAAATAATGTGGAAATTGAGCAAGTTGAGGTGACTAAACTGCTTCAAGTAACTCTGGATTGTAAACTATCATGGTCAAAGCGTATTGATGCAACAGTAGCTAAGATGGGGAGTAGTCTGTCCAAAATAAAGCACTGCTCTACCTTCTTATCAGCACTATTAACAAGGCAGGTCCTACAGGCTCTAGTTCCGTCGTGTGGTCAGGTGCCACAAAGAGGGACTTAGAAAAATTGCAATTGGCTCAGAACAGGGATGCACGGCTGGCCTTTGGATATACACAGAGAGCAAACATTAATAATATGCATATCAATCTCTCCTGGCTCAAAGTGGAAGAGAGATTGACTTGATCACTGCTTGTATTTGTGAGAGGTATTGACATGTTGAAAGCACCGAGCTGTCTGTTTAAATGACTGGCACACCGCTCAGACACCAATGCATACCCTACAAGACATGCCACCAGAGGTCTCTTCACAGTCCCCAAGTCCAGAACAGACTATGGGAGGTTCACAGTGCTAGATAGAGCCATGACTACATGGACCTCTATTCCACATCAGGTAACTGATGCAAGCAATATAATCAGATTTCAAAACTGATGAAAAATATGGAACAGCGGGGACAGAGAAGCAACACAAACGTAAGCGCAGACACATGCATACACACACATGATAACATACGCACTATACACACACGTGCACATACATTTTGTGTTGTAGATATGTGGTAGTAGAGTAGGGGCATGAGAGCACACACTTAGTGTGTTGTATAAAATCTGTTATGTATTGTAATATATTTAAAATTGTATAACTGCCTTAATTTTTCCAGACCCTAGGAAGAGTAGCTGCTGCCTTGGCAGCAGCTGATGGAGATCCATAATAAATACAAATACAAATATAGATAATAGAACAAAAATTAACCAAACTTTTAAGAGAGCTGATTTTTTGTTGATAAATACTTTGCTACAATGACAAAGTTTTCTACCCACCTTGTTCCTTTCTTTTAGCATCTGCATGTAGTAAGTACAGCATAATGCTTTTGGGGCATGTGTCTTTTCAGATTCCACAATGATTCTTTGGTTGTAGACACTACATCACCGCGCTCCCTCTCTTGCTCTTGATCTTCGTAAGTCACCTTGCTTTTGCACCTGTGTGTTTTATCAGTTTCAAAATGAAAACATTTAGCAAACTCCATGACAGTAACTAAAACAAGGGGCTCTAGCGGCACACAAGTAGACAACAAATGCATGTTGGGTCTTGCATGCCCTGAGCTCGTGAAGTCAGCACTACTGGAGTGAAATTGGAGTGGGCGAGAAGGCCGACGCTCCAGCCTTTGGGAATCTTGCTTTGCTCTCCAGTCAAATTGGGCACGCTCCCCAGCTCCGTTCCTCTCCGCTCACATACTCTGGCCCGTGGGAACCAGGGATATGACTTAATGCAAGCATTTTGACCTATGGTATGCATCGATTGATTTATATTCACACAGAGGCCATCAATTGGATTTACATTGACTTTCATACTTGGTTGATCAAGCTGCTGGGTCGTTTTTAAAGTAATGCATAGTAGTGATGGGAAAACAAAGCTTCCTGAAGAATTGGTTTGTTTATTCAAGGGTTTGATCAACACATTGTACACTAGTGGCACCTGCTAGTCAAAAGAATGTAGAGAAGCCAAATTATTATAGCGCGTGGACTTTTTTTCTTCTACTAAATCAATACCAAATCTATCAGGTGGACGTTCAACGAAATTAAGCTTCGGAAGTCATTGATCATGTGCTTCTGATAAAGTGATACAGGCATCGGCACGTTGCTTCAAAGGACACTGCTTAGCGATTTTGACGCATGCCTTGGAGCTCTGGTATGAAACATAACATCACTAATGCATAGGTTATTTTTAGGAGGTGTGGCTAATTAGGGGCACGTCTTTTACATAGTTATTTTTGGCTACTAGTGAGAGCAAATGTCATTCCTGTACATCAAATCAAATCAAATAGTATTTGTCACATGTGCCGAATACAACAGATGTAGACCTTAGTGTCAGTGCTCAAGGAAGTAGGAGGGTCGAAGTCAGGCGCAGGAGACACAAGTCCGTGAACACACGTAATTTAATAAATAATCCACACGTTGCCAAGAAAACAGGTAAGGCAGGGCAAAGCAACACAAATGCCCAAATAACAGCCTGCACGCAGCGTAGGGACGCAGCCCAAAACATGCTGCCACAAAACCCACAGGCAGAGGGAAAAAGCGCCTGCACCTCAGAACAAACATGACGAAAATGAATCACGCACAAAGAACAAACCTACACAGAATGACTAAATAATCCTCCCCCACTAATGAACTAATACTAAACAAGCGCCAACTAAACTAGACCTGACCAATAGAAAATAAAAGAGGATCGGTGGCAGCTAGTAGGCCGGCGACGACGACCGCCGAGCGCTGCCCGGGCGAGGAGGGGCGCCACCTTCCGTCGATGTTGTGACACTTAGAGTGAAATGCTTAATTACAAGCCTTTAACCAACAATGCTTTAAGAAGTTAAGAAAAAGTGTTAAGTAAAAAATTCATAAGTAAAACATTTCAAATAAAAGTAACAAATAATTAAACAGCAGCAGTAAAACAATAATAGCGAGGCTATATGCAGGGGGTACCGGTACAGAGTCAATGTGCGGGGACATTGGTTAGTTGAGGTCAATCAGGTACAATGCAGCTGCAGTTAAAGTGACTATGCAGAGATAATAAACAGAGAGTAGCAGCAGCGTAAAAGAGGGGTCTGGTTAGCCCTTTGATTAGCTGTTCAGGAGTCTTATGGCTTGAGGGTAGAAGCTGTTAAGAAGCCTTTTGGACTTAGACTTGGTGCTCCAGCACCGCTTGGTGCTCCGGCAGAGAGAACTGTCTATGACTAGGGTGGCTGGAGTCTTTGACAATTTTTAGGGCCTTCCTCTGACACCACCTGGAATAGCGGTCCTGGATGGCAGGAAGCTTGGCCCCAGTGATGTACTGGGCCGTACGCGCTACCCTCTGCAGTGCCTTGCAGTCGGAGGCCGAGCAGTTGCCATACCAGGCAGTGATGCAACCAGTAAAGATGCTCTCGATGGTGCAGCTGTAGAACCGTTTGAGGATCTGAGGACCCATGCAAATCTTTTCAGTCTCTTGAGGGGGAATAGGCTTCGTCCTGCCCTCTTCACGACTGTTTTAGTGTGTCTGGACCATGATAGTTTGTTGGTGATGTGGACACCAAGTAACTTGAAGCTGTCAACCTGCTCCACTACAGCCCCGTCAATGAGAATGAGGGCTTGCTCGGCCCTCCTTTTCCTGTAGTCCACAATCATCTCCTTTGTCATCTCCTTTGGCCAGGTCTCTGACCTCCTCCCTATAGGCTGTCTCATCGTTGTTGGGGATCAGGCCTACCACTGTTGTGTCATCAGCAAACTTGATGATACTTGAGGAGTACAGGAGGGGACTGAGCACACACCCCTGAGGGGCCCTCGTGTTGAGGAGCAGCGTGGAGGATGTGTTGTTGCCTACCCTTACCACCTGGGGGCGGCCCGTCAGGAAGTCCAGGATCCAGTTGAAGAGGGAGGTGTTTACACCCAGGGTCCTTAGCTTAGTGATGAGCTTTGAGGGTATTATGGTGTTGAACGCTGCGCTGTAGTCAATGAATAACGATCTAACATATGTCTTCCTTTTGTCCTGGTGGGAAAAGGCATTGTTGAGTGTAATAGAGATTGCATCATATGAGGATCTGTTGGGGCAGTATGCAAATTGGAGTGGGTCTCGGGTTTCTGGGATAATGGTGTTGATGTGAGCCATGACCAGCCTTTCAAAGCACTTCATTGGCTACAGACGTGAGTGCAATGGGTCGGTAGTCATTTAGGCAGGTTATCTTAGCACAGAGACAATGGTGGTCTGCTTGAAACATGTTGGTATTACAGACTCAGTCAGGGACAGGTTGAAAATGTCAGTGAAGACACTTGCCAGTTGATTAGCGTATGCTCGGAGTCCACGTCCTGGTAATCTGTCTGGCCCAGTGGCCTTGTGAATGTTTAAAGGTCTTACTCACATCGGCTATGGAGAGAGTGATCACACAGTTGTTCAGAACAGCTGATGCACTTATGCATGCTTTAGTGTTACTTGCCTCGAAGCGAGCATAGAAGTAATTTAGCTCGTCTGGTAGGCTCGTGTAACTGGTTAGCTCGTGGCTGACCTTCCCTTTGTAGTCTGTAATAGTTTGCAAGCCCTGACACATTGGACGAGCGTTGGAGCCGGTGTAGTACGTTTCAATCTAAGTCTTGTATTTATGCATTGCCTGTTTGATGGTTCGTCGGAGGGCATAACAGGATTTCTTGTAAGCTTCTGGGTTAGAGTCTCGCTCCTTGAAAGCAGCAGCGCTACCATTTAGCTCAGTGCAGATGTTGCCTGTAATCCATGGCTTCCGGATTGGGTATGTACAGTTGAAGTCGGAAGTTTACATACACCTTAGCCAAATACATTTAAACTCAGTATTTCACAATTCCTGACATTTAATCCCAGTAATTCCTTGTTTTAGGTCAGTTAGGATCACCACTTATTTTAAGAATGTAAAATGTCAGAATAATAGTAGAGAGAATGATTTATTTCAGCTTTTAGTTCTTTCATCAAATTCTGGCCCATTCCTCCTGACAGAGCTGTTGTAACTGAGTCACGTTTGTAGGCCTCCGTGCTCGCACACGCTTTTTCAGTTCTGCCCACAAATTTTCTATAGGATTGAGGTCAGTGCTTTGTGATGGCCACTCCAATACTTTGACTTTGTTGTCCTTAAGCCATTTTGCCACAACTTTGGAAGTATGCTTGGGGTCATTGTCCCTGTAGCTCAGTTGGTAGAGCATGGTGTTTGCAACGCATGGTGTTTGCAACGCCAGGGTTGTGGGTTCGATTCCCACGGGGGGCCAGTACGAAAAAAGAAAAAAAAGAGTGTGAAATGAAAATGAAATGTATGCGTTCACTACTGTAAGTCGCTCTGGATAAGAGCGTCTACTAAAATGTCTAATGTAAATGGAAGACCCATTTGTAACCAAGCTTTAACTTCCTGACTGAAGTCTTGAGATGTTGCTTCAATATATCCACATAATTTTCCTACCTCATGATTCCATCTATATTGTCAAGTGCACCAGTCCGTCCTGAAGCAAAGCACCCCCACAACATAATGCTGCCACCCCCGTGCTTCACGGTTGGGATGGTTTTCTTCGGCTTGCAAGCCTCCCCCTTTTTCCTCCAAAAATAACGATGGTCATTATGGACAAACAGTTCTATTTTTATTTCATCAGACCAGAGGACATTTCTCCAAAAAGTACAATCTTTGTCCCCATGTGCATTTGCAATCCATAGTCTGGCTTTTTTTATGGTGGTTTTGGAGCAGTGGCTTTTTCCTTGCTGAGCGGCCTTTCAGGTTATGTCGAGATAGGACTCGATTTACTGTGGATATAGATACTTTTGTACCTGTTTCCTCTAGCATCTTCACAATGTCCTTTGCTGTTGTTCTGGGATTGATTTGCACTTTTCGCTCCAAAGTACGTTTATCTCTAGGAGATAGAACGCGTCTCCTTCCTGAGCGGTATGACGGCTGCGTGGTCCCATGGTGTTTATACTTGCGTACTATTGTTTGTACAGATGAACGTGGTACCTTCAGGCGTTTGGAAATTGCTCCCAATGATGAACCATACTTGTGGAGGTCTCCAATTGTTTTTCTGAGGTCTTGGCTGATTTCTTTTGATTTTCCCATGATGTCAAGCAAAGAGGCACTGAGTTTGAAGGTAGGCCTTGAAATACATCCACAGGTATACCTCCAATTGACTCAAATGATGTCAATTAGCCTATCAAGCTTCAAAAGCCATGACATAATTTTCTGGAATTTTCCAAGCTGTTTAAAGGCACAGTCAACTTAGTGTATGTAAACTTCTGACCCACTGGAATTGTGATACAGTGAATTAAAAGTGAAATAATCTCTGTAAAGAATTGTTGGAAAAATGACTTGTGTCATGCACAAATTAGATTTCCTAACCGACTTGCCAAAACTATAGTTTGTTAACAAGAATTTTTCCGATTTGTAAGTCGCTCTGGATAAGAGCGTCTGCTAAATGACTTAAATGTAAATGTAAGAAACTTGTGGAGTGGTTGATAAACAAGTTTTAATGACTCCAACCTAAGTGTAAGTAACCTTTCGACTTCAACTGTACGTACAGTCACTGTGGGGACGACGTCATCAATGCACTTATTGATGAAGGCAGTGACTGATGTGGTGTACTCCTCAATGCCATTGGAAAAATTCCGGAACATATTCCACTCTGTGCTAGCTAAACAGTACTGTAACTTAGCATCTGCTTCATCTGACCACTTTTTTTACAATGTCACTGGTGCTTCCTGCTTTAATTTTTACTTGTAAGTAGGAATCAGAAGAATAGAATTATGGTCAGATTTGCCAAATGGAGGGTGAGGGAGAGCTTTGTACGAGTCTCTGTGTGTGGAGTGAAGGTGGTCTAGAGTTTTTTTCCCTTTGGTTGCACATGTAAAATGCTGGTAGAAATGAGGCAAAACGGATTTGAGTTTCCCAGCATTAAAGTCCCCGGCTACTAGGAGCACCGCCTCTGGATGAGCGTTTTCCTGTTTGCTTATGGCCGTTTACAGTTCATTGAGTGCGGTCTTAGTGCCAGCATCGGTTTGTGGTGGTATATAGACAGCTACATAAATACAGATGAAAACTCTCTTGGTAAATTGTGTGGTTAGATTTGTAAACACCAGCTGTTGTTTACAAATTTACATAGACCGACACCCCTTGTCTTACCAAAGGTCGCTGTTCTATCCTGCCGAAAAAGATGAAAACCCGCCAGCTGTATATTATGCATGTCGTCATTCAGCCATGACTCTGTGAAACATAAGCTATTACAGTTTTGAATGTCCCGTTGGTAAGATATATATACGTGATCGTAGTTCGTCTATTTTATTATTGATTGATTGTACGTTGGCTAATAGGACCGATGGTAAAGGTAGATTACCCTCTCGGCGTCAGATCCTTACAAGGCACCTGGACCTTCGTCCCCAATACATCAGTCTTTTTCTCCTGCAAATGACGGGGATGAGGGCCTTGTCGGGCATCTGAAATAAATCCTTCCCATCCAAGGTATTCCTCCAGTACGTGGTGAGAAATCGCTGTCCTGACATCTAGAAGCTCTTTTCGCTCATTAGACATGGTGGCAGAAAAATTATGTACAAAATAAGTTTCAAATAATTCTAAAAAACGTATACAACAGCACAATTTGTTACAGGATCATAAAACAGCAGCCATCTCCTTCAGCGCCGTTATAAGGCATGTTAAGTTCTTACACTTCCGTGTAACATTTTTCTTGAATATTATTTCAAATGACATATTCTAAAATAAAACTATCAACATCATTATTTACACATTGCATCAGTGGTTACTATCCCATTAGAGTTTGCATAGACTTTTAAGAAAGGCATATGCTTCCTTAAAGCTACAAAAGTGTCAATGTTCTATCGTAACATGTGATAACAATTTAACAGAACAGATGAACTAGAATGACATTTAGTCTCACGGGTGGCCACATATAACTTACTGAAAGCCACATCCCTACTAAGCCAAGTTCCAGTCTTTTGATCTGACCTGCTGGGTCATATCTCAATAACCCAGCATCAACTAACCAACCTTATATTTATTTTATAGAAAATAAGTGACCCAACGCCTGCAACCCAGCTGTTCGGTCATACAAGCAACCCAGTATTTTTTAGAGTGTAAACCCCCCCAAAATGTTCTTATGAAATAGATTGTAATGTGTTAGTACTGGGGAATTTGCTGTGTACAACTGGGTCAATGTTATGACACCTGTTATACAGAATGTCTGTATAAGTCAATGATCAGCTTGCAGGGTGTGTTTGTTTGATCATGGTTAACATTCTGACTAAAACTGAACCACCATTTTAGTTTAATTGAATTGGGGCCAAGGTCTATGATCTTCTTTTTCCCAGTCTTTGAAGTTATGCTTCTAGAGAATTGTTGGAACACTAGACCAACTGTTAGATCCAAATCTTCTTTAATGTATTTAGTTCAGCGTTATATGATATTGCACTGGATAACCGTCTACTGAATGTTTTAAAGTTATGTTACTCTCTTGCGTCCTGATCCTTAATAATTTACCTTATGTTTTACCCTGGACCTATAATCAGATATTCATGACTTTGGAGTTGTGATGTAATCTTAATTGCAGCATGAAGCTTTTGTAGTCCTATTTGTGTATAAAGTAATTGTAAAAGATGGAATCCCTGTAGGCTTTTTTTCTCGACATTTGCTTCTGTCTTTCTCTCTAGGAGAGGCAGGTAGCCTAGTGGTTAGTGCGTTGGGCCAGTAACCAAAAGGTTGCTGGATTGAATCCCCGAGCTGACAAAGTAAAAATCTGTCGTTCTGCCCCTGAACAAGGCAGTTAACCCACTGTTCCCTGGTAGGCCGTCATTGTAAATAAGAATTTGTTCTTAACTGACTTGCCTAGTTAAATAGAAAATATATATTTTCTAGCTTAGTCCCTGAATCTATATGAATCTCATTACTTTTTTACTTTTCTTTTTCACTGTGTTGAAAGTTCTACCTGTCTGCTGACGAACATGTTTTTACTCCAGGGTTATGGTTAAATTCTGCTTCCTTTAGTAAAGGTTGAACTGACATAACTGCAGGAATGCTCAAGCTGCCACCTTATATTTTGGATGGATTCGTGGGTAACTTGATCTGCTATATCTGTGTATTTGGGGTGATGTTTTGTCTGTGTAAAGAGAAGCAATAGTTGGAGGTCTCTTTTACAGAACATGCTCATAATTACTTTTTTCCCATTTTGCAAAATTGCCTCCATAAAATTGCCCTGCTACACTATAGCCATTGGGCATCCGCCACTGCCATCAGCCATTGAGGAAATTCTTCCTTTGAAGTCAATGAAAGCTGCTATACTGCCCATGTTGAGCTCACGTTGCATCACGTCCAATGGCAGCGTCCAAGCTCAAGAATCGCTGAGGTTCAGTACTCGATGGCTGACGCGTGCATTCATTCTATCTTGTGAATTGAAATAATGAGAAATAAAGTTGATTTTGGTTGCATATGGCCTCAACTATACACCACTGGCTATTGTACTAAGATTTATGAAGTCAAGAAGCTACTAGCTAGCAGAAACTCTGTCTAGCTAGCGACATTGACTATGTTCACTAAAGTAAACAAAAGCAACTTGTGTAATTAGAGGATCATTTAGAACAACCACAAGCAACAATTTAGTCAGTACTTTTGAAAAACTGGATCAAAGTAATTGTACTTACGCATTAATGGTTTGTCAAGATCGGTGTGGAAGAGCTTGACTGGCCTGCACAGAGCCCTGAGCTCAACCTCATCAAACACCTTTGGGTGGGATCAACTACATATTTTGGAATGAGATGTTCGACAAGCAGGTGTCCACATACTTTTGTTCATGTAGTGTATGTGCGCCGCCATCGTGTTTATTTCAAGTCTTCTCACTCACTGATCGAGACAGGTCTCTGTCATCATGACATGCAGCACTTTAGGGTGGAAACCCAACTGTCTCGATCAATGAGAGAAGACATGAAATAGACAAGATGTCTGCAAAAATCTTTGTTACACCAGATAATGTGATTTACACAATCTGTAGCTACAGTTCTCTGCACTTGTGTGTCTCTACACCTGAGACACACTGAACTGTACTACACTGTTCACACACACACGCACAAAGGGTCAAAATTGGACCTCATTGGACAGAGAGGCACACACCTCTCCATGCCCACAAACAGAAACTTAGGACCTGGTGGTGTGTTCAACACAACTGAAAACTCTGAAAAATACTTCAGGTCAGAAAGTCGGAAAGTTGGAGCTCTAGAAAAAGGCCCAAGTTCCCAAGTTGGAATTGAGAGTTGGATAACCGTTCAAAAATATTTTTCCCAGTCGCAGCTGGTTCACAGATGTCTTGAATGCACTGAAGTCTGAGATTTTAGGACCAGCATAATACATTAATTCCATCAAACATTACATGTAATGCTTATACCATAAAGTTACATTTCATACCAGAATCTGAAGTAAAGAATTCACTTTTGAAAATGTATCCTTAAAGAGATAGGCCTACATAGTCCTACAGAGAAAATTAAACTTCCTCTAAATCTGATTGAAAGTTAGGCTACCTCCTTCATGGTGATCTTCAGGAATAAAAGTGGTTTTGAAATAGACCACTATGTCATGGAGCAAATCTCTGTGCCTTTCCAGCAGTATCCCTGTTCTATTTATATTTAAAACATGGTTTAGCACCTTCATTGTGGTGTGTGTGCATTGTAATACATGTATCTTTATGGCCTGATGATGTTTATAATTGATAATTTATGTATAATGGAATGTTCCCTGGTGAATTGCATTATGGGTAAAGAGTTTTGAAACCCTGTCATTCTGTCCTGGCCAGACAGGTGAGTGGCTGGGCCATACTGTAGGTGCTGTTCAACAATAGGCATAATTGAGTCTGGGTAAAGTCTTGAGCTGTTAATTTGCTCCTGTTTGTTATTTTTGTAAATATTGTACACTCTTAGAAAAAGGGTTCTTCAGTTGTTCCCATAGGGGAACCATTTTTGGTTGAAGGTAGAAACCGTTTTGGTTCTAGGTAGAACTCTTTTGGGTTCCATGTAGAACCCTGTGGGGAAGGGTTTCTTCAAAGGGATTTCCTATGGGGACAACTGAAGAACCCTTTTAGGTTCTAGGTAGCAAGCGTGTAGGTTAAAGAAGTTTGGTGCCTATTTATTCTTCACATGCAAATAAAAGCCTTTCCTTTGGGCAAAAAAACGTAGGCTACCAGTACCATCCTTGTCTGACTCACTGCAATACCCACCACGAAGATCTACCTCACACAGGTATGTGTGTTAGATATCATACAGTAATTTCATTGTTTGATCAGAATGTGCAAGTGGTCCAATCTTGTTGAATATGGGCTTACATTACACATTTTCCCTTCAGCTTAATCCAAAACCAACAACAAATCAATTTCCCAGGTAGGTCATGATTCACCTTTTATTGGAAGTGTCTCAAAATATTACCAGTCATTTACACATTCCCTGAATGAGATAGACACTTTGATGGAGTTTCTGCCAAAAGCTGAACTCATAATGTGCTTTAGATGTGAATATAGATGGGTTGGTTGTTTAGCAAAAAAAACTACTTGTGCGCAACTGTGGGTCAAAACAGACAGGGTTGGCTTAGATTGTTGACAACATGTAAACTATATTTAGTCTCCAATGTTTATTGAAAACATAAATACATTTGCACAATTAGCACTTGTTGTCTCTTAAATACTGTACATCGTTACATTTTTGGGTAAATATCTAGCAAATTTTTGGGCATATTAGCATTGACATGAAATCAGTCTAAACACCTCAAAACAAGACATGGTTTCAAAAACAAGATGAAACTAGCTGAAACTAGTCACTTACGATTCCCCACATTGTTGGTAGCTATCTAGCCTTCCAGAATCACAACAACTCAGACTTCTGCCCCATCGAATTATGGGTGATACCAGGTCCGTCCGTCGTGGACGTTATTTTTCCCCAAAATAGTCAATCCAAATTGGGCTATGTCCGTTTTAGTCCAAATTTTGTCGAAGTTCAGCCTGACCGCTAGCTTGCTGTTCTCATTGAAAACATGAGATCCACAAAAATAATAATACATTGCTTAGCCTATAATTTGATCAAATTTAGCTTGTCAAAAGTTCTGACATAGGCAGAATATGACTGAAAATGGCCTGTAATTTTATGGGTGCACAATTTAACAACTGAATTTATTACAATTTGAATTAAGTGTCTTAACTGCCATTTGCTTCTGTGACATACTGAGTAAGTGCTAGGGGGAGAAAATATGTTATTTGCGCCATTTGCTCCTCTCACGACCACACAGAAGCCATACAGCAATGACTTTCAGGACAAGCAAGAGTGGCGACTGTAATTAAACATTTTTGTCAGAATAATTTTCTAAACATTTTGTAGTTTGTAATCTGTTCAGGTTACAAACTATTATTTTCTCTAGACTAGGGTGACCACATTTAAAATACCCAAATGCGGGACAACAGGATGATTTTGCGGGACATTCGCTGGACAGTGTAGCCTACATGAATAAAAACATGGTGTAGTGCAAATGTAGGTGCTGGAGAGCAAAACAAATGTAAATAACGTCATCATTTCTCAAAGTTGTACAGACAGATATTGAATATAATTGCAGAATATGCAAAAATTGCAAAGTCTGCCTTTTGTCTCAAGAAGATTTCATATTTTTAATACCCTCAAATACCAAGTTAGGCATACCTAATTTCAAAATAGGCCATGGCATCATTACTGTCAATCGTGAATGATAAATCTTCATGTTTTGCCAGTGAAATGTCCAAACTGCTTCTGCATGCCATTTGTTCTCAATCAGATTCATGGGAATATGCATTTAGAGCTTCTTGAAATACTGTTTCATGAGCAAATTAGAGCAGATGTGTTAACAAACCATATAGTCTTCCTGTACTTTGTTTAGATCAAAGCACATTTTGCCCAGTGGCGTGTGCTGTTGAGTTTTGGCCGCATGATCATTTTTAGGGACTATTCAGCTAACCATCCTAAAATCTCATAAGAAATTAGGTGTTTTTTGGGTTTAACAGTAATATTATACTATGTTATTATATTTGATTCTGTTATGTAGAATACTAATGAATCATTATGTGATCTTCCAAGTGTGGGGTTATTTTTCAGTTTTATGCTTCTGCAGATATTGAATGTGCAACTATAATTATGGTTTATAATATATCAGAACTTAAACAGGACAGCATAATGGGTAGACAAAGAGAACATTGTGTAACAAGGTGTAGGCAGCTGACTTAGTGATAGGAGGTTGTGAAACCCATCACAAGGGGAGCATGTGAGGAACAGATAGAGTGGAGAAACAACTGTATAAGTAAATCACTGGAAATTGAGTGGTTGCTGACTCTTGAGTATACACTAAGAAGATAAGATCCAACGCCTGGCAACATGTGATGCGCCAGGAGGCTTGGACCAGCCTGTGCGCCTGCGATAGGCTGAGTAAGTCTAAACAACGCTCAGCCTCTACTCTGATATAGGCCCGCTCTGAGCGGGAACTCTCTGTCAGAGTATTAAAGAAGAACTTTGTGCTTAAACAGTGAGTTCTCTGTATACCCTGCGAGGTGGTGCAGTGAGCCCGTATATACGAACATCATATTTACCATTTGTACTATCATTCTATTTACTTAAAGATGAATTAAATAATCATTGCAAAACTAAGTTGCATGGTTTGTTTATATCCTAATGCCAGATTCGATTGACGCAACCCAACACAAGACATTGATTCAGCTTTAATCTAACTTTACTGAAAAATCACCATTGTGAGAAGTAAGGGAGCAACATTCCGGTGTGCTCTGGCAGCACTACACCCCTGCAGTCCAATAGTGATTAACTGCAGGCTGCAATTTGGGGCGTTCCTGCATGGCAAAAATATTGTCTGAGTTTTTTCACTCTCGCCTTCCGAACACCTGCCCTCACCATTGTTAACAGAACAGCAGGAAAACAGTTCCCGACAGGCGGGGGCAAAGGACACTGTCTACCGGTCGCCCCTGCCTCCCGCTAGTACATCAGGCGGGAGTTGGAGCGACACTGTGTTCAAGCTTGCTAGTTAGCTAGGACACTGTGTCACTCCCGCCTGCTGTGTACCTGAGAAAACAGTGCCCCACCAGTGGGAGCCAAGAACACTGTCTACATGTCGCCCCCCGCTAGCACAGCAGGCGGAAGGCTGGGGTGACACCATGTGCTAACTAGCTAGCTTGCGACACTGTGTGCTAGCTTGTTATCTAGCTAGCACACAGTGTCGCCCCAGCCTCCTGTTTGTCGTGTATCGGAGATAACCATGCACTACAGGCGGGGGCCAAGGACACTGTCTACCTGTCTCCCGCTAGCAGAGCTTTGTACTCGAGTTTGGAGGCTTAACTAAGTTTAGCTGGAATTTGAGAAATATTGGTTGACGGTAGGCATATGACATTGGCCTACATCGTCTTGCGCTGCGCAGAATATTAGATTTCAAAGATTGGAGAAGTGTTTAACATCACCATTAGTCTTAGGCGACCACATAAGTGCAACGTGACTGCAAGAGACAGGTTGGAACGTCTGACTGAAATACGGGACAAATCAACCTACTTTTCTAAATTGGTAGTGTTTGAATTTGTTGATTAAAATACAGGACGTGATGGTTTGGTTGCGGGACATGGGATAAATGGACAAAATGCTGGACTGTTCCGCACATGCTGGACTTTCCCAAAGTCGGTCCTGGGTGCACATTTTGACATTTGCCCTAGCACTACACACCTGATTCAAATAACCAACTCATCATCAAACTTTGATTATTTGAACCAGCTGTGTAGTGCTAAGGCAAAAACCAAATCATGCACCCAGGGTGGGCCCCAGGACCGACTTTGGGAAACCCTGCTCTAGGCTAACGTTAGCTACTCTGGATACCTGCAGATTCTAGCTAGCTAGCTCACATTACAAGGAGGGAAAGCATAGCTAACTGATTTGCTATCTACCTAGCTTGCTGTATGGGTTGACTAGCTATCTAACTAGCTATCATAGCTTGTGATCGAGGGGCATTAATAGGTCACTAAGAAGGGGGGATGAGGACAATGAGTTGGCCAAATTTACTTATTGCTGGTGCGCGAGCAAGCTAACCAGTGGAGGCTGGTGGGAGGAGCTATAGGAGGATAGACTGATTGTAATGGCTCGAATGGAATTAATGGAGCTGAGTCAAACGTGGTTTCCATATGTTTGATGGGTTTGATACTGTTCAGTTTGTTCCATTCCAGCCTTTACAATGAGTCTGTCCTCCTATAGCTCCTCCCATCAGCCACCTTTGCAGCTGAAGTTAACACTAGTTAATGTTAGCTATTCTGGGTAATGTTAAACGAACTGTGTTGGAATACCCATACTAACATACTGTATACTACATACTTAATGAGTATATACTACATACTATATACTATCAGTTCATTTTAGTATACTGTGAACTAACGGTATCCTTTCAGTTGAGCGTACTAGCGCTTTCCCTGTCTATTGGGAGTTGATGCTGTTGCTATGCAACCTCTTGCTAGCTTGATTAGCATAACAAATGACTAGCAAGACATTTTACGATTTCGGGTGTGTTCGTAAATTCAATCTGGAGTGCCAGAGTGCGCAAATCCAGAGCGTTGTCAGATTGTCAGTTTGTAAATTCAGAGTGTTTCTTCTCTCAGTAGCGTACACTGGATGCTCTGGCCGAGGAGTAAGGTTGATCCGAGCGTTCTGACCTCACAACGGCATCAAGCATCCAAGCTAACTGGCTAACGTGCTAACTACTTCCAGACATAAATGAGAGAACACCTCACTCTGACCATTTTACAAGCTCTTGCAGAACTGGTTAGGCTGTTTTCATGCTATCCAGAGCGTTGGTGATTGTAACTGTCCTGCTGGCAACAATTTAATTACACTTGATTTTGTCTGTCCTGACACCGGCCATATTCAACGGGTGTTGAGCATTTGTAAATCCATCAGTTATTCTGCGCTCTGGCACGCGAGAGTGCTCTGAAATCAGAATAGATTGCCAGAATTAACAATGTCCATTGAGAACTCACAACGACTATACCACTTAGCTATGAATGACGTGAATAATCAAATCAATAAACGTTGGGTAGTTAGTTAGATAGCATATAGTTAATATACTGCCTGGCAAGTTCGATGTATTAACTAACGTTAGGATGGTAACTAGCTAACATACCGGTACAAATCAAAATCAAATCAAATTTAATTGGTCACATACACATGGTAAGCAGATGTTAATGTGAGTGTAGCGAAATGCTTGTGCTTCTAGTTCCGACCATGCAGTAATATCTAACAAGTAATATAACCTAACAACATCACAACAACTACCCTATACACACACAAGTGTAAAGGAATGAATACGAATATGTACATAAAAATATATGAATGAGTGATGCCTGAACGGCATAGGCAAGATGCAGTAGATGGTATAGAGTACAGTATATACATATGAGATGAGTAATGTAGGGTATGAAAATATTATATAAAGTGGCAGTTTAAAGTGTCTAGTGATACAATTAATTACATCAAGATGGCAAGATGCAGTAGATGGTATAGCGTACAGTATAAACATATGAGTTGAGTAATGTAGGGTATGTAAGCATTATATAAAGTGGCTAGTGATAAATTGATTACATACATTTTTCCATTATTAAAGTGGCTAGAGTTGAGACAGTATGTTGGCAGCAGCCACTCAATGTTAGTGATGGCTGTTTAACAGTCTGATGGCCTTGAGATAGAAGCTGCTTTTCAGTCTCTCGGTCCCCGCTTTGATGCACCTGTACTGACCTCACCTTCTGGATGATAGTGGGGAGAACAGGCAGCGGCTCGGGTAGTTGTTGTCCTTGGTGATCTTTTTGGCCTTCCTGTGACATCAGGTGGTGTAGGTGTCCTGGAGGGCAGGTAGTTTGCAGCCGGTGATGCGTTGTGCAGACCTCACTACCCTCTGGAGAGCCTTACGGTTATGGGCGGAGCAGCTGCCGTACCAGGCGGTGATACAGCCCGACAGGATGCTCTCGATTGTGTATCTATAAAAGTTTGTGAGTGTTTTTGGTGACAAGCCGAATTTCTTCAGCCTCCCGAGGTTGAAGAGGCGCTGCTGCACCTTTTCACCATGCTGTCTGTGTGGGTGGACCATTTCAGTTTGTCCGTGATGTGTACGCCGAGGAACTTAGAACTTTCCACCCTCTCCACTACTGTCCCGTCAATGTAGATAGGGGGCTGCTCCCTCTGCTGTTTCCTGAAGTCCACGATCATCTCCTTTGTTTTGTTGACATTGAGTGTGAGGTTATTTTCCTGACACCACACTCCAAGGGCCCTCACCTCCACCCTGTAGGCCGTCTCATCGTTGTTGGTAATCAAGCCTAACACTGTAGTGTCGTCTGCAAACTTGATGATTGAGTTGGAGGCGTGCATGGTCACGCAGTCGTGGGTGAACAGGGAGTACAGGAGAGGGCTGAGAACGCACCCTTGTGGGGACCCAGTGTTGAGGATCAGCGGGGTGGAGATGTTGTTACCTACACTCACCACCTGGGGGCGGCCCGTCAGGAAGTCCAGTACCCAGTTGCACAGGGCGGGGTCAAGACCCAGGGTCTCGAGCTTAATGACGAGTTTGGAGGGTACTATGATGTTAAATGCTGATCTGTAATCGATGAACAGCATTCTTACATAGGTATTTCTCTTGTCCAGATGGGTTAAGGCAGAGTGCAGTGTGATGGCAATTGTGTCGTCTGTGGAACTATTGGGGCGGTAAGCAAATTAGAGTGGGTCTAGGGTGTCAGGTAGGGTGGAGGTGATATGGTCCTTGACTAGTCTCTCAAAGCACTTCATGATGACGGAAGTGAGTGCTACAGGGCGGTAGTCATTTAGCTCAGTTACCTTAGCTTTCTTGGGAACAGGAACAATGGTGGCCCTCTTGAAGCATGTGGGAACAGCAGACTGGGATAAGGATTGATTGAATATGTCTGTAAACACATCAGCCAGCTGGTCTGCGCATGCTCTGAGGACGCGGCCGGGAATGCCGTCTGGGCCTGCAGCCTTGCGAGGGTTAACACGTTTAAATGTTTTACTCACGTTGGCTACAGTGAAGGAGAGCCCGCAGGTTTTGGTAGCGGCCGTGTCAGTGGCACTGTATTGTCCTCAAAGCGAGTAAAAAAGTTGTTTAGTCTGTCTGGGAGCAAGGCGCCGTGGTCCGCGACGGGGCTGGTTTTCTTTTTGTAGTCCATGATTGACTGTAGACCCTGCCACATACCTCTCGTGTCTGAGCCGTTGAATTGCGACTCCACTTTGTCTCTATACTGACGCTTAGCGTGTTTGATTGCCTTGCGGAGGGAATAGCTACACTGTATTCGGTCATGTTTCCGGTCGCCTTGCCATGATTAAAAGCAAATGGTTCGCACTTTCAGTTTTGTGCGAATGCTGCCATCAATCCACGGTTTCTGGTTGGGGAATGTTTTAATAGACGCTGTGGGTACAACATCACCGATGCACTTGCTAATAAACTCGCTCACCGAATCAGCGTATTCGTCAATGTTGTTGTTCGACGTTATGCGGAACATATCCCAGTCCACGTGATCGAAGCAATCTTGAAGCATGGAATCCGATTGGTCAGACCAGTGTTGAACAGACCTGAGCGCGGGTGCTTCCTATTTTAGTTTCTGTCTATAGGCTGGGAGCAACAAAATGGAGTCGTGGTCAGCTTTTCCGAAGGCAGGTCAGGGGAGGGCCTTATATGTGTCGCGGAAGTTAGAATAACAGTGATATAGGGTTTTGCCAGCCCTGGTAGCACAATCGATATGCTGATAGAATTTGGGGAGCCTTGTTTTCAGATTAGCCTTGTTAAAATCCCCAGCTACAATAAATGCAGCCTCAGGATATGTGGTTTTCAGTTTACATAGAGTCCAATGAAGTTCTTTCAGGGCCGTTGATGTGTCTGCTTGGGGGGGAATATACACAACTGTGATTATGATTGAAGAGAATTCTCTTGGTAGATAATGCGGTCGGCATTTGATTGTGAGGAATTCTAAGTAAGGTGAACAAAAGGACTTGAGTTCCTGTATGTTGTTATGATCACACCACGTCTCGTTAATCATAAAGCATACACCCCCACCCTTCTTCTTACCAGAGAGATGCTTGTTTCTGTCGGCGCGATGCGTGAAGAAACCAGGTGGCTGTACCAACTCAGATAGCGTGTCTCGAGTGAGCCATGTTTCCGTGAAACAAAGAACGTTAGTCTCCGATGTCTCTCTGGAAGGCAACTCTTGCTTGGATTTCGTCTACCTTGTTGTCAAGAGACTGGACATTGGCGAGTAGTATGCTCGGGAGCGGTGCGCGATGTGCCCGTCTACGGAGCCTGACCAGAAGACCGCTCCATCTGCCCCTTCTACGGCGTCGTTGTTTTGGGTCGCCGGCTGGGATCCGATCCATTGTTCTGGGTGGTAGGCCAAACAGAGGATCCGCTTCGGGAAAGTCGTATCCCTGGTCGTAATGTTGGCGAGTTGACGTTGCTCTTATATCCAATAGTTCCTCCCGACTGTATGTATTAAAACCTAAGATTTTCTGGGGTAACATTGTAAGAAATAACACATAAAAAAAGTAAATACTGCACAGTTTCCTAGGAACGCGAAGCGAGGCGGCCATCTCTGTAGGCGCCAGAAGTTAATGCATCAATTTCTCTCAGCCAATCATCAGTAATTGCAATGCCATGCGGTTCGTAAGGATAGTGTAGCTAGCGAAGTGTCAGTCAACATAATGGGTAACATAACTTATTTGAAAAGTCATTACTTTATTACATTGCTCACCATTTTCTTCAAATCTGAAAACGTTGTGAAGCCACGCCCATTTTCTGAAAAATTTAATTAGGAGTCCTAAAAGCACGGAAATAGTGTCAACTGCTGGTATACTTCGTATTTTGCCGAATTTAGTACGAAATCCGGGAACTTTTGACATACTAACTATATCCATTCTATGACCAATAAGCATACTACATACTCAATTTACGTCACAAATAGTATGGTTAGTGTGGTTAGTATGAGTATTCGAACACAGCTCTGCAGTCAGATGCTAGCTAGCAAGGTGAGAATGCATTCTCTACCCCTTCTCTACCACTTCCACTTTTGCTTCTCCCATGCTATCTTGTCTGTGTCTGTGTGCACTCTCACTGGCAAATGCACTACAAAAATGAGAGAGCTGTGCATTCTCCTTACCAGAGTTTTGTTAGGCTGTGATGCTCTTCACTTTATTGTTAAACAGAATTTTTGTAGACATGGTAGGATCACATCAACAAAAGAGTTTTTACAATATGCCCAGGCAAATTTTTTTAAAGGCTTTTTGCCTTTTATCACAGATCAGCATCATGTTGATGGGCTGTTACACAAGTTTCGTCATGTAACAGCTGGATTTTTGCATAGCTGATGATAAAACACAATAAACAGCATCCTATGATGCAAAATGCATCATACAGGGAAGATTTATGTATTTCGAAAGTTACATGTCTTGAAAACTTGATTGCTGACAGTCCCAAAATGTTTTGCCTATGTCAACAATGGACTAATGAAACAAATATCAAAAGACAGTTTTTGGGTGGAAATCGTCTGTCGCGTCTGAACGATTTGGCCTACATGACCCCTCTATGGAAAGATGAGACTGTCGTTTTTTCGGAAGTCGGTATTGCCAATTTGCCAACTTCTGTCTGTAGCATCCGAACAGTTGGGGCTAAGGTGAGACTTTCACTAACACGTACATGTTGGTTTTGCTCTAAGACGCCTACAGGCCTCACAAGACTCCTCTGAAGGTCCCCCAGTGCCAGTTGAAAAAATGTATGGAAGTACAGTATATGGAGACTGTTTAGTGCAAAAGCAAGGGGTTAAATACATATAAAAAGGGTTCATTGTTACAAATGTTTCCTGATCTTTCTTATATCTCTCAGACATAGAATTGACACTTTAGGACAAACTTCCTTTAGATGTATTTTCTGGGACTGTCTGATGTTCCATGTAGTGAATCTGTTATTCAATGCGTTTGTATGGGATAATAGCGGTAAGGCACTTCTTTTTTTTTTCTTCATCAAATAATCTTTTCAGATTTTTTTTGTTAATACTTCAAAGGGTCTTAAAATTCAAAATCAAATAGAAAAATGATCATTGGTATGACCTTCTTCTTCCATACAGCTTAGTAGTACCCTTCCCCCCTCCCCCGGCTTAGACAGGAATTAGTCAATTCTGATTAAGGTCCTATTTATGGCTGTTTTAACTTTAACTGTCTACATCGAACATACATGTTATTATGTGTGTCACTCACTGTCAATACACTGTGTTGTTACCAGATGGAATAGACTGCTCCCTGACTTTTGTTGCCCATGCACTGGGGAAGGCCTGTGTTCACGGGCGGATTTACCATTAAGCAGAAGAGGCAATTGCCTCAGGCCATTAAGGGGCCTCATAAACTGAGAATACATGTTAAACATTTTTATCCAATTGAGGCCCCCTCATGCTCCGCTCGAGGCATAATTAATAAATAATAATAAAAAATCCCCATCAAAATCTGTCTGTTTAAACTAGAGATATCCGTTTTTGCATGGGCTGCGTGTCAATTCACCACATCTGCTGATGTCGGCCTTCTGCATCTGCGGTGGAAGGTAGCAGAGCTACTGCACTGTTTGTCAGACCAGGAGACATCCTGAAAATCGTTCTTCCAACGAAAACATCTGTATTGCCGAACCGTTTGAGCTACACACTAATATGACCTCTCAATGGAAAGATGATAGTCTAACAAACACGATGGTTGTTTTGCTCTACGACCACCACAACTGTCACGAGATTCAATCGAAGGTAACCTGGTACTGGGCTGAAAGATGCATGTAAGTGAATAGGGCATTTCCACGTATGTATACAGGTAATTCCACAGTAAAACCTTTTTTTTCTGTGCTTTCTAATATCTCTCAGATATAGGACAGACACTTCCTTTTGATAAAAATGTGAAAACATTTTTTTCACCTTTATTTAACCAGGTAGGCTAGTTGAGAACAAGTTCTCATTTACAACTGCGACCTGGCCAAGATAAAGCAAAGCAGTGCAACGCAAACAACAACGCAGAGTTACACATGGAATAAACAAACATACAGTCAATAATACAATAGAGAAAGTCTATATACAGTGTGTGCAAATGAGGTAGGATAAGGGGGGTGAGGCAATAAATAGGCCATTGTGGCGAAATTATTACAGTATGGCAAATTAATCACCGGGGTGATAGATGTGCAGAATATGAGTGTGCAAGTAGTGGTACTGGGGTGCAAAGGAGCAAAATAAATAACAATATGGTGATGAGATAGTTGGATGGGCTATTTACAGATTGGCTATGTACAGGTGCAGTGATCTGTGAGCTGCTCTGACAGCTGGTGCTTAAAGCTAGAGAGGGAGATATGAGTCTCCAGTTTCAGTGATTTTTGCAGTTTGTTCCAGTCATTGGCAGCAGAGAACTGGAAGGAAAGGCGGTCGAAGGAGGAATTGGCTTTGGGGATGACCAGTGAGATATACCTGCTGGAGCGCGTGCTGCGGGTGGGTGCTGCTATGGTGACCAGTGAGCTGAGATAAGGTGGGGCTTTACCTAACAACGACTTACAGATGACCTGGAGCCAGTGGGTTTGGCGACGGATATGAAGCGAGGGCCAGCCAACGAGAGCATACAGGTCGCAGTGGTGGGTAGTATATGGGGCTTTGGTGACAAAACAGATGGCACTGTGATAAACTGCATCCAATTTGCTGAGTAGAGTGTTGGAGGCTATTGTGTAAATGACATCGCCAAAGTCAAGGATCGGTAGGATAGTCAGTTTTACTAGGGTATGTTTGGCAGCATGAGTGAAGGATGCTTTGTTGCAAAATAGGAAGCTGATTCTAGATTTAATTTTGGATTGGTGATGCTTAAAACCTGTTGAGGAAAGACGTTCCGCTAGCGCAACCCCGTTCCGCCAAAAAAAAAAAGGCTTTACGCCGAAAGCATACCATTAGATTATGTTAGGACAGCACCTAGACAAGAAAAACCACCGCCATTTTCCAAGCAAGGAGAGGCGTCACAAAAAACAGAAATACAGCTAAAATGAATCACTAACATTTGACGATCTTCTTCAGATGACACTCCCAGGACTCAATGTTACACAATACATGTATGTTTTGCTCGATAAAGTTCATATTTATATTAAAAAAAAAACATTTTACATACAGCGCGTAATGCTCAGAAATGTTTCGCCTCCAAAACTTCCGGTGAATGAGCACATCAATTTACAGAAATACTCATCATAAACGTTGATAAAAGATACAAGTTTTATGCATAGGATTATAGATACACTTCTCCTTAATGCAACCGCTGTGTCAGATTTCAAAAAAGTTTTACGGAAAAAGCACACCATGCAATAATCGGAGTACAGCGCTCAGACACCAAAACAAGCCATACAGATACCCGCCATGTTGTGGAGTCAACAGAAGTCAGAAATAGCATTATAAATATTCACTTACCTTTGATGATCTTCATCGGAATGCACTCCCAGGAATCCCAGTTAACCTGTACATCACCAGAGGAACAGAGGAGGAGTAGGATAAGGGTACGGCTAAAGGCTAAAAGAACTGGTTGTCTAGTACGTTCAGAACAGAGAGTAAAGGGAGCAGATTTCTGGGCACGGTAGAAAAGATTAATGGCATAATGTACCGACAAAGGTATGGTAGGATGTGAATACAGTGGGGGTAAACCTGTGCATAGAGTGATGATGAAAGCGATATTGTCTCTAGAAATATAATTTAAACCAGGTGATGTTACCGCATGTGTGGGAGGTGGAACTAAAGTGTTAACCTGTTAGGGCTAGGGGGCAGTATTTACACGGCCGGATAAAAAACGTACCCAATTTAATCTGGTTACTACTCCTACCCAGTAACTAGAATATGCACATAATTATTGGCTTTGGATAGAAAACACCCTAAAGTTTCTAAAACTGTTTGAATGGTGTCTGTGAGTATAACAGAACTCATATGGCAGGTAAAAACCTGAGAAGATTCTGAACAGGAAGTGGCCTGTCTGACAAGATCTTGTTTTTCTTGTCTCTGTTTATTGAAGACTGAGGATCTTTGCTGTAACGTGACACTTCCTACGGCTCCCATAGGCTCTCAGAGCCCGGGAAAAAGCTGAACGATATCGAGGCAGCCCAGGCTGAAACACATTATCGCTTTTGACAAGTGGCCAATCAGAGGACAATAGGCTTAGGCGTGTGCCCGAGTCGACCCCATGCTTTATTTTCTTTCGTCTGTTTACCTTAATGCAGATTCCCGGTCGGAATATTATCGCTTTTTTACGAGAAAAATGGCATAAAAATTGATTTTAAACAGCGGTTGACATGCTTCGAAGTACGGTAATGGAATATTTTGAATTTTTTGTCACGAAATGCGTTGTGCGCGTGACCCTTATTTGCAAATAGTGTCTTGAACGCACGAACAAAACGCCGCTGTTTGAACATAACTATGGATTATTTGGGACCAAACCAACATTTGTTATTGAAGTAGAAGTCCTGGTAGTGCATTCTGACGAAGAACACCAAAGGTAATCAAACTTTTCTAATGGTAAATCGGAGTTTGGTGAAGGCTAAACTTGCTGGGTGTCTAAATAGCTAGCCCTGTGATGCCGGGCTATCTACTTAGAATATTGCAAAATGTGCTTTCACCGAAAAGCTATTTTAAAATCGGACATATCGAGTGCATAGAGGAGTTCTGTATCTATAATTCTTAAAATAATTGTTATGCTTTTTGTGAACGTTTATCGTGAGTAATTTAGTAAATTGTTACTAAATTCGCCGGAAGTTTGCGGGGGTATGCTAGTTCTGAACGTCACATGCTAATGTAAAAAGCTGGTTTTTGATATAAATATGAACTTGATTGAACAAAACATGCATGTATTGTATAACATAATGTCCTAGGGTTGTCATCTGATGAAGATCATCAAAGGTTAGTGCTGCATTTAGCTGTCTTCTGGGTTTATGTGACATTATATGCTAGCTTGAAAAATGGGTGTCTGATTATTTCTGGCTGGGTACTCTGCTGACATAATCTAATGTTTTGCTTTCGTTGTAAAGCCTTTTTGAAATTGGACAGTGTGGTTAGATTAACGAGAGTCTTGTCTTTAAAATGCTGTAAAATAGTCATATGTTTGAGAAATTGAAGTAATAGCATTTCTAAGGTATTTGAATAACGCGCCACAGGATTCCACTGGCTGTTACGTAGGTGGGACGATTTCGTCCCGCCGGCCCTAGAGAGGTTAACTAAGGCGTATTGAGCAGGGGTAGAGTCTCTACAGTGAAATAAGGCAATAATTACTAACCAAAACAGCAATAGACAAGGCATATTGACGTTAGGAATAGGCATGCGTATCCGAGTGATCATAGGAGCACAGTGAGTGGCGTCAGGCAGCTAGCAGGCCGGGGATAGCAAGCTAGCAGAAGGGCCTTTGAGGGATGTCGCGACGGAAGAAAGTCTGTTGTGGCCCCCTCGTGCTGTTACGTCGGCAGACGGATCAGCAGGGCTCAGTGTGGTAAACCAGGCCAATTGGCAAAATAGGTATAGTGGCCAAAGAATTTGTCCGGTGGGCCTCTTAAGCTAACAGTCCGATGTGCTCTAGACAGCTAGCGGGCCGTGGCTAGCAGGCTAGCGGATGGGCATTCAGGGGATGTCGCAACGGAGGAGCCAGTTGAGAGACCCCCTCGGGCGAATCACGTCGGTAGTCCAGTCGTGATGGATCGGTGGGGGTCCTTGCCAATCGACAAAATAGGTATTGAAGCCCAAGGAGTGACTGATTTGACCTCTTTGGCTAGCCGGGAGATGGGCCTAGCAGGGCTAGCTCCAGGCTAATTGGTTCTTGCTTTGGGACAGAGACATTAGCCAGGAGTGGCCACTCGGATAGCAGCTAGCTAGCTGCGATGATCCAGGTGAAAAAAAAGGTTCAGAGCTTGCCGTAGGAAACCGGAGATATGGAGAAAAATAATTCCGATTTGCTCTGGTTTGAGTCGTGCTGTGCAGACTGGCGAGAGTTGTCCGGGCTAAAGGTAGCTAATGAACGCTAGCAGTGGCTAGCTGACTACTAGCTAGTTAGCTAGTTAGCTGGCTAGCTTCTGTTAGGGGCTCAGGTTTAGAGGACGGATCAGCAGGACTCCGTGTGGTTAACCAGGCCAATTGGCAAAATAGGTATAGTGGCCAAAGAATTTGTCCGATGGGCCTCTTAAGCTAACAGTCCGATGTGCTAGCGGGTGGGCATTCAGGGGACGTCGTGATGGAGGAGCCAGTTGAAAAAAAACCTCGGGCGGAATTACGTCGGTAGTCCAGTCGTGATGAATTGGCAGGGGTCCAGGCCAGTTGGCAAAATAGGTATTGTAGCCCAAGGAGTGGCTAATGGGCCTCTTTGGCTAGCCGGGAGATGGGCCTAGCAATGGCTAACAGACTACTAGCTTGATGGGGGTTCCGGTTCTTAAGTATAAATAAATAGCAGATCCGTACCACATTGGGTGAGGCAGGTTGCAGGAGAGTATATTCAGTCCGTAGATGGAAAGTGATATTAAAATATAAACAAAATATATATGAAAAAACAAGGAAAAAATATATATTTTCCCAGGACAGGAAGGGACAAGACAAAACACACGTCCAACTGCTACGCCATCTTGGTTACATATTTTCCATAGTGAAAACTATCTGTTTTCCATGTATGAATCTGTTGTTATGCGTTTCTATGGGTAATCACAGTAAGGCCAAATTCAATGTTTCATACATTTTTTTTATATATATACCTACAGGGGTCCTAAAATTCAAATTCAAATAGCTAAATGATCCTTGGTATGACCATCTTAAAACAATTCCATATGTTAGTGTAGTAGAAACCCAGCCCTTAGACTCTAGGGGAATACAATATACATTTACTTAGGAAAAAGACAGGTGCTGCTGATAATATTTCCATTGTCATTGAGCTGAGGCAGAGGACATGTATGTATAGCCCATGTATCTGATACTGTCTGGCTGAAAGGATTATGGCAGGTAATAATATTTTGGGGCAGACAGCATCAGATACATGGTGTACAAAAACTCAGCAAAAAAAGAAATGGCCCTTTTTCAGGAACCTGTCTTTCAAAGATAATTCATAAAAATCTAAATAACTTCACAGATCTTCATTGTAAATGGTTTAAACACTGTTTCCCATGCTTGTTCAATGAACCATAAACAATTAATGAACATGCACCTGTGGAACGGTCGTTAAGACACTAACAGCTTAGTGTAGTAGGCAATTAATTAGTAGGCAATTAAGGTCACAGTAATGAAAACTTAGGACACTGACTCTGAAAAACACCAAAAGAAAGATGCCCAGGGTCCCTGCTCATCTGCGTGAATGTGCCTTAGGCATGCTGCAAGGAGGCATGAGGACTGCAGATGTGGCCAGGGCAATAAATTGCAATGTCCGTACTGTGAGACGCCTAAGACAGCGCTACATGGAGACAGGACGGACAGCTGATCGTCCTCGCAGTGGCAGACCACGTGTAACAACACCTGCACAGGATCGGTACATCCGAACATCACACTTGCGGGACAGGTACAGGATGGCAACAACAACTGCCCGAGTTACACCAGGAACGCACAATCCCTCCATCAGTGCTCAGACTGTCCGCAATAGGCTGAGAGAGGCTGGACTGAGGGCTTGTAGGCCTGTTGTAAGGCAGGTCCTCACCAGACAACACCGGCAACAACGTCGCCTATGGGCACAAACCCACCGTCGCTGGACCAGACAGGACTGGCAAAAAGTGCTCTTCACTAACAAGTCGAGGTTTTGTCTCACCAGGGGTGATGGTCAGATTTGCGTTTATCTCTAAAGGAATGAGTGTTACACCGAGGCCTGTACTCTGGAGCAGGATCGTTTTGGAGGTGGAGGGTCCGTCATGGTCTGGGGCGGTATGTCACAGCATCATCGGACTGAGCTTGTTGTCATTGCAGGCAATCTCAACGCTGTGCATTACAGGGAAGACATCCTCCTCCCTCATGTGGTACCCTTCCTGCAGGCTCATCCTGACATGACACTCCAGCATGACAATGCCACCAGCCATACTGCTCGTTCTGTGCGTGATTTCCTGCAAGACAGGAATGTCATTGTTCTGCCATGGCCAGCAAAGAGCCCGGATCTCAATCCCATTGAGCACATCTGGGACCTGTTGGATCGGAGGGTGAGGGCTAGGGCCATTTCCCCCAGAAATGTCCGGGAACTTGCACTTGCCTTGGTGGAAGAGTAGGGTAACATCATACATTTGATCTGATCTTCATCTGTCACAGCAATAGACAAACATAGTGTGCTTAAACTAATAACACACAAATTATTATATTTTTCTTTTCTATATTGAATACATAATTTAAACATTCAGTGTAAGTTGGAAAAAGTATGTGAACCCCTAAGTTAATGACTTCTCCAAAAGCTAATTGGAGTCAGGAGTCATCTAACCTGAAGTCCAATCATTGAGACAAGATTGGAGATGTTGGTTAGAGCTTCCTTGCCCAATAAAAAACACTCACAAAACTTGAGTTTGCTATTCACAAGAAGAATTGCCTGATGTGAACCATGCCCCAAACAAAAGAGATCTCAGAAGGTTAGATTAAGAATTGTTGACTTGCATTAAACTGGAATCTCCAAGTATCTCTAAAAGCCTCAGTCCATGGTAAGTCAAATTGTCTATAAATGGAGAAAGTTCAGTACTGTTGCTACTCTAGGAGTTGCCGTCTTGCAAAGATGACCGCAAGAGCACATTGCAGAATGCTCAATGAGGTTAAGAGGAATCCTAGTGTCAGCTAAAGACTTACAGAAATCTCTGGAACATGCTAACATCTCTGTTGACGAGTCTACGATACGTAAAACACTAAACAAGAACTGTGTTCATGGGAGCATACCACGGAAGAAGCCACTGCTGTCCAAAAAAAACATTGCTGCACGTCTGAAGTTTGCAAAAGTGCACCTGGATGTTCAATAGCGCTACTGGCAAAATATTCTGTGGACAGATGAACTACAGTTGAGATTTTTGGAAGGAACACACAACACTATCTGTGGAGAAAAAAAGGCACAGCACAGCAGACCAACATCAAAACCTCATCCCAACTGTAAAGTATGGTGGAGGGAGCATCATGGTTTGGGGCTGCTTTGCTGCTTCAGGGCCTGGACAGCTTGCTATCGTCGATGGAAAAATGAATTTCCAAATGTATCAATACATTTTGCAGGAGAATGTTAGGCTATCTGTCTGCCAATTGAAGCTCAACAGAAGTTGGGTAATGCAAGAGAACAACCCAAAACACAGAAGTAAATCAACAACAGAATGGCTTCAACAGAAGAAAATACGCCTTCTGGAGTGGCCCAGTCAGAGTCCTGACCTCAACCTGATTGAGATGCTGTGGCATGACCTCAAGAGAGCAGTTCACACCAGACATCCCAAGAATATTGCTGAACTGAAACAGTTTTGTAATAAGGAATGTTCCAAAATTCCTCCTGAACGTTGTGCAGGTCTGATCCGCAACTACAGAAAACGTTTGGTTGAGGTTATTGCTGCCAAAGGAGGGTCAACCAGTTAATAAATCCAAGTGTTCACATACTTCCACTTTGCACTGTGAATGTTTACACGGTGTGTTCAATAAAGACATGAAAACATATAATTGTTTGTGTGTTATTAGTTTAAGTAGACTGTGTTTGTCTACTGTGGTGACCTAGATTTAGATCAGATCAAATTTTATGACCAATTTATGCAGAAATCCGGGTATTTCCAAAGGGGTCACATTCTTTTTCTTGCCACTGTATAGTAAGACTGAGGGGAGCTGTTCCGATCGCTTGGATGCTTTTTCCCGTGAGATAGTTTCAGCCACTAGCGAATTGAAAGAAAGTTTGCGGGTGCACAGTGCACTGTTCAGATGCTGGAATTATTTTGGATTAACGTGAGAAGGTAACCTACTTTTTGAAGTGATTTGTTTGACAATCACATGAAAACATTGACTGGTTGTGTTCATGGCACACTAAAAGGTAACACATTTTTACAGTTAAATGACATGTTTTCAGTATAAATCCCATAAAATAATTTTAGGAGGGGTGCGGGGCCTCAGACTGGGGCCTCCAAATCACAAAGTCCACCTCTGCCTGTGTTCAGGGACACAGTGGTAAGGCTGCATTCAAACATTACGTGTTCCTCCTGCATTGATGATTGTCAACCACAACACTTTTCCATTCATCAGAAGAGTTCTAAACTGTGATTGTGTGTCTCTTTCTGCAGGGTTAGTGTTTAAGGTGCTGGCCCTTTGCTTCTCCTCCTGTACACACTCAGACATGGTGTGGCAGAGGGTGTGCTGAAAGCTGCTGGAGACTGTCCGGAGTGCTGGCTGGAGAGTGTGCTCACTGGGCTGGTGCAGGCTGTAAACATGTAAGGGAAAGGTAGAGAACTAGAGGTGAGAAAAAAGTGTCAGTGTCTTTGTCTTTGTCCCATCTCTTTCTTTCGTACTGTAAGTCTTCTTTTTCCTCTAGGCCTGACAGGGGTCTAGGATCATGGGGAACCTGGTGTTGAAGAACAAAGAAGCCTAGTTTGTCATCACTGATAAAATGCTCCTGGTCCAATACAAGTATGAGGTGAGATGGTGAACTGGGCAATCAGTCATTCATTCTGTACTATGAATCTAGTCATCTATCATTGTTGGAATTGAAAAGGCTCTGTTTTAGCTGAAGTCTTCAAATTCATTCCCAGACTCACGTTTTGAGGGTTCTTCTGGGCTATCTTGCACAGCACAGGGAGAGGCCACTACTTATACAGGTGAGTGTACAACAACGTCTTTACTGTTGTGATGATATATGTGTATTTATGACAATGTTGTTGTGTGTGTGTGTGTGTGTGTGTGTGTGTGTGTGTGTGTGTGTGTGTGTGTGTGTGTGTGTGTGTGTGTGTGTCCAGGGGCTGCAGTCGCTGTGCCAGAGCTGGATAGGTAAAAGATAGCGGTATTATAATCAAAACCCATAACCCTGTAATACCTTGCAATACTACATTTATGAATAAAATGTCTGTGAGACTGAAGTTTTATATTTAATTGAAATCATTACAACTTAATTAATCTTCCCACGGGCAGTTAAGAAGGCATGGTATAGTAGTGTTGTATTAACAAGGCTCTATGTTCCTGTCCTGTGTGTGTATAAACCAGTGATGATTCGCTCACCCCTTACAGATATATCAGCTGACCAGGAGACGAGCCATGCTGTTTGGAGGGTAATATACAGTATATACTGTAGGTCTCTCCGTGGGTGGGAGATGGACAATTAAGCTTATCAACGCAATCTTTATTTTGCTGACTTGTTGAACGATTGAGCCATTCATCCTTCCATCCCTCCATCTCTCCCCAGCCTTCCTCTCCTCTGAGGGTGGAGCTCAGTCTGAGAGCTGTTGAGGGACTGGTTAGGAAGAACACTTCTACACCCCGAGAGGTGAGAGGTCACACATGGTTAAGATGGTAAATATTTATATCCCCTTAGAGGTTCATCACGTAAGCAAAAGGAAATATGTTACATTATCTATGTTCATTTACATTAGCACAAATTGTCCACCGATATTCATGTAATAGCTCGCTGTATGAACGTTTATTTCCTTTCAGGCACACACATTTGTTCTTTGCTATTATAAAAGTAATTTGTGTAGAATGTACTTTTCCCCAGTCATTCACCCCATCTCTTTACATTGCTTATGCATAATTTGTGGCCTGATTGCATCGAGACTATGTCAAATTCCGAAAACAATTCCCTCCCTGGCAGATCTGAACCTAATGCGAGCACAATGTGACTTTTGTGCATCCAGACCTAATGCAGCTTGGAGTGATCAGAAGACAGAAGTCACATTTAAGTGCTGGGTGTAACCGAGGCCATACAGCAGATGCTCCATATCCATTACTTCGAGAGTTTGACTTAATATAACTGTTTGTGTTTGTGTTGCAGGGGAAGTCAAGAAATGGAACGGCAAGGCCACAAAACGTGACCACCTCGAAGCATGCCCCTGGTAGAGCTGGGGGCGCTGTTTATCAAGCCACCACCACACGCCTTCAGCAGACTGGAAAAGTGGGATTCATCTATTTGTCTTTGTTTGGTCCATTTGTTTGTTTCAGTTTTCAGTAGTTGAATACTTTTACCTAATTTTCAACAAAAATGCATTGTATTGGTAGAAAAGTGATACTAAACTTAATTACATGCACAATTTTGACATAGTGGAAGATAGACTATATATACAAAAGTATGTGGACACTTCAAATTAGTGGAATCGGCTATATCTTCCACAATCGTTGCTGACATATAATGGCCTTACTGAGGAGCTCAAGGACTTTCAACGTCAAATTTCTGCCCTACTAGAGTTGCCCCGGTCAACTGTAAGTGCTGTTATTGTGAAGTGGAAACGTGTAGGAGCAACAACTGCTCAGCCGCGAAGTGGTAGGCCACACAAGCTCACAGAATGGGACCGGCGAGTGCTAAAAAATTGTCTGTCCATGGTTGCAACACTCAGTACCGAGTTTCAAACTACCTCTGGAAGCAACGCCAGCACAATAACTGTTTGTTGGGAGCTTCATGAAATGTGTTTCCGTGGCCGAGCAGCCACAGAAGCCTAAGCCTAAGACAAGCATAAGATCACCATTCGCAATGCCAAGCGTCAGCTGGAGTGGTGTAATGCTCACCGCTATTAGACTCTGGAGCAATGGAAATGCATTCTCTGGAGTGATGAATCATTCTTTACCATCTGCCAGTCCAACGGACAAATCTGTGTTTGGCGGATGCCAGGAGAACACTACCTGCCCCAATGCATGGTGCTAACTGTAAAGTTTGGTGGAGGAGGAATAATGGTCTGGGGCTGTTTTTCATGGTTCTGGCTAGGCCCCTTAGTTCCAGTGAAGGGAAATCTTAACACTACAGCATACAATGACATTCTAGTTGTGTTTACAACTTTGTGGCAACAGTTTGGGGAAGGCCCTTTCATATTTCAGCATGACATTGCCTCTATGCACAAAGCGAGGTCCATACAGAAATGGTTTGTCGAAATCGGTATGGAAGAACTTGACTGACCTGCACAGAGCCCTGACCTCAAACCCATCAAACACCTTAGGTATGAATTGAATGCCAACTTCGAGCCAAGCCTAATCACCCAACATCAGTGCCCGACCTCACTAATGCTCTTGTGGCTGAATGGAAACAAGTCCCCGCAGCAATGTTCCAACATCTAGTGGAAAGCCTTCCCGAAACTGCACTTCTGTTTTCTCACTGAAAAGTGTTTCTTGTTCTCTTGGCCTTCGTCAGAGCTTTTAAACTAAATACTAAACCATCTTTTGATTTCTGAATGTGTTGGCACTGGGAACTTGGGATGTTGCTCGGTTATTGATGTAATAGTAATTAGGCCTTTTGATTTGAACATATATATCGTTTTAGTTTTGTAGGCCAAGCTACCTATTTCATTATTTAATTGATGAACCAATTCTTAGCAGTCATTCTGATCTTGTTCCCAATGATCAGTGCTTTAGTTCTGGATTTGAGATGCACACGAGTGTCCACGTTTTTCTGTGCAATAGCCTTTTGATTTGAACATTTGAAAAGTTTTGGTGTGTACTAGGCTATTTGATTTAATGTATATACAGTATGTCACAGCACTTGGTTTCACTAATAAATATGTTGACACTGAAACATGCATGAGAGCATCAGCTGTTCCGGACGACTGTGATCACGCTCTCCGTAGCCGATGTGAGAAAGACCTTTAAACAGGTCAACATTCACAAGGCCGTGGGGCCAGTCGGATTACCAGGTCGTGTACTTCGAGCATGCGCTGACTAACTGGCAATTGTCTTCAATGACATTTTTAACCTCTCCCTGTCTGAGTCTGTAATACCAACATGTTTCATGCAGACCACCATAGTCCCTGTGCCCAACACTAAGGTAACCTGCCTAAATGACTACCGACCCGTAGCACTCACGTCTGTAGCCATGAAGTGCTTTGAAAGGTTGATCATGGACACATCAACACCATTATCCCAGAAACCCAAGACCCACTCCAATTTGCATACCGCACCAACAGATCAACATATGATGCAATCTCTATTGCACTCCATACTGCCCTTTCCCACCTGGATAAAAGGAACACCTATGTGAGAATGCTATTCATTGACTACAGCTCAGCATTCAACACCATAGTGCCCTCAAAGCTCATCACTAAGCTAAGGACTCTGGGACTAAACACCTCCCTCTGCAACTGGATCCTGGACTTCTTGATGGGCCACCCTCAGGTGGTAAGGGTAGGTAACAACACATCCGCCATGCTGATCCTCAACACGGGGGTCCCTCAGGGGTGCGTGCTCAGTACCCTCCAGTACTCCCTGTTCAGCCATGACTACACAGCCAGGCACGACTCCAACACCATCATTAAGTTTGCAGATGACACAACAGTGGTAGGCCTGATCACCGACAACGATGAGACAGCCTATAGGGAGGAGGTCAGAGACCTGGCCGTGTAGTGCCAGGACAACAACCTCTCCCCCAACGTGATCAAGACAAAGGAGAAGATTGTCGACTACGGGAAAAGGAGGACCAAGCACGCCCCCATTCTCATCTACGGGGCTGTAGTTGAGGAGGTTGAGAGTTTCAAGTTCCTTGGTCCAAGCACAGTCGTGAAGCGGGCACGACTAACCCTATTCCTCCTCAGGAGACTGAAAAGATTTGGCATGGGTCCTCAGATCCACAAAAGGTTCTACAGCTGCACCATCAAGAGCCCCCTGACTGGATGCATCACTGCCTGGTATGGCAACTGCTTGGCCTACGACCGCAAGGCACTACAAAGGGCGGTGCGTATGGCCCAATACATCCAGGACCTCTATACCAGGCGGGGTCAGAGGAAGGCCCTAAAAATTGTCAAAGATTCCAGCCATCCTAGTCATAGACTGTTCTCTCTGCTACCACACGACAGCTTTTACCCCCAAGTCATAAGACTCCTGAACAGCTGATCAAATGGCTACCCAGATTTTTTGCATTGCCCCCCCTTCTTTTACACTACTGCTACTCTGTTTATTATCTATGCATAGTCACTTTAACTCTACCTACATGTACATATTACCTCAATTACCCTGACTAACCGCTGCCCCCACACATTGACTCTGTACCGGTATCCTCTGTATATAGCCTCACTATTGTTATTTTACTGCTGCTATTTCATTATTTGTTACTTTTATTTCTTATTTTTTACTTATCACATATTTTTCTTAAAACTGCATTGTTGGTTAAGGTCTTGTAAGTAAATATTTCATAGTAAGGTCTACACCGGTTTTAGTCGGCGCTTGTGACAAATAAAATTTGATTTGAAATGGAACCAAATTATGACTTCTTTTGGATTGGGTTGGCAGATCGCATCCAACTTTTAGGTGCATTCACCGCCACCTACTGTACTGGAGTACAAGGCCAGTCACGGCCTTGCTACATTAACTTCTGGTAATACAAAATTGGGAAGGAAAATTACCCTGCCAACTATTAGCCCTCACAATAAAATAAAATAAAAAAGGAGCCACCACTCCATTCCACTATTTAACCCTATCTTAACCTACACCAGGCCAAAGGTCTTGGAGAACACCCCCTGAAAATCTTCAGCGGTAAAACCTCCCAATTCGAAGTACTTCTCTGCAGCTGCCACCACAACCTCTATTTTATCTGACTTACATTCCATTTCTGCAGTATAGTTGACAACCAGGGTTATGAATGCTAAGAACGCCACCTTACTGAAACACATACAGTGGGTATAGAAAGTTACCACCACCTTTCAAAATGTTCACCTTTTGTTGCCTTACAGCCTGAAATGAAAACACATAAAATCTGACTTTTTCCAGTTTTATTTACACACAGTAACCTACAATATCCAAGTGAGAAAACATTTTTTTTTAAATGAAAAATACCCTATTTGAGTAAGTGAACACCCCCCTGACTTAATGCTTGGTGGAACCACCTTTTGCTTGTATTACAGCCACGAGTCTCTTTGAATACATCTCTACTAACTTTGCATACCTAGACTGCAATGTTCACCAATTCGTCCTTGCAGAATTGTTCAAGCGCAGTCAAATTTCATGGTGACTAATCATGGACTGCACTCTTCATGTCATTCCACGGATTCTCGATGGAATTTAGGTCGGGGCTCTGACTAGGCCACTCAAGGACATTCACCTTCATGTTCTTCAGACATGGTACTGTTGCTTTGGCGGTGTGCTTTGGGTCATTGTTATGTTGAAATGTGAACCATCTTCCCATTTTCAACATCCTGGCAGAGATTCTCCTCAAGAATCTGTCAGTATTTTGCGCTGTCCATTTTCCACTTCTATCCTGACAAGTGCTCCAGTCCCTGCTGAAGAGAAACACCCCCACAACAGGATGCTGCCACCGCCGTGCTCTTCTGTAGGCATGGTGTTCTTTGGGTCGAAAGATGTATTGGGTTTTTACCAAACATATCGTTTTGCATTCAGGCCAAAAAGTTACATTTTACTGACCACAGCACCTTTTGCCACTTGGCCTCGGAATCTTCAATGTGCTTTTTGGCAAAGCTCAAACAAGACTTGATGTGGCTTTTTTTGAGGATAGTTTTTTTTCTTGCCACTCTCTTACCATAGAGGCCAGATTTGTGGAGCGCTTGTTATATTGTGGTCATATGCACACATTGACCAGCCTTTGCCATAAAGGCCTGAAGCTCCTTCAAAGTTGCCATTGGCTTCTTGGTAGCCTCTCTGATCAGTCTCCTCCTTGCCAGGTGTAGTCATGGTGTTTTTTGGCCCGGTCATCCAGTTTGGAGGGACAGCCTGATCTTTGCAAGGTCTGGGTGGTGCCATACGCACTCCACTTCTTAATAATGGTCTTAACTGTGCTCCGAGGGATAGACAAAGCCTTTGAAATATTTGTATATCCATCTCCTGACTTGTACATTTCCACAACTTTATCTCAATAAATCTTTTGAAATTATCATTCCACCCATACTGGATTATTCACTTTAAATTGAACTACTAAGCAGTGGAGCCCTCTATGAACAACTGCTTTTATTCTGAACTAATCAAAGTCACTACAATTGATCACAGAGGGAAGCCAATTAGCTTGATTTGTAATCTGGAAGGTGGTTGGTTACACCTCAGCAAGTTTGTAATTGCAATTCTAAGTGGGGGTGTTCACTTTGAAAATTAATTACAAGTAAAACAGTAATATACTCTATTTGGAAGGGGTTTTTTCAACAACAAAAATTACTTGGATATTGTGGGTCACTGTGTGTAAATAAATCCAATTGTATGAGTTTTAATTTCAGGCTGTAAGGCAACAAAAGGTGAACATTTTGAAAGGGTGTGGTGACTTTCTATACCCACTGTATTATTCCCACACCTCTCTATTGGTCTCTGCCTACTTACAGGAATCCTCTGAGGATCACTCATCCTGTACCCATCTTCCTCTATCACTCTCTTAACCCTTGTGCTTTGCTAAAAAAAATGACGTCCATTGTGGTATGGGTCAGATTGACCCGCAGTTTAAACACACTCAAGACAGTCAAAGAATCAAGTAAAAACAGACAAAACTTTATTTTGTCTTGTCAGACCTTTCAGAAAGAAGAATTACAAGAACATTTGATTTAAAAAACTCTATATTTAAGAACTATTTGTTAAACATATTTCTCACAAACAAGCATTTTCTGTTTCCCCAATAGGCATTTTTTGTATTTCCCAGTAACATTAACACTTAGGTGGGATTTGACCCCGTTGGTCAAAATTATCCCATCAGTCTTTTTCTTCACATGTTGAACACAATGTACGTGTGTGCTTACTGCAGATGTATTTGTTGCATTCTACACAAGTGGTGCTGGTTTTACTGTCTTGGCGAGGGGGGCAGAGCAAGTCGTGTAGGCCCTGGAACAATTTTGATTACATTGGAAGCTGACAGTCTACCTTGACTTCATTGTGGTGATGGTGGCCATTCTATATTACCATCTTTAGACTTCCATGTCCTCTCTTCTCTGGATGATGGTTGTTGCATGCTCTCCCTCTCATCTGATGGACGGGATGGTATGGCAGACCCCTCCTCTGAATCCTCTTCAAAGAAAAATTCACAATCTGGATCATCAACAGCATCGTCCTCTATCTCTGAAACCTCTTCTTCTATTTCACTGTCACAGTCCAGAATTTGTGATAAGTCTTCATTGACTGAAAATCTTTTGAAGCTCATTTTTGACTGTGTCAGAGATCTGCTGCTCTCGCACTGAGAAGGAGATGCTTGGGAAACTCCTTTTCACCCAAACATAATTATAAAAGTGCAATCGGAACCAGTCAACGCTAAATACATCAAAGACACTTGTTTATTTTGGACCTTTTGCAAGTATCGATACACATGAAAGCCTCCGGGTCAAAATGACGCACAACATCAAATTTGTATACAAAATCTGCACAGACATTCCACAACACATTAGTGTGTCCACATTTTTAAGTTAGATTCATGACCCTAAATGAAGAAAAGTTATTTAATTTCATGGAGAAAAAGAGAGGTTAACTAGTATTTTAGACAACTCAAAAGTGGAAATGGGTAAAACTGACTCGCAACATAACAGGAGGGTTAACTGCTTCAGCATACTACACTTTTGGTACTACTCTGACCCTGGCAACCTCAACCTGCCTTTCTCTCACCGGACACACACAACTTTCTCCACTGATACTACACATTCCTTCGTCTCTTCACTCCTATACACTACAACATGTCCATAAGCTTGGCACTTAAAACACCGTAGTATTTCAGGAACAAAAAAGCTCTCACAGGTTAACTAACACATCCTAACTTGACCTTGTCGGGCAAAGACTCTGCATCAAAACTTAGCAGGTCAGACTGTAGCTGTGTTCGAATACTCATACTAACCACACTAACCATACTATTTGTGACGTGAATTGAGTATATAGTATGCTTATTGGTCATAGTGTGGATATAGTTAGTATGCCAAAAGTTCCCGGATGTCGTACTAAATTCGGCAAAATACAAAGTATACATGCAGTGGACACTATTTCTGTGCTTTTAGGGCCCATAATGCAATTCTTCAGAAAATTGGGGTGGCTTCACAACGTTTTCAGATTTGAAGAAAATGGCGGAAAATATGCAGCCCAAGTCCAACAAGAGCGGATACAAATTCATTGCTTGAACTAATTATGACAAATGTTAAGCTAATGTTGAGCAATAAAGTCATGCATTTTCAAATAAGTTACGTTACGTTGGCTGACAATTTGTTAGGTACGCTATCCTTACGAACCGCCAAGCATTACAGCAGTATGTACCAGTGTGTTAGCTAGTTACCTAACATTAGTTGGCTGCTACTACTACATCGAACTTGCCAGGCAGTATATTAACTATCTGCTATCTAACTAACTACCCAACGTTTATTGACTTGATTATTCACATCATTCTTAGGTAAGTGGTATAGTTGTTATACTTTTCAATGAACATTGTTAGCTGGCTATCTACTCCGATTTCAGAGCACTCTCACGCTGAATAACTAACTGATGAGTTTACCAATGCTCAACACCCGTTGAATATGGCTGTTTGTCTGCAAAAAAACATAGTTAAATTGTTGCCAACAGCACAGTTACATTCACCAATGCTCTCGATAACATGAAAACAGCCTTATCCACCTATACTTGGGCGAGTAAAATGGCCAGAGTGAGGTGTTCTCTCATTTGTGTCTTTAAGTAGCTAGCCAACATTAGCCAGTTAGCATTGGTGCTTGACTGCTGTTGAAAGCTCGAATCAACCCTACTCCTCGGCCAGAGCGTCTAGTGTGCGTTCTGATGCTCTGAGCGCACTCTGGCAGTCCAGATTGAATTTACAAACACACCCAAAATCGTAAAATGTATAGCTTGTCATTTGTTATGCTAACAAGCTAGCAAGAGGTTGCATAGCAACAGCATCAACTTTCGGTAGACAGGCAAAGCTCTAGTATGCTCAACTGAAACGATACCATTTGTTTATAGAATGCTAAAATGAACTAACAGTATGTAGTATATACTCATTACGCATGTAGTATACGGTATGTTAGTATGGGTATTCGAACACAGCTAATGTCTTCTCCATTTCACCACACTTTCCACCGAGTCTGCGTCGCACCAAACGGCGGGGGTCACAGTACGAACATAATGTATTCATGTAAATGTTTTCCTAGCTATTTATATTACCTGAAGTGTAGGCTAACGGTCATACACAAATTCAACACCGCACTATCATCAATACAGTAGGAGGGTGATTATGCAACTACAGGCACTTCCATGTCCTCGGGTCAATTTTGGGGATTTTATAAAAATAAAACAAATATTTGTATGTTAAGTTCACACTATAAATCACCCCATACTTTTTTAAACACCTCTCTATCAAATATTTTAGCTACTTTTCAGATGCATTTTATACCTCAATTTCACTATTTTGCCCTTGTCCCTGACCCAGACTTTTAAGCTTCTTCTATGTTTTTCTATGAGAAAACATGAATAATTACACATTATATAATGTTATGTACTACAGAAAGAGTCAATTAAATAGAATCTATATCAATATTTATTGTGAGTATGCCCTTTATATTGTTTTTTACACAAAATATACCTGTCCTTTGGGAGTGGTGTCATTTCCACCACTGAGTACAAATTCCTCATTAATACAGTTTTTCCAAGAGAATGTTAATTTAGTTACTATGGATACTATATATTGTGACACTGAAGCACATGGCTGCAATGGACAGTTGTTCCAGATGTGATGTCCAGAAGTTTAAGAAAAGTGGAGGTAAATATTGCTTGTGTAGAAAATATTTTAATTGTCAGTCATTTCCAAACAGGCTATAATATCTTTAATTTGTGGTAGAACTTTAGATTTAAAAAATATATATTTTATGTATTTAAGGTAAACGATATGCTAGTTGTAATACTAATTAAAGCATGCTAAGCTGTCTGTCAATTTTCTCCAGAAACTGTAGAAATGTCATTTCCATCACAAAAGTGTGGTGGAAATGACACAATCCATTATCTTATTCGTTTTTACTTAACTTATTTTTTTTTACTTTAGGCTTATTTAATCATGTTTTAAATTAATTGAATCTAGAAAATGCTCCAAGGTGTGCACAAGTTGAAAACTAAGTAGTATTTTGTTATATCTATCTGGTCACTGCCTGCTGTTCTTGGGTGCACCTAGACGCCGGTTCTGCTACTCTCTGTGTTCTGAGTCTGTCCAGTGGCAGTTCCATCTCACGACCTAGCATGAGTGATGCCGGGGAGACCTGTGTTGTTGTGTGTTTGCTTGCTCTGTAGTGCATTAGCGTTTGATTCAAAGCAGTTTGGAACGTGCACCCCTGGACCAGGTGCGCTCTGATGCCGTTCTTCAGCGTTTGGTTGAAGCGTTCCACCCCTCCGTTAGCTTGTGGGTTGTAGTAGGCCGTGCGGATGTGTTTGATTCCCTTGTTTTTGAGATATGAGGAGAACTCGGCAGAGGTTAGCTGGGGCCCATTGTCCGTGGTAAGGGTGAGGGGTAGGCCCCACCTTGTGAACAGGCTGTCTAGGATGTCCACGATGGCCTGTGCTGTGACAGTTCCGACAGGAACCACTTCTGGCCACTTAGAGTGGAGGTCATACACCACCATCAGGAAGCGCTGATGGTGAGGGACTGCGTGTCCATGGATCTCGCCACAGATGTCCAGTTGGATGTGCTCCCAGGGGCGGGACGGCCATGCGAGAGGCTGCAGGGGGGGTGGGGCGGACTGTCCTGTTTTCCCACTGAGGAGGCATGCAGCACAATCCCTAACCAGGGCTTCAATGTCGTGGTCGATGCCTGGCCACCACACAAGGTCTCGACATCGCTGTTTGACCTTCACTATGCCCAAGTGCCCCTCGTGCGCCACAGTGCAAAACCCTCGAGACACAGACTTCTTCCCAGCAAGAAAGTTCGTGCTTCACCCTGGCAAAAGTTGGCAGCTCTTCCTGCACATGTGCTGGCCATCCAGTGCGTATGTAGGTGCGCAGGGTAGACAGTGAGGGATCCTGTTCCGAAGCTTGCTTCAGCTCCTCCAGTGAGACGACTGACTGAAGAGGAGCGTAAAGCATTTGTACAAGCTCTGTTTCGTTGTCGTCTGGCAAGACGGTCGGAGTAGGAGCGTCAAAGGAGCGTGAGAGGAGGTTGCCACCACGGTATCCCTCCCCGGAGTGAACTTCAGCTGATAGTCGTACTGTCTGAGGCGGTCGGCCCATCTGTGCAGCCGAAGTGGCTTGTGGCCAGTTCCTGATGCCGACAGTAGCGTTGTGAGGGACTGGTGGTCGGTTCGGAGCGTGAACAGATGGCCATATAGGTAGAGGTGCCAGCTTTCGCATGCCCAGACATAGGCCAGTGCTTCTCGTTCGCCCACAGAGTACCGTTGTTCTGTGGGGCTCAGGGCCCTTGAGGCGAAGGCGACGGGCCTCTCAATGCCCTTCTGCAGCTGTGAGAGGACAGCTCCTAGTGCTCCAGCTGAGGCGTCACACGTGACAATGGTGGGGCAGACGGGGTCAAAGTGAGCCAAGACTGGGGCTGTGGTGAGCTGGCTCTTCAGTGAGCAGACCGCGTCTGAGCAGGCTGCCGTCCAGGCCCATTGCTCATCCTTCTTGAGGAGCTGGCGAAGGGGCGTTGTGGTCTGGGAGTAGTGGGGCAGAAACCGGAGGTATTAAGCTGTCATGCCCAAGAATGAGGCCACCTGAGAGGCTGAGGTCGGTTCCGGGATCCGGTGGACGGCTTCAATGTTCGACATGAGTGGGGCAATGCCTATGGCCGACAAGCGGAACCCCACAAACTCGACGGCTGGAGCTGCAAAGGTGCACTTTCCACCGTTAAGGGTCAGGTTGTTGTGCAGTAGAGCGCTGAATACTCTGTGGAGTCGATAATCATGGATGTGGAGGTCAGGGCCGTGGACCACGATGTCATCCAGATAGACCGCTACCCCAGGTATTCCAGCGAGGATGGTGCTCATCACCTTCTGGAAGCAGCTGGGGGCGGAGCTAAGTCCAAAAGGCATGCGTGTATATCTGAACACGCCAGCATGTGTGACAAAGGCCGTGAGGTCTCTGCTAGCTGCATGGAGGGGTACCTGAAGATAACCCTGACGAAGGTCAAGCTTTGTGAAGATCGTGGAGCCATGGTGCGGTCAGCTCCTCAGCTGTAGGCAAGGGGTACTTATCCGGGACAACGGCCTTGTTCACAGCACAGAGATCCACACAGGTCCGGATTCCACCTGACTTTTTGGTTGCAATGACCAAGTTTGAAATCCAGGGGGCAACGTTGACTGGCTCAATGATGTCTGCATCCAACTGTGCCTGGAGATCTTTTGTGACGTCATCACGCAGTGCAAAGGGAATGCGCCGTAGGGGCTGCATGACTGGGGTCACTTCCGGATTCACTAGGGGCCTGTGAGTAAAGGCTGTGAGGCAGCCCAGTCCATCAAACAGAGTTGGCCAGTTCTGTTGCCATGTGCAGGTAACCTGGTGGATAGCTGACCCACTGTCATCTCTCAGTGTGAATCCCAAGCCTGTGAAGAGGTCGAGGCCCAAGAGGTTGGCACCCCGCTTTGCAACATGAAATGTGAATGATGGCAGATGCTTGGTGCCGTAGTGTACTGGGACCTGGAGGGTGCCCACAATGTCTATCTTGGATCTGCCGTACCCACACAGGGCAGTGGAGGGCTGTTGGAGTGGTAGGTGACTGAAAAACTTGTAGTAAGTGGCAAAGTTGAGCAACGACACCGCAGCGCCAGTATCCAGCAGCAAAGGCAAACCCACCTCACCCAGCTGCACAGTGCATGTCCTGAATGACACATGGTTGGTGGAGACAGTTCGGATTTCCGTGTGTTCATGTTGAGAGTGAGATGAAACTAAGGTCCTGTGCTGGGTGGAGCTAGTAGCTGGGGCAGAACGACATACTTTCGCAAAGTGATTGTATTTTGAACAGTTCTTGCATATTTTCCCACGGGCTGGGCAGTTTGAAGCCCTTGAATTGTGAGAGCTAGCCCCACAGTTGCCACAGCTACTTCTGTTTGTTTGTCTGTGTGCCTGCTGCACGGGCATGCCGGTGTCTGTGTCCATGCAGCTATCGACGTGGGAGGCCGTGCGCAGCGCGTGATCGTTGTAGTGCGCCTGCTCGGGCTGAAGCTGCTGTGTGAGAATGGCTAGGGGCCGAGGGTATGCTGCAGAGCTGTCTGTTAGCATAATAGAGCATTCCAACGCCGCTTCAACCTGGAGTGCCATTTTAATAGCTACATCTAGTTGTAAATTATCCGATTCCAAAAGTAGTTTCTCCCTTGTCTTTTCACATAACGTCCCCTCTATCAACTGATCCCTGATGATCTCGTCCTGAAGTGTCCCGTAGTTACAAAAGCTAGCCAAATCCCTCAGATTAGCCACGTAGCTTTGAATGGACTCACCCGGCCGTCTGTGTCTCTTCCGTACCGGTAGCGTCGGGGGAGCACTCGCTCTTTCCCGGCGAAGTGATTCCGTAGGAGGCTGACTGCAGCAGTGAATGTAGGAGCCGATCCAAGCGCTCTGAAAATCCTCTGTCCCTCTGTACCGAGGCAGTGACGGAGCAGTGCTGTCCTCCGCTTGTCGGAGATTGTAGAAAAGTCCATAGCTTCGAGATAAGTGTTAAAGCTTTCAAGCCAGTTATTCCACGGGACTGGAGGTTCGCCAGGCACGGCGAGGAATGGTGCTGGCGGTGGTAAACTGAATTCAGCCATCTTCGTCGCCAATGTTATATCTAGCCTAGCTGTAGAAGAACGCACATCTGCACGGTTTCACATTGTACATCACTCTGTCGTTTAATGACGTGCCACTCATTCTGACAACCCATTAATCCGTAAAGCAGCACACTGTCGTAAACCATGACAACGTACAGTATGACGTACAGCACGTCGTACCATACATAACACGTCTTTATTTTTAGAAGATGCCACATAAAACAGCACAAAGGTCACAGACATATAGAAACAAAATAATAAATTATCCTGTACGATACCAGGAACATCTGCAAAAAGACAGGGAGAGATACTGGAAGAAAAATAGAGACAGGAGAAGTGAAATCTATCTCTGAGCTTACAAAGCGAGAACAAAGAAACAAGAGATGGCAATGAAAATGTAACCAATGGAATAGAAGATAGACTTTAAAGAGAAGAGTTGCAATGGAGACCTACCTATCAGGCAACACACCACCTCAGTCACCAGATGGAGACCTACCTATCAGGCAACACACCACCTCAGTCACCAGATGACTTGCAGCCAGAACATGAGGCTAACATACCTGCCCCTAACTTACCTGCTCCTGATAAACACCCTGATACCCCTTCCTCATAGTCTGCAACAGGAATGAGAAGTCGAATACTTGCTGGAAGGAAAAAGGTTGGAAGAGGTCGCTCAAAAGCATACAGAGATCTTAGTATGACAAATGTCAAACTTGATAATCCTTTACGGAAAGCTGAAAAATACAAAAAAAGGTATCATCGACTGATGAACAAAATGAAGAGACAAGATTCCCCAAAGACAAAGACAAAACAGCAAATGAAGGGAACTCCGAAGAACTTGAGAAGGATTTTATTGTTTCAAAATGCCATCATTGCAGAGTTAAAACAAAAGTATAAAAAAAATGTGCCGCACCAAAGACAAACAAGTGGCTTCAAAAATGCTCAAAGGCAACATCCTGAGAAAGTATGGCCTGGTCAAAGCCGCAAACAGAGAATTTGAATTTTCAGCAAAAGCAATGAGGGCAAATGAAAACAGGCCATCAAGTCTTCAATACTCCAGGAAAAATCAGTGTAAAAGAATTAGCACTACCACAGAAGAGAAATTCACTAGATTCTATGAATGTGATGACAGCAGCAGAGCAACAACAGGGAAAAAGGACACACTAACGAGGAACAAGAAGAACAAGCAGAAGCGCTTCTTGAATGCCACAATTCAGATCCTTTATCAGAAGTTTAAGAGGGAATATTCAGAAATTCAAATTTCCTACTGTGAATTCTGCAAAATATGTCCTTTTTGGGTTGTCAAGCCAACAGTCCAGGATAGGGACACATGCCTCTGCAAAACCCACGCCAACCTCCAGTTCATGGAGTACAAACTACAGTATCACAAAGTGATCAGCTGCAGCAACACGGAGAAAGTTATTGAGTCTTAGTGCTGTGAGAACCTGAAGAAAGAGTGCATGTATAGAGAGTGCTCCCTTTGTCAAGCAAAATAGCTTAAAACATCTGACTTTGATGCTGGTGAGCAGACATGGTGGTTTGAGTGGAAAAACAAAGCTGAAGAGAGAGAGAAGAAAAACAAAGAGGGAAACATGGAGAAGTTCACTGTCCATTTGACAGTAAAAGAAAAGGTATGTGGCACACTGCAGATTCTACTAGAGGACTTCTCCAAAGGATTGAAAGAGAAGTTGGGGAAATACGTGTACAACATTCGACACCAATACTCAACTGAGAGAATTAAGAGAATCTGGGGAAAGAGGAGATCATTGTGCATATTGACTTTGCAGAGAACTACCTGTGTAAATACACCAGTGAAATCCAGGCAGTTCACTTTGGTGATTCTCACAAGCAGGTGACCCTCCACACCTGTGTTGGATATACCACAAATGATAGTTTCACTTTGCTCACTGAGCTCTTCTATGTGGCATGACCCCTCTGCTATCTGGGCCCATCTCTCAAAAACACTGGCCTACTTCCTTGAGCTCTGCCCATCGGCTACTGCATCACTCACTTTGTGAGTGGCCTACAACCCAGTATAGGTCTGAAATGTTAAGCAATGGTTGTTGTTCAAAATGTTTGCAATAAAATATTGTTTTCATACGTTTTTTTTTTTTTTTTACATAGATGTCATTTCCACCACACCTTGTCATTTCCATCACAACCCATATTTTGAGGTAAATGAGTATATTATGTATAATTTACATACATTTATTTGTTTTAGATAGGGAAATCATATGGTTGTCATCATAATCTCACAAAAAGGTTGGATGGAAATATATTGTTTTTCATGATAAATAAATGTTTTCAGCTGTCACCAAGGCATGTTTATACATTCAGGCGTCGTGTTGAATTATTAATATTAGGAAAACCTTAAAAATCACTTTAAATAATATTCAATACAAGTTCATGTACAAATGTGTAAGACATCCGTTATAAATCAATTGTATGATATTTCATTTTCAACTAAAATTGATATTTAATGACGTGATGGAAATGCCATTTGTGTATGGCTGTCTGGGAAAATTGACAAAAATATATACATTCCTGAATAGTACGATCGCAGCCATTATCAGATATAGTTTCTAGACAAATCAAAGACAAGTACAATACTGGTAAAATGGTGTTTGAATAAGTTTTAATTTCTGAAAGCTAGCCCGGCCAAAGTGCCCGAAGTTGCATAATCACCCAGGAGTGAATAACAACAGTGATGATAATAATACCAGAAATATAGTCATATTTTAATTTAGAAAATATGACTATGAACAGTTTTAAGAATTTGTGTTCAGCTCACTATTAAGGAGAATAAATATAGCCAATAGTCTATTATCAACCGGAAGTGCATGGGTAAACCGCTACAACCATCAGTCTCTTGAAGAAAAGTTCATTAAGTTTTCACACCACAACTTTACTGTAGTCTACTCTCCGAACGCTGACATGGCTGCAATGAATAGCTGGTTGATTTCATGCATTGTTTTAGTTCATTCCGCTTATTTGGGATCTTGTGAATCGGACACTGAAATAGGTAAGATACGCATTTTTACTTATTGATTCATCATTTTCTCCATTGTGTGCCCATACAACGATCTACAGTTGTTTAGTTGCTTCAAGGTATGTTCTACAACATTTCTCCCGAATAGACTTCATGTGTCAAGAAGCCCGTGCGTAATTTGGATTTCGCAAATTCAATATCACCTGATGGCACGTGATATCCCCACAATTGATAAACAGAAAACGGAGTTATGCTACAGTCACGTTTCAGTTCGGTTATGTTGTTGCAAATCATGTACCTTCATCATTGTTAATACTTAATCATAAGGGTTATTGTGTTTGTGCACAGATGTGCATGTCGTACAATCGCATTGGCGGCGCGTGAGTTTGATGTTTGGGGAAGCTAATTTTCACAATAGAAATGCACCTTTAATAAAGCGTTCCTTGTATCGCATTTGCAGACTTGTCTAAAATAGCATACTATTCCTAATCTGATGAGTACTGTAGATTAGATAGTTAATTATAATTTTGGCTAATAATATATTTCAATCACTTGAAAACATGGCTGAGCGCGTAGACTTTGGGCCTAGGCTAGATAAATGTATTCTTTCTATGCACGGGTAAAATGTTGCCTTTTATAAACACGTTTCATACAATTCTGCTACACTTTCAATGAGACAAAAATGACATTTTAGCCTACTCTGCTGACACTGACAATCAGATTGATAAAAATTATCTGATCCATATAATAGGCCCACGAGAAGGGGAGACACAAATACAATATGATGTTCACCTAAACTGGAGGAGGAAATTATTCTCTGAAAACAAACTCAAGTGGCACTGACCCAACAATGATAAAGAGTGAATATGTGCACTCACCAGGAATATGGCTGATGCTTTCTGCTGATGCCAATAACATAGGCTATATTGGTCACTCAAGTAAATTGAGCATTTTTATAACTAAAAGACAGATTATTGTCTTGTCTTTCCAGCATAAGCCATTTTCTTTCCAAACTACACTGTAAAAATGTACAGTAATTTCAGTAAATTACTGTCAGCACAGTAGACTGTAGGTTACTGTAACTGTACAATAAAATACTGACAGCGCAGAAACCAGTAAATTATTGTAGATATACAGTGAGGGGGAAAAAGTATTTGATCCCCTGCTGATTTTGTACGTTTGCCCACTGACAAAGAAATGATCAGTCTATAATTTTAATGGTAGGTTTATTTGAACAGTGAGAGACAGAATAACAACAAAAAAATCCAGAAAACCGCATGTCAAAAATGTTATAAATTGATTAGCATTTTAATGACGGAAATAAGTACACTGCTCAAAAAAATAAAGGGAACACTAAAATAACACATCCTAGATCTGAATGAATTAAATTATCTTATTAAATACTTTTCTTTACATAGTTGAATGTGCTGACAACAAAATTACACAAAAATAATCAATGTAAATCCAATTTATCAACCCATGGAGGTCTGGATTTGGAGTCACACTCAAAATTAAAGTGGAAAACCACACTACAGGCTGATCCAACTTTGATGTAATGTCCTTAAAACAAGTCAAAATGAGGCTCAGTAGTGTGTGTGGCCTCCATGTGCCTGTATGACCTCCCTACAACGCCTGGGCATGCTCCTGATGAGGTGGCGGATGGTCTCCTGAGGGATCTCCTCCCAGACCTGGACTAAAGCATCCGCCAACTCCTGGACAGTCTGTGGTGCAACGTGGCATTGGTGGATGGAGCGAGACATGATGTCCCAGATGTGCTCAGTTGGATTCAGGTCTGGGGAACGGGCGGGCCAGTCCATAGCATCAATGCCTTCCTCTTGCAGGAACTGCTGACACACTCCAGCCACATGAGGTCTAGCATTGTCTTGCATTAGGAGGAACCCAGGGCCAACCGCACCAGCATATGGTCTCACAAGGGGTCTGAGGATCTCATCTTGGTACCTAATGGCAGTCAGGCTACCTCTGGCGAGCACATGGAGGGCTGTGCGGCCCCCCAAAGAAATGCCACCCCACACCATGACTGACCCACCGCCAAACCGGTCATGCTGGAGGATGTTGCAGGCAGCAGAACGTCTCTCCACGGCATCTCCAGACTCTGTCACATGTGCTCAGTGTGAACCTGCTTTCATCTGTGAAGAGCACAGGGCACCAGTGGCGAATTTGCCAATCTTGGTGTTCTCTGGCAAATGCCAAACGTCCTGCACGGTGTTGGGCTGTAAGCACAACCCCCACCTGTGGACGTCGGGCCCTCATACCACCCTCATGGAGTCTGTTTCTGACCGTTTGAGCAGACACATGCACATTTGTAGCCTGCTGGAGGTCATTTTGCAGGGCTCTGGCAGTGCTCCTCCTGCTCCTCCTTGCACAAAGGCGGAGGTAGCGGTCCTGCTGCTGGGTTGTTGCCCTCCTACGGCCTCTTCCACGTCTCCTGATGTACTGGCCTGTCTCCTGGTAGCGCCTCCATGCTCTGGACACTACGCTGACAGACACAGCAAACCTTCTTGCCACAGCTCCCATTGATGTGCCATCCTGGATGAGCTGCACTACCTGAGCCACTTGTGTGGGTTGTAGACTCCGTCTCATGCTACTACTAGAGTGAAAGCACCGCCAGCATTCAAAAGTGACCAAAACATCAGCCAGGAAGCATAGGAACTGTGGTCCCCTCCTGCAGAACCACTCCTTTATTGGGGGTGTCTTGCTAATTGCCTATAATTTCCACCTGTTGTCTGTTCCATTTGCACAACAGCATGTGAAATCTATTGTCAATCAGTGTTGCTTCCTAAGTGGACAGTTTGATTTCACAGAAGTGTGATTGACTTGGAGTTACATTGTGTTGTTTAAGTGTTCCCTTTATTTTTTTTGAGCAGTGTATTTGACCTCCTCTCAATCAGAAAGATTTCTGGCTCCCAGGTGTCTTTTATACAAGTAACGAGCTGAGATTAGGAGCACACTCTTAAAGGGAGTGCTCCTAATCTCAGTTTGTTACCTGTATAAAAGACACCTGTCCACAGAAGCAATCAATCAGATTCCAAACTCTCCACCATGGCCAAGACCAAAGAGCTCTCCAAGGATGTCAGGGACAAGATTATAGACCTACACAAGGCTGGAATGGGCTACAAGACCATCGCCAAACAGCTTGGTGAGAAGGTGACAACAGTTGGTGCGATTATTCGCAAATGGAAGAAACACAAAAGAACTGTCAATCTTCCTCAGACTGGGGCTCCATGCAAGATCACACCTTGTGGAGTTGCAATGATCATGAGAACGGTGAGGAATCAGCCCAGAACTACACGGGAGGATCTTGTCAATGATCTCAAGGCAGCTGGGATCATAGTCACCAAGAAAACAATTGGTAACACACTATGCCGTGACGGACTGAAATCCTGCAGCGCCCGCAAGGTCCCCCTGCTCAAGAAAGCACATATACATGCCCGTCTGAAGTTTGCCAATGAACATCTGAATGATTCAGAGGACAACTGGGTGAAAGTGTTGTGGTCAGATGAGACCAAAATGGAGCTCTTTGGCATCAACTCAACTCGCCGTGTTTAGAGGTGGACTAATTTACCCTTCCTGATTCATTAGACCTACACTACGAGCAGCTGCAGACAATTATCACCTAGGTAAAAATCAGATTTTCAAAATTGTGGACGCTACTGTATATTTATAATGATATCAAATACAACCAACAAGCAAAGCTTACTGACAAATTACATCATGGTTTGCATTTTCAACACCGCAATCTGCACATTTTGGTTGCTGGAATTATATTTTGGACGAACGTGCGCAGGTAGCCTACTGGAGAGTAACCTAATCAGCTTAAAAAATTGTGACTGGTTGTGTTTATGCCACACATAAAAGGTAATACATTTTAAAAGTGAAATTACAAATATTTAGGCTATTGTAGCATTATGGGTTCTAGGTGCTCAAGAATTAGCCGCTCGGATCGGAGAGGAGGCAGAGCGTGCGTTAAGCTTTCTTGAATAACTGGGCCTGCTGGGAACATATTTGGTCCACAGGCGGCCGGTGACACCTTAATTGGGCAGTTTGGGCTAATAGTAATGGCTGGAACGGAGTCAATGTAATGGTATCGAACACATCAAATACATATTTTCCATGTGTTTGATACCATTCATTTCACTCCAACTCAGCCGTTATTATGAGCTGTCCTCCCCTCAGCGGCCTCCTGTCATGTGGCCACATTATTAGGACGACTTGGGAGAATGATGATCCGCAACAGACAGTGCATCTCAGTATCAGCAATTAAAATACAGCGACGCTGGCCTGCTACTATGTCTTTCCATACCTTGTAAACTGTCAAGAGTAGACATACAACTGATCCAAATTTAATTAAATATTCAAATCACAGGGCTTTGTTGCTGTTATTCTAATTACATTTTTCACTGCATTGAAGTAGAATTTTGTACTCATTTGAAAACAATAATGCAATTATTTTTTGCAATGTGGTGTTGGAGGCTTGTCTAGGTAGAATACTTGTATTGTCCCTAAACAACATCAATAGGGAAGTTTTTTTTGAGCTGCATGTCTCATGTCTTCACTGTTCTTTCATTCGCAAAGGCATACCATGGCCTCTCCGCTTATATTGAACATTGGTGTAGCTTTGGATGATTTTATGTGTGGTATAATTGCTAGTTAGCATATTTCAGATCTGGAAAAACGATCCACCCACCACTATTTCCATTATGAATGGTGGCTAAAGGGCTGTATAGACAGACTGGTAGTCTATATTGACCTGACTGGTATAGTTAGCATGCGGAAAAGCGTTGTGCATAAGCAGATAAGGAGATTTGTCTAGGATGGAAGAAATTATACAGTAAAACCTGCAAAATGATGAATGTAAACCTGGGAAAAAACACACTACTCTCCCTTGTGACCAATAAAAAAAAAAAAACACAACCCTCGCCAACGCAAAAAATACATACATAAGAGTTAGACAACCCTCAACTATTTTGGACCACCTGCCTCCAAAATGAGGGGGAGGGTCATTCAAAACTCTGCAGCTCAAGAGACGTGTTAAAAAGTTGTACGTCTTTGATGCATTTTTGTTGTTTGCATTGCTTTGTGTATCACCAAATTTGTTTGAGATGATTTTACTGTAACACTGCTCACTGCATCCAAGTTTCTTGACATAGGCATTTCAAAGAGCTGTCAGTCAAGGCAAGTTCATGAATATAAGCTCCCACTCAGCCTGTCTTTTCAAACTTCCTGATAGTTAGCAATGAAACCAAAATAACTCAAATTTTTAGAATTTCTATCCTCCAAAAATATGATGGGTGGTATTTTAGTCACTGAAAAGGCTATTTTACATGGGAATGAGAGACTAGTTCAGGACCTTTAACTTAACACTGTTCCAGTGTCTATACAAGTCCACATTTTCAATATTCATTTAACACTCTGTGTTGATTTAACACTGGAAAATGTGTTGTGTTCATTGAGCCCCTATAAGATTGGTCTTTAACAAGTTTGCCTGTTTGCATGCTTACCTTTTTATGGCACCTCACATTGTACAAGTTTGATAATACATTTGTTATGATTTACACAAACGCACACATACAACAATTATTTGGCCTGTATATCACAACCATGACCTTAGAATATACAATATGCTTGACTGCTAATAAGCAGTGTTTGCTTTCTGCACTCTGCAAAAAGTGTTTGCTTATAGAAGAATGTTGTAATTTGCTAATTGCATATCATTTCGGTGAATTTGAGGAAAAACAGTCATAGAGTAGCGTACCCTTTTATAAATTCAACGGTAGTACCAACAGTGAAATGGATCCACACTCTTAAAGGGATAGTGCGTTATTTTGGCAATTAAGCCTTTAATCTACTTACCCACAGGGGCAGCAGGTAGCCTAGTGGTTAGAGTGTTGGACTAGTAACGAAAAGGTTGCAAGATCGAATCCCTGAGCTGAAAAGGTAAACATCTGTCGTTCTGCCCCTGAACAAGGCAGTTAAATTGCTGTTATTGAAAATAAGAATTTGTTCTTAACTGACTTGCCTAGTTAAATAGAGATAAAATAAAAACAGTCAGAGGAACTCATTGAAACTACCTACCTTCTTTTATACTGGACACAACGACATAAGAATGATCTCCATGAGTTCATCTCACTCTGGGTAAGTAGACAAAATCTTGCACAATCCCTTTAAGGCCCCTTCAATTGTCTGGTGCGGGCGAAAAGCATAAACAATCTCACTCTCATTAATTTGTGGGGAAATTTAATTAGCTGTTCACTCAGTGTTTGATGTGGTTCGTTATGCTAAAACCCCAGGCCATATGCAAAGGGGAATTGCATAGCAGTTTGGCTTCAGTAACGTCTACTGTAACTCTGTTGTAGTGTATTGTTATGAGGTAGGCTACTGTAGCTAGAGCACATATTTTTACAGGAGATCTGTAAAAGAGCAACGTTTTTTGGGGGTTCTATCAGTGAAAATGTTAGGATTTCAACACTTAGTCAGTGTTCGGCCCCAATTTTGTATTTTTAATGGGACAGCGTCCATTTTAATTGAGCATAAATCTCACCTGCAGGCAATTTAATCTGCAGCATGCTTCTTGGGTTTGTTTTGTCAGTAAGCCATCTAGTAAAGTTTTCAGACCTGCTTAACTACACTCTTGGAAAAAAAAGTTCCAAAAGGGCTCTTTTGCAGAGAGATAGGGTTCTACCAAGAACCATTTTGATGTGAAGAACCCTTTTTGGGAGACAAGGGTTCTTTGTAAGGCAAAGGGTTCTACTTAGAACCTTCAACATCCTAAACTTTTTGGGAAGAAAGGGATATTTGATGATTCTTTGGAAGGCAAGAAGGATTCTACATAGGACCATATACAGTTGAAGTCAGAAGTTTACATACACTTAGGTTGGAGTCATTAAAACTCGTTTTTCAACCACTCCACAAATTTCTTGTTAACAAACTATAGTTTTGGCAAGTCAGTTAGGACATCTACTTTGTGCATGACACAAGTAATTTTTCCAACAATTATTTACAGACAGATTATTTCACTTATAATTCAGTATCACAATTCCAGTGGGTCAGAAGTTTACATACACTAAGTTGACTGTGCCTTTAAACAGCTTGGAAAATTCCAGAAAATGTCATGGCTTTAGAAGCTTCTGATGGGCTAATTGACATAATTTGAGTCAATTGGAGGTGTACCTGTGGATGTATTTCAAGGCCTACCTTCTAAACTCAGTGCCTCTTTGCTTGACATTATGGGAAAACCAAAAGAAAACAGCCAAGACCTCAGAGAAAAAATTGGTTCATCCTTGGGAGCAATTTCCAAACGACTGAAGGTACTACGTTAATCTGTACAAACAATAGTACGCAAGTATAAACACCATAGGACCACGCAGCTGTCATACCGCTCACGAAGAAGATGCGTTCTGTCTCCTAGAGATGAACGTACTTTGGTGCAAATCAATCCCAGAACAACAGCAAAGGACCTTGTGATGATGCTGGAGGAAACAGGTACAAAATTATCTATATCCACAGTAAAACGAGTCCTATCTCGACATAACCTGAAAGGCTGCTCAGCAAGGAAGAAGCCACTGCTCCAAAACTGCCATAAAAAAGCCAGACTACGTTTTGCAACTGCACATGGGGACAAAGATCATACTTTTTGGAGAAATGTCCTCTGGTCTGATGAAACAATAATAGAACTGTTTGGCCATAATGACCATTGTTATGTTTGGAGGGAAAAGGGGAGGCTTGCAAGCCGAAGAACAGTATCCCAACTGTGAAGCATGGGGATGGCAGCATCATGTTGTGGGGTTGCTTTGCTGCAGGAGGGACTGGTGCACTTCATAAAATAGATGGCATCATGAGGATCAAAAATGATGTGGATATATTGAAGCAACATCTCAAGATATCAGTCAGGAAGTTTAAGCTTGGTCGCAAATGGGTCTTCCAAATGGACAATGACCCCAAGCATACTTCCAAAGTTGTGGCAAAATGGCTTAAGGACAACAAAGTCATGGTATTGAAGTGGCCATCACAAAGCCCTGATCTCAATCCTATAGAAAATATGTGGGCAGAACTGAAAAAGCGTGTGCTAGCAAGGAGGCCTACAAACCTGACTCAGTTACACCAGCACTGTTAGGTGAATTTTGGCCCAATCCTCCTAACTTTTTGTGGGAAGCTTGTGGAAGGCTACCCAAAACATTTGACCCAAGTTAAACAATTTTAAAGGCAATGCTACCAAATACTAATTGAGTGTATATAAACTTCTGACCGACTGGGAATGTGATGAAAGAAATAAAAGCTGAAATAAATTATTCTCTCTAATATTATTCTGATGTTTCACATTCTTAAAAAGTGGTGACCGAAGACATGGAATTTTTACTAGGATTAAATGTCAGGAATTGTGAAAAACTGGGTTTAAATGTATTTGCCTAAGGTGTATGTAAACTTCTGACTTCAACTGTATAATATTTCCCAGTATGCTCTTTTGCAGGGAGATTTTCAGAATGGTTTGTTTTACTGTAAGTGTTTTTGCATGTACATTGATTGATTGATTAATTTTATGCTACAGAAAGATAAATAACATACTTTTTTTTATTTTTTTTATTTTACTAATACAATCTGGTAGTAATTTGATATATTGGACCCGTTACTGAGATGGTTGTTTAGATGAGTGAGGTAGTTTCAGTATTCAATATTTCTTACCATTGCAGTCATTTTGAATGCAAGTTGCAGCTGAGAAACAAGTACATTTTTTGGATATTCTAACTGGCTGAATTCCAATGGGAATTACACATCACTTTGCAAGCCAGCGTAATGTGATTTGCAGGCCTGATGTGGCCTGTAAACCAGGAGTTTCCTAACACCACTGTGTTAGGGTGTAACTAGGCCCTCAAAGAAAAGCCTTATGAAATATGTATTGTCATGAATAATTCAATGCAAAGGCTAATAAGGCTGGTGGAACTGTTCATAGACGGTTCTAGGAAGAACCTTTTAGATGATAAAATGGTTCTTAGTAGTAATCTACAGAGGGTTCTACCCAACACAAAAAAAGAGTTCCCCTAAGGGACAAACTGAAGAACCCTGTATGGTTCTACTGAGCACCTTTTTTTTTCTAAGAGTGTACAGCAATCAATATTCTGGCCTACTGTCGATTGTAAATTGTACTTGTCTTCTCTGCCAGGCAGCTATGAAGGCAGCATATCTGCATCCTTCGTATACACACAATATGAACTGATCCAAACAGGGTTGTTATTGTCATGAATGTTTTACTAAAGCTGTTTTCAAGAATAGATTGGTGTTCGTAATGGCACATTGAAATATTAATGCAGCGGAACTTGGAGCTTGTCTGTTTGTGCATGTGGTTATATCATGAAATCTGTTGACTTGGCTCAGTACATTGAACATTGAGGTAATTTTCCTCCTTGTATACATGAGACTGTTTCAGTACCCTCCTACATGATGAAAAAAAAGACGTACTGTTGCATTCGCATTCTTGCAATTAGTAAAAAAAATAATAATCCCCTGCACATGTTCTGGCCATTTATAAGCATTCATAAAACAATTTCAAACTGGAATGAGATGGTTATTGACAAAAGGTGTCATGGTCATGATGAGTATATTATATTGCGGTGGATTCATTTTGTGGTGAATAATTTCAACGGTTTAAGTAATATGCTTTTGCAACCAGAATGATACAAATTGAGAAGAAATCAGAATAGTAAACCTGTAGAGTGCAAGAAGGGTCTAGGTCTTAAACACCAGCTCTGGTACTATACGGAAAGTGAAAACATTTTACAGTTAAATCAATTGCACAACAGATACCATACAGTGCATTCGGAAAGTATTCAGACCCCTTGACTTTATCCACATTTTGTTACGACCTTATTCTAAAATTGATTAAATAAATGTTTTTCCTCAATCTACACACAATACCACATAATGACAAAGCAAAAACAGGTTTTCGTCTTTTTTTTGCAAGTGTGTGTGTGTGTGTGTGTGTGTATATAATGAAATACCTTATTTACATAAGTATCAGACCCTTTGCTATGAGACTCAAAACTGAGCTCAGGTGCATCTTGTTTCCGTTGTTCATTCTTGATGTTTCTGCAACTTTTTTGGAGTCCACATGGTAAATTCAGTTGATTGGATATGATTTGGAAAGGCACACACCCGTCTATATAAGGTCCCACAGTTGACAGTGCATGTCAGAGCAAAAACCAAGCAATGAGGTTGAAGGAATTGTCATTACACCTCCGAGACAGGATTGTATCGAGGCACAGATCTGTGTAAGCGTACCAAAAAATTTCTACAGTATTGAAGGTCCTCAAAAACACAGTGGGCTCCATCATTCTTAAATGGAAGAAGTTTGGAACCATTCTTCCTAGAGCTAGCTGCACAACCAAACTAGGCAATTGGGGGAGAAGGGCCTTGGTCAGGGAGGTGACCAAGAACCCAATGGTCACTTTGAAAGACCTCCAGCATTCCTCTGTGGATATGGGAGAACCTTCCAGAAGGACAACCATCTCTGCAGCATTCCACCAATCAGGCTTTTATGGTAGTGGCCAGACGGAAGTCACGCCTCAGTAAAAGGCACATGACAGTCCGCTTGGAGTTTGCCAAAGGCACCTAAAGACTCTCAGACCATGAGAAACAAGATTCTCTGGTCTGATGAAACCAAGATTGAACTCTTTGGCCTGAATGCCAAGTGTCACGTCTGGAGGAAACCTGGCACCATCCTTATGGTGAAGCATGGTAGTGGCAGCATCATGCTGTGGGGATGTTTTTCAGCGACGGGGACTGGGAGACTAGTCAGGATCGAGGGAAAGATGAATGGAGTAAAGTACAGAGCGATCCTTGAGGAAAATGTGCTCCAGTGCGGTCAGGACCTCAGACTGGGGGCGAAGGTTCACCTTCCAACAGGACAACAACCCTAAGCACACAGCCAGGACTACACAGGAGTGGAATGTCCTTGAGTGGCCCAGCCAGAGCCCAGACATAAACCCGATGGAACATCTCTGGAGAGACCTGAAAATAGCTGTGCAGAGACGCTCCCAATCGAACCTGAAAGAGCTTGAGAGGATCTGCAGAAAAGAATGGGAGAAATTCCCCAAATAAAGGTGTGCCAGGCTTCCAGCATCATACCCAAGAAGACTCGAGGGTGTAATCACTGCCAAAGGTGCTTCAACAAAGTACTGAGTAGAGGGTCTGAATATTTAAGTAAATGTGATTTCCAATTTTTTTTTACTCTTATTTCTATTTTATATATATATATATATATATATCACATTTACTTAAATATATATAAATTGGCAAACATTTCTAAAAAACAGTTTTTGCTCTGTCATTATGGGGTATTGTGTGTAGATTGGGGGGGGGGGGGGGGGGGGGGCAATATAATCCATGTTAGAATAAGGCTGTAATGGAACAAAATGTGGAAAAAGTCAAGGGGTCTGAATACTTTCCGAATGCTCTGTAAATATGATTTTGCTTGATCTATATTGGTCAAGTATCCCATCTATACTGAACATTAATGTCCACCAGAGCTGTTCCCAGAGAATTGAATGTTCATTTCTCTACCATAAACTGCCTCCAACGATGTTTTAGAGAATTTGGCAGTACGTCCAACCGGCCTCACAATCACAGACCACGTGTAACCACGCCAGCCCTCCACATCCGGCTTCTTCACCTGAAGGATCGTCTGTTACCAGCCACTTGGATAGCTGATGAAACTAGAATAAACTTAGTACGGTCGGCATTTGATAGAATATCTAACAATCTCCTGAGAGAATTTGTTAATAATAGCCACAGCGATCTATATCCCCCCCTCAAGCCGATACCACGACGGCCCTCAAAGAACTTCACTGGACTTTATGCAAACTGGAAACCACATATCCTGAGGCTGCATTTAATGTAGCTGGTGATTTTAACAAAGCAAATTTGAGGAAAAGGCTCCCGAAATTCTATCAACATTGATTGTTGTACTCGTGCTGCATTTCCTCTGGTCTGGTGGACTCACTAATCACAAATGCATCTTTTGTAAATAATGTCTGAATGTTGGAGTGTGCCCCTGGCTATCTATACTTTTTAAAAACAATAAAATGGTGCCGTCTGATTTGAACATTTTATAAGGAATTTGAAATTATGCTCAAGTATATTTTAGCAATTACATTTAATTTTGATACTTAAGTATATTTTAAACCAAATACTTTTAGACTTTTACTCAAGTAGTATTTTACTGGGTGACTTACATTTTTACTTGTAACTTTCTATTAAGGAACTGTATCTATGACTAACAGGTGCATATCTGTATTCCCAGTCATGTGAAATCCATAGATTAGGGCCTAATGAATTAATTTAAATTGACAGATTTCCTTATGTGAACTGTAACTCAGTAAAGTCTTTGAAATTGTTGCATGTTGCGTTTATATTTTTGTTATTTACTTTCACTTTCCGTCACTTCCTATTCCCCCAGCCAGAGTAAAAAAAGAGAAATAGCCAGTGTAAAACATTGTCATACATATTCAGCTTTATCTTCATCAGAGCGACAAAGATACTCAGCAAGACTTTTCCGTCGCTGCAGGAAAAGATATGTCTTCTCTTGGGAGTCAGTTCAGTTGCACATATAAAGGTCTGTTTCTCCACTTCCAGACAGGCTCTGCACTGCACAGGGATGAAGTGACAAACAGTGGAGTATGTGAGAAAATGACTGTGCACTTTTGCTTGACACAGCGTTGAAATGACAAATGTACAGTACAGGCTGGAGCATCAGCCACAGGTTAATCCCTACGTCCTGTCCACTGTCACTTGGAGAAATTGGTGTGCTTCAATTTACGATGCTATACCTAGAGTAGGACTGGGCAGTATGCCGTATTTTACTATATAGCGGTATTGATGCACGGACCGGTTTGGGTTTTGACTTTACCTTCTATACCAGTATTTGAATGTTTGGTTTGTTAAAATGTGATATGCCGTGTGCAACATCCATTTTTATAGTTTACACTTCTACTTGAGTCCTCCCTCTTCGCGCGCTCTCTATGCCACTTTCCTCACAGACCTTGCCCCGCCCCTTATCACTCAAAGAGCGCATTTGTTGTTGCTTGACCACGAGACCATGTTCCGTCTGCATGGTCATTGCAGCACATGCAACAATGTCGATGACAACGACGTTTCCACTTTGCTATAAATATTATACTATTATTATACTATTTATGTTTCTTACATCTGCAAACAGGTAGATTGTCTTTTCTTAGCAAGTTGTAGGTAAATCGTGTTAGCCACTAATACTAATTGCTAGTTAAATGGCTAGCTAGGTAGCTAATACATCTACAGAGTCAGAGCAAACATAGCTAGCTAATAAAGCCTGATACCAGTGCTGTTGTAGGCCTAAATCATTGTTTGTGCAACAGTATCTAAGTCAAAGAGGAATTGGCGAAGCATGAATATGTTGGCTACACAGGCTGCATTCCAAACACAAAAGACACTCCCTCTCCCCGAAGGTGAAGTGGACACTTCTGATGACGTATCATGTCGTATGATGAGTTGACACTTGCAGGGCGAGGGAAGAATTAATACATTTTAAATGGCCCGCCGTTGTCCGGAAATGTGTCAGTCGTTCATCCCACGGTTGTGTTTTCAGTCATCCTGGAACCACCGGTAGCTGTTGCACGCTTTATATAAGCTAGTCAATAATGATTTCATTTCATATATTGGCTAGAAGACAACGCATCCGCAGATGTCGAATGCTAGCCGTCTGACGATATCAGGTAAATCAAAAATTACAATGTATAAGTGGGATGTCATGGGAAGTTGTATGCCCTAGCTAATGTTTCCTAAAGCTAAACAAACAAAAGCATCCTTACTTTTACTATACCTGTTAGTACCGTCATGTGCATTAGTAGCAACATTTCAAAATTATTTACATTAGTTTTTACTTGTATGTTCTTAGTGGATGTACAATCATTGCGAATTGAATTATGGGGTGTATCATGCCCTGGAGTGAACAGAATTGTAGCTTACATTGCCAACTTCCCTTACTTTGCTAATTGTTTGGACCGACGGCAAAGATGGTCACGAGGATTCCCCCAAGGGCATAAGTAAGTTGTTTGAAACGCAGCCATGAGGAAACATTTAATGTAGTCAAAGATTATAGGGTCCCCTAGGAAACACTGACCATCACTTTGGTTCCTACCCTGTCACAATAACTCCTCCCTGGCATTTTAATTCGTTGTCATGTCAAACAACACTGTATTCAAAGACTCCACTATTATTTTTATTCTAACTGTAGAATTAGAATAACAATTATATTTCTGTGATTCCATCATTTCACCCAAATGTTTTGATCTAAATCGCAAGTCAAATCGCAATTGCAACAATTGTTTAAAAATAAGGCCTTGTCATTTTTTTGCAGCCCGACGTGGAAATGATCTCAAATGAGTGCAGGAAATGCACATTGATGGAAGTGCAGGAAATTATTTATTGTTGAATTGAACAGTATAAAACAATCAGACTGGATAAAGACCTATTGGAATCACTTAGAGTGTATGTGTAGCCACCCTAGGGTCACGCACTATCATAAAGCAAATTTAAAACATCAAATACTGTAAAACACTGTCAAAACTTTGAAAAATACCATAATATGGTATTTTGGCCATATCACCCAGCCTTAATCTGGAGAAGCAATGCCTACTCCTGGCCCATTCCTTCCATCAGCTCCTTACTAACTAGCTATCAGGCCATCCCTCACCTGCAATACAAAGTTGGTCAAGCAAAAAAAAAAGGTTATATCTCATAAGGGCTTCCAATACTTTCCAGTATGTGATTTAATAGCTTATAATATTCAATGCTGTCTTTCAAAATATTTAAGACATGGGTTTGTGTGTATTTTAGGAGTTAAACATTAATATCAATAGGATGCACCTTGGGAAAACTGAACAAAGGGCCAAATGACACTTTTTATAGCAGTTGCCAGGAGTAACAGACTGTATGGTGTCACTAAGAGCTTTGTGTTCAGCCATCTAATGCCCCCATGTGTCATTCCTCTTCCTATGAGTCAGTTCAGGCTGGTGCATGTCTGAGTTGATACGGATATATTTTTACTTGTACTGAAACTTTTGGGGGGAGTGTATGTAGGCCATTTGAGTCTGTTAGAGCTGATCAGGATTTCACTGAGCATCTGTTAGCGGATAGGATTATGTTCTTCCTGGCTGACTTAGAAAATGATTCAGTGCTGAAGTCGAATGCTTTTTAGGGATGTGTGTCAGGAATCCATTGTATTTACATGATACTGGCTCCACGAGAGATGTGGCATGAGTTACTGGAAGACTTGGAAACAAAACCCTGATGAAAAGAGCAATGACCAAGCTGCTTTTAAGACGTGTATGTTTTCCTAGATCTACCTGATCTTCCACTGCACATTAGTGACCAGTTTACATACTGCCCTCAAGCCTTTTCCAATACACATACACTTTTTAAAAATAAATAATTTTGACATTCATGACAATTACTTGCCTAATTAGGCCTATGGATTTTTGGCAACATCTTCACATTTTTCTGTAGTTAAAATGTCACCCTGTATAGAATAACAAGCCACACTGTGAGAAGTTAACTCTCATGAAAACAGCAGATCCAGGTCAAGTGTTCTTCTGATGCAGGGATAGAGAGAGAGAGATCTGTTCAGACACATGCCTTTTAGGTATCTATGATACAATCAGCCTGACATTCTGATAAGTGTATAGCCTACAATATGTTTGAGATAAAAGATCTGAACTCTCACGTCACATGGTAGGGAAAGTCATAAGATGTTGTGCAATGATATACTAAGTGCTCATGCAGAACAACTGATATCAGAGAGTGTACAAAAGGTGTGGAAAATAGGCCTGGTTGAACTAAGTCGGAACTTGCCTTTCACAAGAGATCTGAACAGAGTGAGCAATACGGACTATTAGTTGTTCCTTATAATGGGGTGGGAGTGGTAGAGGTCCAATGATGTACTCTGCGTTAGGGCAAAGGTAAGGAATTGTTAAAGGCCCAATGCAGCTGTTTGATCTCATAATGAAATAATTTCTGGGTAACAATTAAGTACCTTACTCTGACGGTCAAAAAGGAACAAAAATAGCTTCATAGCAATTTCTCAATAAAACATTTTTCTAGGACTGTCTGGGAGTTGTCTGAGTGGGGAGGAGAACTGCAAATTAGTTCTTTTTGACAGAGAGGTTTTGAACTAATATAACGCTTGGTGACGTCACCAGGCAGGCCAAAAATCCATCCTACCAAAACAGACTGAAATTTCAGGCAGTCTTTTCAAACATCTCTTACACCAAAAGGGCATTATCGTAACTTACTTTGGCCAAGAGACACGAGCAATGGAAATTAGACCGGTGGAAATCTGTCCTTTGGTCTGGTTCCAACCGCTGTTTCTTTGTGAGATGCAGAATAGGTGAATGGATGATCTCCGTGAAGAGATCATCTGGCTCCCACCGTGAAGCATGGAGGAGGAGGTGTAGGGTCCTTTGCTGGTGACACTGTCTGGGATTTATTTAGAATTCAAGGCACACTTAACCAGCATGGCTACCACAGCATTCTCCAGTGATACGCCATCCCATCTGGTTTGCACCTAGTGGGACTATCATTTGTTTTTCAACAGGACAATGACCCAACACACCTCCAGGCTGTGTAAGGGCTATTTGACCAAGAAGTAGAGTCTGCTGCATCATCTACTGCATCAGATGACCTGGCTGCCACAATCACCCGACCTCAACCCATTTGAGATCGTTTGGGATGACTTGGACCGCAGAGTGAAGGAAAAGCAACCAGCAAGTGCTCAGCATATGTGGGAACTCCTTCAAGACGGTTGGAAAAGCATTCCAGGTGGAGCTGATTGAGAGAATGCCAAGAGTGTGCAAAGCTTCAAGGCAAAGGGTGGCTACTTTGAAGAATCTAAAATATTAAAAAAATTTTGATTTGTTTAACACTTTTTTTTGGTTGCTTCATGATTCCATATGTGTTATTTCATAGTTTTCTTTTCTTCACTATTATTCTACAATGTAGAAAATAGTAAAAATAAAGAAAAACCCTTGAATAGGTAGGTGTGTCCAAACCTTTATGTATATATAACACACAGGAAAAGCAGGTTTTTGACTGCTCTGGGCCTTTAAAGGATTTGCATTAAGAGGAGCTCTTTGAGATCAACATTTATGTTAGTGACTTGGCATAGTCAACCTTTAGTTTCAGACTGTTTCATAGGTCGTATAACTTTTTTTTTCTTCATCCCTCTCTCCCTTTAGTAACAATGGAAGGCCTGGCCACTTGATAGTGGCTCTGATTTTAAAGCTTCTCTCCTGATACCAGAACACATTTGGAACCTACACCTTTAGCCCTTCTGGTCATACTTACTGCTCTTTTGTGTCCCTCATTGCATTTGTCTCTCCACCATTGCCCCAGTAGTCTAAATGTGTTGATGAAGGAAACCATAGTCACAGAGAAGACATTGACATCTATTGCTAGATTGTCTAGTTATTGGAGAAAAGTCTAAATGGAAAAAACATATTGTAGGTCATGATGAGGGCTTTCTGTTTCTTCAAAACAAAAGGAATCTGAATCTACCCTGAAAAAATACACTTTTCACCTGCTTAAGCATATCTTTCAATATTTAGCAACTGAAAGGGATGAGTAGGGGGTGAGGAATGTGCAGGGAAAGGGCATGCTATATTGTCATATTGGATTCTGCTAATCACCTCTGTGGGGACCTCGGTAACAGTAATTACACTGACATTGTGATGGAGCGCAGAGGTACTTTTAAAAGTGTGTGTGTGTGTGTGTGTGTGTGTGTGTTTGCCTGCCATATTTTTAATATGGGAGCACCAAGCAAGAAAAGGATGGAAGTACTTTAAATAACAACACCATATTCCAAAACTGGAATTGTCATTATCTGCCATTATGTGGTCCTGCAGGTCTCTGAGTCTGCAGTTATTTGCAATGACCATATTTACAATGTGGGTCTCCGGCTCTGGGGTGAACAGTCAACCTCTTTCACCAGGTACTGGTTTTCTTGCAGTTCTGTAAAAACATTTGAATGGTTTTAGTGATAGATCCTTCTCATTATGAAAGTACAGTACATATTACTGTACCAGTAAGACTACAACACTTATAGTTACTTACCGGTTCTCATTTCATAACATCCAGATGATACCTGCAACAGTATAGCAGCTCAGATTTGGTTGAAACAGTTGCCCAGCCTCCCTCATGCTCATCCCATGGTTGTCAAAATGGTCAACCACAGTCACTCTGATTTCATCAGTTATTGTGTTCCTGACTCCCCTACCTCTTCCCCATCCTCTCCTTCTCCCCCTTCCTACCTCACCTCTTTCTTCTCCTCCTCTTCCTCTTACTTCTTCACTTCCTTGTCCTCCTCTAGTTCTCACCCCTCTTACTCTCTGTCCACTATTGGCCTCCATTGTTGTCCAAACCAAATGTTTACCTGTTGCCTATTTATAGTGCTCTAGCTCTGATTTTGTAAGTGAACTCATTGTCTAAAAGTGTTTTCACATGTGTCAATGTGGAAAGGCAATTGGCGAAATAGTGTAGCAATGTAGAGACCAATGTTTACAGTTTTGCTAGAAGTGTGTAATTAAATTGCAAACTGAGTGTAAAGCAGTGAGTTGTGTTTACAGTTTTGCAAAAAGTGTGTTATTTAACATTGGAACATTGCTGTGGGGACTTGCTTCCATTCAGCCTCGAGCATTAGTTTTGAGAGGGTGCATATATTTGTTCAAGACGGCTATCAATCGAAAAAGTAGAGCCAAGTCTTTGCAATCACAAAACATCTCCTCACATAAACCCTCAGCATTTAACGCTTGAGTCCGGATTGGCAGATTTAGCAAATGCACGCGCCCACAAAAGTTTGTTGAGGGTGAGAGAGAGGCATCCGCACGAGCTCAGCCATCCACACAAAGAGACGCGTGCCATTATTATTTTCACGCTGTGAGAAATTTTACAACATGACGTCACAATCACAACACAATCAGAACGATTGGGAACTATTTCACACTGGGAAGGTTTTTACATGACACAGGCCAGTCAATTTCTTCCACACCGATCTCGACAAACCATTTCTGAATGGACCTCGCTTTGTGCAGGGGGTATTGTCATGCTGAAACAGGAAAGGACCATCCCCAAACTGTTGCCACAAAATTGGAAGCACAGAGTCGTCTAGAATGTCATTGTATGCTGTAGCGTTAAGATTTCCCTTCACTGGAACTAAGGGGCCAAGCCCGAAACATGAAAAACAGCCCCAGACCATTAATCCTCCTCCACCAAACTTTACAGTTGGCACTATGCATTCGGGCATCTGCCAAACACGGATTCGTCCATCAGACTTCCAGATGGCGAAGTGTGATTAATCACTCCAGAGAACGCGTTTCCACTGCTCTAGAGTCAAATGGCGACGAACTTTACCCCACTCCAGCCGACGCTTGGCATTGCGCTTGGTGGTCTTAGGCTTGTGTGCGGCTGCTCTGCCAAAGAAACCCATTTCATGAAGCTCCCGACGAACAGTTATTGTGCTGACGTTGCTTCCAGAGGCAGTTTGGAACTCGGTAGTGAGTGTTGCAACTGGGAACAGACGATTTTTACACGCTACACGATTCAGTACTCGGCAGTCCCGGTCTGTGTACTTGTGTGGCCTACCACTTCGCGGCTGTTACACCTAGACGTTTCCACTTCACAATAACAGCACTTACAGTTGACCGGGGCAGCTCTAGCAGGACAGAAGTTTGACGAACTGACTTGTTGGAAAGGTGGTTTCCTATGACGTTGCCACATTGAAAGTCATTGAGCTCTTCAGTAAGGCCATTCTACTGCCAATGTTTGTCAATAGAGATCACATGGCTGTGTGCTCGATTTTATACACCTGTCAGCAACGGGTGTGGCTGAAATAGCCGAATCCACTAATTTGAAGGGGTATATACAGTTGAAGTCGGAAGTTTACATACACCTTAGCCAAATACATTTAAACTCAGTTTTTCACAATTCCTGACATTTAATCCAAGTAAAAATTCCCTGTCTTCGGTCAGTTAGGATCACCACTTTATTTTAAGAATGTGAAATGTCAGAATAATAGTAGAGAGAGTGATTGATTTATTTCAGCTTTTATTTCTTTCATCACATTCCCAGTCGGTCAGAAGTTTACATACACTCAATTAGTATTTGGTAGCATTGCCTTTAAATTGTTTAACTTGGGTCAAACATTTTGGGTAAGCTTCCCACAATAAGTTGGGTGAATTTTGACCCATTCCTCCTGACAGAGCTGCTGTAATTGAGTCAGGTTTGTAGGCCTCCTTGCTCGCACACGCTTTTTCAGTTCTGCCCACAAATTTTCTATGGGATTGAGGTCAGGGCTTTGTGATGGCCACTCCAATACCTTGACTTTGTTGTCCTTAAGCCATTTTGCCACAACTTTGAAAGTATGCTTGGGGTCATTGTCCATTTGGAAGACCCATTTGCGCCCAGCTTAAACTTCCTGGCTGATGTCTTGAGATGTTGCTTCAATATATCCACATAATTTTTGATCCTCATGATGCCATCTATTTTGAAGTGCAGCAGTCCGTCCTGCAGCAAAGCATCCCCACAACATGATGCTGCCACCCCCGTGCTTCACGGTTGGAATGGTGTTCTTTGGCTTGCAAGCCTCCCCCTTTTTCTTCCAAACATAACGATGGTCATTATAGCCGAATAGTTCTATTTTTGTTTCATCAAACCAAAGGACATTTCTCCAAAAAGTACGATCTTTGTCCCAGTGTGCAGTTGCAAACCGTAGTCTGGCTTTTTTTATGGCGGTTTTGGAGCAGTGGCTTCTTCCTTGCTGAGCGGCCTTTCAGGTTATGACGATATAGGACTCGTTTTACTGTGGATATAGATACTTTTGTACCTGTTTCATCCAGCATCTTCACAAGGTCCTTTGCTGTTGTTCTGGGATTGATTTACACTTTTCGCACCAAAGTAAGTTAATCTCTAGGAGACAGAACCCGTCACCTTCCTAAGCGGTCCCATGGTATTTATACTTGTGTGCTATTGTTTGTACAGATTAACGTGGTACCTTCAGGCATTTGGAAATTGCTCCAAACGATGAACCAGACTTGTGGATGTCTACAATTGTTTTTCTAAGGTCTTGGCTGATTTCTTTTGATTTTCCCATGATGTCAAGCAAAGAGGCAGGGAGTTTGAAATACATCCACAGGTACATCTCCATTTGACTCAAATGATGTCAATTAGCCTATCGGAAGCTTCTAAAGCCATGACATAACTTTCTGGAATTTTCCAAGCTGTTTAAAGGCACAGTCAACTTAGTGTATGTGAACTTTTGACTCACTGGAATTGTGATACAGTGAATTATAAGTGAAATAATATGTCTGTAAACAGTTGTTGGAAAAATTACTTGTCTCATGCACAAAGTAGATGTCCTAACCAACTTGCCAAAACTATAGTTTGTTAACAAGAAATTTGTGGAGTTGTTGAAAAATGAGTTTTAGTGACTCCAACATAAGTGTATGTAAACTTCCGACATCAACTGTATATTGAATGGGGATTCCCTTTTTTCTCATTTGTGTTGTTTGAATGTTGATAGCCTGCATTGCAGAAAATAAGTACATATTGATCTTACCATTTAATCAAGAGCGCATTTACATTGTGGATCGGTCTAAGGGTGCCATCAGACAGCTCTTTCTGGGTTCCTATCTATTCCATTGGTTCTACAGTATAATCACATCCCCTTCAAGGATGGACTCGTTGGTAGGCAGAAAACATTTACGCATGGATACTGGATAGTGAATTGTGTCTTTGAAACTCTCTATTTCAGGTGCATCTGACTTGTTTGCTTTGTACTTCAGATATCTCGGTCCAACATCAGCACTATAACCTCATAGTTACCTCAAGTATACATTGGTTTACTTTAGAGACAGTCGCTGCACTTTTGGCTTGTTCTTTTTCTTCAGGTATCGCTTGTACACTTGTTTCAGCTTCTTGAAAATGTTGCTTGTTGTAAACTCAGGCTAAATAGCTGTGTATATTTAGCACCTTTTTTCTTGAGTTCTTAATTTCAAAGGGGTTAATGTGTAGTAATAAAGAGGGTTTAAATAATTTAAGGGATATCCTTTGATGTGCTAGCAGAGCCAATCGCTGAAAAGACTGTTACAATGTAGAGGTCCCACGATAGTCCCTCGCAGACTCACTTGGCAGACGGGAGACCTTTTTAACAAACAAACACAAACAAGTACAAAGAGGTGATTACTCTGCTGATCGCACAAGGTCTCCTGTGTGCATACAGTATACGAGCTTTGTGTTCTCTTGTTTTGTGAAAACACAACTATAATCACCATGAAACCAATAAGGATTTTCCCCATACACATATTCCAATTAAATAGTGTTGTGAAAAGAAAGTGGTCAATTATATGTATACAGTATAAATAATAAGTATGCTAACTATACCAAGCTTAAAGGTGCTACACATAGGGTATTTCTGCATTGTAATTTAAAAAAAGTTTAATAATTGTACCATAAATCATTGTGAAATATATTTTCAATAACAATAAATAGCATTTTTACAGCATCAAACAGCTGTAAAAACAATGTTTTGTTATTGAAAATATATTTCACAGCGATTTAGATGCTACCATGATTCCCTACACTATTCAGGCTAGGTTGTGCACTTTCTGCAAACAATGTGTCCATTCTGACAATGAGAACAGTAAAAGACTGTAACAATAATATATTGAATGCATTAACAGAAATTATGGTTACCAAATAAACATTGTAGATTAGAAATTATGGGAATTAACGGTAAAGGTACTACTGGTGATACTGCTGTGCCATCGTCACGGCCTCTGCAATGGATTAGTACACTGAGACAGGCATCAATTAAGATGTGCCATAAAAACTTCTTTTTTTTTACATGCAACTGCTCGAGTAAAAAAATACTTGGTCGACCAAACACTCGACCAGTCGACTAAATGGGGTCAGCCCTAGCCCATACAAATGCATTGAACAACAAATAGCCTCCTCCCCTTTAATATCTGAGAGATATTAAAAACGTCAGGAAACATTTTTAGATTTTTTTTCATGTATTTAACCCTTTATTTTTGTCTCTAAACAGTCTCCATATATACTGTACTTCCATAAATTTTTTTCAACTGGTACCCGGGCACCTTCAGTCGCCTATGGGCGTCTGTTTTCTATCCAAATCTACTAATAATATGCATATCCTACCTTCTGAGTCTGAGTAGGAGGCAGTTTAATTTGGGCACGTTTTTCATCCGAACGTAAAAATACTGCCCCCTATCCTTAACAGGTTTTATCATTTTCAGGTGATATGTATTTGTGTAATGAGGGAGGGTGTGGCGAAAGTGAATAACACCTTATTTCAAGGTGTGCATAATTATTAGGCAGCCTCATTACCTCAGGTAAAATGGGCCAAAAAATAAATTTAACTGACACTGAAAAGCCAAAAATGTAAAATGCCTTTCAGACGGATGCGACACTCTTTAAATAGCTAAACTATTGAGGTGTGACCACCGGACATTCAAACATTTTGTTGCGAATAGTCAACTGGGGCGCAAAAAAAACGCATGGGGAAGAAAAGACGCAAATTAACTGCAAAAGACTTGCGAAGAATTAAATGTCAAACTTCCAGGAACCCATTATCCTCCAGTTCCACCGTATTCCAGAACTGCAACCTACCTGGAGTGTTCAGAAATACAAGGTGTCAAGTGCTCAGAGACATGGCCAAGGTCAAGAAGACCGAAACAAGACCACCACTGAATAAGATTCACAAGTTGAAGCGTCAAGATTGGGCAAAGAAATACCTGAAGACAGATTTTTCAAAGGTTTTATGGACAGATGAAATGAAAGTGACTCTTGATAGACCAAATGGATGGGCCCGTGGCTGGATCAATAATGGACACAGGGCACCACTTTGAGTCAGGTGCCAGCAAGGTGAAGGAGGGGTACTGGTATGGGCTGCTATCATTGAGGATGAGGTAGTTGGACCTTTTCGGGTTGAAGATGGACTGAAACTCAACTCCCAAACCTACTGCCAGTTTCTGGAAGATTCTTTCATCAAACAATGGTACAGGAAGAAGTCTTCAGCATTCTAGAAGGCCATGATTGTATCCGTGGAAGAGGTGGCAGATTGGAATGCCACGCCTGTGTTCTCATTAGCAGCAGGCTGGCGAGAGGGTATTTGTTAAGACAGCTGACCTGCTGTGGGCTGGCTGGGGCCTGAGCAATGTGGTGGGGTTCTGGAGTCTGCAGGTGTTGCTGGGCATAGAATCCTGCAGCAATTATTACTTGTCAGGCTGTTTGCTATCAAAACAACCCTCACAAACAAAGCGACACACGCTGGATGACTGTTGATGTTTGACATGTTTCGATATAAAATAGAGGGGTATCGATCTTGATTGTCACATTGCAGTTGTTTGAATCATTATATGTGTGACCAGCTGTATATGATAGAAGGTAGCCTTAAGGCAAACAGAGGGGCCAACTTACTTGATCTACAGTGTGTGGAAAAGGAAAACCCAGTCCCTTTTGGCAGATGAAGATCAGGATGTTGAAGGTTAAGTGATCCAACCACTGGAAAGCAGGCTGTCACTCAACCCCCCCCCACCATCATCCCTGATCTAAAGGAACGGTACTTTCACAACGGGCTGAATCTAGCCCCAGACTGAGATGGTGATTTAACATCTTGATGGCTTGCTACAGTGTTTTGATATTATTCCAAGTCATCTGTTTCCATGTTTTGTAGAACACGTGGTATGTGCGTTTGGTGGAATACATTTAAAAATCACTGTGAAAGTCACAGCTATACTTTTTAGGGTTTTGTTGTTGAGTGCGCTTACTTCCAGTCCGTCTAATTAGGTGCATTTCTTGAGAATTCTGTACATGTTGAATTCTATTCAGGATTGTTGAGAGTTACCAGCGAGGCTGTAATGTCAAATAATTTATCTGAACGCAACAAGGGGTCTTGAACTACTAAAATTGGAGTTGTTTGGAATGTACCAGAGAGAAGGTCTAATCTAGTCCAAAGCCTCAGGTTAAAGCACAGCGATGACCTAAATTACACCAGAGCATTTCCATGAATTCTGTGCATGGCTGTATGCCAACTTTGGCTTTCTTCCTTTCATAGCAGATGGAGCCCAGCCCGAGCTCTTCATTTTCCACGAGTTGTGTGCCCTAAAGAAGGATGAAGGGCCCTGCAAGACGTTAAAGGAGCGCTTCTATTTCGAAATTGACACGGGCCGCTGTGAGTCCTTCGAGTTCGGTGGCTGCAGAGGCAACGCCAACAATTTTGAGACCTTGGAAGCGTGTGAGGGAATGTGCCTGGTGTCTGGTGAGTGGTTGGACCCTTTCTCTGATTTCTCTGCAGGTCAAATGTGAAAATATGACTGTTGATATGTGAAAAATGCTTCCTTTTTCTACCAGGAAACATTCTGCATATTCAGAGCGACACTTGTTATTTTTTTTTACACCTGAAGCAAGCATGCACATTTTGTTCGGATATGTACCTTTTGTAGTTTGTACTTGCTTTACCCTGTTCCCTGGTCAACTTATTCCCTGGTTACTATGTTATTGGTTTGAGTCCTCTTCAAGACAATCATCAGCCATGTTACCAGTGTATCAAAATAGATTAGACATTATCTTTGAGACAATGAACGCAATGACATCGTTGACGTAGTTGCTTTGGAATGCAGGTTTTATTGAATGATATATGATATGACACTGGGAACTACTTACTGTTAAAATTAGCAATATAGTTTTAGTGCTTTATGGTTTTGGGAGGAACGCTATCATTGTTTTCACTTTGATAAGACTGTCAGACCAAACATTTACTCACAAACACATTCCCATAATGCACACAGTGCCATTTCAAAGAAATGTGGATGTTTTTCTATTAAACTATCAGCCAAATCTATTGGCAAGACTGGGACAATGATGCTGTTGGCTGATTGGCTACGTGCACAGCAAATTAGTATTGGGACCATATACTCCAGCGTTTCCCAAACTCGGTCCTCGGGACCCCAAGGGGTGAACGGTTTGGTTTTTGTTAGTGATGGGGATACTATGCTTCCTGAAGCCATTGAGCATTTCCAGCCAATTGTGTCAAATAGGTTAATTACGCGAGGCTTTGAGCAACATTGTCTACACTAGTGGTACCTGCTGGTGAAAATAATTTAGAATTATTATAGATGACGTCACACACGCAGGACAGCCTTTTTGTCTTCTACCGAAACCAATACTAAACCAATTAGGTGGTTGTTCGGCAAAATGTAATCTTTGGATGTCATTGATCACATGCTTCTAATAAAGTCATATAAGCATCGGGATACTGCTTCAAATTTCATAATTTCGACGCATGCCTCATCACTCCGGTATCAAACGCAACATCACTATTTTTCCCCCCTAACACTACACAGCTGATTTAAAATTATGAAAGGCTGATGATTATTTGAATCAGCTGTTTAGTGCTAGGACAAAACCAAAACATGCACCTACTTAGTGCAGTGGTTTCCAACTCCGGTCCTCGAGTACCCCCAACAGCACACATTTTTGTTGTATTGAGGGCCTGAGGATTAGTTGACAATTTGAATCCGGTGTACTTGTCCAGGGCTATAATAAAAATGTGTACGCTTAGGAGTAATCGAGGACTGGAGTTGGGAACCACTGGTTTAGTGTAAAACCTATTTGAACATTTCCCAGAGTGCCTTAACTTTCGAGTGAATTGTAGAGTTACCACCCATGTCTATTTGTTAGTGACAGAGACATGGTTGTTGCATTCATCACTTTTTGGGTCAAATGGACTTCACTAAATGAGATCCTAAGTGAATGTTAACATAAAAAAATTATAATAATACAGTGCCTTGCGAAAGTATTCGGCCCCCTTGAACTTTGACCTTTTGCCACATTTCAGGCTTCAAACATAAAGATATAAAACTGTAATTTTTTGTGAAGAATCAACAACAAGTGGGACACAATCATGAAGTGGAACGAAATTTATTGGATATTTCAAACTTTTTTAACAAATAAAAAAACTGAAATTGGGCGTGCAAAATTATTCAGCCCCCTTAAGTTAATACTTTGTAGCGCCACCTTTTGCTGCGATTACAGCTGTAAGTCGCTTGGGGTATGTCTATCAGTTTTGCACATCGAGAGACTGAAATGTTTGCCCATTCCTCCTTGCAAAACAGCTCGAGCTCAGTGAGGTTGGATGGAGAGCGTTTGTGAACAGCAGTTTTCAGTTCTTTCCACAGATTCTCGATTGGATTCAGGTCTGGACTTTGACCTGGATATGTTTATTTGTGAAGCATTCCATTGTAGATTTTGCTTTATGTTTTGGATCATTGTCTTGTTGGAAGACAAATCTCCGTCCCAGTCTCAGGTCTTTTGCAGACTCCATCATTCTTCCAGAATGGTCCTGTATTTGGCTCCATCCATCTTCCCATCAATTTTAACCATCTTCCCTGCCCCTACTGAAGAAAAGCAGGCCCAAACCATGATGCTGCCACCACCATGTTTGACAGTGGGGATGGTGTGTTCAGGGTGATGAGCTGTGTTGCTTTTACGCCAAACTTAACGTTTTGTATTGTTGCCAAAAAGTTCGATTTTGGTTTCATCTGACCAGAGCCCCATCTTCCACGTTTGGTGTGTCTCCCAGGTGGCTAGTGGCAAACTTTAAACGACACTTTTTATGGATATCTTTAAGAAATGGCTTTCTTCTTGCCACTCTTCCATAAAGGCCAGATTTGTGCAGTATACGACTGATTGTTGTCCTATGGACAGAGTCTCCCACCTCAGCTGTAGATCTCTGCAGTTCATCCAGAGTGATCATGGGCCTCTTGGCTGCATCTCTGATCAGTCTTCTCCTTGTATGAGCTGAAAGTTTAGAGGGACGGCCGGGTCTTTGTAGATTTGCAGTGGTCTGATACTCCTTCCATTTCAATATTATCGCTTGCACAGTGCTCCTTGGGATGTTTAAAGCTTGGGAAATATTTTTGTATCCAAATCCGGTTTTAAACTTCTCCACAACAGTATCTCGGACCTGCCTGGTGTGTTCCTTGTTCTTCATGATGCTCTCTGCGCTTTAAACGGACCTCTGAGACTATCACAGAGCAGGTGCATTTATACGGAGACTTGATTACACACAGGTGGATTCTATTTATCATCATTAGTCATTTAGGTCAACATTGGATCATTCAGAGATCCTCACTGAACTTCTGGAGAGAGTTTGCTGCACTGAAAGTAAAGGGGCTGAATAATTTTGCACGGCCAATTTTTCAGTTTTTTATTTGTTAAAAAAGTTTGAAATATCCAATAAATTTCGTTCCACTTCATAATTGTGTCCCACTTGTTGTTGATTCTTCACAAAAAATTACAGTTTTATATCTTTATGTTTGAAGCCTGAAATGTGGCAAAAGGTCAAAGTTCAAGGGAGCCGAATACTTTCGCAAGGCACTGTAAATATAATATATATATATATATATATATATATATATATATATATATATATATATATATATATATATATATGTGTGTGTGTGTGTGTGTGTGTGTGTGTGTGTGTATATGTGTGTGTGTGTATATATATGTGTATGTGTGTGTAAATATATATATATATATATTTATATGTATGTATGTGTGTAAATATATATATGTGTGTGTGTGTGTGTGTGTGTGTGTGTGTGTGTGTGTGTGTGTGTGTGTGTGTAGATAATGCAACACAATACCAAAAGTGTTTCATAAGGCCTTACTTTGAAGGCCTAGTTTTACTCTAATACAAGGGCATTAACCTCATACACAGCACATCGAACCAAAACCACTCATTGGTGTAACATAACCCCACTCTTGGTGTTAACCATAGTTGAATCAAAACCACACCCATCATTGTCATATTTCTAGCATGCTCTACTGCAGAGATTTTTTTATTGTTTTTGCATGTATATTGATTGATTGATTTATCTTATGCTTCATAAAGATAAATAACATAACTTTTCTAAACTAATCCAATCAGTTAGATTTTTTTGCATCCCTTACTGAAATGGTTGTTCCAGTTTGAATGGCGTACGTAAACAAACAGTTCTTAAAAATGTTAAGGGTCCTGAACAGTCATTCTGAAAATTACTTTTTCTCTCATGGCTAACTACCAGAAAATTTGAAAAGACAGGCTGTGGGTGGGGAGCTCATATTTTTGAGCTCGCCTTGACTAACAGCTCTTTGAAACGCCTATGTCAAGTAACTTGGATGCAGTGAGCAGTGTTGCAGTAATATAATCTCAAACAAAGTTGATGATACACAAAGCAACGCAAACATCGAAATCGCATCAATGATATACAGTGAATTCGGAAAGTATTCAGACCCCTTCCCTTTTTCCAGATTTTGTTAATTACAGTCTTATTCTAAAATGGATAAAATTATATATTTTTCTTCATCAATCTACGTCTGGAAGAAACCTGGCACCATCCCTACGGTGAAGCATGGTGGTGGTAGCATCATGTGGGGATGTTTTTCAGCGGCAGGGACTGGGAGACTAGTCAGGGTTGAGGGTAGGTTGAAAGGAGCAAAGTACAGAGAAATCCTTTATGAAAACCTGCTCTAGAGCACTCAGGACCTCAGACTGGGGCGGAGGTTCACCTTCCAACAGGACACAGTGGCAAGAAAAAGTATGTGAACCCTTTGGAAATATCTAGATTTCTGCATAAATTGGTCATAAAATTTGATCTAATCTTCATCTAGGTCACAACAATAGACAAACACAGTCTGCTTAAACTAATAACACACAAACAATTATATGTTTTCATGTCTTTATTGAACACACCGTGTAAACATTTACAGTGTAGGGTGTAAAAAGTATGTGAACCCTTTGATTTAATAACTGGTTGACCCTCCTTTGGCAGCAATAACCTCAAGCAAACATTTTCTTTAGTTGTGGATCATACCCGCACATCGGTCAGGAGGAATTTTGGACCATTCCTCTTTACAAAACCGTTTCAGTTCAGCAGTATTCTTGGGATGTCTGGTGTGAACTGCTCGTCAAGGGGTAAAGCCACAGCATCGCAATTGGGTTGAGGTCAGGACTCTGACTGGGCCACTCCAGAAGGCATATTTTCTTCTTTTGAAGCCATTCTGTTGTTGATTTACTTCTGTGTTTTGGGTCGTTGTCCTGTTGCATCACCCAACTTCTGTTGAGCTTCAATTGGCGGACAGACAGCATTACATTCTCCTGCAAAATGTATTGATAAACTTGGGAATTCATTTTTCCGTCAATGATAGCAAGCTGTCCAGGCCCTGAGGCAGCAAAGCAGCCCCAAACCATGATGCTCCCTCCACCATACTTTACAGTTGGGATGAGGTTTTGATGTTGGTGTGCTGTGCCTTTTTTTCCTCAACACATAGTGTTGTGTGTTCCTTCCAAACAACTCAACTGTAGTTTCATCTGTCCACAGAATATTTTGCCAGTAGTGCTGTGGAACATCCAGGTGCACTTTTGCAAACTTCAGACGTGCAGCAATGTTTTTTTTTGACAGCAGTGGCTTCTTCTGTGGTGTCCTCCCATGAACACCATTCTTGTTTAGTGTTTAACGTATCGTAGACTCGTCAACAGAGATGTTAGCATGTTCTAAAGATTTCTGTATGTCTTTAGCTGATACTCTAGGATTCTTCTTAACCTCATTGAGTATGTGCTCTTGCAGTCGTCTTTGCAGGACGGCTACTCCTAGGGAGAGTAGTAACTGTGCTGAACTCTCTCCATTTATAGACAATTTGTCTTACTGTGGACTGATGGACTGAACATCAAGGCTTTTAGAGATACTTTTGCAACCCTTTCCAGCTTCATGTAAGTCAACAATTCTTAATCTTAGGTCTTCGGAGATCCCTTTTGTTCGAGGCATAGTTCACATCAGGCAATGCTTCTTGTGAATAGCAAACAACATTTGTGAGTGTTTTTTAAAGGGCAAGGCAGCTCTAACCAACATCTCCAATCTTGTCTCATTGATTGGACTCCAGGTTAGCTGACTCCTGACTCCAATTAGCTTCTGGAGAAGTCATTAGCCTAGGGGTTCACATATACTTTTTCCAACCTACACTGTGAATGTTTAAATTATGTATTCAATATAGACAAGAAAATACTATAATTTGTGTGTTATTAGTTTAAGCACGCTATGTTTGTCTATAGTTGTGACTTGTGATCAGATAACATTTGACCAATTTATGCAGAAATCCCGGTAATTCCAAAGGGTTCACATACTTTTTCTTGCCACTGTAGACCCTAAGCACACAGCCAAGACAACGCAGGAGTGGTTTCGGGACAAGTCTCTAAATGTCCTTGAGTGTCCCAGCCAGAGCCTGGACATGAACCCGATCAAACATCTCTGTAGAAACCTGAAAATAGCTGTTCAGCGATGCTCCCCATCCAGCCTGACAGAGCTTGAGAGGATCTGCAGAGAAGATTGGGAGAAACTCCCCATATACAGGTGTGCCAAGCTTGTAGCGTCATACCCCAAAAGACTCGAGGAGTAATCGCTGCCAAAGGTGATTCAACAAAGTACTTAGTAAAGGGTCGGAATGCTTATGTAAATGTGATATTTAAGATTTTTATTTTTATCAATTTAAAAAGAATTCTTAGCCAGTTTTTGCTTCGTCATTATGGGGCATTGTGTGTAGATTGATGAGGGAAAAAACTATTTAATCCATTTCAGAATAAGGCTGTAATGTAACAAAAGGTGGAAATAGTCAAGGAGTCTGAATACTTTCCGAATGCACTGTATCTGCTTAGTTCTTATCACATGCTTCATCGACACTAGAGCATTTGACTATGGCTCCAGTAAGATTTTCAACTCAGCATCTCTGCAAATCCATTTCTCCTCGGTGTAATGTGGTGTATTTTTCTTACCTCCACTTTCCCCTCGCTCTCTCGCTCTCTCTCTCATTCTTTTTCTGTCTCCAGTCAATTCATCTTTCTCGCCACATCTATTTTACATCTATCTATTCATGACAGTGTGGGCTGCTGACACAATCTTCCTCCGTGCCTAAGTATGTCTTCTCTCTCTTCCTTGCTCCATCTTTTCAGTCAGTCTCTCTAGCACTCCAGTCTTAGTGCCACCACTTTTTTTCTATTATTCACAATTTCCCTTGCAATCAATTGACTGGGTGCCAAGGGTCCTTAGTGTAGATTTGTATTTGATTTCAGTGAACAGGATGTCTCAGTAGCCCATTCCCTCTACTGCACTTTTTCACATTTCCCAGCTATCATATTTTCAAATGACCCAGTAGCTAGTACCCATTTCTCCCCTTTTCAGTTTCTCAATAATGTTCTCTCTCTCTCTCTGCCCTCTCCATCTCTCTTTGTCCATCTCTCTCCAGCTGACAAGAGTCCCTGTCACCTGAATGAGGCTCCGGGGCCATGCCGAGGTCTGGTGACGCGCTACTTCTTTGACAGCCAGAGCCAGGAGTGCAAGCACTTCTACTACGGAGGCTGCTTCGGCAACGCCAATAACTTCAAGAGTATGAAAGCGTGCCAGGCCAGGTGCCAGAACCCAGGTAGTGCATCGGCATCAAACTGCCCTTCAAAACACTGCATTACACCCAAGTAGTCTAAAAGGGACCAACCAATCACATGGTTTGCAAGAAAGATTTGATCAGTGAGGCTGATCAGTATTTTCAAATGTAAGGAAAAAGGTTTGGACTTATGGCCGTAGCAGCACTGTCAAGGCTTCTTTTAATAGAAATGTGCTAGGGGAGTATATTACTTCTCCAAAGTGCATTTATGTCATTTTTGTGATGCCTGGGCTTTTAGGCAGTCATACCTTTTTAAAAGACCAAATACCCACAGGAGATAAATAATTTCAATGTAGCTGCCCAGTCGATATTGCTCTACCTTGCAAATGATCTTGTTGATGGATTTTTTTCAAACCATCAAGTCATGCTTCATCTTCATTTTGCATTTAGATCGTTTTTTTTGGCCTTTTGAGCATAGTTAATTATTTTAGTCCGATTTCAATGAATTTAAATTCATTTATTTACTGCATTTGTCAAAGAAAATAACGGATAAATTGTTCTACTGTGACCAACGCTAGCTGGCAGTCTGTGTTAATATAAATTGACAAACAATGTAAAAAAAACAATATTGACGACAACTCAAAGATAATTACATTTTCCTTCTGTATCAGAATCCTTAATCCATTTTCATTGGCCTCAAAATAACTTTTCTCTTTAATAAATCTGAATCCATAAGCATAATAACTTCTGTATGTTGTACAGTATGTCATATTACAATAGTTCCTCTGTAAACAGGTTTTAACAATAGAGTAGTAAACTGTTTGTATTATATTACATTTCTATTATATGCTGTAACTTATTATGTAAGTAAACCCTAACCATGTTTTGGTTTCATGGCAGAAAACGCCAATGTGGCCCCTAAATTGGATGTGACTCCTAAATTGGAGGTCACCGTCCCAAAACCCACTAGTAAACCTAATGTACAACCTGTCAAAGTAACTGGTAAGACAATGTTTATGTATTTTTATTTCTTAAACAAATGTTAGCTCTAGAAATTGATTAAAGAAGACAATTAATTGTACAGTAGCACCAAAGATATTTCAGGCAGGCCTATTCTGATTTAACAAAATGGATGTCTATAAACATAACCATATATTGATCTAATGTTTCAATAACCAGAGAGAAAGTAATTGTTTCATTTGTGCATTAATTTTGCATGTAGCCCTACAGTACTTGTTCATGATACTGTACATAGCATCAGTATATTAAACTGTTTGTCCAAGAAGCTTTTCATTTTCCCAGCATGCCAGTCTGCCCTTCTGTCAGCCCTTCTGATTGGCAGGGACAGGAAAGTGGGGTTGTGGGGTCTCTGAAGACTATGAACCACAGACACTAAGTGGAAGGGCTGATATCCTGTCAGCTCTGTTTAAGAGAATTCTGAGGGAGGGAGGAAAAAGCTGAGGGAGAAGTTTTATAGAGATAGTAGAAATGACAACACCATGTACCTTTGTGGAAATGAATTGCTACTGTATATATTTCTTCTGTCATGGTGAGTTGATATTAACTCCTTCTAAGTTAACTACAGTATCACAACTTCTAATACTGGTAAAAGGCAGAAGAAATGCACGCTCCACCGTGCTCCAGTCTCATATTGAAAGCAGCATGTGAATGCTGAATATTTCCTATTTTTCAGGTGAGTTTGCTTTAAGCGCCTCACACATGCAGCAGAATCATCAACACCAGGCCACAGGTTAGTACTGTAACCCAGGAATGCAGTCATTTCTCATGTGTACTATTGCACACATACCATGCTGCAACTGCGATAGCTAGGTGAGAGGGACAGTACTTTTATATGCGCCATTTCAGAAGCAGTTAGGTAAACAAACTACAACTTATAAAGGCAGCATATCGCCCACCATACCACCTCCTTCTTCCATGTAACACTGGTTCACTGCTATTAAAATGGGAGTGTATGAGGAGTGAGTGAGTAAGTGAGTAAGTACTCAGACCACCACTGTCTGTTACAGAGGTCACAACACAGTAAAAAAGGGGCACAGGGAGTCTGCCATCCCTCAGTCACAGACAAGTAGCTATAATTCATGTCTCAAAATTCCACCCAGGTCAGTGAATTCAGGAGAGGAGTGTTTCTGTATTCGTATTTGTCATTCCAGTGAAGTGATATAGGATACCTACAGTACTCCCGTAACCCAAGGCTGACATCTTGTGGCTTTTCCACAGTTTGACTCTTGAGGTAGTAAAAACAATGTTTCCTTTGTTGAGGTAAATTCCAAATGTAAAAGAAAAGTAGTAGAATCAAGTACCCACTGGGTACAGATGTCAATTCAATGTCTATTCCATTCTGTGTAATTTCATTGAAATTGTGTGGAAATAACCTTGTTTCAGCCAGTGTGTGCCCAGTGCGTAGTCACTTTTACAGTAGGTTACCATTAACCTCGTTTCCATAAAGCTAAAATAAAAAGCTTTTATTAAAGTATGTTCTATCAGAGTTGCATGGGCGATGTAGCCTACACACTTTCTTTAGTGTTATAAAATGTGTCTTTGGTATTATGGAGTCATTTGTTGTATGTCATTTCAGTTTACTATTGCCTTTTTGTAATTCTTTCAGACTTCAGTCCTCCAGAGTTCTGTCTCAGTACCATTGACAAGGGCACGACGTGTGACAGAGAGGAGAGGAGAACGGAAAGGAGATATGTGTACAACCCCAAGACAAAGAGATGTCATTGGTTGCGTAACAGGGGCTGTGGGGGCAGCAAGAACAACTTTGTCCTCAAGAGACACTGCATGAAGATGTGTATGAAGCCGAGTAAGATCCAAGTTACCGTTTTCTCCAACACCGGTCATATAGAGCTACTGGGTGTGCAGGCTTTTGTTCCCGCCCAGCATTAACACACCTGATTCAAATGATCAACATCCAGACTGAAGACCGTGATTAGTTGAATCAGGTGTGTTAGTGCCGCACTTGTTTCACTCTTTGACCTTTCGTTTAAAAATCAGGTGTGTTTTTGCTAAATAGCGTTTACCTGAAGAATGCAATGTTTCTTCTTGACTAGTGCCATAGAGAAGTGTTTGAAAGATTGCAACTTGTCATTTGTGTTGTGCCATTTCCAGATCCCACTCACAAAAGGAAGACCATCAGGATAAAGAAGAACACCAACATCTTATTTCAAACTGTCTAAATCAAGGCTTTGTATTAAATCATTCTTACACTACTTTTTAATTACACTTTATTTATATGATTCTTATTTGACTGTGGTATTATGTTATAGTCTTACAGCAATTGTATAAAAGGCTTGTTTTGGCCTATTATGTAATTTTGTTATTTTAACCTTTTAGTTCTTTGTATGAGGAGGGGTTTTGTAATATCAAAATTGTACACTTTTTTTCACTGTCACATCCTAAACGACGGTATATCATTGTAATTTTCTTCCTGAGGACACCAGACAAGTTTGTTTTTATTGACAAGTGATTAACATTAAGGAACCCAATAGCACCCATGAAATAGCGCTACTATAAAGCACAATCTCTATCAATTACATTATCAGTGTAATTATTTCATCCCAGGTCAAGATCATTCCTTCATGTGAGTAATGTCTTACCATGGAAATAAATGCACATTACATTTTTTTTGTTAAACATAGTTGGAAAGAACATATATAATCAACCAATAGGAGCCTAAATAAAATGTTGCATAGTCATCAACATTGCATTTCTGGATATTTTCATTCTGTTCAAAGCCCCGTTTTATATTGCAATATGTATGCTATTGGAATTTACTCTGCTGATAAGTCTGTTATTCATTCACAAGGGGGCAGTGTTGTATTATCAGAATAGGCTAACATTTCCATATCGTAGACACTATACAGGATCCTTAACCCAAACCTCAACCATAACCCTTACATTAAAGGTCATGAACAGTAAAATTCATGTTTTTCATTAAATTGGATGATATTTGGATGAAACCAGATTAACAAATGATGACCAAAATATGAAAAATGAATGTTGCTTCTACAAAGTTTGATCATAAAGTTACTGGTCCCCTTCCCCATGTCAAACACTTGGATTCAGGAGGCAGTTTTATTAAGGGGATAGGGTGACATCACCCTAACTCACATTTTAATACACTAATGGTAACATGATATTTACCTAATTTAAATAAGTACTGCCTTGTAACCGACATAGGAGAAGGTGTGCTTAGAGGGATATGGTTTACATAGCTAGATAGCTACTCTACTGGTGCCAAAATTTGACTGTAGGGTGTTAGCAAATATAATTTAAAAGTTGACCCTATTCATCTGTGGTGAAGATACTTATACTGTGTTTCCCCTTTCATCTGTGTCTGGCGTTAACTAGTTACTGGCTAGCTAGGTCTTCAGCCAGCATGGAACAAAAGAGGGGATGGATCGTTCAAAACTTAAACGCAGTTGTCAAGTCAGCACATCCGTCGGTGCTGCTGAAAACCACGTCACAAGAGACCTACCAAACGGGAGATGTATCAAAAATAATTAGCATCATACTTTGATCTGGTTTCCTTCAAATATCATCCAATTTCATGATAAACAGGACCGTTAATAACCAGACCTGAGCTGAAACCACTGCCATCATTATATTTCCCAGCATGCTCTATTGCAGGTTGATTTTAGGAATTGTTTGTTTCAATATCTATGTTTTTGCATGTGCATTGATTGAACAATTAAACTTACATTTTATTAAATATAAATGATATGAATTGATTTAATACCATGCTTTAAACTTTAACTTGAATGGCATTTTAATTATGTATGACTAATGCATAAGCAAATAAAATAACCTACAAATTCACAGGGTTGGAAATCCCTACTCTGGCTGGATTTCAATAGGAATTGCACCTCACTTTGCAAGCCAGCATAATGTAACAGGTTCCGTAAATAACCCAACACAAGTTAGTTTAACCATCATTTGGGTTTTCATTCATGTTGGGTTGATCAAGCAGCTGGATCTATTTTTAAAGGTCCCGAACAGCCGTTCTGATTCCCATGTAAAATAGCCTTTTGAGTGACTAAAATATCACCCATAAAATTTGTTTTGCATAGAAATGCTCAAAATTAAAGAAAAAGTACTTGTGGAAAGGTCTGGGTCTTCATTGTCTGGTGGAGGGGTTGGGATTTTGGGTGGAGGGGTTGGGATTTGGGTTAGCGGGGTTGGTGGCGGTGGCCCTTGCCCTGCCGGCATAGGAATTGGGGCAGGTTTTAAAGAAGTGACCCCCTTCCCCACTCAGGTTGCAGGGTCATATTACAGATTCTGCAGACGATGGCTGCGGCCAACCTGGCTGTCTGGCCGCAGTTCCTGCATCGTTTGGGCTTGCCGTTGTAGTGGACGGAGCATGATGGTACTGGGAGATGTTAGACTCCACCCACTCCTGTTGGGTCTGGTTCAACTGAACCAGACATTTTCGTGCCCCAGTCCAGACATTGTCTTCGTCCAGGACCCTCCTAGCCACTGCCTTGAGTGGCAAAATGGTGTAAACCAAACTTCTATGTCATACTCTTGGATGCTTTTGTTGTGGAACTGGACTGTAACTATATACTTTTGATTCTGTGTCTGAGAGTGTAATTACTGTGAAGTGGGACCTTTATCTTTATGATTTCTGTATTTTAATCTAAACTGTTCTAGTAACTAGGGGGTCTTGAAACTGGCTTCAAATTATTCCTGGCCCTGGGGGTTTCACCAGGCAGTTCTCAAAGCCCATACCTCTCTGTAGAACTGCCCTGCTGAATTCCAGGCGGGTCATGGTTTCTGGTCTGGCGGTTGTTATTGCTGCTCAAGTTGCTCCAGCTGCTCCCCAGCGATTGGCGGCGCTCCGTCCTTGGCAGCCTCCTCGATGGGGATTAGTGCCAGCCTCACCGCGTTGTAGCTGTGCATCACTCCTGGGTTCATCCCGGTCATTTTGTTCAGGTTGGGTGGGGGGGATTTGAAGGAGGAGGGTGTTGATCTACTCCGGTCCTGCAGGGGGAGGAAGGACAAACCTCAGAGTGAGCAGACACACCTGGAAGCCTGTGACCTTTAGGTCAATGGAGGCACTCCCTTGTGGTCTGCTCACTCCAGGCATAGGTTGGTGTCTTTGATCCTTTCTTCACCCCTCTGGTTCTGGTGGTGATACAGTCTGGTATTTTTTCTCTTTCTGTTGGTCTTCTGCTGGTTCTGGTCTGGTCGGTGGTTGCCTAAGGAGGGCAGATGTAAAAAAAAAAAAAAGAAAAAGAAAGGCAGGGGAGGAGGGCTGCAGGCCAAGTGTAGAGGGAGTAAGGCCCGCGTCGGGAGCACTCTACTCGCCTCAAGGCCTGCAGTCCGTCGTTTCCTCCACAGGCAGCTGGTCTGGTGCTGGGGTTTGGGGTGGTCCTTGGAGTCAGGTCATGCCGCGGTCAAGCCACAGTTACATTTTCGTCTTCCCCAGTCCTTCCAGCAATTCCGGCCTTGTCCGCTGGACCAGTGAGACTGCGCCAGCCGTGGTCAAGCCACCGTTACCTTTGCTGCCTCCTGGTTTGTCCAAAGAAAAGGATCATGAGAGAGAGGATAGCAGGGTTGTGCATAATGAAGAGAAACCAGAGTCAATTGCATCAATAATTATACATCTCCCGTTTGGCATGTCTCTTGTGATGCGTTGACTTGACAACTGTGTCAGAGTTTTGAACGACTCTTCACTCCCTTTTGTTCCATGCTGGCTGAAGACCTAACTAGCCAGTAACTTACTTTTAGATCACAAGATCAACAGAAATAGAAAAAAATTGCTACGTTTGTATACTGCAATGTATAATTTTCTTTTAATATTATTGCACAATACATATTCTAGTAGAAAAATATTTACATGATCATTTACATATTTCAACAAGGTGAGTACTATCACTTTAGGATTTGTGTACGCTTTTAAGAAACTCATTGACCTTTATACAGTTCATTTAAGCAATAAAAACAATTTAACCCTAACTAGTGATACCAATTCAACAGAACAGATGAACTGGAATGACATTTACTCTCACAGGTGGCCAAAAAGTACTTAATTAAAGCCACACCCCTACTAAGCCAAGCCTCCAGTCTTCTGATCTGATCCGTTGGGTCATATCTCAATTACACAGCATCAACTGATCAACCTTGCTCTTTTTACAAATGCCTGCAACCCAGTAGTTGGGTCATACAAACAACCCAATATTTTTTAGAGTGTAAGCCCTCAAAATAAGGCCTCATGAAAAACATTGTAATGTGTCAAATATTAACATTTCCAGGACAACACCTTCACATTGAATCTCACTTTTTGAAGTCTGTGGAGTGATAAATTGATGAATGCAACAACCATCTCTCTGTCACTAGCAAATTCAGTCATGGGTTGTAACATTAAAAGTCACTTGAAAGGCAAGGCACTCTGGGAAATATGCAAACAAAGCTTTACATTAAGCAGTGTGTTGATTTAGCAATGTTCAGCATCTATAAGGCAGTGGATGCTGCTGAGGGGAGGACGGCTCATAATAATGTCTGGAATGGAGCAAATGGAACGGCATCAAACGCATGGAAACCATCTGTTTGATGTATTTGATACCATTCCACCTATTTTTCTCCAGCTATTTCCACGAGCCCGTCCTCCCCAATTAAGGTGCCACCAACCTCCTATGCTATTCGGGTCCACATTTTTGGTGTTAATTTAACACAGGGGAATTTGCTGTGTAGCTAATGGCTTGTAGCAAGTTGTAGCAAGCCTAAGGCGGTCTGGGTGCAGTACAGGGAATGTGAATTATGGGCCCACCAAGCCTGTTCCCCAGGACTACCATACCACTATCGCAACTGTGACTCACACACACACACACACACACACACACACACACACACACACACACACACACACACACACACACACACACACACATTCAGTTGTTTACTTCAGATGTTGTTGTTTAGTAGTCAGACATTATTGTTTAGTTGAAAATGGCCAGTTAGTGGAGTGTAAAAGTAATAACAATTGTTATTATTTCTTCCAAACAAAATTTTAAGCATGGCAATGTTGTTCTCATGTTCTCAATAAAGGCTTTCAATATGTTGTTATATGTCATGATTTATGCATTTTTTATTACTTTAAAATTTCAACCCAAGCCCTATTACAACTGACCTCGGAGGTTTGCTGGTGGGGTAAATTGGAACATTTCACTCCTTGTATTTGAGACAAAGTCACACCTTGTCCGTTTTGATTTAGAGATATATTACCTATACCAATTTGTAGAAGACAAATGTAAGTTGTTCATACCACATTTTGAATGTTGTAGCTCAAACAATCTCGGAGAAATTGACAAAAATGCAAAAAGTGTTGCAACCATCCCCAGTCTCCCCTATAGGCTACATATAGGCCTACATATTTCAATAATATTGACATCAATTTCATGTTTATTCAATTTAGTTTTATTTTGCTATTTGGCTACTGTAATTTTTGCCTAAATATATTTCATTATGTGTAGCCTAACATGTGCGCAATGATATGCAAAGTGTTGATTTTAGTGCATTATTATAGGCTAAGCGTTAGAATAAGGTGCCTGAATATTTGCAGCCAGATGTGATAATATTTCTCTAAGAGCTGATCCGTCGTCAGTATTGTGGAATAATTATAACGTTCAAATAAGATTTGGATGGAGACATATGACCCGAGAGCAGCGCTGCCTTTCTTTCGATCCTATCAGTATCGACACATGCCTCAACGACGCACTTTTTAAGTTCCATCTCTATTGGGAAACCGGGCCCAACCCGCGAGACAACCAACCCGGTCTCCCCTACATGCCGTCGGCGTCTGTTACGCGTGAATGATATTAAAGCTTGGTGGGTTCTCCCGTGGCGCTGTAGGCTAATTCGTGATGTAAGAGGAAGTCGGCTAACAATAGTGGGTGGCTTCCAACAACCTGACAGCGGTTCTAGTCTGACACTTTATTCATTGAGTGTTGGGACCCGTTGGGTTTGGTTCGCTATCACCGCTCCGAAGGTTGCGTTTGGAAAGCTGAGTGTTTGGTCGGTTTATGTGACTTTCTAAATCACGTTGTCATTGGATTTTAAGCTATTGTCATCAGGTAAGAAATATTCGAATAGCCTATAATGGCCATATTTACAGATTTATTTTGGGATGACTATTTTCCAGTTTTATCCATGCATAGGCATTTGCATTTCTCAAATCAAGAGCCTATGAATATCCAATTCAAGACCATGATAATCGGAAAGTCTGTTGTAATGAGCTACATTTCTGTAGGATTAATTTTGTCCTGAAATTGGCTTTTGGATTTCAGTGCACTGTCGACATGGATAGACTACTGTATTTCTTGTAGTACTCAAAAATCAATTGCGCACCGCAGATAGGCTAGTCATTTGCAGTAATATTTTGCATAATTCCATGGGGAAATGAGAACACATCAAGAGAAGGCTTGGTCGATACCTCTGTGAGACAGTATGGAAGAAGATCAGGAATTAGGTCAATAACGAGGCTATAGCCTATTACTTGGAATAGCCTATGAATACTTAATCAGTAGGTTATGTTAGTGTTAAACGGATTTGTTTAATCTATCACAGCCTTTCCAATAAAGAGTTTTAATTTGAAAGGAATTGAAAGGATTGGAACAGAAAACAAATGCAAGCCCAGTAAGCAATATTAGTTGAAAATATGTATTTTAGGAGTATTTTCCAGATGTTGACATCTCCTGCGTTTCAGGTGCAGAATGAAAGGTTAGAAATGACCTAAATGTAAAACAAACACTAGCAAAGCATGCTGGGTTTTATTTTCTAATAAACTCCACACCCAATTAAGTACAAATTTGGTCGGTGTGGACCAGATCCAAATCTGAACGAATCATAGAAAACTAGGCTATGTTTCACAAGTTTGAAAATCACAGTAGAGTAAGGAACAGTTTAGTACAGTAGAGCACAGTAGAACACAGAAGAATACAGTACAATACAGTACAGGACAGTTTTATTCAGAGTACAGTACATTACAGTACAGTACAGTAGGGTACAGTACAGTATACTACAGTAGAGTTTAATTAATTAGAGTAGAGTACGTTAAAGTACCGTACAGTACAGTACAGTACAGTTGAGATGAGATGAATTTATTAGAGTACAGTAGAGTTCAGTAGACACAGTAAAGTACAGTACAGTAGAGTACAGTATAGTTTAATTCAGTAGAGTACAGTACAATGCAGTACAGTTTAATTCAGTACAGTACAGTAGAATGCCGTATAGTTTAATTCAGTAGAGTACAGTACAGTTTAGTTCAGTGAAGTACATTTGAGTAAAGTAGGGTACAAAACAGTACACTATAATATACTTTTCTTTACTTTACTGTAACTCTAGTGAACTCTGTGGTAGTGTACTGTACTTTTCTTTATCGTGTACTGTAATGTACTGTACTCTGTTGTGCCCTATTGTACTGTACTGTACTGTACTGTGCTGTCCAAACTGTACTGTGCCGTCCACCAGTGCTATCTCGGCCTATATTTGGGCCAAACATAGGCCGGTCCGGACGTTGAAATCAAAGCTGGTCCAAATCTGAACCAAATATAGCCGTCTATGATTGGTTCCAATTTGGTCCGATCTGGACCAGAAATCAACGTCCGAGGACATTACCAAAAAAAGACGTCCAAAAGATGTTGCCTGATGGTAAATGCTTAGTGGGAGGTAGCCTATCAGTTAGGTTGCACTGCAGCGTGCTTCATTACATGTTTATAAGGAAGACAACCTACAATATGTCATTATTTTTTAACTCCGGCTCTATTCAAGATGTGTTTTTACAACCGTGTATGGTTCCTTATATGGAACCTTTTCAAACTTTATTGTGGAAGCTGCACATAAAGTGTAAGTGTTAGGCTACGTATTCGTTTTCATTTAGGGCATGATATGGTAGGTAACCTATAAATCCTACATGGTCATCATAACCATGTTATTCCTAAACAAAAAGTAATTTACTGGGCATTCCGTAAGTGTATGCATATTGCTCTTTGAGAATGAGTTGACTGGAGAGTTTTTCTATTTGGCCTGAACATTGAGTCAAATGAATGAGAATTATTGTATCACAGATAGCCATCTTGTAATATCATCAACTGTCTTCAGACACAGGGAAAATGGGGTTTTCCACAGACATTGTTGCATTTGAAAACAGACATGAATGCAGACATTAATTTTACATGGCACAGCACATCCAGTTGAACTGAACTTTTACTGACAGCATTGCAGCGGTGTCATTCTTGGTGTACCCGAACACTGTTTGGCACCAGTGCTATCTCAAGTTGTTGTAGAATCAGCTGCATTGTTATGTAAGGCACAGATTGGACTTGATGAAATGTTGTGGGGAAGCTAGAGGGAAGACCATGAAGAAGATGATGATGCGCACATCAGATCTTGCCAGATACGATGAGAAATGCAGAGATATTACTCCTTCAAGGAGAGGATAGAGTAGACATGTACCAACCAAGTACTATAAAACATTCAACTCCATCAGGACACTTTAGACATCGTAAAGCTTTTCCAGATGCATTTTGCTGACACTGTATTCCTCATCTTCCCCCAAACGTCCATAATTTTCACCCTTTTAAACTCACAAGTCTAATTACTTATTAAACATCCACAATAACCCACTAGCATGAAAAAAAATGACATGACATATTGCTTCGCTCAACATTTATGAAATCTTTCATGATTTTTTTGTGTTCCATTTAAAAGCGTGCTGAGGAAAATATATATTATTTTATTTTCACCTTTATTTAACCAGGTAGGCTAGTTGAGAACAAGTTCTCATTTGCAACTGCGACCTGGCCAAGATAAAGCAAAGCAGTTCGACACATACAACAACACAGAGATACATATGGAATAAATAAACATACAATCAATAATACAGTAGGAAAATCTATATACAGCATGTGCAAATGAGGTAGGATAAGAGAGGTAAGGCAATAAATAGGCTATGGTGGCGAAGTACTTACAATATAGCAATTAAACACTGGAATGGTAGGATATGCAGAGGATAAATTTGCAAGTTGAGATACTGGGGTGCAAAGGAGCAAGATAAATAAATAAATACAGTATGGAGATGAGGTAGATTGGATGGGCTATTTACAGATGAGCTATGTACAGGTGCAGTGATCTGTGAGCTGCTCTGACAGTGTTACGTTTGTCTGAAGAATGGGACCAAAGCGCAGCGTGTGTATCGTTCCAAATTTTATTATAACTGTGAAACTATGCAAGACATACAAATAAACTAAGAAACAAAACAACAAACCGTGCCGAAGAGGTGCAACATACTCAAAACAATCTCCCACCAAACCTAGTGGGAAAAACAACAACTTAAATATGATCCCCAATTAGAGACAACGATGACCAGCTGCCTCTAATTGGAGATCATCCCAAAAAAACAACATAGAAATACAGAAACTAGACAAAACCCCCAACATAGAAAAAAGAAACTACAACCAATATAGAAATAAATAAACTAGACATAACCCCCTGTCACACCCTGACCTACTCTACCATAGAAAATAAAAACTTTCTATGGTCAGGACGTGACAGTACCCCCCCCCCCCTCCCCCCCAAAGGTGCGGACTCCGAACACACAACTTTAAACAACAACAAAAAAATCAGGGAAGGTTAGGGTGGGTGTCTAATGTCGGTGGCGGCTCTGGTGCAGGACGAAGAACCTTCACATCCTGTGGATCCTCCTGCATCGGAGGCAGTTCTGGTGCGGGACGAAGAACCCTCACATCCTGCTTATCCGCCAGCATAGGAGGCGGCTTCGGTTCGAGGCGTAGCCCCCGCTCCGCTAGCTGATGCCTCCGCTTTTGTGTCACTGGACCGTGGATCATCGCCGGAGGCTCTGGACTGCAGACCGCCGCTGGAGACTCTGGACTGCAGACCGCCGCTGGAGACTCTGGACTGCAGACCGCCGCTGGAGACTCTGGACTGCAGACCGCCGCTGAAGACTCTGGACTGCAGACCGCCGCTGGAGACTCTGGACTGGGGGATGTCGCTGGAGGCTCCGGACTGGGGGATGTCGCTGGAGGCTCCGGACTGCGGGCCGTCGCTGGAGGCTCCGGACTGCGGGCCTTCTCTGGAGGCTCCGGACTGCGGGCCGTCTCTGGAGGCTCCGGACTGCGGGCCGTCTCTGGAGGCTCCGGACTGCGGGCCGTCTCAGGAGGCTCCGGACTGCGGGCCGTCTCAGGAGGTTCCGGACTGCGGGCCGTCTCAGGAGGTTCCGGATTGCGGGCCGTCTCAGCAGGCTCCGGACTGTGAAACGTCGCCGGAAGCTCTGGACTGGGAACTGTCGCCGGAAGCTCTGGACTGGGAACTGTCGCCGGAAGCTCTGGAACGGGAAGGCACACTGGAGGCCTGATGCGTGGGGCTGGCACAGGTGGTGCCAGACTGGTAACACTCACCTCAGGGCGAGTGCGGGGAGCAGGAACAGGACACACCGGACTGGAGAGACTCACTGAAGGCCTAGTGCGTGGAGCCGGGACAGGTGGCCCCAGACTGGTGACACGCACCTCAGGGCGAGTGCAACGAGCAGGTACAGGGCATACTGGGCAGTGGAGGCGCACTGGAGGTCTGGAGCGTAGGGCTGGCACAATCCATCCTGGCTAGATGCTCACTTTAGCCCGACAAGTGCGGGGCACTGGCAGAGGACACACTGGGCTGTGAATGCGCACTGGAGACACCGTGCGTATCACCGCAAAACATGGTGCCTGACAGGTCACACACTCCCTAAAGCGAGTATGTGGAGGAGACACAGGACGTACCAGACTGGGGAGGCGCATTGAAGGCCAGATGCGTGAAACGCGTGGACTGGTGTCTCGCTCCTCAGCACGCCCGCTCTGCAGCGCTCTCAATGCCAACACCTCTCTCCGGAATCTTGCGTCGAGTTCCTCACTCGTCTCCCTGACTGGCTCTGGTTCACCCCTCGGCTCTCCATAGTAAGCACGAGGACTTGGCTCAGGTCCCAAACCTGACTTCACAAAACTCCCCGTGTGCACCCCCCAAAAAAATGTTTGGGGCTGCCTCTCGTGCTTGCCTTGATGGTATAATGCCTCGTAATATCGCCGTTCTGCTCTCGCTGCTTCAATCTCTTCCTTTGGACGGCGATACTCCCCTTCCTGCCTCCAGGGTACTTTCCCGTCCAATATTTCCTCCCATGTCCATTCCTGTTGACCACGCTGCTTGGTCCTCTGGTGGTGGGAGAGTCTGTCACGTTTGTCTGAAGAATGGGACCAAAGCACAGCGTGTGTATCGTTCCACATTTTATTATAACTGTGAAACTATGCAAGACATACAAATAAACTAAGAAACAAAACAACAAACCATGACGAAGAGGTGCAACATACACTTACTCAAAATAATCTCCCACAAAACCTAGTGGGAAAAACAACAACTTAAATATATTATCCCCAATTAGAGACAACAATTACCAGCTGCCTTTAATTGAAGATCATCCCAAAAAAACAACATAGAAATTCAGAAACTAGACAACACCCCCAACATAGAAAAAATAAACTAGAACCAACATAGAAATAAATAAACTAGACAATACCCCCTGTCACGCCCTGACCTACTCTACCATAGAAAATAAAAGCTTTCTATGGTCAGGACGTGACAGACAGCTGGTGCTTAAAGCTAGTGTGGGAGGTAAGAGTCTCCAGCTTCAGTGATTTTTGCAGTTCGTTCCAGTCATTGGCAGCAGAGAACTGGAAGGAAAGGCGGCCAAAGGAAGAATTGGCTTTGGGGGTGACCAGTGAGATATACGTGCTGGAGCGCGTGCTACGGGTCTGCTATGGTGACCAGTGAGCTGAGATAAGGTGGGGCTTTACCTAGCAGAGACTTGTAGATGACCTGGAGCCAGTGGGTTTGGCGACGAGTATGAAGCGAGGGTCAGCCAACGAGAGCATACAGGTCGCAGTGGTGGGTAGTATATGGGGCTTTGGTGACAAAACAGATGGCACTGTGATAGACTGCATCCAATTTGTTGAGTAGAGTGTTGGAGGCTATTTTGTAAATGACATCGCTGAAGTCGAGGATCGTTAGGATGGTCAGTTTTACGAGGGAATGTTTGGCAGCATGAGTGAAGGATGCTTTGTTGCGAAATAGGAAGCCGATTCTAGATTTAATTTTGGATTGGAGATGTTTAATGTGAATCTGGAAGGAGAGTTTACAGTCTAACCAGACACCTAGGTATTTGTAGTTGTCCACATATTCTAAGTCAGAACCGTTGAAGAGCATGCATTTAGTTTTACTTGCATTTAAGAGCAGTTGGAGGCCACGGAAGGAGAGTTGTATGGCATTGAAGCTCATCTGGAGGTTAGTTAACACAGTGTCCAACGAAGGGCCACAGGTATAGAGAATGTTGTCGTCTGCGTAGAGGTGGATCAAAGAATCACAGCATGGACTGGGGATATAGGACAGCCGGAGAAGGTTCTTCAGACTGAATATCTCATGAGATGTTAACTGACAGAAGTGTCTAATAAATCCGCAAGGATTAAGTGTTCACAGTAAATATACAGAGGTACTCACTTCATTTTAGCCAGTTTGCTACAGCAGGAAAATAATCCTGCAGCAACAGGAAATTATTTTGGGGATTATAATATAATTAATAGACATTTTTGTAGGGTTGATATTTTTCATTAGGGCAAATCAAGTCTGACATTTTAAAGTGAAAATTACAAACTTTAGAAGCCTTTTTTAACCTTGAATTCACTGCGAGTTAACATTTCCTGCTGTGCTGGAAAATTTGTAGCAAAATAAGTGTGATTAAATTAAGATCCTTCATCTGTATGAGCTCACATAGTAAAAGGGGAGTATTTGTTTTGAACTGTACAGCATTGGATTTGGATTCCACCCCGAGCAGTCCTGTAGAGTGGGCATTGCATGCTGCCTCGAAGTGGGATATTAAATGTCAGTGTAAAAAAGGTGCCTCCGTGACTTGGTAACATTGCCTTTAGATGCACAACCATAGCCATGGCACAGAGTATGCTGAGGAATCCAGAAAAGTCAACAATGGCGACAGTGTTGAAGATTGAACATGTGTCTGTTTCTCACTCTGGTCTAGCTACAGAATGGACTGTATTTCGGATAGGTTAAGATCAGTCGTTGTTGTCTTACCTAGAGATTCACATTACATGTGAATATGAACTCACTGCTCACAATGTTATGAAAAAGTATGCAAAAAATCCACAACATGGGAGGAATAAAAAAAAGAAAATACCATTCTTCAAAGACGAATATGATGTATTATCCCAAGAGCTACCTTCGAATCTGCCATTGTTCATAGTTTGGTCTGCATAATAGATGAGCTTCTGAACAAATTCTCAACATAAATGTCCCCTCAACACAAATGTCCCCTTACTTTTTCCGATATCTAAACATCATCTGAACCAACAGCTGCCACACAGTTTAAGACAGCATCCTCTCTCCCAGAAGATGTAAACACCTTCAGGCGGATATGTTAGCCAGGGTATCTCCTCATGGAGCAGATACTGTGGATACATGCTGCTGATCTGCAGAGATGATGCTGCTCACTGCTAAACCATCTCCAATAAATCATCTCCAATGTTATGAAGTCGGGACGCACAAACACAAATGCATTGTGATGCTTTCATCATGCTGGAGGCCCTTGATTGTCCGACATAGAGCTTCTCTCTCTCTGTCTGTCTCTCTCTGTCTCTCTCTCACACACATGCACACACACACTCTCCCCCTCTCATTGGTCTCTCGCTCTCTCTCTCTCTCTATCTATCTCTCTCTGTCTGTCTATTTCTCACCAGCCTGTGGTTTAGTCATTACTCTGAGAGCGGGCTAATAACACCATCATCTCACATCCTGTCTCCATATTTTATTACCCTTCGTATGCATTCAAGTGCATCGGGACATTATTGAATCCCCTGTTTAAACAACAACCTTGGCACACATCATATGTTTAGTGTTCCGCTCTCCCTAGGCTTCGGCTATCACATTACACTCAACTACAATGATGCTGATATGCATCACTCTCTCAAACCTCCCTCTAGTCCCTGTATTTCATTCCGAGTCGAAACAAGCCCCCCCCCCTCCCATACACACTCATGTATTACAGTTCATTATTTTAGTTAGTGACCGTTGATTTGAACTATGTATGTTTCACTGACGGCCCTGTCGTGTTGACTGGACTTAGTGTGTGTTATTGCAACGGTCAGACCCTTTGGACAGCGTCTTCTATATTTGTGTGTGTGTGTGTATGTGCTCGGCTAACGTTGATTTGAGTTTGAGGGCTTTTTGAAGAATATAGGACAGTGGAAATAATCTGTGGCCATTTCCAAGGGGTGTTCCATGTTGGTGCGTGCTAAACAAACTGTCAGCGGCTGACACAACCTTCCTGATTTAGAGGGTGGGAGGTGGCTTCTGATGGGGCACGGAGAGAGAGAAAGGGTCCCTAGGAGTTAGTATGCGTATCCGCCCCATCCAGTGTACTATCTCACCCCTGCGCTGGGCAGAATAGTACAAGCGAAAACAATATCATGTGTCAGGCCTATTGTTTCCATAAGATTCTATATATTTAGAGAGCTAGCTTGTGTGTCTGCATAGTAGATACTGTATTTACACTAGTCATCTTGTTTTTATGATCTTCAATAGCTGTCCTCCCACTCAGATGTCAATATTGTGGTTTTAACATTTGCCTGTGTGCGTCACAACATCCCTGATTTTGCAATGCTCTGTACACTACTACCCTTTGTAATCCTTTGTACATTGCCTGTACATGCATCTAATTTCCATGTCTGTATTTGCGTACTTTAAATGTCTTGTTCTTTTCCAGTTGACATGTGAACACACTAATGCTACAGTAGCCTACATGAGTCTATCATGTGTGAGGGGAATGGTCTCTGAGATTAAGTCTAGGGCCTATGGTGTGCACGTGTGGGAGGATTCTTTGGCCCCTTTGGCCTCCCAGGTCGAGTTCACAGGCCAGCTAGCCTCCATAGAGACCGGGACAGGATCTGTCAGAAAGTCTCAGATGCAACGAGAGACAAATACCCCTTTCACACTGCTGAGCCAAACCAAGCCAGTCTAGCACGAGCGATGCTGGGCTAAACATGGTTTGAATCTGCTCTATAGTGGTTAGCTAAATCTGGCGCAATGCATCACTTCTAAGTGCTCTGAGACCTTTGCTTTTGTTGTACATTGTCCCTGTCCAAACAAACGTCATAAATAAATAGGGTGGGCTACTAAAAGTGCCCCCACCAGTTCAGTCCAGTAAGGTTGCCCTAATTCATTTTCACAGCCACTCTCACCACCTCTAACAACTATGGTTAAGATTTGGGTAGCATGACCCTAGATCTGTAGGTCCTAGGATCAACAAGGACAGCTTCCAGCCTGAGCCCCCATGCCCTTGGTATCCCTTTTTATTAGCGTAGAATGGGGATGCTAGTCTGTGGATGGGTTTTTTTGTATGCTGGCCTCAGGCAGTGGGATGGATGGAGTGACGTGGTTACATTTTGATGGACATGATGAACTTCTGAGACTACAGAGGGACAAGGGATGGTCCTCTTCCAGTGGGTTGAGAGGTCCACTCACCACTGGCCTTTTCTTTCACTGGCCGTTATTTATGATAGAATAACTTTATATTTCCCATAGGGAACTTGGGGAATGGTATCCCATGAGAAGCCATGATTAAGGGCTACATTCCCAGTATGTAATTGATGTCTTGTGGAAGTAAACAGACCACAGATATAGAGATTAGATCATAAAGGTAAACAAACAACTTTTCCACAGTGGCTTTTGGCCTAAAAACCCCTAGGCAATGAATGACAGTGTAATGACTAGACACAACACTACATGCGTGTGCATGTTTGCCCAATGCACTTGACTGCATTTGATCGTCAACTGACCTTAAAATGTGGTCTGGCCAAGTGGAAAGTATGATGGAATAAGAGCTAGTTCTTTAACTTAAAAAACAAGTAGGCTAATGCTTGTCAGGTTAGGCTATTTAAACTAACCAATACTGTAATTCAAGTCTACATTGAAATCATACCCCTAATATAGAGTTGAACTTTTATTAACACTACAAGTGCTGTGTATGGTGCTACTCGTCCTTGCTGTATTTATACCTGTGTATTTTTACACATGTATTTTTCCAGCTGCGCAACATAGCAAACCTTTCAAACCGGATTCTTTCCTATGAGTGTGTGAGTGTGTGTGTGTGTGTGTGTGTGTGTGTGTGTTTCTCCCTTTTGAGTTTCCCCTTGTTTTTCATATTCGCCTGGTAAACAAATTAGATGATTACACATTGCCTTGTTCAAGGATGACATGACATTGTAGGCAGCCCACAGCCGCAGTGAGAAGATAAGTGGTTTTCAGGCAGAAATGTCTGTATTGTTTTTTTCTTAATTAAGAAAGTAGCTACTGTTGTTGCATGAGTAATTTAAAACTGTCTACTCCAAGGCAATACGTTTGTAAGTTGATATTAAAACTTCACTTTAGTCTACCAAGACACAAGGGAAACGTGTCAACTTTTCATCTTTGATTTAAATACAAGACGTCAGTCTCGGTCGTAGTACATTGTTTTAAATCTCAGAATATCTGTGCAAAATTGAGGTACAACTGGACGTTCAAGTATGAATACAAGTAGACGCATTAGGAGATATAGTTACCATAGTGATGTTAATTATATTCAAATCAAACGCTGACCTGTATATGTATTGTCTTATTATCCTGGGCCCGGTTTCCCAAAAGCATCTTAGGGCTAAGTTTGTCGTTAGAACCTTCGTAGGAGCGTCGCTAAATCTCCGAGCTGTTTCTCCTAAACCATCGTCATTGACGTTGCACTTGAAAACGCTCGTAATCTAACGCCTGACTCAGGCCATTCGTGGAACAGCTAAGTGTGTCGTTAGATGCTTTTTTTGTCCTGCCACCTCACTTTATACATTAAAGATCTCCGCTAAACATAGAATCACATGGTTTATCCATCTCTCTGTGACCGCCGATAACTTCACAATAAAGTTGAGTACAAATACAAAGTTGCCAATGTTACAAGCAAGTGACGTATAAAAGGTTGCTTCAAATGAAAACCGAGATGCCTGCGAATATAAACAGTAGGCTATAGCCATATTTCAATCATATTGAAATACATTTCATGTTCAATCAATTGAGTTCTATTTTGCTATTTGTGATTTGTCTCAATATACACTGAACAAAAATATAAACGCAACGCAAAAATGTCTACGATTTTATTGAGTTACAGTTCATATTTAAGGAAATCCACCATTTGCCTCATGCAGCGCGATACATCTCCTTCACATAGAGTCGATCAGGATGTTGATTGTGGCCTGTGGAATGCTGTCCCTCTCTTCTTCAATGGCTGTGCGAAGTTGCTGGATATTGGTGGGAATTGGAACACGCTGTCGATCCAGAGCATCCCAAATGTGCTCAATGGGTGACATGTCTGGTATGCAGGCCATGGGACATTTTCAGCTTCCAGGAATTGTGTACAGATCCTTGCACCATGGGGCCGCGCATTATGCTGATACATGAGATGATGATGGTGGATGAATGGCAGGACAATGGGCTTCAGGATCTCGTCAAGGTATCTATCAGCATTCAAACGGCCATCGATAAAATGCAATACTGTTCGTTGTCCGTAGCTTATGCCTGCCTGCCCATACCATAACCACACCGGCACCATGGGGAACTCTGTTCACAACATTGACATCAGCAAACCGCTCAACCACACAATGCCATACTGTCTGCCATCGGCCCAGTACTGTTGAAACCGGGATTCATGCGTGAAGAGCACACTTCTTCTGCGTGCCAGTGGCTATCGAAGGTGAGCATTTGCCTACTGAATTCGGTTACAACACCGAACTGCAGTCAGGTCAAGAACCTGGTGAGGATGGCAAGCACACAGATGGTTTCTGACAGTTTGTGCAGAAGTTCTTCGCTTGTGCAAACCTACAGTTTCATCAGCTGTCCAGGTGCCTGTTTTCAGACGATCCCGCAGGTGAAGAATCAGGATGTGGAGGCGGCTTATGGTAGAGAAATTAACATTAAATTATCTGGCAACAGCTCTGGTGGACATTCATGCAGTCAGCATGCCAATTGCATGCTCCCTCAAAACTTGAGACATCTGTGGCATTGTGTTTTGTGACAAAACTGCACATTTTAGAGTGGCCTTTTATTGACCCTCAGCACAAGGTGCACCTGTGTAATGTTCGTGCTGTTTAATCAGCTTCTTGATATGCCACACCTGTCAGTTAGATGGATTATCTTGGCAAATTTGTGTGCACAAATGTGTGCACAACATTTTAGAGAAATAATATGCATATGGAAAATTCTGGGATCTTTTATTTTAGCTCATGAAACATGGACCAACACTTTACATTTATATTTTTGTTGAATTTCGTGATATGTCAGCTTAGTGTTTTGGGAAACGCATGTTACGTCTACAGCCGTTGTAAGAAAGATGCATCAATAAAACACTTGTAAGCCTAAGTTCCATCGCTATTGTGAAATCGGGCCCTGACTGTGTTGTGCCTCATTTTACTTTAGGCACAGTCCTGATATTTCCGCAAGGTACATTACATAGTACTTTATACGTTTGCACTTTAATCTCGTCAAAATGTCAACATCTCTTTAGTTTTAACCTTTGAAGATCCCTTGGGATTTGGCAAGTTTATATAAAAAATAAACTTCATTCTCTTTTTTTTTGCATATTTTCCAAGGCCATTAGAATGATGTGTTTTTGAAATGCTGCCTTACTAACAGCATGCTTTACTATTGTGTGTCCAATTGTTATTTAGCAGCAGGGATACCTCCTTGAGACTTCCTCATTCTCAGCAAATGTTGGGAATGCCTTCACTGGCCTTGTCTTAGTTAGCCTCTAGTGAGTAATACAATGGTGGGAAGATTCTTGAGTGTGCATGCCAAGCTTTGGTAGGGTTGGCAAACCATTTGCAGGTGGTGTGGGAAGAGACAGAGGCTTTGCATCTGGGTTTGTCATTTGGGTGAAGAGGAAAGTTGACATAAGATCCTCTACTCCCCCTTGCAGTGCCAATATGAAGCATATTTCCTTCCCTCAACACAAGTGTCTGCTTCACTCTCATCTCCAGAATTATACTGCATGTCTCTGTGGGCCAATTTAGCCAGTTTAGGCGATGCATGTCCTTCCTATATTATGGTGGGTAAACATAACACTCATGCCTAAGACGTTTGGTTCCTTGCATGTCCGTTTGTGAAACGGCTCCTCCCTAGCATCTGTGTGCATTTGTTATTGTTTCTCTTGACATCTGGTAGTGCCCAAGGCAAACTGCGAGTCAACATGATGTGGTCTGTCCATTCTCAAGTCCTGCTTACATGGCTGCCGCCTGAAATTTTGAGGCCAGGAACTTCCATGATCATATGGGAGGGATTACCGATAGGGTCTGATAACACAGAGTTGGTGCACAACCAGAATGATGTTGTCACGCCCTGACCCGAGAGAGACGGTTTATTTCTCTATTTGGTTAGGTCAGGGTGTGGGGTGGGCATTCTATGTTTTGTATTTCTTTGTTTTTGGGCCGAGTATGGTTCCTAATCAAAGGCAGCTGTCTATCGTTGTCTCTGACTAGGAATCATACTTAGGCAGCCTTTTCCCACCTGTGTTTGTGGGTAGTTGTTTACTGTTTCGTTTTCTGTACCTGACAGAACTCTTGGCTTGTTTTCGTTTTGTTATTTTGTTCAAGTGTTTCATAGTGGAATAAAATCAAGAGCACTTACCACGCTGCGCTTTGGTCCCCTCTCTACGACGAGCGTTACAGAACTACCCACCACAACTGGATCAAGCAGCGTGCCCGGGTGGAGATGGATTCCTGGACTCTTGAGGAGTTGCGAGAGAGGATAGACTGAACTTGGGGGCAAGTATTGGAGAGATACAGAAGCCTGCCGGGGAAGCATGAGAGGCAGCCCCCAATTTTTTTTGGGGGGGGGGCACACGGGTAGATTGGCGGAGTCAGGGTTGAGACCTGAGCCAACTCCCCGTGCTTATCGTGGTGAGCATGTGCCTGCTCCTCGCACTCTCCCTCCAGTGCGCCTCCACAGCCCAGTACATCCTGTGCCTGCTCCTCGCACTCTCCCTCCAGTGCGCCTCCACGGCCCAGTATACCCTGTGCCTGCTCTGCGCACCCGGTCTCCAGTGCGTCTCCCCAGTCCGGAGGGACCTGTTCCAGCTCCACGAAAGAAGCCTCCAGTGATGATCTATGGTCCGAAGCCTCCAGTGATGATCCATGGCATGAAGCCTCCAGTGATGATCCATGGCCCGGAGCCTGTAGTGATGATCCATGGCACGATGCCTCCAGTGATATTCCATGGTCCGGAGCCTCCAGTGATAATCCATGGCACGAAGCCTCCAGTGATGATCCATGGCCCGGAGCCTGTAGGGATGATCCATGGCACGAAGCCTCCAGTGATAATCCATGGCCCGGAGCCTGTAGGGATAATCCATGGCCCGGAGCCTGTAGTGATGATCCATGGCCCGGAGCCTGTAGTGATGATCCATGGCACGAAGCCTGTAGTGATGATCCATGGCACGAAGCCTCCAGTGATAATCCTTGGTCCCGAGCCTCCAGTGATGATCCATGGCACAAAGCCTCCAGTCATGATCCATGGCGCGGAACCTGTAGTGATGATCCATGGGACAGAGCCTGCAACGACGGTCCCCAGTCTGGAACCTACAGCGACGCTCCCCAGTCCGTAGCCTCCAGCGACGCTCCCCAGTCCGTAGCCTCCAGCGACGCTCCGCAGCCCGGAACCTCCTGAGACGGCCTGCAGTCCGGAACCTCCTGAGATGGCCTGCAGCCCGGAACCTCCTGAGACGGCCTGCAGCCCGGAGTCTTCAGCGGCGGCCTTTGTTTTAGGGCCGAGTATGGTTCCTAATCAGAGGCAGCTGTCTATCGTTGTCTCTGATTAGGAATCATACTTAGGCAGCCTTTTCCCACCTGTGTTTGTGGGTAGCTGTTTTCTGTACCTGACAGAACTCTTGGCTTGTTTTCGTTTTGTTATTTTGTTCAAGTGTTTCATAGTGGAATAAAATCATGAGCACTTACCACGCTGCGCTTTGGTCCCCTCTCTACGACGAGCGTTACAGATGTTCCAAGAATGTTCCTAGAATGTTCATTTTCTTGTTTGCTCCTTTGCTTCTGGGTTGGTTATGAAATAATGTTCAGAGACAATGTTCCCTGAATGTAATTAATTAGTCAGGTATCTTGAAGAAATTAACCCTCATACAACCAACATATTTTACATACAGTACATGAATTAACAACTGGGGTCATTGGAAAAAGCAACAATCATTGCAAAATATCAACTTAATTCATATCAAAACATCATTAGACATGTAAATAATGTTATCTGACTTTTTTTTGTCAAAACAGACTGTTATTTGAGCAAAATTACAGTTAATTTGCATATTTTATAAAATGTAATTCTAAATTGTTCCCTTAAATAATGTGGAATTTTTTTCCAAGTGCAATCCAAATACAACCAACATACTAAAAAGCGGATTCACCATCATTTGATATCAGTATCACTATTAGAATTTTGAAGTAAATATACACTTTGTCATATTTATGTGGAAAAAACAACTGCCATTGAAGGGGTGCTACAACCAACATTTTAAATATACTTCATTTTATTGACAAAAAGCAATTCATCCATTGATCCTGAGAGACAAATACTCAAAATTTGGCTTAGTTTTCTTTATTTGCTTACCCCACAGCCAGCTTTAGCATTGCTGCTAGTGAAACAATGGGATTGGTAGGGCATATGGCAGGATGCTTAAGTTGCATATGGAATATTGGAGATATTACAGGAATTATGGTATTTATAGAACATTTCCTGTAGAACAACAATTTTTCTGAGAATACACACCAATACATCACTATGTGCACATTTAGGGGGTCGCTTGTTTCTGTATGACAATTCTACGAAATATTCATGCCACTGATAGACTTTTATGAGCTGTTTTGACTGCAACTAAGCATATATGTAAGGTAATTTAGATGTTGTACATGGTCATACCTAGTTATAACCAGTTAGAACCATAGGTGAGTACATAAGGTGCTCTATCTCTGCAGGTGATCTAGGAAAAAGTCTAGGAAATAACAGAAAACACAGCATCACTTAATTAATGTGCCTGACATTATAGGTTCTTTAGTCAGACCATTCAAGCTCTAGTGAAGAAGGAGAATTACTTTTTGATGACATTATGACTGAATCAAACAGACCGGGCTGCGTTTCGGGCTGCAGCACACAGATACAGAACCGGCATGGACACAACATGACACACAGCATACAATAATGCACTGTTTACACAATTTATGGTAGCCAACAGCCCTATCATACTATCACCAACAGCAACAACAACAGTGTCACATCAAAGGTGACAGGCTCACGGGGCTGAAAGGACAGCGACCGTAATGCCTGTGCACTCCATGGCTCTGAAGGGGAGCCAATTTTGGTGAAACACATAGACACGGCTGATAGACATGCGACAGCAGTCACACACAGCATCAAATAATGTTAAAGAATAAGTCGCCCATTTTCCCCAGTAGGCCCCATGAAATCATACCAATACAAAAGCAAAACCATTTCATGGCCAAAATGAAATAAACAAACCAGCTATTACTTCCCATTGCAAATATATTTTATCACATTCAACACACTAACCGGTGATCTAAAGTTTAAATGCAACAATGTTTCACTGTCATTCTTTTCAAAGAGCTGCAACAAAAAACAGTGCCACTCACCAGATTATGATTATTTGTAAACAAAGTGAAAGTAAATCTTGAAAATGGTGACGCTAACAAATTAGCAACAACATCCACCTTGAAGTTGATAACAGCTGCTGCAGCTGCCATCGTCATTGACCCACTACCAGAACACAAGCTACCTAACAATGAGTGTGGTTTCATGCACACAAAAATGCGATTATTGTGCATAGTCAGATTCATATAATAGTTATATTAAAACATTTACATGCTTTGCAAGAAGAACGATTTCCCTAATAACTCTGTTTACATGGACACATCTGAAATCAGGCTACCTGATGGCACAATCAAAATAAAAGTTTTACCACAGTGAACATGTTATTTTTGGGAAGCATATTTGATTCTGAGTTTGGACATTTAAAGTTTTTATGTGAAAATGACTTCCAGGACACATACATTCTGTTGTTTCACTGGCGTTAAAGAGGGAGGCTCTCGGCTGGTGCTAGCACATGCACAGATCAAATACACCGCTGGAACACCGATTAAGGGGTTTACATGTCTTAATAATTCAAAAGATTGCTCAGAAAACCAGGTGTTTTAATCGGCCTATGCTTCTTCAAGGTTTTACGACAGACTACAATCTATTAGTGTATTGCCGCAACCTACTGTATTGGCTGTTTATCAGTATAATAGTTGACTACAAATACAAAGTTGCCAATGTTACAAGCAAGTGACGTATAAAAGGTTGCTTCAAATGAAAACCGAGATGCCTGCAATAAAATATAAACAGTAGGCTATAGCCATATTTCAATCATATTGAAAAAACAGTTCATGTTCAGTCAATTGAGTTCTATTTTGCTATTTGTGATTTGTCTCAATATACAATGAACAAAAATATAAACGCAACATGCAAAAATGTCTACGATTTTATTGAGTTACAGTTCATATATAAGGAAATCCACCATTTCCCTCATGCAGCGCGATACAGCTCCTTCACATGGAGTTGATCAGGCTGTTGATTGTGGCCTGGGAATGCTGTCCCTCTCCTCTTCAATGGCTGTGCGAAGTTGCTGGATATTGGTGGGAATTGGAACACGCTGTCAATCCAGAGCATCCATACCAGGGTCTTGACCTGACTGCAGTTCGGTGTCGTAACCGAATTCAGTAGGCAAATACTCAGTTTCGATAGCCACTGGCACGCTGAAGAAGTGTGCTCTTCACGCATGAATCCCGGTTTCAACAGTACCTGGCCGATGGCAGACAGTATGGCATTGTGTGGTTGAGCGGTTTGCTGATGTCAATGTTGTGAACAGAGTTCCCCATGGTGCCGGTGTGGTTATGGTTTGGGCAAGCATAAGCTACGGATAACGAACACAATTGCATTTTATTGATGGCCGTTTGAATGCTCAGAGATACTGTGACGAGATCCTCTGAAGGTCTAGAATGCTCTGACGGTTCCCCACTGACATTACATGATTTATATATATATATATATATATATATATATATATATATATATATATACAGTATATTACTCAACAGGCTCTCATTTAGTCATATTTCATGTCTCCCCTCCCCTGTGGTCTGTTCCTGGAATGTGACCATGCAGAAAACGTCCAGAGACATTCTAGGAACCAAAGATCATTTCCCTTCAAGAGACATTCTAGGAACTAAAGATGATTGATTTGCTCCCCCTTTGCCATCCAAGTGTCCCATATCTCCTAGACATAGTGTTCACTACATTTCATTACAACATACAGATGGGTCTAGCAAAAAATGGGCTTTGAACAGTGTTTCGCCGAATTCATTCCCTTGACATTACACAGGGTTTGTTAGCAGGTCTTAAAGCCAGCATGTGCATATGCAAATAAACACAGCCCAGCTGGATGCATATTATCTGCTTTCATTGAAGCTGGACTCAAATTCATTCAACACATCATTTGTCACCTGGAATCCTTATGTCGGGTCCGTAGAAAAGTGTTTCATGGTTACAGCTGATAATGCCTATGCACTCAGCCACCTGTTTCCTTGAATAACTGCCCTGGCACGTGCAGTATCTTGTATAGGAAAGAGTGCCATACGTCATTCACCTGCACACTATCAGGGAAAATGAAGGGACTTTTTCATCAAGGTCCATGCTTGTGTCAAAGAGAAGGTGCCCCTTCACTTTGTAATACAGTGAAGGAAAAGCGGATAATCTATTCTCCATTGAGCTTCTGTAATGAGTCTTTTTTTTTGTCCTGAACCTGTATTCATAAAGCGTCTCAGAGTACCGGTGCTGATCTCAGTTCAGTTATGCCTTTTAGATTATAATGAATGAACAGGGATGGCCTGATCCTAGATCTACACTCCTACTCTGAGGCGCTTTATGAATACGGGCCCAGGAGAAGGTTTAATCTGGGTTACTCCAGGCCCAAAAGAAGCCAAAAGTCAGACTGTCTTCCCTTGGCTCCCAGGTGACATCTGCCACTAGTATAATGTTTTAAAGCTGCATGTTGACTGCAACAATGACCTTAAGAAATGGGACAATGGCCTCCTTGTCTCTCCAAGGATCCTCCCTACACAGTTGTTGAACTCAATGTTCAAACTTGTGAATGGTGAAGTCGTTTTGAAATATGGGAATTATAAAATACACCCACGGTGCTGAATACTGCATGCTTCTACAAAGAAAGATAAGCAACTTCAATATTTTGACTGTTTTTTTTTGTTTACAGATACACACACACACACTGCTCTTATCTAGGTGCTTCAGTAGCCTTTTGTTATTTGAATTCTTAAACAGTGATGGGAATTATGTAAACATTGTATTGTCCAATGTTTACGGTTGTGTCCTTGCGATTGGTCTGCATCTGGCGTGCTATCGAACGATAAGTGTAATCGCAGCAGGTCATATTGTGAGAAAAAGACTGCAATGTTTGAGCATTCTCTAAAAAGGGAAATAAATTGCTTCTCTAAATGCCATACAAAGAAACTTGGGAAGGATGGGGCGCAAACATCCTGTGCGGGTAGTAGGATGTTTACAACACACAACTGCATCAACGGACAATGGAGTTGATAAGCCAAGACTGCTCACTCGCTGGCTCCTTAGTTCGCTTGTTGTGGCAGGCGAGAACTCACAGCTGTTCTTCATATTTCCCAGGGATCTCTCTCGGCCTTCAGATGTAGAAGAAGTAATGTTGTTCTTGTTACAAAGGCCCCGTGACTAACCTCTTCCCTCCCTACTACTCTGATGTATGGCTTTTAGTAGACCACCCACTGTCTTCCCCCTCCACAGATGTATCTAAACAACGCTAAAAGTTGTATTACCCAAAGATAACTATAACTGACCTGATACCTGCTTAGCTTAGCCGTGGGCTGCGTTCAGAAAGAGAAAACGTTCTGTTGTAGCTAAAAATGTAGTGGATGGAGAGGGCATGATTGGCTGATAAAATAATCATATCTGTTTTGTTATGTTAAAATACAATTCTACCTGCAATGCACATTTCACCCTATTGAATGAGTCATTTGTGGTATCTTGTCCTGTCCAAAAATCAGAGCTATATGATAAGCGGAGTTCTCTCTTCTTGATCTCTATAAACTGTAGGTCACTTAGGAGGTAATACATGTTTTAAGTGTTCCTCCATTTGTCTTATAGCGTGCGGCCCCAGACATAGGATATTGTGGCTATTTCCATCGTAAATAATAGCTGTAGTCCATAGCAACAAGATTCACGGGAGCATTATGTGTATTAGGACAGGAGGGGGTGGGATAGGGTGGTCCTCCAAAAACACTTTTACAGACACTTCTTCCTGTGAGTTGTGCTGGAAGAGTTTCATTCCAAAATGCTATGCTGTATATCCACTTTCAGAAATGTTGGTAAATTATATTTTATTGTTTAAAGTTAGGAAAGAGATTGGTGTCTAATCACGGCAGGGTTTGTTCTATGACATACATGTATTTGTTTAAAATCTACACAGCAATTTGGCCAGTGTTACCTAGTGTCTATTGGTAATTCAGGTGTTACATTATCTCTGTAAGTGTTAGATTAACACTCATCTGTGTAAAAGAACCCCAGGACATTCATCGGGGTGGCAGGTAGCCTAGTGGTTAGAGCGTTGGGCCAGTAACTGAAAGGCTGCTGGATCGAATCCCCGAGCTAACAAGGTAAAAATCTGTCTTTCTGCCCCTGAACAATGCACTTGCAGTAATGAAAAAGGCAAATTTGGAGCGTCATTACAGTTTGAAACATGCTTAAATGAATGAGTTGCAATAACAACTTAGTGTGGATAAAGTCGTTGCTCTTCAGCGGGGTTTGGGTGCCCAACAAGCTGCCTTTACGAAACCTTGTTTGGATGGGTAAAATGTTATGCAAGCAAGTTTTGTGGTGAGCGAGCTAATTGCAAAGAAACTAAAGTCTCATTTGGAAGGAGAAAGTTAAATTGTTCCAAAGTGTCAGTTTGTCTCGAAGAACCGTCACGGAGCGGATAAGTGGCATGGCACAATATATAGAAAAAACATTGAAGGACTCTGCAAGAAATGTTGATTTTTTCTCTTTGTCATGTGATGATACGACTGACATCACAAATACGGCCCAATTTGCCATTTTTGTGCGTGGGATTACCGCTGAGTTTGGCACAAGGGAGGAATTGCTGTCTTTGGAAGCCATGAATGGCACGACCAGAGATGAGAACTAGTTTGAGAGACTTGTCTCGGGCATGAGCAAATTTGAGCTACGGTTTGAAAAATTAAGTGGCCTTACTTCAGATGGAGCACCAGCCATGGTTGGCTTGAAAAAGGGGTTAACTGCATTAGTGAAAAAATAAATGAGTTGTCTCAGTCTTGATACAAGTTATTTAACTGTATGCAACTGCATCATACTTCAAGAAAGTCTGTGTGCACGGTCCCTGAAGCCGAACAACGTAATGGCAACTGTACTGTCGACCATCAATTTTATCAAAAGCAAAGGGCTGAACAACTGCCAATTTCTGGAGCTATTGAGTGATCTTGAATCAGAGTATGGTGATCTGGTTTACCACTGTGAGGTGCGATGGTTGAGCCATGAAACAATTAATGGAGATGAAGGGAAACCTGTCGCGGAACTGAGTGATGACAAGTGGATGTGTGATTTGGCCTTCATGGTGGACATAATCAAGTATCTGTCTGATACTTGGCCAAACCAGCTTCTTAGATCAAACGTGAAATCGTTCGAAGCGAAATTAAAGCTGTGGCAAGTCCAACTAGAAAGGGGTAACACAGTGCATTTTCCTACTCTGCAAGGACAAGAGCCTGAAATTACGTCGGAATATGCCGGTAAGTGTGGAAAGCTCGCGAAGGCATTTTGTGAACGGTTTAAGGATGTGAAAAGTAAACAACTGGAGTTGAACATATTTGCAGCCCCGTTTATCGTCGAACCAGCGGATGTGCCGGATGGCCTACAACACGAAGTCATTGAGCAGCATAACAATGACGAGTTCAAAGCCATGTACAACAACCTCCCTCTCCTTGAGTTCTACGAAATGTACGTTAGCAATGAGCATTTTTCTGTTCTGAGGAGACATGCACTTAAATTTGCATCTGTGTTCGGGACGACCTACTGCTGTGAGCAGTTCTTTTCCAAACTGACTCTTGCAAAGACTCGATTCCGCTCAAGACTGACTGGAACCTGGGAAAACCTGGAAAACCAGCTGCGAGTTGCGTCATCTTCACAGCCAGCTGACATCAAACACCTCGTCAAAGATAAGCAGTTTCAGCCATCGCATTAGAGGTGAGATTCAACAAGTAATCATAAAAACAACAACAACATAATTTACAATACTAATATTTATTGAAATAAGACTAGCACTTTTCTAAATACTCAAGGACACAAGAAACATCATACAAGTCATATATAAACTGAAAAACTAATGTCAGTGATTAAAGTCACATTAAAACATTAATAAAGCAGAAAACAGAATAATATGGCTCCCAAATGAATTTATAAATATCTAAATGGTCCTTGATGGCAAAAAGGTTCCCCACCCCTGCTTTGTGAATAAAATTTCAAAAGTTGGATATCCCCACTCTGGCTGAATTCCAATAGGATTTACACATCACTTTGCAAGCCATTATAATGTGAGTTTCATGCCTGAAAACTAGGCCCCCAAAATAAGGCCTAATTAAATACTTGTTTTATTGTTATTTAATTTTAAAGATGACATATTAGTTTAAGATCACACTTGGTGAAGGACACAAGACTGAAAATTGACGAACGCAACAACCATGTCTCTTTCACTAACAAATACAGTCATGGGGGGTAACTCTACAATTCACTCGAAAGTCAAGGCACTGGGAAAAATGCAAATAAGGCTTTACACTAAGCAGTGTGTTAATTTAACACTGAGAAGTGTGGACCCGTATAGATACTGGACCAGTGTTAAATTTAACACTCGAGCATTTACTGTTTATCACTTGATGGTTTAATTTCAGAGACACAAATAATCATGTTTTATTTGCAAAATGCTATATATCCACCTCACATTCAGAGAAATAAGTAGTACTGCTAGATTTTCCATAGTCAAATGTAACAAATAACTAGATTATTAATAAATACCTCTATTATTTATCAATATTTTAAAAATGTTTTTAAAAAATTACTTAATACAGTGTAATGAGATCTGTATGTAAAACATTTACAATTGACATTTTAGTCATTTAACATTTTAGTCATTTAGCAGATGCTCTAATCCAGAGCGATTTACAGTAAGTGCATTCATCTTAAAATAGCTAGGTGAGACACCCACATATCACAGTCAAATAATCAGGATTTGAACATTCTATTATGCGTAGCAATGGATACACTAAAATCTATTAATAAAAAATCTGAGAACAGTAATATTTTACAAACACATGAAGGTACCCATAACCAATCATTTCTGATAAAGAAAATAGACAAATGTGAAAAATTGGTGGACCTAGCCTGGTCCCGCTTCAAATTACATTCAACTCATAAATGCTTCATAAAGCCTCCGTAAGAGCTACATAAATGTGTTACAATGCATCTGTGACCATATGTCATGCTCTATAAAGGGTTCATAAATGTGGAGTAACTGTGTGACATAACCACCATTGTCAAATGTGGCATAACCCACTATGTCAAATATGACATAAACCTGTTCTTTATAAAGGGTGGCATATGCACCGCTTAATAAAGGCTTTAGAAATCATATTAAATTGAGACTTCACAAAGCATTTATAACCCTGTTATGCATCTTGGTAGAGCATTGCAACACCAGGATGGTGGGATAACACCAGTCACTTTGGATAAATTGTACACATTCCATTACTCTAAACCCTTTCTAGGATGGCCCAACCTCTTTCCCTCATGGGTGCCCAGCCAATATTGGACCTGACCTCAACTTTACCCAAAATGCTGTGCTGCAGGATGACATACTCTAAAGTGCAATCATGCACAGCCAAAAAGGCGTTGGTAGGGCCCTTTAAAATCAGTATGTTTTGGTGGGGCCTAATTGTGTGCAAGAGTGTGCAAAGCTGTCATCAAGGCAAAGGGTGGCTACTCTGAAGAATCTCAAATATAAAATATATCTTGATTTGTTTAACACTTTTTTGGTTACTACATGATTCCATATTGTCTTATTTCATTATTTCTACATTGTAGAAAATAGTAAAAAAATAAATAAAGAAAAACCCTGGAATGAGTAGGTGTGTCCAAACTTTTGACTGATACTGTATGTGTTATGAATGACCAAAGATATCTGACTTTAAAGTAAGTACAGTGTCATGTGATATAAAGTATTTATGGATGTGTTATGAATGACCGAAGGTGTCTCAATTCAAACAAAGTATTACAGGACGTGAATAAATTGGTTAAAAACTGTTTGCTGATTTATGAATGTTCTCATGATCCACATATTACTGTAGGGTGTGAGAGGTATTTAGATGGATTGATGGGCCTGCAACGCGCATGTGTGTGTGTGTGTGTGTGTGTGTGTGTGTGTGTGTGTGTGTGTGTGTGTGTGTGTGTGTGTGTGTGTGTGTGTGTGTGTCAGAGCTGAGATGATTTGGAGTAGTCCAACCTGAGACTACCGCACCATGTATACCCTTTCTGTTCTCATACTGGAGACCAGGGCTTGATTACAACCCGTTACAATGGTGCCAACATTTTGTGGCTGACCTTTCAGTGGTGGAGTGAGTGAATATGACTGGGCCCAGCATCCCATGGTATGGCTTGTTATGTCAAAGACCTGACTGGGCCCAGCACCCTGCGGTATGGCTAGTTATATTGTTGTGTCAAAGACCTGACTGGGCCCAGCACCCTGCGGTATGGCTAGTTATATTGTTGTGTGCGTGTTTGTGATCTGAGGAACATGTAACTTGGTTCTAGAAGAAAGCCACTTTCAATTTCCTGATGTTGGGGACTTTCATCAAGGTAATTGGTGCCTGGTGTAATGTGACTAACATGACTTCTCTTTAGAGCAGGGGTGGGCGTCACAGTTTTGCCTCAGTCCCAGCTAACACACCTCTCCAATAATCACCTAATCATGATCTTCAGGTTAGAATGCAATTTGATTAATCAGCTGTGTTTGCTAGGGATGGAGAAAAAGTGTGACACCAATCAGGCACTCGAGGACTGGAGTTGCCCACCCTTACTTTAGAGCCTATGTCATCTTGTAGCACAACATGTCACCATTTATAAAGCACATGTTTATGTCATATTCAACATAGTGGGTTATGTCACATTTGACATTGGTGATTATGTCACACAGGTACGGCACATTTATGAACGCTTTAAAAAGCATGACATATGGTTGTAGATGCTTTGTAACACATGTATGTAATGCTTAGGAAGGCATTATGAAGACTTTATGGAAGCCTTTATAAGCTGAAAGTCATTTAAAGCGGGACCAAAAGGGTCATCATTCTAAATTGGTGCCAAATATATCCCTCTTGTCAATCTCAAACAGTCCTTTGAATGTCTTACAAAGGGATATATTGTTAGAATTGTTGGAGTCTGGGTTGGGAGGTTGGGGGGATGCGGGGGGAATGGGATGGGGAGTTGGGGGTGTAGGCCTACCTCTTTTTGTTTATTTTTCTTTACATGCCAATTTTATTATTACAAAATCATGTTTGATTAATATGATAGTTTCTCTGTATGTATTTCTTACTTTAGTTTTTATTTTGAGTGGCGAATAACGGGTACATGTTATATAAAATGAAAATATGATTTGAAATTGATATTGTAAACCCCCCAACAATAAAATAAATCATGGTCATTCATCTTGAAAACATACGACAACTGAATATTCTGCAAACCTCTCAGTCTATACCCCAGCGAGCAGTTTTGCCAAGTTTTACCCTCAGAGATGTGTATCATGAAGTAGCACTGCATATCTGAATCTAATCCAAGTAGACCATGGATGCATTCTGTAACCTCAGATTGAGTTCAGTGTGTCAAATCGGAGGGCCTGTTGTCCGGACCTCTGGCAGTCTCTATGGGGGTGCCACAGGGTTCAATTCCTGGGTCGACTCTTTTCTCTTTATATATCAATGATGTTGCTCTTGCTGCTGGTGATTCTCTGATCCACCTCTATGCAGACGACGCCATTCTGTATACATCTGGCCCTTCTTTGGACACTGCTAACAAACCTCCAAACGAGTTCAACGCCATGCAACACTCCTTCCGTGGCCTCCAACTGCTTTTAAATGCTAGCAAAAATAAGTGCATGCTTCAACCAATTACTGCCTGCACCCTCCCACCCGACAAGCATCACTACTCTGGACGGTTTTGACTTGTGGACAACGACAAATACCTAGGTGTCTGGTTAGACTGTAAACTCTCCTTCCAGACTCACATTAAGCATCTCCAATACAAAATTCAATCTAGAATCGGCTTCCTATTTCACAACAAAGCCTCCTTCACTCATGCTGCCAAACATTCCCTCGTAAAACTGACTATCCTACAGATCCTTAACTTCGGCGATGTCATTTACAAAATTGCCTCCAACACTCTACTCAGCAAACTGGATGTAGTCTATCACAGTGCCATCCGTTTTGTCACCAAAGCCCCATATACTACCCACCACTGCGACCTGTATGCTCTCGTTGGCTGGCCCTCACTTCATGTTCATCGCCAAACCCACTGGCTCCAGGTCAACTATAAGTCTTTGCTCGGTAAAGCCTCGCATTATCTCAGCTCACTGGTCACCATAGCAACACAACCCGTAGCACACGCTCCAGCAGGTATATTTCACTGGTCATCCCCAAAGCCAACACTTCCTTTGGCCGCCTTTCCTTCCAGTTCTCTGCTGCCAATGACAAGAACGAATTACAAAAATCACTGAAGCTGGAGTCTTACATCTCCAACTCTCACTTTCAGCATCAGCTGTCAGAGCAGCTTACCAATCACTGTACCGGTACACAGCCAATCTGTAGATAGCACACCCAACTACCTCATCCCCATATTATTACTTACCCTCTTGCTCTTTTGCACCCCAGAATCTCTACTTGCACATCATCATCTGCACATCTATCATTTCAGTGTTAATTCTGAATTGTAATTATTTTGCCTCTATGGCCTATTTATTGCCTTACCTCCCTACTCTTCTACATTTGCACACACTGTACATAGATTTTTCTATTGTGTTATTGACTGTACGTTTGTTTATGTTTAACTCTGTGTTGTTGTTTTTGTCACACTGCTTTGCTTTATCTTGGCCAGGTCGCAGTTGTAAATGGGACCTTGTTCTCAACTGGCCTACCTGGTTAAATAAAGGTGAAATAAAATCAATAAATAAAACATCTGTAATGTATGTTTTATATTATCATTGGACAGATCCATCCTTGGCTCTAGTCTCAGTTTGTAAAAGGTTGGAGTCAGCCCTTCCAATACAGCTGGGGGATTTGGCACAGAGGACCATTAGTGTGTGACAGTGCAGCTGATCGTTTCCTGTCTGTTTCCAATTTGCACTTAGGCATATTTTTTTACAATCCCAGTTCCAGCATTTCCCTGGTGTAATGGCGTTTTAATTCCTAGCAGACTTGGGAGGCGGGCATCCATTCCCCTGGCTTGGATTTAGGTTCTCTAGAATAGTAGATAGCGCAGCTCAGGATAAAGTGGAGTTTCCCATGACCATGTTTGTTGGGCTCTATATATTTTTGTTGTGAATTCTTTATAAAAGTGATTTTCTTTCTGTGCACACCGAGTCTATTTAGCATCGTATTGTGAACAAAAACATTGAATTGTTTGCTGGATGTTCTTGAATACAAACAGCAATTTTCTCTCAGTTATATTTCCTATTATACTGGGTCAATTGCATTACAGTTTAGTAAAATTAGCCATGCAACTTGAAGTAGAAAAATGTCCTACTCCTGTAGGCCATTACCGGTATTTCTGCTCATTTAACCCTACCACTCAAGTATAGCACATCTCCCTTCCCATAGCACTTGAGGCTAAACAGACATATTTAGCTAACACATTGTGATATAACAGTTGTATACCCAATGGTGGCTTGTGTGTCAGGAATGCTCACTCTTCCCTACTGTTTCACTAGAAAAGTCTGTTCCGGCTAACAGCTAGCAACATTACTGCAAGGTTCAGCCAATGCATCATACAGAACTCTGACTCTGCAAACATATCTGTACATCTATGTCTTGTTAATCGGATGGATTATTAGTGCTAGATGGGCTCCCCTCGGGTCTATGCATTAGACTCTGAATCCAGCGCAGACGTTTGCACAGACATTTCTTCCTGGCGCCCACACTTGGTTAAGATTGAAATTCCCTCATCTTACCTCGATTTTTGAAAAGCACATTTGTTCGACCCGAGGGGCATGTGAACGTTTGAATTTTGTCTCTTAAACTATGCACCAGCCATGCTGCAACCTCAAAGCATTACCATGCAACTTTTAATATAGTCTTTTGTGGTCCTGACAAGGCCCAATTCTACAACACTTACATTAAGTGTGCAGTACGTAGGATGTCCGGTCCAAACAACGTGTCAGGGCGACGCGTCTAGATGCTGATTGATATAGCATCCAAGACGCTGTGTTCTGATCCACCTGACAAAGCATTGTGTCTGCATTGTGTCTGCGTTGTGTCTGCGTTGTGTCTGCGTTGTGTCTGCGTTGTGTCTGCATTGGGAATTGCGTTGGGAATTGCATTGGGAATTTCAAAATGTAATTAATATGCAAATGATCTATGTGAATTTCAAAATACAAATAGAGTAACATAAAGACTTTTCTCAAAGATTGTTTGGAGTAGTAAATGCATTTTACTGTTTATATACTGCTCCAAAAAATAAAGGGAACACTTAAACAACACATCCTAGATCTGAATGAAAAAAATAATCTTATTAAATACTTTTTTCTTTACATAGTTGAATGTGCTGACAACAAAATCACACAAAAATAATAAATGGAAATCTAATTTATCAACCCATGGAGGTCTGGATTTGGAGTCCCACTCAAAATTAAAGTGGAAAACCACACTACAGGCTGATCCAACTTTGATGTAATGTCCTTAAAACAAGTCAAAATGAGGCTCAGTAGTGTGTGTGGCCTCCACGTGCCTGTATGACCTCCCTACAACGCCTGGGCATGCTCCTGATGAGGTGGCGGATGGTCTCCTGAGGGATCTCCTCCCAGACCTGGACTAAAGCATCCGCCAACTCCTTGACAGTCTGTGGTGCAACGTGACGTTGGCGGATGGAGCGAAACATGATGTCCCAGATGTGCTCAATTGGATTCAGGTCTGGGGAACGGGCGGGCCAGTCCATAGCATCAATGCCTTCCTCTTGCAGGAACTGCTGACACACTCCAGCCATGAGGTCTAGCATTGTCTTGCATTAGGAGGAACCCAGGGCCAACCGCACCAGCATATGGTCTCACAAGGGGTCTGAGGATCTCATCTCGGTACCTAATGGCAGTCAGGCTACCTCTGGCGAGCACATGGAGGGCTGTGCGGCCCCCCAAAGAAATGCCACCCCACACCATGACTGACCCACCGCCAAACCGGTCATGCTGGAGGATGTTGCAGGCAGCAGAACGTTCTACACGGCGTCTCCAGACTGTCACGTCTGTCACATGTACTCAGTGTGATCCTGCTTTCATCTGTGAAGAGCACAGGGCGCCAGTGGCGAATTTGCCAATCTTGGTGTTCTCTGGCAAATGCCAAACGTCCTGCACGGTGTTGGGCTGTAAGCACAACCCCCACCTGTGGACGTCGGGCCCTCATACCACCCTCATGGAGTCTGTTTCTGACCGTTTGAGCAGACACATGCACATTTGTGACCCGCTGGAGGTCATTTTGCAGGGCTCTGGCAGTGCTCCTCCTGCTCCTCCTTGCACAAAGGCGGAGGTAGCGGTCCTGCTGCTGGGTTGTTGCCCTCCTACGGCCTCCTCCACGTCTCCTGATGTACTGGCCTGTCTCCTGGTAGCGCCTCCATGCTCTGGACACTACGCTGACAGACACAGCAAACCTTCTTGCCACAGCTCGCATTGATGTGCCATCCTGGATGAGCTGCACTACCTGAGCCACTTGTGTGGGTTGTAGACTCCGTCTCATGCTACCACTAGAGTGAAAGCACTGCCAGCATTCAAAAGTGACCAAAACATCAGCCAGGAAGCATAGGAACTGAGAAGTGGTCTGTGGTCCCCACCTGCAGAACCACTCCTTTATTGGGGGTGTCTTGCTAATTGACTATAATTTCCACCTGTTGTCTATTCCATTTGCACAACAGCATGTGACATTTATTGTCAATCAGTGTTGCTTTCTAAGTGGGCAGTTTGATTTCACAGAAGTGTGATCGACTTAGAGTTACATTGTGTTGTTTAAGTGTTCCCTGTTTTTTTTTTAGCAGTGTATATTTACAATATACAAAAACATCAGGACTACATCAAGAGGTGCAAATGGCAGTGGTACAAGAAATACGCCTCCGAGTCTGTAACGTCTGAACATATTAGAGATCAGGTGTTTCTTCACTCTCCCCAGTCTCCTCTGGTCATCCTCCGGGATTGTGTTGACCTCGCTACTATCCACACTGGCCAATTTGAACTGAACTGGAGTGCAGGTGCATGCTCTGTTGCCATAAATACTGGTGATGGCACAGCACAGCCCACAGCTGCACTAAGGAGCCGATGTGATGTCCGTGGTTGGAAATAATCTCATGAAGGTGCTCATTCGATTGCATTCGATTTAGATAGAGAGCAGCAAATGGGTGTGCATCTTCATATTGGAGGGAATGAGTGATGAAAGAGGGATTGAGTTGGAGGGATGATGTTGATTGCTGTAGTGAGAAAATGTGGATCTGTATTTCAATGGGCTTTTTTCCTCTTAGCAGCTCGATAGCCATTAAAGAGTGGATCGTCTGACATGCCGAAAAAGAAGATGGACGGTTTCGGCTGGTGTTGGATGGTCATCTGTCTCCTGCTGTGCACTCCCACTGATGTAAGAATTGACTCTCTTTACTCTCTCTTTTTCTTTCTCTCTGTGTCTGTCTGTGTTTCTGTCGCTTTCTCTGTCCCTCACACACACACACACATACGCACGCACACACATATGTGCAGGGCCATATAAGCACAGAGAAATGCTCTTTTCATGTCTACTGTCTCATTAGTGGGTTCATATCGTATAAGATAAATAAAGGTGAAAAAAATATATATAAAAAAAATAAGATACTGTGTATGTTTACATTTTTAAAAGGCATGCTCAGTAATAGAATGCCACCGTCAATTGGTGTTTGTATCTTTTTTTAAATCTAGTGAATTCTCTATGCAAAAAATCTCTAACTTTGGTGAACATTTATATTGATGAATATTCAATAAAGTGCATGTGAGATTGGCAAGGGGTCAATATGATGGCATATAGGTCCAGACACTGGTAGGTAAACATGCATTAACTTGTTAATTGAATCTTGTCACTATTGTCCCCATCAATGTATCCCTCTCTGGGGGACTGATCTGTTCAAAAAAAAGAGCAGGACAAACTTAAAATCATTGAATACAAAGCAGTGTATCCTGCTTTTGCGTCCAGTGATCACCTAATGATACAGCAATAGGATTTTTTTGATCTGCCCACCCAGTACACCCACAATTTTGTTATTTTGGCATGACATTTTGTTAAGACTTGCAATTTAACATTGCCCCATAGTATTTGGGTTCACATTGGGTGGTTTGACATGTCTTTGTACACCATTAACTTTGTTTAATTTTCCATGGAGCTCATATGGATTTAAAGGGAGTCGCTCCGCTCTACATTACTGCCTCTTCCTGTGTCCTAAATGAGGATATGGTGACTGAGCGTTTTAATCGGTCCCCCGTGGAGTTCAAATATAGAACTCAGACACAACCCTGGGTGTAGACACATTTTAAAAATATACTGTGTTGTTTAGCTATTTGCTTACAGCCAAATGAGTCAACAAACTAATGATGGAGATGACAATCTATATACAATCCAGTTAATTTAGCTTAAGATGACTTCTATGAAATATTAATGAGGCCTTTTTTATTTTGTGATTATCAAAAATGTTAAATGAATGTTTATTAATTTCACTTAAGCTTTGCATTTATATGATTCATATGATTTTCTGCTATTAACTTGATACTGTTCCCTTGGATATTCTATATTTATTCTGTCATGTGATGCCATGTGATGTTATGTGTTATGTTATGTAATGCACTGGGTTCTCTTACTTGTAGATCTTTGTTGTGGCTAGCCCAGAGGTGAACGAGACCCAGGAGCACGTAGCGGTGAATGTCTACCATGACACAGACATCACCAGGAAAAAGATTGTGACCGCCCAGTTTGAGTGCTACCAGAAAATCATGAAGGATAACGACCACAACAAAATAGGTAAAATGATCAAAAATGCATTACCTGTGTTCAGGCACCACTGTCATTGGCATAGTGGGTCATGGTAAATTATTATTTGTGTGAGGGAAAGTGAGCGTCTGAATCCCAAATAGGGAAAAGTTGTCTTGTAGCAAAATTAGGTTGCTACATTGACATACTTATTTTTTCTTTACTGTAGAAAATCTGAAGATTGTACCACTCATTGTGAATGGCAACATCCTCAGCCGATTAGGTAGGATAACTTGATTATCGAGTGCTTGTGCTCATGTATGAGTTTGAATCCTAAGTGGGTTCGATTAATGTTACACAAGCACTCGAGCTGAGCAACTGATGTCCAACGAGGTGGTATTTGATAGGTAGAAAAAAAGTAGTCGATTGCTGACAAGGTTTGATAATCCCACCAGTCCTATTTGTATCCAGAGAATTAACGTTAGCCAATCGGCAGGTGAGGAGAGAAAAGGTGCTGAGGGACTAAGAGGAATGCCAATATATCAGTGCTGCAGTAATTTGGTGTCATTTACACAAGGGGCTTTAGTGAGCCTCTTATTTGGATGCTAATCCGCTAGCGTTGTGTCTGATTAGCTTTAGGCTTGAGCGATACACCATTTATACCGTATACCGGGGTATTTAAAGATACCGACTGTATGATTTTCAATACATTTACATTTTATTTAACCTTTATTTAACTAGGCAAGTCAGTTAAGAACAAATTCTTATTTACAATGACGGCCTACCAAAAGGCAAAAAGCCTCATGCGTGGGTATAAAAAATATAAAAAAATAAATACAAATATAGGAAAAAACACACATCACGACAAGAGAAACACCACAACACTACATAAAGAGAGACATAAGACAACAACATAGCAAGGCAGCAACACAAGAAAACACAGCATGGTAGCAACACAACATGACAACAACGTGGTAGAAACACAACATGGCAGCAGCACAACATGGTAGCAGCACAAAACATGGTACAAACATTGTTGGGCACAGACAACAGCACAAAGGGCAAGAAGGTAGAGACAACAATACATCACGCGAAGCAGACACAACTGTCAGTAAGAGTGTCCATGATTGAGTATTTGAATGAAGAGATCGAGATAAAACTGTCCAGTTTGAGTGTTTTTTGCAGCTCGTTCCAGTCGCTAGCTGCAGCAAACTGAAAAGAGGAGCGACCCAGGGATGTGTGTGCTTTGGGGACCTTTAACAGAATGTGACTGGCAGAACGGGTGTTGTATGTGGAGGATGAGGGCTGCAGTAGGTATCTCAGATAGAGGGGACTGAGGCCTAAGAGGGTTTTATGAATAAGCATCAACCAGTGGGTCTTGCGACGGGTATACAGAGATGACCAGTTTACAGAGGAGTATAGAGTTCACGGGATGTGTCTTATAAGGAGCATTGGTGGCACATCTGATGGCCGAATGGTAAAAAACATCTAGCCGCTCGAGATCACCCTTACCTGCCGATCTACATTTAAAAAAAAACAAATATTATTTTTATTTCACTTTTATTTAACCAGGTAGGCTAGTTGAGAACAAGTTCTCATTTACAACTGCAACCTGGCCAAGATAAAGCAAAGCAGTGCGACACAAACAACAACACAGAGTTACACATGGAATAAACAAACATACAGTCAATAACACAATAGGTTAAAAAAAAGTCTATATACAGTGTGCAAATGAGGTAAGATAAGGGAGGTAAGGCAATAAATAGGCCATAGTGGCGAAATAATTACAATTTAGTAATTAAACACTGGAGTGATAGATGTGCAGAAGATAAATGTGCAAAGAGAGACACTGGGTTGCAAAGGAGCCACAATAAATAACACTATGGGGATGAGGTAGTTGGATGGGCTATTTACAGATGGGCTATGTACAGGTGCAGTGATCTGTGAGCTGCACTGACAGCTGGTGCTTAAAGTTAGTGAGGGAGATATGAGTCTCCAGCTTCAGTGATTTTTGCAATTCGTTCCAGTCATTGGCAGCAGAGAACTGGAAGGAAAGGTGGCCAAAGGAGGAATTGGCTTTGGGGGTGATCAGGGAAATATACCTGCTGGAGCATCCAATTTGCTGAGTAGAGTGTTGGAGGCAATTTTGTAAATGACGTCGCCGAAGTCAAGGATCGGTAGGATAGTCAGTTTTACGAGGGTATGTTTGGCAGCATGACTGAAGGATGCTTTGTTGCGAAAAAGGAAGCCGATTCTAGATTTAATTTTGGATTGGAGATGCTTAATGTGAGTCTGGAAGGACAGTTTACAGTCTAACCAGACACCTAGGTATTTATAGATGTCCACAAATTCTAAGTCAGAACCGTCCAGAGTAGCTGGACGAGCGGGCAGGTGCTGGTAGCGATCGGTTGAAGAGCATGCATTTCGTTTTACTTGCATTTAAGAGCAGTTGGAGGCCACGGATGGAGAGTTGTATGGCATTGAAGCTCATCTGGAGGTTAGTTAACACAGTGTCCAACGAAGGGCCAGAAGTGTACAGAATGACATCGTCTGCGTAGAGGTGGATCAGAGAATCACCAGCAGCAAGAGCGACATCATTGATGTATACAGAGAAGAGAGTCGGCCCGAGAATTGAATCCTGTGGCACACCCATAGAGACTGCCAGAGGTCCGGACAACAGGCCCTCCGATTTGACACACTGAACTCTATCAGAGAAGTAGTTGGTAAACCAGGTGAGGCAATCATTTGAGAAACCAAGGCTGTCAAGTCTGCCAATAAGAATGTGGTGATTGACAGAGTCGAAAGCCTTGGCCAGGTCAATGAATACGGCTGCAGAGTAATGTCTCTTATTGATGGTGGTTATGATATCGTTTAGGACCTTGAGCGTGGCTGAGGTGTACCCATGACCAGCTCGGAAACCAGATTGCATAGCGGAGAAGGTACAGTGGGATTCAAAATGGTCAGTGATCTGTTTGTTAACTTGGCTTTCGAAGACCTTAGAAAGGCAAGGTAGGATAGAGATAGGTCTGTAGCAGTTTGGGTCTAGAGTGTCTCCCCCTTTGAAGAGGGGGATGACCGCGGCAGCTTTCCAATCTTTGGGGATCTCAGACGATACGAAAGAGGGGTTGAACAGGCTAGTAATAGGAGTTGCAACAATTTCGGATGATAATTTTAGAAAGAGAGGGTCCAGATTGTCTAGCCCTGCTGATTTGTAGGATCCAGATTTGGCTACCCTTTCAGAACATCAGCTATCTGGATTTGGGTGAAAGAGAAATGGGGGAGGCTTGGGCAAGTTGCTGTGGGGGGTGCAGGGCTGTTGACCAGGGTAGGGGTGGCCAGGTGGAAAGCATGGCCAGCCGTAGATAAATGCTTATTGAAATTGTCAATTATCGTGGCTTTATCGGTGGTGACAATGTTTCCAAGCCTCAGTGCAGTGGGCAGCTGGGAGGAAGTGCTCTTATTCTCCATTGACTTTACAGTGTCCCAGAACTTTTTGTAGTTTACGTCTCCATAATCTAGCATGGGTAGGATGGTCATCTGAATCAGGGTTAGTTTGGCAGCAGGGGTGAAAGAGGAGCGATTACAATAGAGTAAACTAAGTCTAGATTTAACCTTAGCCTGCAGCTTTGATATGTGCTGAGAGAAGGACAGTGTACCCTCTGGCCATACTCCGAAGTACTTGTATGAGGTGTTTACCTCAAGCTCTAAACCCTCAGAGGTAGTAATCACACCAGTGGGGAGAGGGGCATTATTCTTACCAAACCACATGACCTTTGTTTTGGAGGTGTTCAGAACAAGGTTAAGGGCAGAGAAAACCTGTTGGACACTAAGCAAGCTTTGTTGTAGAGCGTTTAACACAACATCTGGGGAGGGGTCAGTTGAGTATATTATATCTAACTCAGCGCTCCAGCTATGCATCTGGTTTGCTAACTTGCTAGCTAAGTGGCTAGATGTCAAGATTAACAGCAGAGACATTCAAGCTCCTCCTGATCAAGGTCCCTTGTGCAGTGGTGTAAAGTACTTAAGTAAAAATACTTTGAAGTACTATTTAAGTAGTGTTTTGGGGTATCTGTGCTTTACTTTACTCAAAAAAAATGTTATACAACTTTTACTTCTACTTCACTACATTCCTAAAGAAAATAATTTACATTTTACTCCATACATTTTCCCTGACACCTGAAAGTACTCGTTACATTTTGAATACTGAGTAGGACAGGAAAATGTTTCAATTCACACACGTATCAAGAGAATACGTGGTCATCCCTACTGCCTCTGATCTGGCGGACTCACTAAACACAAATGCATAATTTGTAGATTATGTCTGAGTGTTGGAGTGTGCCCCTGGATATCCTTAAATTTGAAAAACATTAAAATGGTGCCGTCAGCTTTGCTTAATATAAGGAATTTGAAGTGATTTATACTTTCTTTTACTTTTGATACTGAAGTAAATGTTGGCAATTACATCTACTTTTGATACTTAAGTATATTTAGAACCAAATATTTTTTTTACTTTTACTGAAGTAGTATTTTACGTGGGTGAATTTAACTTTTACTTGAGTAACTTTCTATTAAGGTATCATTACTTTTACACAAGTATCACAATTGTGTACTTTTTCCACTACTGCCCTGGGGCCGAAATTATATATATTTTTAAAATAGTTTGCCTTTTGTGCACTTCCGGTAATACCGTATACCCCGGTATAGTACAGAAATGGTCTTGGCTAATTAGCAATCCTATCACACTTATAATCAGTATTTCATTTTAGGGTAACCCTACAGGTGTAATACCAAAACTTTTTAAAGACTCTAAACATACTTAACTGACTATTTCAACCAAAACATTTGGAGATATTTGGGGAAGTATGTTTGCCACTTTTCTTTTTTCAATAATGCTTTTAACTTTAGTGTTATATGTATTTATTAAAGTGTTTGTGTGGGTGGCTGCTACAGTAGGGAGGTATGACAAATTTCCTTCAGTAGAAGGCCCAATCTTTGACAGGGAAATGTTTTGTAAAATAAGTCTCCCCATCAAGAGCAACGTCTAGCTCTTCCATTATTTCAAGCGTTATTGTCACCACATGCCAGGGGATTGTGAATTTAAATCCAAAGCTTTAAAACCCACATCCCACCCTGTTGTCAAAAACAAAGTCTGAAACTCCTGACTATTAGATAAAAGTGAAGAAAAGTAAATAGTGAGACAAGCAGGGATAAAAAAAAATCAAATTCAAACCCAAGAAAGGGCATTTGTCACGTCCTGACCATAGAAAGCTGTTATTTTCTATGGTAGAGTAGGTCAGGGCGTGACAGGGGGGTTTTCTAGTTTAGTTTTTCTATGTTGTGATGTTCTAGTTTTGTGTTTGTTTGGGATGATCTCCAATTAGAGGCAGCTGGTCATCGTTGTCTCTAATTGGAGATCATACTTAAGTAGGTGTTTTTCCCAAAGAGATTGATTTTGAGTTAGTGTATGTTTCACCTCTGCGTCACGGTTTGTTGTTTTTGTTATTTAGTTATGTGTATGTATTGCTTAGTTTCACAGTGAAAATAAAATGTGGAACGACACACACGCTGCACTTTGGTCCGCTCCTTCCTACGACAACCGTGATAGCATTTGTATTCCTTTCTGAATCAATGTTGTTTCCTAAGATTGATTTTAGTCAACTAGACTTTTTGGTGGATGGGAGACAGAATCAGGAAGCAATTCTATATTTAGAAATCAGTCTGATGTGAGATGTTTCATCATCTGGGTTTTCCACAGTAATATCTCATTGCCACCATACAATTAGGGGCTTAGTCAGAATCAAAAGTTGTTCATTCATTAGTTTTGTACATAACAAACTGATAAGTTGACAAAAAACAAAGACATTAGCAACAAGATATTTCAGAAGGTGTCTCCAATAACTTCTGTATGTAATGTCAACAAACAACATACAGTGCCTTGAGAAAGTTTTCATATACTCGTATACAGCCTGAATTCAAAATGTATTAAATATATTTGTTGTGTCACCCATCTACACACAATAGCCCATAATGAAAAAGTGAAGAAAAAAAAATGCAAATGTTTGCAAATGTATTGAAAATGAAATACAGAAATATCTCAAATATTCACACCACTGAGTCAATACTTTGTAGCAGTCCTTTGGCAGTGATTACAGCTGTGAGTCTCTAAGAGCTTCCCACACCTGGATTGTGCAACATTTGCCCATTATTCTTTTCAAAATTCTTCAAGCTCTGTCAAATTGGTTGTTGGTCATTGCTTGACAACCATTTTGAAGTTTTTTTTTCAAGCAGATTTAAGTCAAAACTGTAAATTTGGCATTGTGTTTTTGCTGAAAGGTGAATTAATCTCCCAGTCTCTGGTGGAAAGTAGACTGAACCAGGTTTTCCTCTAGGATTTTCCCTGTGCTTATCTCCATTCCATTTATTTTTTATCATGAAAATCTCCCCAGTCCTTAATGATTACAAGCATACCCATAACATGAGGCAGCCAACACTAATCTTGAAAATATGGAGAGTGGTACTCAGTAATGTGTTGTATTGGATTTGCCCAAAACATAACACTTAGTGTTCAGGACAAAAAGGGACTTGCTTTGCCACATGTTTTGCAGTAGTACTTTAGTGCCTTGTTGCAAACAGGATGCATGTTTAGGAATAATTTTTTTATTATACTTCCTTTGTTTCACTATCAATTAGGTTATTATTGTGGAGTAACTACAATATTGTTGATCCATCATCAGTTTTCTCCTGTAACAGTCATTAAACTGTAAATGTTTTAAAGTCACCATTGGGTGGTTTCCTTCCTCTCCGGGAACTGAGTTTGAAACGATGCCTGTATCTTTGTAGTGACTGGGAGTATTGATACACCATCCAAAGTGTAATTAATAACTTCACCATGCTCAAAGGGGATTTACTGTATATTTTTTATTTTTACCCATTCAATAGGTTCCCTTCTTTACGATGCGTTGGAAAATCTCCCTGGTCTTTGTGGTTAAATCTATGTTTGAAATTCACTGAGAAACTGAGAGACCTTCAAATCAAATCAAATTGTATTAGTCACATGCGCCGAATACAACAGGTGAAACAGTGAAATACTTACTTACGAGCCCCTAACCAACAATGCAGTTTAAAAAAATATGGATAACAATAAGAAATAAAAGTAACAAGTAATTAAAGAGCAGCAGTAAAATAACAACAGCGAGACTATATACTGTAACAGGGGGGTACCGCTTCAGAGTCAATGTGCGGGGAGGTCAGTTGAGGTAATATGTACATGTAGGTAGAGTAATTAAAGTGAATATGGATAGATGGTAACAACAGAGAGTAGCAGCAGTGTAAAACAAGGGGGGGGGGGGGCAATACAAATAGTCTGGGTAGCCATTTGATTAGATGTTCAGGAGTCTTCTGGCTTGGGGGTGGAAGCTGCTTAGAAGCCTCTTGGACCTAGACTTGGCGCTCCGGTATCGCTTGTCATGCGGTTGCAGAGAGAACAGTCTATGACTAGGGTGGCTGGAGTCTTTGACAATTTGTAGGGCCTTCCTCTGACACCGCCTGGTATAGAGGTCCTGGATGGCAGGAAGCTTGGACCCAGTGATGTAGTGGGTCGTTTGCACTACCCTCTGTAGCGCCTTGCGGTCGGAGGCCGAGCAATTGCCATACCAGGCAGTGATGCAACCAGTCAGGATGCTCTCGATGGTGCAGCTGTAGAACCTTTTGAGGACCCATGCCAAATCTTTTCAGTCTCCTGAGGGGGAATAGGTTTTGTCGTGCCCGTTGAGGGAGAGGTTGTTGTCCTGGCACCACACGGCCAGGTCTCTGACCACCTCCTCGTCGTTGTCTGTGATCACTGTTGTGTCATCAGCAAACTTGATGATGGTGTTGGAGTCGTGCCTGGCCGTGCAGTCATGAGTGAACATGGAGTACAGGAGGAGACTGAGCATGCACCCCTGAGGGGCCCCTGTGTTGAGGATCAGCATGGCGGATGTGTTGTTACCTTTCCTTACCACCTGGGGGCGGCCTGTTAGGAAGTCCAGGATCCAGTTGCAGAGGGAGGTGTTTAGTCTCAGGGTCCTTAGCTTATTGATGAGCTTTGAGGACACTGTGGTGTTGAACGCTGAGCTATAGTCAATGAATAGCATTCTCACATAGGTGTTCCTTTTGTCCAGGTGGGAAAGGGCTGTGTGGAATGCAATAGAGGTTGCATCATCTGTGGATCTGTTGGGGCGGTATGCAAATTGGAAATTGGAGTGGGTCTAGGGTTTCTGGGATAATGGTGTTGATGTGAGCCATGAGCAGCCTTCCAAAGCACTTCATGGTTACAGACGTGAGTGCTATGGGTCGGTAGTCATTTAAGTAGTTCTTGGGCACAAGCACTATGGTGGTCTGCTAAAAACATGTTGGGATTACAAACTCGGACAGGGAAAGGTTGAAAATGTCAGTGAAAACACTTGCCAGTTGGTCAGCGCATGCTCGCAGTACACGTCCTGGTAATCCGTCTGGCCCCGCGGCCTTGTGAATGTTGTGAATGTTGACTTGTGTCACTGGGCTGCTCTCGGCTGTGCTTCCCTTTGTAGTCTGTAATGGTTTGCAAGCCCCACATCCGACGAGCGTCAGAGCCAGTGAGTACGATTCGATCTTAGTCCTGTATTGACGCTTTGCCTGTTTGATGGTTCGTCTGTGGGCATAGCGCGATTTCTTATAAGCTTCCGGGTTAGAGTCCCGCTCTAATACATAGTCCGCCGCCACTTGTCTTACCAGACACCACTGTTCTATCCTGCCTGTACAGCATATAACCAGCCAGCAACATGTTGATAGTGTCGTCGTTCAGCCACGACTCTGTGAAGCATAGTTTTGAATGTCCCGTTGGTAGTTTAATCTTGCGCGTAGGTCATCTATTTTATTCTCCAAAGATTTCACGTTTGCTAGCAGAGTGGAAAGAAGTGGAGGTTTATTCGATTGCCTACGAATTCTCAGAAGGCAGCCCGCCCTCTGGCCCCTTTTTCTCCTCATTCTCTTCAAGCAAATCACGGGGATCTGGGCCTGTTCCCGAGAAAGCAGTATATCATTTGCATTGGGCTTGTCAGACTCGCAGTCCTGATGTCCAGAAGTTCTTTTCGGTCATAAGAGACGGTAACGGCAACATTATGTACAAAATAAGTAAAAAAATAAGTTACAAACAATGCAAATAAACGAACAAAAAACATAATCGGTTGCGGACACTTAAAACGTCAGCCTTCTTCTCCGGCGCCATTGTTGACCTTACAGATAATTGTATGTGTGGGATATAGAGATGAGGCAGTCATGAAAAAAATAATGTTGAATACTATTATTGCACACAGATTCAGTCCATGCAACTTATTATGTGACTTGTTAAGCAAATTATTACTCCTGAACTTATGTAGACTTGCCAAAACAAAATGGTTGAATACTTATTGACTCAAGATATTTCAGCTTTTCATTTTTTATTCCACTTTGACATTATGGGGTATTGTGTGTAGGCCTGTGACCAAAAAAAATCAAAATTTAATTGATGTTTAATTCAGGCTGTAACACAACAAAATGTAAAAAAAAGTCAAGGGGTGTGAATACTTTCTGAAGACACTGTATCACATACATCACATATTGATTTAAACTGCATATAGGCTTGACCTGCTTCGGTGAACCACAGTGTTGATTAGTGTAACAGACAGTGTCAGTGACCTCACCTCTCAGTGGTCCTGCTTTATTTGAACAGGTTTCTTCTCTGATGGTTTCTATGTTGCAGGGCCAGTGTGTAACCGGACTTGGGATGGGTGGCTGTGCTGGGACGACACAGAGGCAGGCTTCACTTCAGAGCAGTACTGCCCTGACTACTTCCAGGACTTTGACCCCTCAGGTAACCCCCGAAGCCCACGAAGTGCCCAGTGACATAGGCTAGAGTTCCTGGGGATTGCGGACCCATGTCATTTCAACCCATACCTCCCATCAACAATGCTCAATTTAATGCCCAAAATGTAACTTTGAATCATTCTAGCTATTTCAGATGTGTCATGTGCTGTCCTATTTATTCTTTTTTTTGATAGATTGTGGCTGCTATCAATGTAATTGTCTGCATCATTTCCAATTTCCCATATTTAGTTTTTGTAAATATATATTATTTAAAGATATTTTAGATATTCCTTTTTTATTATTTTCCTCTATCCCTACCACCCCTCCCCTAATTGGAGTAAACTAATTACATATATATCCCTTCTTTATTATTTTCCCCTAACCCTACAACCTCTCCCCTAATTGGAGTAAGCTAATGGACAACAATACTTTGGCGTCCACTTCCAGCGTATACATACTACATACATTTCATGGACAGTATATTTAACATTAGTCATCTTTTGTTTGTTTTTAGTCCCAGCCTACAGCTACTCTCAACCCCTCTCATCTATCTCTGAAGACCATCCATTATTCCATTGTGCTGTGATGTTTCACAGAAGTTCTGAAGCTTGTATTTCTCATAATTTCTACAGATTGTAAATTTAAGATAAACACCTTTGCTAAGAGTATTTTTATATTACTGATCGATTGACTATGATTAACAAATCACTCAGCAGTGCTATTTGCAGAGTTGGCTCCAAGTAAAAGTTGATTTTTTTTCAGCTATTCCTGAACCTGCGATCAAAAACAAGCTACATATGAGCAGTACCGAAACAAGTGATCTAATGATTCTGTCTCTTCTTTTTTATTTGTGACCGACCGCCTTGATTCGGTCTAATGTAGCAACATTTCAAATTGTGTTATATCATACACTGCATTTGAGAAACAATGGGAAAGTAATTCTGCTTTGAAAGTTGATAAACTTGTAAACTCACTTTTGAGAAAATGGCCTTTGAATGTTTTAGTACCTACGGGAGAGATCTTTGTCTACACCCATTCAGCATCATTCACACCCTCTTAAGCGCATATCCCCACCCATCCGAGCGTTCTGTCCCAACAACAACAGTCAAGCACCCAAGCTAACTGGCTAACATTAGCTAGCTTACTAGCTACTTCCAGACAGAAATGAGAGAAAAGCTCACTGACCATTTAACTCGCCCTAGCAGAGCTGGTTATGCAGTTTTTATGGTATCCACAGCATTGGCGACTGCAACTGTGCTGCTGGCAACAATTTACGCTCTTTTGCCAATATTTACTGACACCGACCATATTCAACGGGTGTTGAGCTTTCGTAAATTCGTCAGTTATTCTGCGCTCTGGCACAGTCAGACGAGAGTGCTCTGAAAAATCAGAGTAGATAGCCAGAGCGAATTTACCAGCTATGTCTGTCAACAGTTGTTGTAGTGACATTCTAATGAAATGGCTACTTGCATAGTGGAGTCTTATGTTAAGACATGTAGCTAGCTAGGTAAACAACAAACCATAATCCCAACTCATGACGTTACAGCCCAGCATGAATCTGCAGGTAGCTAACCAACCAGGTTCAATATTAGCTAGCTAGCATTAGGCTATAACTAGCAAATCTAATTGTGCTGAGATACAAATAATAAGATCATACACGTAATGTTAGCCAGTGAGCCAGCCAGCTAACATTAGCTAGCTAGCTAACTGTACAATTTAACTTGAAATGAAAACTACTTTCTGTCAAAATTAGAAACTTGTAATATCTGAAAATGTAGCTAGCTAGACTATTTTACCCATGCCCTGAAATCGGAGTAGATAGCCAGAGCGAATTTACCATCTATGTAGACAGGTATGGTAGCATAAATCGTATCTAATTTGGCTAACTTTCTATTCAAATATATTGTAGTGAAATAATTTCTTTCTTTCGGTATATAAGTACTGAGTACTTCACAGTTGGAACATTTGATTGGTAAACTACATGGTAATGTAAAAGTTGTATAATTGTTTTATTGAATTGTATTGTATTTCAAAATGTTGTTTGGTGAATCATGGATGACTCCATCATTTGTAACAAGTTTCTGTAAATTCTTTTTGGTTCGATGTGGAAGAGAAAAAAATGTTTTGTTGTGTTTTTCCCCATTTTCCATCCAGTTGGCTTTATTTTTAGAATATATTACACTTGATCTTTCTTGAATAAGTTGCTCCATTTCTTTTAGTTTTTCCTCTAACTTATTTTGTGCCTTCTGCGTCATGTTCTGTCTTAGAATACTTCTAAAACTGCAGATTCAGGGTGTTCCAGTTCACTGGTACTAAGTAGATATGCTGAACTAATAAACCGCAGGATTTTGTTCTAGGTGAAAAGGGAGTACAGGAGGGGGCTGAGCACGCACTCTTGTGGGGCCCCAGTGTTGAGGGTCAGCGAAGTGGAGATGTTGTTTCCTAAATTCACCACCTGGGGGCGGCACGTCAGAAAGTCCAGGACCCAATTGCACAGTGCGGGGTTGAGACTCAAGGCCTCCAGCTTGATGTTGAGCTTGGAGTGTACTATGGTGTTGAATGCTGAGCTGTAGTCAAAGAACAGTATTCTTACATAGGTATTCCTTTTGTCCAGATGGGATAGGGCAGTGTGCAGTGTGATGGCGATTGCGTCGTCTGTGGACCTGTTGGGGCGGTATGCAAACTGAAGTGTGTCTAGGGTGGCCGGTAAGTTGGAGGTGATATGATCCTTGACTAGTCTCTCAAAGCACTTCATGATGACAGAAGTGAGTGCTACGGGGCGAAAGTCATTTAGTTCAGTTATCTTTGACTTCTTGGGTACAGGAACAATGGTAGCCATCTTGAAGCATGTGGGGACAACAGACTGGGATAGGGAGCGATTGAATATGTCCATAAACACAACAGCCATCTGCCATAAACACAACAGCCATCTGCGCATCCTTTGAGGACGCGGCTAGGGATGCTGTCTGGGCCAGCAGCCTTGCAGGGGTTAACACGTTTAGATCTTTTACTCACGTCAGCCACGGAGAAGGAGGGGGTGCGCAGTCCTTGTTAGCGGGCCGTGATGCTGGCATTGTATTATCCTCGAAGCATGCAAAGAAGGTGTTTAGTTTGTCTGGAAGTGTGACGTCAGTGTCCGTGACGTGGCTGGATTTATTTTTGTAGTCCATGATTTCCTGTAGACCCTGCCACATACGTCTCATGTCTGAGCCGTTGAATTGCAACTCAACCTTGTCCGTGTACTGGCATTTCGCTTGTTTGATTGCCTTGCGGAGGGAATAGCTACACTGTTTATATTCAGACATATTCCCAGACCTCTTTCCATGGTTAAATGCGGTGGATGGCGCTTTCAGTTTGTGCGAATGCCGCCATCCATCCATGGTTTCTGGTTAGGTGTAACAGCCGTCGGAAGAGAGAGTAGACCAAGGTGCAGCAGAGTTAGTGTTCATCTTCAGGAATTTATTAAACAACGTGAACACTATACAAAAACAAGGAAACCGACAGCCAAACAGTACTGTCAGGTGCAAACACGAAACAGAAACAATCCCCCACAAAACCCAAAGGAAAAACAGGCTCCTTATGTGTGACTCCCAATCAGCAACAACGAACGACAGCTGTGCCTGATTGGGAGCCACACACGGCCCAAAACAAAGAAATACAAAACCATAGAAAAATGAACATAGAACGCCCACCCAATGTAACACCCGGGCCTAACCAAAAATAAAGAACAAAAACCCCTCTCTATGGCCAGGGCGTTACATTAGGTTTGAATAGTCACAGTGGGTACAACATCTCCAATCCACTTCTTTATAAACGCACTCACCGAGTCAACATATAGGTCGATGTTGTTCTCTGAGGCTACCAGAACATATTCCAGTCCGCGTGATCAAAACAATTTTGAAGCGTGGCTTCCGATTGGTCGGACCAGCATTGAATATTTCTCGTCACTGGTACATCCTGTTTGAGTTTCTGTCTATAACACGGAAGGAGCAAGATGGCATCGTGGTCGGATTTGCCGAAGGGAGAGCGGGGGAGGGCTTTGTATATATCACGGAAGTTAGAGTAGCAGTGGTCGAGGGTATTGCGCATGCGCGTAGCGCAAACAGTATGCTGGAAGAATTTAGGTAGACTTGTTCTCAAATTTGCTTTGTTAAAATCCCCAGCTACAATAAATGCAGCCTCAAGATGTATGGTTTCCAGTTTGCATATCGTCCAGTGAAGTTCCTTGATGGCCGTCTTGGTGTCTGCTTGAGGGGGAATGTACACAGCTGTGACTATAACTGATGAGAATTGTCTTGGTAGGTAGAATTCCCGGCACTTGATTGTAAGGAATTCTAGATTGGGTGAGCAGAAGGACTTGAGTTCCTGTATGTTGTTATGATTACACCATGAGTCGTTAATCATAAAGCATACAACCCCGCCCTTCTTCTTCCCAGAGAGGTGTTTATCTCTGTCAGCGCGATTCATGGAGAAGCCCGGTGGCTGAACCGATTCCGACAACATATCCCGAGAGAGCCATGTTTCCGTGAAACAGAGAATGTTGCAATCTCTGATGTCTCTCTGGAAGGCAACCCTTGCTCGAATTTCGTCTACCTTGTTGTCAAGAGACTGGACATTGGCTAGTAGTATACTCGGGAGCAATGTGCGATGTGCACGTCTATTGAGCCTGGCCAGGTGGCCGCTTTATCTGCCACTTCTGCGGCATCATTGTTTTGGGTTGGCTACTGGAATTAGCTCCATTGTCCTGGGTGGTGGTCCGAACAGAGGATCCGCTTCAGGAAAGTCGTATTCCTGGTCGTAATGTTGGTAAGTTGACGTTGCTCTTATGTCCAATAGTTCTTCCCGGCTGTATGTAATAAGATTTAAGATTTCCTGGGGTAACAATGTAAGAAGTAATACATAAAAAAATGAAATATTGCATAGTTTCCTAAGAACTCGAAGTGTGTGTACATAGAGTCAGTGCAGGAGAGTTTGTGCAAAAAAGTGTATGTGTGTGTTGGAGTGTCAGTGTAGTATGTGTGTGTGTGGGTCGAGTCCAGTGTGTGTGCATAGTCAATGCCAGAGAGTTAGTGCAAGAAAGGGTCAATGCAGGTAGTCTCTGTAGCCATCTGATTAGCTATTTAGCAGTGGGGGTAGAAACTGTTCACGGTCCCAGACTTGGTGCACTGTTTTTTTTATTTAGCTAGGCAATTCAAACAAGAACAAATTCTTATTTACAATGACGGCCTACCCCGGCCAAACCCTAACTACGCTGGGCCAATTGTGTGCCGCCCTATGGGACTCCCAATCACAGCCAGTTGTGATACAGCCTGGAATCGAACCAGGGTCTGTAGTGAAACTTCTAGCACTGAGATGCAGTGCCTTAGACCGCTGCGTCACTCGGGAGCCCAAGTTCAGCATGCTGTGCGGTAGCAAAAAGAACAGTCAATGGCTTGAGTAGCTGGAATCTTTGAACATTTTTGGGGTCTTCCTCTGACGCCTGGTACAGAGGTCCTGGATGGCAGGGAGCTTGGCCCCAGTGATGTACTGGGGCGTACTCACCACTCTCTGTAGTGCCTTGCAGTTTCCGTACCAAGGGTGATGCAGCCATTCAAGATGCTCTCAATGGTGCAGCTCTAGAACTTTTTGAGGATCTAAGGGTCCATGCCAAATATTTTCAGCCTCCCACAAAGTTGTGGCCCCTTCACAACTGTGTAGGTGTGTGTTGACCATGTTAATTCCTTAGTGATGTGGACACCAAGGAACTTGAAGCTCTCGACCCGCTGCACTACGGCCCCATCGGCTCGCCCCTCCATTTCCTGTAGTCCACGATCAACTCCTTTGTCTTACTGACATTGAGGGAGAAGTTGTTGTCCTGGCACCACACTGCCAGGTCCCTAACTTCCTCCCTATAGGCTGCCTCTCCAGGACGGGAGTAGGAGACCCTTGGTCTAATTGAGTGATATCAGTGGTAGTGAAGTTCAACCTACAGTGGGTCTCCCAGGATCAACATTGAAAAACACTGGGTTTGAGGCAGATCAAATTCCTTTTCCAATGTGCTTTCCTTTGTATTCAAGCCCTAGAGCAGGGATGCCCAACCCTCTTCCTGGAGATCTACTGTCCTGTAGGTTTTCAGTCCAACCCTAATTTAGCGTATCTGATTCAGCTAGTTAAGGTCTTGTTGAGCAGCTAATAAGTAGAATCAGGTGTGTTAAATTAGGGTTGGACTGAAAACCCACAGGACGGTAGATCTCCAGGAAGAGATTTGGGCAGCCCTGCCCTAGAGGCTTCAGAAGCCTTGTTGCGTTAAAGCACTTGCAAATGATAGTACTATGAGGAAAGATAACTTCGGAAAAAGCAACTTCAAGTCTCTGCATTTTGAAGACTGTATTTGATGTGTTTATAGTTTCATCTACTTACATTTTGATGTAATGCTCTACAGAATTGGTGACAAAAATATGCAGTGACAACGGCCACTGGTTTCTGCATCCTGAGAGCAACCGAACATGGACCAACTACACACGATGCAACGAGCATACTAATGAAGGCAGAATGGTACGTTGTGGTCCAAAAAACAACAACTCTCAAATGGATGTTCCATTATTTCAAACGCAAGTGCTTGCTGCATGTGAGGAATGTCACTTTGCCCTCCTGCAGAAACTTCCAGATGGCTATTTTGATTGAATGGACATTAAGTACTTGAAAATACTCTTTGCTCTTTGATTATCAGGGCTATGGGACCTTAACTTACAATATAATGTTGTATTGATTCATCAATGCGTTGCCATTATATAGCTGGGTTTAGGGAGTTCAGAACACATACAGTAATATGCTAGGGCAATATGAGGCTTATTGTGTCTATTCTCTTTCAGACTGCCATGAATTTATTCTACTTGGCCCTCATCGGTCATGGCTTGTCACTGACATCGCTATTAATTTCCCTGGGAATATTTTTCTATTTCAAGTGAGTATAAATGAACCAAACAATAGAATACTCAAAATGTTTTATTCCTGGATCTGTTTTTAGACGCGGACAGTTGATGCCAAATTACTTTCTGTTTTTAACGCCACAATGAAAAAGTCTACACCTTTTCCCCTTTCGTGTAGGAGTTTAAGTTGTCAACGAATCACTCTCCACAAAAACCTCTTCTTCTCCTTTGTATTGAACTCGGTCATTACCATCATCTGGCTGACCGCTGTGGCGAATAACCAGGAGCTGGTACAAAGAAACCCTGTAAGTGGATGGGTGGGTGGGTGGGTGGGTGGATGGATATTATGTGATTGATCATTTTATTTGTGTATTATAATATGTATATTTTACAGCCAAACACCAATGCCATGGCAATATACACACTGCTAATTTGCTGCTGCCTTTAGAGATATTCATAGAGTAAGCACAGAAGAACTGCATGCCCAACATCCTTATTTTCTTTTTTTTCCAGACAAGCTGTAAAGTGTCCCAGTTTATCCATCTTTATCTTTTTGGTTGCAACTATTTCTGGATGCTTTGTGAAGGGATATACCTGCACACCCTCATCGTTGTTGCTGTGTTTGCTGAGAAACAGCACTTGATGTGGTACTATCTTCTCGGCTGGGGTAGGTTTTTGGGGATACCCCCGTATCCCCGTATATGATTTTGATGTGAAGTTTGGATGTTATTTCATGGAAGTAACACTGTCTGTCACGGACAATGGATGTCTGTTGTTTTTCAGGCTTTCCTCTAATTCCAGCATCTATACATGTAATCGCTCGTAGTTACTACTACAATGACAAGTGAGTTACATTCAGATACTGTATTTTGTACCACAATTGTTTTCAGTGAATTTATCATTTCTTCAACTACAAGCTATTCATACAGCATAACACATCTTGCTGTAATTAGTTTCTATTACAGCTACAAGTATTCCCTACCATGTATCCATTGCCTATTAGAATCCTGTTGGCACACTTCTAGAGCTTTCAATCCAATTTTATGAATATATTTCCTGTAAGCAGCTCTTGTAAAATCAAATTTAAACCATAAAAGAAGGTGGCAGACCCTGAATGCTAATTTGTCTCTTCCCCTCCTACAGTTGTTGGATAAGCTCCAACACTTCACTCCTCTACATCATCCATGGGCCCATCTGCGCTGCTCTGTTGGTAAGTCTGTGGTACATGTAAATACTAGCTATATTCCTGCTTCTCTTGAGTGCAAACTTAAGTGGAAAGGGGTTGCAGTGTTCAAGGATGTGGTTTTCATTTTTGTTTCCTTACCTTGAACGTAATCTATGGACAAAAAGAGACCACACTTTGTTTTTGTTCAACTAGCCCAGGAAACAAATATCTAGATAAGTACTTTCACAGAACTATCCTGTAGGTTGATAGATTCGTGACCCGCCCATTAGTAATTTGGCAGAGCAACGTGCCTTTGGCATTCTAGGAATGACCTGATAAAACCATTGGTCTGACTTCAAAGGAAACCGGACAATCAAGCATCCTCTTGTAGTTTGCAATTATTTTCTGTGGGTCCAATCTGGTATAGAGCTGCATGTCTTATCAGATGTGCTGATGTTTCTTTATTTTGAGGAATTCTGCCTGATTTCTCCTTGTTTAGAGAATTGTAATGAATATTATGTTAATCTGCTCTCCACTAATAAACGTATCCGTGGTTCAGAAACGTATGTATTACCCATAATGCACCATTTTATGACATCAAGAAGTAAACACACTATTGCTAACAGTTGTGAACAGTATTCCTTGTTTTTTATGTATGGTGATTGAGGGTTCTTTGGATAAACATATCCTCTCGATGGCTATATTCTGACAAATTTGACCTCTTTCTATATCCTTCAAGGTGAACCTGTTCTTTCTGTTGAACATTGTGCGTGTCCTGATCACCAAGCTGAAGGTGACCCACCAGGCTGAGTCCAGTCTCTACATGAAGGCGGTGCGCGCCACCCTGATTCTGGTACCTCTCCTGGGGATCCAGTACGTCCTGTTGCCCTACAAACCAGAGGGACGGGTTTCCTCTGAGATCTACGACTACATCATGCACATCTTAATGCATTATCAGGTAAGACTATCTATTCTCTGCTAGTTACCCTAGCTCACATTTGACTATAACATTCTACATTTCTAGGCTTACAGTAATGTATCTTCCATGTTTCCAACCAAGGTTAGGATGACTTTCGTGTATGTTGTGCGTAGTAATTTGGCAGATGTTCTTGTCCAGAGTGACGTACTGTCGGTAAGTGCATGCTAAGGTGTCTGGGGGAGAAAAAGAGAACCATACCCCTTCTGAAGTAAGCAGCAGTAACATTCCCATTGCCACAATAAAACTGAAGTTGTCATCTGTAGCCAACGTCTCTTATTGTGTTCTCTTATTATTGGATTAAGACCAGGTCGGCGCCCTATTAGCCTTTGACTCCCGCGTCTTTATCTCATGGCCTGTTGAAGAAAGTATAAGTCATTGTCTGGGAGGGGAGGAGGAGGGTTGAATGCTGCAACTCATGATGAGGTACAGTCAGTGCCTTCTGGTGCCAGGCTGAATCAGCTCAATAAATAATATATTACAACTCTCTCTCTGCCTCTACTCTCTCTCTCTCTGTACCTCTCTCTCTCTCTCTCTCTATCCCTGCTCTCTCTCTGTATCTCTCTCGCCCTCGTTCTACATGCTCCTAGAAAGGTCCGCTGCCAAAATCCATCAAAGTTGGCAAAATCAGCATTCTGCCCCACGGCTCGACTGTTTTGGGTGTTTGAGAGCTTGAGACATTCTCCCAGGGCATTAAAGCGATGGGTTTATCACCGATAAGCACTGACTGGGCTCCCTTGTTTGCTTTATTTTCTCAGGGTCTGCTGGTAGCCACCATCTTCTGCTTCTTCAACGGAGAGGTAAGATTCTGACCCACATTAATTTCTCAGGTTTTCTGAAATCCCAGATATAGAATTCTAGGTTGGAGGATTCTTTTGCAGCTTATTCACAGGAAATTTGGGGACTGTTTCAAGAATTTTGCGACCCTCTCCTCCCCTGTACATTCTTGTCCTCAGTTCCCTGTGCGATCAAGTCAAGGTTAGGCAACTTCCTCTGTGCAAACCCTCCCCGGGAGGTGACCTGACCTGGGGATGCATCTGGGGAAGTTGCATTTCATGGGAGCTTGTGGGCCTCTGGAGATGATTCTCTCAGATTGAAGATCATTAAAGCATTGGCAGGCATCCAAAGACAGTCACGGGACAGTCCACAGAGTAGTATGAGCAGTGCTGATTTGATTTGATTTATTAGGATCCCCATTAGCCGTCGCCAATAGCGATAGCTAGTCTTACTGGGGTCTGACATATAACGAAAAATACATTACAGACAAAATACTTAGCAATTTACATACATTTAAAAACATTAACGTGTGTGTGTGTGTGTGTGTGTCTGCATCTATCAGTTACACATACAGTTGAAGTCGGAAGTTTACATACACCTTGGGGGGGGGGGGGTTCAGCGATTGTCCCCTGGACAAGAGAGACAGGGCCATTTGCGGTCAGGCCACTATTACCGTTGTGGACTCCTGGTCCATCCAGTCCAAAGACAAGGATAGAGAAAGGGACACCACCCCAGAAAATCTCCAACAAGCAGAGATATGCATAATGAAGAGAAACATTTATGGTTTGAGACTTGTTGCAAATCTGATTTGTCCCCTATATACAGTTGAAGTCAAAAGTTTACATACACCTTAGCCAAATACATTTCAACTCAGTTTTTCACAATTCCTGACATTTAATCCTAGTAAAAAGTCCCTGTCTTAGGTCAGTTAGGATCACCACTTTATTTTAAGAATGTGAATATATCCACATAATTTTTCTTCCTCATGATGCCATCTATTTTGTGAAGTGCACCAGTCCCTCCTGCAGCAAAGCACCCCCACAACATGATGCTGCCACCCCCGTGCTTTACGGTTGGGATTGTGTTCTTCGGCTCGCAAGCCTCCCCCTTTTTCCTCCAAACATAACGATGGTCATTATGGCCAAACAGTTCTATTTTTGTTTCATCCGACCAGATAAAATGTTCTGGGATTGATTTGCACTTTTCGCACCAAAGTACGTTTATCTCTAGGAGACAGAACGTGTCTCCTTCCTGAGCGGTATGACGGCTGCGTGGTCCCATGGTGTTTATACTTGCGTACTATTGTTTGTACAGATGAATGTGGTACCTTCAGGCGTTTGGAAATTGCTCCCAAGGATGAACCAGACTTTTTTTCTGAGGTCTTGGCTGATTTATTTAGATTTCCCCATGATGTCAAGCAAAGAGGCACTGAGTTTGAAGGTAGGCCTCGAAATACATCCACAGGTACACCTCCAATTGACTCAAATGATGTCAATTAGCCTACCAGAAGCTTCTAAAGCCATGACATCATTTTCTGGAATTTTCCAAGCTGTTTGAAGGCACAGTCAACTTAGTGTATGTAAACTTCTGACCCACTGGAGTTGTGATGCGGTGAATTATAAGTGAAATAATCTGTCTGTAAACAATTGTTGGAAAAATGACTTGTATCATGCACAAAGTAGATGGCCTAACCGACTTGCCAAAACTATACTGCGTTAACAAGAAATTTGTGGAGTGGTTGAAAAACGAGTTTTAATGACTCCAACCTAAGTGTATGTAAACTTCCGACTTCAACTGTACATGTCAGTACATACACACAACAAGTAGGTCACATTGGGGAAAGGCTGTGAGGTGTTGCTTTATTTGTTTTTTGAAACCAGGTTTGCTGTTCACTTACGCTATATAAGATGGAAGGGAGTTCTATGCACTCATGGCTCTGCGTAATACTATACGTTTCCTTGAGTTGAGAGTGTTTCTTACCAAATGTGTTATTTGTGTTTGAATTGGGGTTGCTTTATGGAACAGATGAAGTGGTCAAGGGTTAATATGGTAATTGTGAATGCCTGAGAGATGGCCAGGAGGATACATGGACGGTCTTGCAATTAGGGTTCATTCATTACTAGTCATTTATTACTAAATGTATTGATTTATTTTCTGTGTGCTGAATCTTATGGTCGACATCTTGTCTTGGTAGGTGCAAGGGGTTCTGAGGAGACATTGGAACCAGTACCGTATCCAGTTCGGAAGCACCTTCGCCCACTCAGATGCCATGCGGTCTGCCTCGTACACTGCTTCGTCCATCACCGAGGTCCAGGGCTGCTACAGCATCGACAGCAACACAGAACACTTGAACGGCAAGGGGGGCTGCCTCGACATCGAGACCTCCATCTTAAAATCAGAGAACCCGTTCGGCTGAGGATAGGATGACTCTATTTCAGAATGAAGGGGAGGGGTGGGGAAGGGGAGGCTGCAGTTTGTTACTAGGTTTAATGGGTTAACCGAGGGAGGGAAGAAAGAAGGGATAAACAACAAACTTTCGCCCACTTGTATACGCACTGAAACAAAAAAAAGAAACACATTTTGCTACCTTCGATTAACACATTGAAATGGGCACTTAATCGTTTGATCACCTTAGTGAGAATCACTTTTTGCCACCCTTTTTCAAGTATCCATGTATGAAGCTTCTTTGCTGCTTTTCAGAGGAAGCCAAATGTATATATTCTGATAATTTATCTTAAAGCATTAGTGTTAGGCAGTCCTTTTAACATGACTGCACATTAAAAAAAAAATTAAAAGGAGGTTTGACAATCCAAATTAAGATATTATCTGTTTAGATAAAGCCTGGGTGTTTGCCCAAAAGTATTATTTGTGACATGTCAAACCAAGAACCGCCCTTGTCGGCTATTTTTATACACAACAATCTATGCCACTAAGAACTAGGCTGTCTGAGGCTATTATCTGTGTTTCTCTAGCTGAATCTAAGCTCAAGTTAAAGGCAAAGTTACGCAGATAAACAGTACAGTCCCTTTTTGGTAGTTAATAACTTTTGAAAAGGTACATGCTTTACCATTATCAACTATTGTCATTTATGCCAATATCTGTCCTGTACAACTGAATGTTACTTCAATTATGAAGTTTGGTTCTGGCACTGTTTTAAATCTTTGGAATAATTATTTATAGGTTAAACCTTACATTCCCCTCAGTGACAAACAGTATGCCTATAAAACATTGTGTTCTCTATATGTCTGGCACATACTGTATGTTCATATATTCTAAATTCCATAAAATTGCCACTGTTCACTATCGGAATCATTCATGTGAATTTCACTACTTTTTAAATGATTGTTTTCATCCAAATGCTGGAAATAACTCACAATCAGATTATGTAAAGTATGTGGACACCCCTTCAAATGAGTGGATTTGGCTATTTCAGCCACAGCTGTTGCTGACAGGTGTATACAATCGAGCATACAGCCATGCAATCTCCATAGACAAACATTTGCAGTAGAATGGCCCGTACTGAAGAACTCAGTGACTTTCAGCGTCGCACCGTCATAGGATGCCGCCTTTCCAAAAAGTCAGTTCGTCAAATTTCTGCCCAGCTAGAGCTGCCCCGGTCAACTGTAAGTGCTGTTATTGTGAAGTGGAAGTGTCTCGGAGCAACAACGGCTCAGTCGCAAAGTTGTAGGCCACACAAGCTCACAGAACGGGACTGCTGAGGGCTGAAGCCCTTTGCGAGTAAAAATTGTCTGTCCTCGGTTGTGACACTCACAACCGAGTTCCAAACTACCTCTGGAAGCAACGTCAGCACAAGAACGGTTCGTCGGGAGCTTCATGAAATGGGTTTCTATGGCTGAGCAGACACACACAAGCCGAAGATCACCATGTGCAATGCCAAGCGTCGGCTGGAGTGGTGTAAAGCTCACCACCATTGGACACTGGAGCAGTCGAAACACGTTCGCTGGAGTGATAAATCAGACTTCACCATCTGGCAGTACGACGGACAAATCTGGGTTTTGTGGATGCCAGGAGAACGCCACCGGCCAGAATGCATAGTGCCAACTGTGAAGTTAGGTGGAGAAGGAACCATGTTTTTCTTGGTTCAGGCTAGGCCCCTTAGTTCCAGTGAAGGGAAATCTTAACACTACAGCATACAATGACATTCTAGACGAATCTGTGCTTCCAACTTTGTGCCAACAACTTTGGGAAGGCCCTTTCCTGTTTCAGCATGACAATGCCCCTGCGCACAAAGTGAGATCCATACTGAAAATGTTTGTCAAGATCAATGTGGAAGAACTTGACTGGCCTTAACAGAGCCCTGACTTCAACCCCATCGAACACCTTTGGGATGAATTGGAATGCCAACTGCGAGCCAGGCCTAATTGCCCAACCTCACTAATGCTCTTGTGGCTAAATGGGAGCAAGTCCCCGCAACAATGTTCCAACATCTAGTGGAAAGCCTTCCCAGAAGAGTGGAGGGTGGACCAGCTACATATTAATGCCCATGATTTTGGAATGAGATGTTTGACGAGCAGGTGTCCACATACTTTTGCATGTTGTAAATCTTGCAGTGCAGAAGTGCAATTAAGGTGAGTGCTTTATGTACATATACTGTATATATTTACGCAGTATTTATGGGTGTATGCGAGGCATTGAAATATGAAGCAGCTGTCATATAAAAGTGTGTGGGAGGTTGTCAGCAGGAAGTTGTTTGTTTTTTACCATTTTGATGCTTTTACTGATCATTAGCCATTGGACTGACATTCAAATGAATTGTCTCTGCCATTTCTGCTAGCTTTCCACAAGGGTACAAACAAATCCATTCCTCCATTTTGCCAGTGCACTCTGATGGAGGGTGAAGGATGCCTGAATTGCATCTGTAAATTCCTAACAAGGAAAGTTGTTTTGGCCGTCCCATTTGAGTTTGTAGGAAGAGGAACAGGCATCTACCACTGGAACATTATTCAATCATAATCATACAGTGACTGTTGGTAACTAAACAGATACTATTACACAGCACAAGTGTGTGTGTGTGTGTGTGTGTGTGTGTGTGTGTGTGTGTGTGTGTGTGTGTGTGTGTGTGTGTGTGTGTGTGTGTGTGTGTGTGTGTGTGTGTGTGTAGTGTGGCATGGAGACAGGAAGACATGTCAATACCAACTCTCTGATACATCTCTATATTAGCTACCTGTACTTCTGGCAAGTAAATTCCATGCATCCTGTTTCGTAACATTTGTCAGAATGTGACGTGGACTGCAGGACAGTTTCTTATTAAAGAACTTAATGATATCTTAAAACTGTATTCAAAGGTGTTTTCATATTAGACGACTTTGACATTTGAAGTTGCACTTACTACGAAGAAAAGTATTTTCAAGGATAATGTCTGTATTGTATGTTAAAAATGTACTGTGTGTATATATATTTGGAAGTCTACACACCCTGTGTCCACTCTACTGTATGAGTGTAATTTGTATGTGTTTTATTCTTTGGATGTGAAAATATATATTTGTGAAACATTTATTTTTCTTTGTTATTTTTTAGAAGACATTACTAGCACTTGTTTATATTCTCTATTTCAACAGAAAAAATAAGATAGACTGACTTTTTTTAATTTAATAAGAAAGTCACATAATGTCAAGGTATTGGGACGTGGAATCTACGTGAAAAATACATTGGATTTAAAAACAAATATCAATGTTAACTATTGTTTTAACATTTCAACATAGACAAACCTTATATGTTGAATTTGTATCTTTAAAACAATGTCAGATTTTCAATGTTATATCCACTATCAGAAAAATAAAAAAATAGGTTGGGCAGCATCTCCTACTGGAGAATTGATATATCTACAGCAAATCTTTTGCCTCCCATACAGGGTTTTAACCAAGCCCAACCTTGCTTAAGCTAAAATATTTGTCAGTACCTATTACCAATGTGCTATCATGAGAATTATTGTTGAGAGTTCTCCACTTAAAAACGAAATAGATTCACTGTTGCTATCGAAGTCATTCCAAAGGGTAGGTTTAACAGAGCAAATGAAATGTGGCCATACTCTCATTCATATATCATCAATATAGCATTGGCGAAGTCATCAACAGCTATTGTTACAATTCAACACAAAATTCACCTAAAAATAGACAATAGAATAGGCCTAGGATTTCAAGCTCTGGTTGATTTTAAAATGTAATAATATTTACTGTAGTGATATTCAATTGTGTTTGGTTGTCAATGCATCCAAACCAAGGGCTTGGGGCTATAAGGTTCTATCTCCAGTTTGTCAACATTGAATTATTGGCATAGACTTGTTCTGTTTAATGGTCTCTGCCTATATAGTACTAGAAATACCCAAATTCATGTTAAGTTCAAAAGAATACAATATACAAATTGCTGACACTATTCAAACCAATGAGGGTTCTGAACTTTAAAGCCAATTTTCGCAGAATCATTAAAATATCCTAAACTCTCGAAGTATAAATGTTTGAAGGAGAGGTATCTTCTGCTTGGATAGTTCCATCTGTGCCACTGACCTAGTCTGTCTTTAATTACAGTTTGTCTACAAATTAATATTTGATATGTTGGATTCACGTCTCCATCTCAACAAAAAATGTAAGTTAATGAATAGGACTAAATCAAATTAAACTTTATTTAAAGTCCATTTAAAGTTTGATTTGATTTAGTCCTATTCTTTAACTTAGAGTTTTGTCATGACCATACTGTTTATGAGTTAACTATAGATTGTTGAAGAAACCAACAAAAAAGCAGAACAATTCACTTAAAGAATGGACACTTGAATAGGTGATGTGACAAACAGAGCGTGCTTGACAAATGGAGAACAAGTGCCTTGCCCACTACCCACAGGCTATTGTTTCACTGTATGTTTTATTGTACCTAGAGGAGTTGTGGGGGCTTCAACAACTTGGGCATGCGTCATTCTTTCTTTTTATGCCTACGGTAAAAATGGACTATTATGTGCTATTGACAGTTTTGAGCTAGTCAGTATTGGATTGTGCCAAAGGCAATAGATAGATTTGAAGCATCACACTAACCAATCCAATCCAGTACTGTATGCAACTGTATACACTTTTTATTAGCATCCGCCTAGTAAGTCATTGAGGACACATTTTATTTCCCAATAACTTACTGGTTGTTATTTCAGTTATTTACAAATAGGATATGAATACAAGCCAAATGGAAGTCTAACAGTCAACTTAGTATACCTCATGAGTTACAAAATGGTTCTCTGAACCTTATTTCTGTGGCAGACCATGCACTTGCTACAAATTATTCTAATTAGCTTTTTGAAACCGTCTCATCAATGTAAGTTCCAGATGAAATCACTCTGCACAAGCACTGAGCATTGTCAAGCCGTTTCCTTGTATGTGTTCTCTCTTTCCATGCCTCGGGTATAATCAATCAAGCGTGGAAAGAGAAGAAAATACACTGATTGTCATATAGGTTTGCAATACAAAACCTGAATGATAATCAATATTATGATCAATTGAACTTCACTGTGTGTGTGTGTGTGTGTGTGTGTGTGTGTGTGTGTGTGTGTGTGTGTGTGTGTGTGTGTGTGTGTGTGTGTGTGTGTGTGTGTGTGTGTGTGTGTGTGTGTGTGTGTGTGTGTGTGCGCATCTGTGTGTGCGTCTGTGTACACGTTTTACTATATTTGTGAGTACCAAAAGAATAGTAAACCAATTAAATTCCGAGAATGTAGGATATTTTAATGGTCATCACTTGTAAAAAGGCACATTTTTACTTAGTGGTTACGTTTATGTTTTGGGTTAGAATTAGGGTTAGAATCACTCTGCTAGAAAGGGTTAATCTTCATTACACAAATAGTTATCTGAGGAGTTCAACAGTTCAACACCTTCCTACACAGACCTGGGTTCAAACACCATTTGAAATCATTTCAAATACTATAGCTGGGCTTGATTTGAGCTTGCCTGATGCAGTGGGACCAATAGAATAGTCACAAAAATGCAAACACCGCCCATCTGGCTCTCACGGCAGGCTAAAGCAAGTGCTGCAATTATTTGAAAGATTTCAAAAAGTATTTAAAGCCATGTCTGCTACTACTGTAGCTTTAAGTTATTCTACCAAAATGGCAAAAGAGATGTATTCACCACCAATCCCTTTCAATATCACACGTTATCCAATTATAACTCCCCTATACAGTTAGGTTACTGCTGGTTGACTGGCCACAACTAGCTGGAGTTGACAGCTGGAATTTCAAATGACCGTTTGTGAGATTTTTGCATGGGAGGGGAAACTAAGGCATTATTCATCACTTCCTTGTGCGTTCACACCAGTCCAAAATTGAAGGTTTTTAGACCTTTATTTTAAATGGCCGCATAAAGCAAAAGGTTCTACAGTATATTGCCTGAGAGAGAACACTTTCGTGTCAGTCCAATGCTCCTGCTGCTAACTTGTCTTCCTGCAGAATGACCTGAATATAGCAGGGCTGCCACACCGATGGTTGGTTATAGCAGGACAAGGTTGACTTTGGGCCACTGTCACCTGCGCTTAGCTTCAAAATGTGACGGTAACAGGCGTTACACAAACCACAACTACAGGCTCAGTGTAGATGACTCCCTGCTCTTCAAACCACATAGGTACATACAGTACAAATCATTTTGCTGTTAAATAATTCTCCAAAATGTTCTATTTAACTCAACAAATTCTGTTTCAGTGACTCAGATACCCACAGACAGAACGATGCGTGGGATGAGATTTGGTACAACGAACACAGTTCTCAGCACCCCATTCTTTTGTTGCATGTTTGCTCTACCTCATGACATTTCAAATGTGTTCCTCTTGGAAGAGATAATTTCCCTGTATTAATCCTCCAGGTGAACAAAACGATGTGTCCTCCAACAGCCCAATTTTAAGCCGCAACATCAAGAAATTGGTCGAGACCCATCGACAGGTCTTCAGCCACAGCCTGGGATATACTGATGCATAATGCACAAAGTAGGCTTGCTTTTGATAGGTACAGTACAGTAAAGGGAGGAGATGCACCTTTGACTGTGTTGTTAATGATAGCCGACATGTTTAAAACAGACGCAAAGCATGTGTTGCACTGCTGCTGAAACAGCCAAAAAAACACATGCATCCAGTGCAACCAAATGGCAAAATGCTGGCCTCATCCCATCCAACTTCCTACTGTTCTCAGTGCACTCCTTTTGAAGGCTGTTTTCATCCTGCTATGAGTGCCAGTGAAATGTGTCAAAGAGCCACGGTTCTCCCCTCGTGGATCAGTGCTCTGATTCTCCCATGGCTCACTAACGAGCCTTGATCGCTGGGTGCAATGAGTGAAAGGGGAAAAAGAGACATCCAGAGGAGTGGAAATGTCTGTGGAGCTGTGCATTGGAGACTGTCTCTGACCTTTATGGTACCACTGACATGTCTGTTAAATATTGCCTAGGATTAAGAGTATATATTTGGGGTCTTTGGAGATGACGGGACACGAGGAAATAGTATTGACAGATTGTGTGGTTCATTCTTGAATATCAAATAAATCCACTGCAGTTAATTTTATTTTTATTTTATTTATTTTTTTATTTCACCTTTATTTAACCAGGTAGGCAAGTTGAGAACAAGTTCTCATTTACAATTGCGACCTGGCCAAGATAAAGCAAAGCAGTTCGACAACATACAAAAACACAGAGTTACACATGGAGTAAAACAACATACAATCAATGATGCAGTAGAAAAGAATAAGACTATATACAATGTGAGCAAATGATGTGAGATAAGGGAAGTAAAGGCAAAAAAATGCCATGGTGGCAAAGTAAATAAAGTATGGCAAGAAAAACACTGGAATGGTAGATTTGTAGTTTGAAGAAAGTTCAAAGTTAAAATATAAATAATATGGTGCAAAGGAGCAAAAAAAATAAAATAAATAAATACAGTAGGGGAAGAGGTAGTAGTTTGGGCTAAATTAAAGATGGGCTATGTACAGGTGCAGAGATCTGTGAGCTGCTCTGACAGCTGGTGCTTAAAGCTAGTGAGGGAGATAAGTGTTTCCAGTTTCAGAGATTTTTGTAGTTCGTTCCAGTCATTGGCAGCTGAGAACTGCAAGGAGAGACGACCAAAGGAGGAGTTGGCTTTAGGGGTGACCAGAGAGATATACCTGCTGGAGCGCGTGCTACAGGTGGGTGCTGCTATGGTGACCAGTGAGCGGAGATAAGGGGGGACTTTACCTAGCAGGGTCTTGTAGATGACCTGGAGCCAATGTGTTTGGCGACGATTATGAAGCGAAGGCCAGCCAACGAGAGCGTACAGGTCGCAGTGGTGGGTAGTATATGGGGCTTTGGTGACAAAACGGATGGCACTGTGATAGACTGCATCCAGCTTGTTGAGTAGGGTATTGGAGGCTATTTTGTAAATGACGTCGCCGAAGTCGAGGATTGGTAGGATGGTCAGTTTTACGAGGGTATGTTTGGCAGCATGAGTGAAGGATGCTTTGTTGCGAAATAGGAAGCCAATTCTAGATTTCACTTTGGATTGGAGATGATTGATGTGAGTCTGGAAGGAGAGTTTACAGTCTAACCAGACACCTAGGTATTTGTAGTTGTCCACAAATTCTAAGTTAGAACCGTCCAGAGAAGTGATGCTGGACATGCGGGCAGGTGCAGAAAGCGATCGGTTGAAGAGCATGCATTTAGTTTTACTTGTGTTTAGGAGCAGTTGGAGACCACGGAAGGAGAGTTGAATGGCATTGAAGCTCGTCTGGAGGGTTGTTAACACAGTGTCCAAAGAAGGGCCAGAAGTATACAGAATGGTGTCGTCTGCGTAGAGGTGGATCAGAGATTCACCAGCAGCAAGAGCGACATCATTTATGTATACAGAGAAAAGAGTTGGCCCAAGAATTGAACCCTGTGGTACCCCCATAGAGACTGCCAGAGGTCCAGACAGTAGGCCCTCCGATTTGACACACTGAACTCTGTCAGAGAAGTAGTTGGTGAACCAGGCGACGCAATCGTTTGAGAAACCAAGGCTACTGAGTCTGCCGATGAGGATGTGGTGATTAACAGAGTCAAAAGCTTTGGCCAGGTCAATGAATACGGCAACACAGTATTGTTTCTTATCGATGGCGGTTACGATGTCGTTTAGGACCTTGAGCGTGGCTGAGGTGCACCCATGACCAGCTCTGAAACCAGATTGCATAGCGGAGAGGGTGCGGTGGGTTTCGAAATGGTCAGTAATCTGTTTGTTGACTTGGCTTTCGAAGACCTTAGAAAGGCAGGGTAGGATGGATATAGGTCTGTAGCAATTTGGGTCAAGAGTGTCACCTCCTTTGAAGAGGGGGATGACAGCAGCTGCTTTCCAATCTATGGGAATCTCAGACGACACGAAAGAGAGGTTGAACAGGCTAGTAATAGGGGTTGCAATAATTTCGGCAGATAATTTTAGAAAGAAAGGGTCCAGATTGTCAAGCCCAGCTGATTTGTAGGGGTCCAGATTTTGCAGCTCTTTCAGAACATCAGCTGAATGGATTTGGGAGAAGGAGAAATGGGGGAGGCTTGGGCGAGTAGCTGTGGGGGGTGCAGTGCTGTTGAATGCAGTAGGGGTAGTTAGGTGGAAAGCATGGCCAGCCGTAGAAAAATGCTTAATGTGGAACTTGAGGCTTGAGATGTTGATTGCATGCTATAGAGACCTTTTATTTTCAAGATGAAAGTAGTGCAAAACCTGTTTCGATGACTTGCGTCCTTTTGTATCATTTTAACATAAACAAACATTCTATTTTAGAAAATGATGTTTAACTGAAAGACAAGCCAAAACAAACGAAAAAATACAGGACCATATATAAAACAAGATGCCTGGTTACAAGTCAGTTAGGAGATGATCTAACTAGGCATGGCCTCTTCATGTGCATGGTGATTAGTAGTTAATGATAGACTGACCTTCCTATATACTCTGGCCTGACAGACATTAACCTGTCGACGATTGGCCAAACCAAACACATGATCTCATGAGAAAACCAACCGCCGGTGTCCTCCATCAACAATCGGGCAACACCATAACGGCGGTGCCAGGAAAACCCAGTGTTTATGGTCTGGCCACCACTTAAGTGAGGATAACGGAGAGCGGTCCAACCCTACTGAGACTCAGGATGACATCATCTATTGAAGAGTGGTGAAACGTGTTCAGTAAAATGCCATCAATCACTTTTGACACACCATAAAGACGATGGCTTTAAAACCCTAGAAGTAGAGGAATTTTCCTTATTTTGCTTTGTCTAATTTTGGAAAATGTATTCTACTAAAGTCCCTTTTGTACATGGACACAGTGGAACACAGAGGACAAACCATGAGTTTGATTTTATGCAACACGTCTAAGAAGGTCCTGACCTGCTCAGGCTCTTGAGAGCTGCAAGGCAGGAAACACAGGATAGGAAGGAGCCAACTTGTATGCTTTTCTTATCTAATCACCCCCTCTCTATGATAGAAGAGGAAATGGGGTGAAGGAAGGGTCTCTGCTCAATAAGAACAATTACAAAGGCTTGTGCTGATAGCTCCAATGTATCCTTAGGAACTGAGCCAACTTTCTATTGAGAGAAAGGTCTGTTTACTTGCGGAACTTTGGAAATGGTTATCTGCAAAGTGAACAAGACTTTTTTGATCAAGAACGACAATCGCCGGCTTGAGTGCAACTGGACTTCAGCAACTGTTGGACTAATGATTGGCTGATCTAGCCATTATGTAAGCAGGGTTGAGAGGTTTTGTAAGGACACATTAAACCCCCCCAAGGTCGATGTCTGCACCCCTGCGGAAATCGAATTAGCATAATAATTAAGAAAGCATAGATATCTGTTAAAGCTACAGTTTAAGCTATGTTTTTTAACATTTAAGCTATGTTTTTAAAACATTTAAGCTATGTTTTTTTGCATTAGATGCATCTCAACCCACCGCCTATGTAACACTTCCGCATCTGCGGTGAAAGGTGACAGAGCTAGAGCGATGTTTGTCAGACCATGAGACATCCTGAAAGTCAGTCATCTCACAAAATCGTCTGTATCATCTGAACAGTTTGGCCTACAAAGTACCCCCACAGGTATGAAGTCGGTATAGCCGATCTGCCAACTTCTGTATGTAGCAATCAAACAGTTGGGCTACACACTAATATGGACCCTCTGTGTGAAGGTTAGACTCTCACGAACACGTACATGTCAGTTGATTTGCTCTAGGATGCCCACAGGCCTCCTAAGACTCATCTGAAGGACCTCCGGTACCAGTTGAAAACATTTATGGAAGTATACAGTATATGGAGACTGTTAACTGACAAAAATAAGGGGTTAAATGTAAAATGCTAAATAACGTTAAAACTAAAATACAGAATGTTTCCTGATCTTTCATATATCTTTCAGATATACTTCTGGGGGGACTGTTGTTCATTGTAGTAAATCTATTATTCTGAGCATTTGTATGGGCTAATAGCAGTAAGGCCAAAAATAATTTTTCATCAAATAATTTGTATATATTTTTTTATACTTCAAGGGATCTTAACATTCAAAATTAAATAGCTAAATGATCCTTGGTATGACCTTTTTAAAACAATTCCACATAGTACCTCCCCCCCCCTCCGCCGGCTAAGACACAACTTAGACTCTTATGGGTTAATGGACTCAATAGCTCTCCCTCTAATTGGTTGTGTCTGGAATGGTATAGAAGAGAGTGAATGGTATAGATCAGAACCCTCACAAACCAAATCAATCACCAATTGGCTGATAATATGTATTCCTAAGTGTTGGACCTTTTGAAGTAAACCAAACAGAGATGGTAACCCTGAACCTAATAAGAGAAGCTGCTGTACTCCTAATACATTTACTTTCAAATTACAATCCACCTCACACATTTCTGAACAACATCTCTTGGCGGAGGATGGTTTTGTCAATTGAGTTTCCTTTTTATTTCCACCTGCTTTATCAATGCAGTTGGATCAACGTGGGGGCACTCTTGGTGGTCGTGGTGTTGTTTACTGGTTGACCGTGGTTTTCTGGGAAGAGTCTCTCTCTTTCTCGTTACTCCCCTCACAGGGCCCCCCCGAAAACACAACAGGGACAGGAGCTGATATTTGAGAGGGTGTTCGGTCGTCACCCCTCTGTCCCTTTGCAGGGGTCACAGCTGCGAAGAGGAGTCAGGTTGGTCGGATTTGTCTTTCCGTGCCTTGGGAAATACCGAAGGGGGATTTGGCGTGAGGTGACCAAGGCAATGCACACTTTGTTTGTCATTTCACAGAGCAGTTATACTAACACTGTCTGTTATCTGAATCAGTTGGCAGGTCACATACATGTATTATATTGCAGTGCCCTTATAAAAGAGGTAATGACATAAACAAAGTGTTGTCATATCACAAGTGTTGTGCTTTCGTGTGTTATTGTGATGGCTGTTGCAAATTTCTAACACGCCACAGATTGTTAAAGCAGTGTCAACTGCCTTGTATGTCCCTCTGGATTGAGCGTCTGCTAAATTACTCAAATGTAAATGTAATGTAAATGAAACACTATAAGGACACATTCACCCAGGCACAGTTTAACTAAATTGAAGAGCATCAGTTCCTCCCCTGAAATAAAAATACATTGAAATGACAAGATCAGGCCTGGATGCTTCCCTCATCCCCGGAGGTCGGACCAGCACCATGAATAAATAAAAGCACAAATAAGAGCATTATCTTTGTGAGCATGCTCTGAAGGCTGGAGCCTAGTTAGGCTGTTTGCTGAGCAATCAATGGCAATTCTTCTAATGGCTTTGGCTGCCAAACAACACGCTGCCCATTTGTCCTCTTAAAAAGAAAAGGAATGAGAATGGTAATGAAATATCTGTAGAGGATTACACTTGGAAGCCCAACAATTAGAGTGTCCCAAATAGTTGTGTCCCCCAACCAGTATGTTTGACCTGCACACCCACTGTAATAATTCATGCCTAACGAGGCCCTTTATTACCACGTCCGATGCTATTTGCGTAAACCACCTGATGGTGCCAACCATCTGTTGAGATCTGACCAAGAGAAGTTCTGAAGCAGTGGCCAACCTGCGTCAGCCCGAAAGTTTCTTGAGGACTGTAAGTCTTAAGAGCCTGGCGCGCAAAGACAGGTCTATCGTAACGGAGGCCCCGTCAACAGAACATGAGAATTGAAGGATAAAGTATTGCCTTTTATTGTGTTACAAAGTGGGATTCAAATGGATTTAATTGTAATTTTTCGTCAACCATCTACACAAAATAGTCTGTAATGTAAAAAAAATTCATAACTAAAATAGAAGCATTGCATAAGTATTCAACCCCTTTGTTTAGGCAATCCTAAATTTAAGCCAGTGGTGGAAAAAGTACCTAATACTTGTCATACTTGAGTAAAGGTAAAGATAGTAAAAGTCCCCCAGTAAAATACTACTTGAGGGTAAATATACATAAGTATCAAAAGTAAATGTAATTGCTAAAATATACTTAAGTATCAAAAGTAAAAGTATAAATCATTTCAAATTCCTTATGTTAAGCAAACCAGACAGCACCATTTTCTTGTTTATTATTTTATTTACAGATAGTCAGGGGCACACTCCAACACTCAGACATAATTTACAAACAAAGCATGTGTGTTTGGTGAGTCCGCCAGATCAGAGGCAGTAGGGACGCCCAGGGATGTTCTCTTGATAAGTGCATGAATTAGACCATTTTCCTGTCCTGCTAAGCATTTAAAGTGTAACGAGTACTTTTGGGTGTCAGGGAAAATGTATAAAGTACATTATGTCCATTAGGAATGTAGTGAAGTAAAAGTAAAAGTTGTCACAAATATAAATAGTAAAGTTAAGTACAGATACCCCCGAAACTACTTGAGTAGTACTTTAAAGTATTTTTACTTTTACACCACTGAATTTGGCTTAACAAATCACATAATACGTTACATGGACACACTCTGTGTGAAATAATAGGGGTTGATATGATTTTTGAATGACTAACCCTTCCTCTGTCCCTCATACATCCAACATGTGTAAGGTTCCTCAGTCTAGTATGGAATTTCAATCACAGATTCAAGTACAAAGACCAGGGAACTATTCGAAAGCCTCACAAAGAAGGGCAGTGATTGGTAGATGGGTAACAATAACAAATCAATAACAAATCAGGGATGTTACCATTAGGCCGTTGATGATTTTAAAACAGCTACAGAGTTCAATGTCTACAACATTGTAGTGACTCCACAATAATGACCTAAATGACACAGTGAAAAGAACGATACAAATATTTGGGGAATTTAAAAAACATTTCCTGTGAATCAACCGCAAGTTACTGGCTAATGTGCTGCCAGTAATTTACTGCAATTCAGTACCACGCCCACAGAATACAATATCATATTGTAATTTTGTTGCGACAAAAACCTTTTGTGGGTGCATGGTGTTGTTGTGGCTCATTAACACATTTTGAGGTGTGCCTTGTTGGAGGCTATACTTGTTGCGCCCGTTAGTGAGAGTGCTGTAACAATTTAAGTGATATGTGGTAGTAGATGCCCAGCAATTGAATGTATATATGGGACAAATCAGAGTGGCAACAAGTCTCAAACCGTAAATGGTTTCTCTTCATTGTGCATATCTCTGTTTGGTGGAGATTTTCTGGGATGGTGTCCCTTTCTCTATCCTTGTCTTTGGACTGGATGGACCAGGAGTCCGCAATGGTAATAGTGGCTTGACCTCGAATGGCCCTGTCTCTCTTGTCCAGAGGACAATCGCCGGAAGGACTGGAGAAGATGGAAAGGTAACCAGACCCCCCCCCCCAAGCATCCAGAACTAGTGCTGGACCAGCTGCCTGAGGAAAAGACAACGGACTGCTGCCGAGATGAGCCTTTCTTTTTCCCCATCTACCCTGCTCAGGCCACCACCAACTAGACCAGGACCAGCAGACCGCCAACCCCCCGGAGCAGACCAGACAGTATTAGCACCAGCACAAGAGGCAAGGAGGAAGGAGATTACAGGGGAGTGCCTCCATTGACCTATGGGTCACAGGTTTCCAGGTGTGTCTGCTCACTGCTCACACTTCCTCCCCCTCCAGGACCGGAACAGAGACCAAGACCAGAACCAGGAACTATTCATCACCACACCAGAACAGGCATGGCGGAAGGACCAAAGATCTAGACGTACGCCCAGAGCGAGCAGGCCAGAGAGGAGTACCATCACTGACCTCCGGGTCCAGGGCTTCCAGATCCATCACCAGTCCCAGCACCAAACCAGATCCCGGTTTCCAGCACCAGACCACCAGGAAAGGCATGGAAGAGGGACCAGATGAGACCTTCACCTAGAGCTGGCAGTCCACAGTGGAGTACTACCACTGACCCCTGGGGCTCCCTTATGTGTCGGCTTGCTCCTCAGGTTGTACTTCCTCCTCGCTACAGATCCCGACCCAGAACCTGCAGCAGCCCCAGTTCCCAGTTCCCTCTTCCCGGTTCCTGTTTCCTGGTCCACGGTACCAGCACCAGATCCAGCACTACCCCTGGTCTCCAGTCCCGGTACCACCATGACTTCCAGTCCCGAACCAAGCACCAGCATCAACCCAGTTTTCTCCCTGCCCCAGCCCCAACACCAGCACCAACCCTGGACACAGTGCCGACCAACCACAAGTGCCACCTCCATCCAGCAACTGCCAGTCCAGATCCCACCCCTTCAATAACACAAAGACACAGACACATTGTGGACTGACTGACTGACAGACTGATTGACTGTCGGAATTATTCTCCCGATTTGTTTTGTTTTTTGATTGTTTTGTTTATGCTTTTGGTTGATTAGATGGCCATTTGGTTTGCCTAATTTGAATTGATTGCTTATTGTTTTGAATCATTTATTATTTTGAATGTTAAAATAATGTTCATTGAATTTTAAGTTTACATTTTATCTGTAAGATCATTTTTTTACCAAATAAAAGGTAATGAACAGTCAAAATCAAAAATCAGGGCATTCAAACTTCTTGCGCTTCAAGGCACAGAGCAGAGCTGTTGTGAAGGATGTTGTCAACGAAGTGAGTTTGTGTTTATACAAGACCGACCAACCGCCTGCCCCAACTTACCGTCAATCAATCATGTCAATGTGGAGCTACACGGAGCTACACGGAGCCCTTCTGCATTGTTACAAAAATTGGGAGGCGTACAATTGGATCACATCCTCCAAATGGAGCTTCCGGACAGAGCCTCCGGACAGCATTTCCGGATCAAGCATAAATCAGCTATGAGTCTCTCTGGACAAGAGCGTCTCCTAAATTACCAAAATGTAAACGTTAAAATGAACATTTGCAAAGCACACTGCTGGGTATTCTTCAAATGACCTCTGCCCTCAAACTATTTGCATTTTGATCAAATCTGGCCATGTTTGGGGGCAGAGGTCATTAGTGCTCATTTTTACATTTACATTTTGGTAATTTAGCAGACACTCTTATCCAGAGAAACTTACAGTCAATGTATTAAACTAAGGTAAGTAAGAATGTACTGTACCACATTCATAGTAAGTAAAAAAACGACATTATTGTTACCGAGAAGATTGTAGTTAAGCGTGCTACTTGCAAGTATATTTGGATTAGAAAATACAAAATACATGTGTTCTAATTAAACTCTTACGAAGTAAGCAGCATGAATTATAGTTCAGGCCAGTGAAAAACAGATGACAAAATAGGTATAGAAATACCTAGTGATGGGAAACCAAGGCTTTCTGAAGGCTTCGGTGCTTTCGCCAAATTGTTCTGGAACACTCTGTGACGCTACGAAGAGTTGTTGGCTTTAGTAGCCTATAATCAGTTGGAATACCAGGTCTACATCTTACATCATACTTCCCTATTTTGCATTCAAGTTTACTGTTTTTCAAAAACGTAATCTATGGCAATATTTAGGATGCTTAAGACAGAAGCTTATACTATACTAAATAAAAATAAATTATTTGAGCAACAGTGCAGAAGGTGTGGATCAAAAAATTATAATTCAAAACAGAGTGTCTTCAATGGTTTTCAACCTCATACCCTCAAGACCCTGAATGTTCGGTAGTTCCCTACTCTACCTGCTAAGCTACCTGTCAGGTTAAACTATATGTACAAAATCCTAACTCTATTTTTAAGTATGGTGTCCAGTAGAGGTAAGCTTGGAATCGAAGAAAGCACTGGAATCACGGCAAAATCAGTGGGATCTCGTATTTGCAACACACGGTTTGAAAAAGCATGTGATCAAATGACGCTTCGGATGTCATTGATGACGTACTTCTGATAAAGTGATACACACATCGGCACACTGCTTTGAAGTTAGCTGCTTAGCGATTTCAAAGCATGCCTCGGAGTTCCGGTATCAAACGTAATATCACTCGAAATACCTATATCAAATACATGTAACAGAAATACTGCCCGTCGTTGGCACTAGCTACCTGAATTTTAAATCTGCAACAGTTTACTAACCATTGTGTTTCCAGTAATGTACTGTAAATTCTAGAAATACAGCATGTTACTGTAGTCAGGTGTTCCAAGTAATATGCTGTACAGTGGTGTTACATTAAAGGTCCTGTAAATTTACAGTAATCTTGACAGAACTTGAAGAAAGAAAACAAAAAAATAATCGGCAAATATTGCACAATTCAGGTGCGCAAATCACTGATAGACTTACCCAATAAGACTCACAGCTCCATTCGATGCCAAATGTTTTTCTAACATGTATTGACCCAGGGAGCTGAATACTTATGCAACAACTATATTTTATAGTTATTTAATATCTATTCATATTTTTTATTTTATTGAATCTTTCTTCCACTTTGACATTACAGAGTATTTTGTGTAGATTGTTGACAAAAAAATTACAACTAAATCAATTTTAATCCCACTTTGTAATAATAAAATCTGAATAAATCCAAGGGGTCTGAATACTTTTGCAAGGCACTGTAGCTCTCGTGTGTGGGTAACCAGAGCAATGTGTGTGTGTGTGTGTGTGTGTGTGTGTGTGTGTGTGTGTGTGTGTGTGTGTGTGTGTGTGTGTGTGTGTGTGTCCCAACAGACCAGTAACTACAGTCTTCTCAGTTGTTGAGATAATATATGTCCTTGAAATGGATTGCTTGGATTGCTCCCAGCTAAAACCACCCACTGTCATCAGGAACAGAGCATTGGGTCAAGTTAACATTGTAGAAAGAATATCAGATTTTTCCTTCTTTTTTTGTTCATCCTCCAAAAGGAAACGGTAATTAAGACAGCCACTGAATGTACGTTGTTGAGTTAAAGTGAAGTGAAAGATGATCTTAAAGGGGCAGTACAGTCAAAAACGCGGTTCTCCTGGGTTTTATGTCTTTCCACACTGAGGTTGGAACAATACTGTGAAATTGTGAAAATTAGCATAATACCTGTTTAGTGTAATAGTTGTTTGAAAAGACAGAAAAAATATCAGGTCGTTTTGCATGGGTGGGGTTTTGGATGGCCTGGTGAAGTTAATAGACCAATAACAAAGAGAGTTTAGAACCTCTTGTTTTCAGGTTAAATACAGAACACTCCCAGACAGTCCTGGTGACATTTTTGATCGAGAAATTGCTTTTTGCTAAGAAGCAATTTTTGTTTCCTTTTGACCATGTTAATTGAACAAAAATCACAGTAAGGTACTTTATTGTTACCCAGTGTTTCAATTGACCAAGTACATTTCAGCGAGAGAAAAAACTACTGTAAATTCTTTTTTTTAAAGTGAGAGAAATTATCAACATATTTAAATCCACTTTAACTAACATGGGTCATCCCACTTCATTTTACAAAGTTACTGACTTAGTTGTAATATAAGTCTTTGCCCAAGGAAATCAGAGAGCTTATTGAGCTTGACACCCCAAGGGTCTTGTTCCATTACTTGCGTCAGTCTTTTTCCAAACAATAATTTGCAGGTCTGCGCCTCTGTGTCAGGCATCTATTGGAATATCTGGATAATCCCCCTTTGGATCTGTCAGCGAATCATATATCAATGTGTGACTTCTTCTCCCTGGGTATGTACACTGAACAAAAATACAAACGCAACATGCACAGGATCTGTCAGCGAATCAAATATCAATGTGTGACTTCTTCTCCCTGGGTATGTACACTGATCAAAAATATAAACGCAACATGAAACAATTTCAAAGATTGTACTGAGGTACAGTTCATAAAGAAATCACTCAATTGAAATAAATTAATTAGGCCCTAGTCTATGGATATCACATGACTGGGAATACAGATATGTATCTGTTGGTCACACATACAATACCTTAAAAAAAAGTAGGAGCATGCACCAGAAAACCAGTCAGTATCTGGGTGTGACAACCATTTGCCTCATGCAGCGTGACACATCTCCTTCGCATAGAGTTGATCAGGCTGTTAATTGTAGCCTGTGGAATGTTGTCCCGCTCCTCTTCAATGGCTGTGTGAAGTTGCTGGATATCGGCGAGAACTGGAACACGCTGTCGTACATGTCGATCCAGAGCATCCCAAACTTGCTCAATAGTTGGTGACATGTCTGGTGAGTATGCAAGCAATGGAAGAACTGGGACATTTTCAGCTTCCAGCAATTGTGCACAGATCCTTGCGACATGGGGCCGTGAATTATCATGCTGAAACATGCGGTGACGGTGGCGGATGAATGGCGCGACAAGGGGCTTCAGGATCTCGTCACAGTGTCTCTCTACATTCAAATTGCCATTGATCAAACATTTTCATTGTCGTAGCTTATGCCTGCCCATACCTTAACCCTACTGCCACCATGGGGCACTCTGTTCACAATGTTGACATCAGCAAACAGCTCACCCACACGACTCCATACACGCTGTCTGCCATCTGCCTGGTATAGTTGAAACCGGGATTCATTCGTGAAGAGCACACTTCTCTAGCGCCATCAAAGGTGAGCATTTGCCCACTAACATCAGTTACGACGCCGAACTGCAGTTAGGTAAAGACCCTGCTGATGACGACGAGCACACAGATGAGCTTCCTTGAGACGGTTTCTGACAGTTTGTCAAAAAATGATTTGCTTGTGCAAACCCACAGTTTTATCAGCTGTCCGGGTGGCTGGTCTCAGACAATCCCACAGGTGAAGAAGCCGGATGTGGAGGTCCTGGGCAGGAGTGATTACACGTGGTCTGCGGTTGTGAGGCCGGTTGGACGTACTGAAAAATTCTTTGAAACGATGTTGGAGGCGGTGTATGATAGACAAATTAAGATTCAATTCTCTGGCAACAGCTCTGGTGGACATTGATGCAGTCAACGTGCCAATTGCACACTCCCTCAAAACTTGAGTAATTTGTGGCATTGTGTTGTGTGACAAAACTGCACATTTTAGAGAGGCCTTTTATTGTCCCCAGCACAAGGTGCACCTGAGCAATGATCATGCTGTTTAATCAGCTTCTTGATATGCCACAGCTGTCAGGTGGATTGATTATCTTGGTAAAGGAGAAATGCTCACTAACAGGGATGTAAACAAATTTCTTCAGAAAATCTTTGAGAAATAATATTTTTGTGGATAGAACATTTCTGGGATCTTTTTATATCAGCTCATGAAACCAACACTTTACATGTTGCGTTTATATTTTTGTTCAGTATAAATCTTCAGAGCTTACCTGCACAGACTTGTTTGCCTTGATGGGAGTGCCATCAGGTCCATCAGTGCAAAGTCGATTACTCCCTGATAGGTCAGAGAGCATGGTTTATTTGTCAAGTTTCACAAAGACAAGGAAAGCTTTGGATTGTATAGTGGCACAGTTTGCAGCGATTACTCTAAGAAAACCAGGGAAGAGTCTGTAGATGACATGTTTGCGGAGCCAGTAGACTGATGACCACTAACAATGGTAACTACTACTACTAGAGTAACTCCTCTATCAGATTAGGAAATATCTGTTCAGGTCACTCCACACTCTCATGTCAGAGGGTCAAGAGCACTATATGCAGCTTTCCTGTGATTGTAAGAAATCACCGGTGAGAGTTTTTTTTTGTCTTTACTTGTGGTCATCAGGCTACATAAGTACAACCTTATGGACTCCCATAAAGGTCAATCATGTCTTGTGCATAGGCTATAGATGATATAAGCAACTGCTAATGGAAATTGACCCCGATAGAGAGTTGAAAGAGTTTAAATTCTTCAACTGTCTAACATTGCTTTCCAATGTAATCACATAGGCATAATCCTGATTTGAGAAGCATGCAATTCAAATGCTCATATAAATCCCAACTCAATAGGATGAGGTTCAAGTGAGACCTCCCTTTCTATTGTGCTGTGAAGAGAAACTAGTGCAGTGCTTTGAATAACTAGTTTAAACTTGGCATGCCAATGCAAATCAAACAATCCATCATTAATCAAATCATTGCTTGGATAAAGTTGGTTTATATTCTATGTTTATAAACCGACAAAGAGACAGCTGACATTTATTTAACTTAAGGTATTGTATGTTCCCTTGGACATGCCAACAACAACAAATGGGTTTAATATGCAATCTCGTGCATGTATTTAGATAAGAGCGCTCCATAAACAAGGGAGGGATTATTTACAAATGTCCCCTTGCTCCTCTGCCCTTAGCTCGGAAATGAAGGCAATTAAGACAGTAATGCCAGATTAATGCAGATTGAGACTGCAGCTGTTTGTCCGCATAGAACCTTACCAAGCTTGAGGACATACTTAGCAAGCTGGTGGAGAGACCTTCCAAGCTTGTGGAGAGACCTACCAATCTTGAACAATGGAAATGACTGAATAACACGTCAGATCACCTTCTCCCATAGCTATTCCAAAGGTCAGATGGTGATGTGCCTCGAATGATCTTCCCCTCTAGGAACATTTTTATGGCTTTCATTAACTTTAGAATTACATCTGATTGTTTAACAATTCCTCAATAATTCTAGAGAGATAGAGATGTAAAATGGGAGTCCCTCAGCTGGGTTATTTTTGACCCAGCAGTTGGGTCACTTAGTTGGGTTATTGAGCTATGACCAGTTGGCCATGTATTTGAAATACGTATTTTAATTGCATCTGAGTATTTTGTATTATAATAGCCTGCACTCCAATGTATTTTGTAAGAAGATACTTTCGAAAGCTGTAATTTGTATTTTCAAAATACAAAATAATTTTCTATGCCATTTCTTTATAGTGGTTCACAATTTTGTGGCCCCCTTTCATCCTACACTCACCGGACATTATATTAGCTACACCATCATGTTCACAAAAATGGATCGCTCCTACAGACACTGAGTCACATGGCTGTGGCTTGCTATACAAAGCAGGCAGACAGGCATCAAAGCATTCAGTTACTGTTCGATTGAACATTAGATTTAATTCGTAACATATTGGTTTGCAAATTCACAACATATAATACAAATTGTAATTTCTAACATATCATATGAAATGGGTGATGGACATCCACAAATTAATACATACCAAATGAAACATATTATATCACACTAAATGGAGGTTCCCGGATTTACGTACAGAATAATACAAAATGCTCTGAGTCCAGGTTGGTTTGTGACCAGCAGCTAATCTAACCATTGTCCTTAGACCTCTCTCATCAAAGAGCTGTTTTAGCGAACAGGGCTGCCACGGACTGGATGTTTTTTGTTTGTCGCAAGATTCTCGGTAAACCCCAGACACTGTTGTGTGGCACCGAAAATCATACCATGCTCAAAGTCTAGGTAGGTGGCTAATGTTAACCTCTTAGGGATCCCTTAAGCGCAAATCCCGCTCGAATCCCGTTAGCGGGATTGATTTGACAACATCCAGTGAAATTGCAGAGCGCCAAATTCAAACTACAGAAATATAAATATTCAACATTCACAAAAATAAAGCTTAACTTCTTGTTAATCCAGCCGATGTATCAGATTTCAAAAAGGCTTTACGGTGAAAGCACACCATGCGATTATCTGAGGACAGCGCCCCGCATACAAACACATGAAAATAATTTTTCAACCAGGCAGGTGCGACACAAAAGTCAGAAATAGCCATATAATAAATGCCTTACCTTTGAAGATCTTCTTCTTTTTGCAATCCCAAATGTCTCAGTGACACAATGAATAGTCGTTTTGTTCGATAAATTCCTTCTTTATATCCCCAAAATGTAAATTTATTTGGCGCATTTGATTCAGAAATACACCGGTTCCAACATGTCTACAAAGTATCTAATAAGTTACCTGTAAACTTGGTCCAAACATTTCAAACAATGTTCCTAATCCAACCTCAGGTATCCTAAAATGTAAATAAACGATCAAATTTAAGACGGGATAATCTGTTTCCAATACTGAAGTAAAATAACACGGAGTGCGCTCCTGTTCACACGCAACAAAAGACTAAAGCCCTTCAGAGTGACACATACAAAGAACAGCACTAATTCTTCATTTCTCAAAGAAAAACATCGAACAATTTCTAAAGACTGTTGACATCTAGTGGAAGCCAAAGGAACTGCAATCTGGGCCCTAATAAATCAGGTCTCCCATAGAAATCTATTGGAAAACACAATGACCTCAAAAAAAAATCCCTGGATGGATTGTGCTCGGGGTTTCACCTGCCAAATCAGTTCTGTTATACTCACAGACATTATTCTAACAGTTTAAGAAACTTCAGAGTGTTTTCTATCCAAATCTACTAACTATATGCATATCCTAGCTTCTGTGCCTGAGTGACAGGCAGTTTACTTTGGGCATGCTTTTCATCCGGACGTGAAAATACTGCCCCCTAGCCATAAGAAGTTGGGGACAAGGTGACATCACCTTAACTCTCATTTTAATGAGAGTTAAGATGTCACCTTGTCCCCTTAATAATGAATACAAGCGTTTGACATGGGGGAGTAACTTTATAATCTAACATTATCAATGTAGAAGAAACATTGATTTTTCATTCTTTGGTTGTCATATTTGATCTGGTTTCCTTCAAATATCATACATTTTCATGAAAAACATGATTCTGACTATTCATGATCTTTAAATGATATGTTTGGGCAATCCAACGGCATGGCTTTTAGATAGTTATTTTTGGAGAAAATATCATGTTCAGTTCGTTCTACGCAAATCGTTAATTACCCCAAAATAAAATACAAATGACATACTTTTATATGAAATGTATAACATTAATATTGAAAGATTACAGTAAAGTGGTTACAATCCCAATATTGGGATATGCATAGGCACTTAAATCAAACTCTTGTGTAAGCCTTTTCAAAGCTACAAAGTCTCACTGCTCAACCTTAACATGTATTGACAATACAACAGAACAGATTTACCACAATGACATTAACTTTCACAAGTGGCCTAAAATAACTACCTCAAAGCCACACTCCAGCAAACCACACCTCCAGTCTTCTGATCTGTCCCAGTGGATCAATGCTCAATAACCCAGTATTAACAACCCAACTTAGCGAAAACAATGGGTTGTTTGTGACCCAACTGACTGGGTCAAAATAACCCAATGTGTGTTCTGTCCAATATTTAACCAAATTGGGTTGTTTTTAACCCAGCATTTAGTATACAATAGGAATGAGTCATAGAAACAATGACTAACCTGACCTACAAATCCACTTCAAGCTGCAGTCAACAGAAGTGGCATAGAATAAGCTTTAAAGTAATGCGGTTGGATCAAAAGGACTGGTCATGTCTCCCACATTTAGAAGCAGTATTTGTAGATTTTGATGTCTTTCAGAAATAGCTCACCCCCAAAAACCCTTCTGCAAGTTGAATGCATACACATCTGGAGAAAGGTTAAAACGCTTGGTTTTGGCCTTTTAACTGAACTGAGTAAATTAAATATATGGTTTCAGTGGTGGAAAAGGTATCACATTTTCATACTTGAGTAAAAGTAAAGATACCTTAGTAGAAAATTACTCAAATAAAAGTGAAAGTCACTAAAACACTACTTGAGTAAAAGTCTAAAAGTACTTGGTTTTAAATATTCCTAAGTATCAAAAGTAAAAGTAATTGCTCAAATATACTTAAAGATCAAAAGTAAAAGTATAAATTATTTAAAAATCCTTATATTAAGCAAACCAAATTACATTATTTATTTTTATTTTTTTATTTAGTGATAGCTAAGGGCACACCCCAACACTCAGACAGAATTTACAAACAAAGCATGAAACACGAGTCCACCAGATCAATGGGTGTTCTCTTGATAAGTACGTAAATTTGACTATTTTCCTGTCCTGCTAAGCATTGAAAATGTAATAAGTACTTTTGGGTGTCAGGGAAATGTATGGAGTAAAAAGTACATAATTTTCTTCAGGAATGTAGTGAAGTAAAGTAAAAATGGTCAAAAATATAAATAGTAAGGTAAAGTACAGCTACCCCCAAAAACCACTTAAGTAGTACTTTAGTAAAGTATTGTTACTTAAGTACTTTACACCACTGTGTATTTTTAGAGCACAAGTATTTTGTATAATTGACCTTTTCTGGATCTGTGGCTGGGTGTTGGCTCAACCCTGGACATTCCCTAAAATACAGGATATATTGGATGTTATGTAAAATGTAATATAGCTGCTCTATAGCTACAGATTTATATAAAAAAATATATCTATAAAGATATGATTGATTGATGCGTCTGATTATATGAATATTAATGCATTATACAAATATGTTTAAAATACATACAATTATGTGTATTATGTAATATGTTCAGTATTTACCTATTTACCTAGTATTTACCTTCATTACTACATTATACAACTGGCAGTAAAGGTTAAAGAAACATTTAGTCTTTAAACCTTTACATTTGTTGAAAATTACAATTATGCTCAGTGTGAAGATGGGCGTCCAGCATGACATCTGTACATGGGAGTCAGCATCCACTAGGAGAACTAGATCAGCTAGCTCACTGTGAAGCCTGGCAAAAACCACACATCACTGACGTGCAAGTTCAACAGAGTATACAAAATTTAAAAAAATGCAACGACGATCCAATCCAGCAACCTGTGGGATTTGCATCATCACAACTGAGGGATCATAAGAGTTTTATTACCCGTTTGTGAAGCATAGTCCCCTGCCAAACCTTTTAAAGGGTGCCAACTGACAGGGTTTCTTTGGTTACCGTTACCCAGACTCCTGCTAAGGGAGAGTAGAATGTGTGTGTGGCTCAGCAGTTCTCTTCAGTCCCAGCGGTGTCCTAGTGTCAAATTCCCAAGACACTTGGTGTTAAAGGGTAACTTAAGAAATGTATCCATAAATATAACATTGATCATCTTTGAGGTAAGTGCCTTTGTAAAATAACAGAGAAAGCAGTTCAAAACAGTAATAGATTATTTGACCTTTGTCATAATCTCTGTAGCACTATCCAAACGAGATTGGTTTGCACTGTCATATTAATGGTAACACATCTGTCGAAGCGTTTAAATGGCAGCATACTGTATTATCCACTCATGACAACTGACAGTTTCACATTTCCTTGCTGCAAAACAGTGACATGTCAACAAAGTACTATCAATAGTGGCATCTATTTCAGCATAAAGTCTGTGATCTCTGGTTTCATAAGGGAACAGAAATGACCTTGGGCACCTTAATTGGGGAAAACAGACTCGTGGTAGTGACTGGAACGGAATTAGTGGAATGGTATCAAATACATCAAACACATGGTCTCCAAGTGTTTGATGCCATTCCATTTGCTCCATTTTGACTATTATTATGAGTCGTTCTCTCCTCACCAGCCTCCTGTGCTGCTTGAGTATCATATATTTCCACTCAGGACTGACGTAGAGCATGCATAGGGAAGATGAACCTAGCCCTTGTAAAGCTGCAAAACCTCAGCCACTGTCTCTGCAATCCTCACCCTACCGCAGATAATAAATTATAGTAAATTATGACGCAAAGAACACAAAGTTGCAAGATTGAAGACCTAGGACTCTAGGGAACAATGTATTAACCTTTTTTGCTATAGGAATGGGGTGCTGATGAGTGACACGGCAAGTCAAGAACTCGGAATCACGGTTGCTATGGCAACCTGGTTTTGGGTGGCGCTGCAGGAAGTGTCGGAATCATTATGCCGCAAGGATTCCCAGGGCAATAAATTCTAATTCTTCCCATTACAGCATGAGATGACATCAACCCTCCTCTTTGCAGCTTCACTGAATGCATGTTTGTCTGAACTCAGGTTGAAAGAGAATGCAATAATCCTTTTCATACTTCTTATAACAATGGATTTACGATGAGAACAGGGTAATCTAATATGCTGACACTAAAATAAACTTGGCTTGAGCCAGTTGAAATTGTTCCTTTTGACAATATTGTCAGAAAACATGCATATCATCATTTGTTTGTGCAACAACTGCGCTACTAGTGCTGTATAGCCATATCGATATACCCATTTTTACTTCCATGTTGGTCAAAAGCAAGCGGAGGTTTGCCATAATAGGCAGGTCATGGGTGTTGTTCTGACATTAAAGCTTTATCGAATGAATGGGGAAGTGTATGCTACATTCTTAGAAAAAAGGGTTCCTAAAGGAGAACCCTTTTTGGTTACAGGTAAAAACACTTTTTGGTCCCAGATAGAACAACTTTGGGTTACATGTAGAGATCTCTGTGGATCTCTGTTATTCATTGAATGCAAAACGGTTCTACTTGGAACCAAAAGGGTCTACATGGAATGTACATGGTTCTTTGAAGGGTTATCCTATCTATGGGGACAGCCGAACAACCCTTTTAAGTTCTAGATAGCACTTTCTTTTTCTAAGAGTGTAGGTCAAAGTTGCATCTCAGTAGTCTTCAAATCCGAGGCTCCCCTTTTCCCAATATTCCTGGTAGGCATCCTCCATATTGCTTTCCTTGATTTTAGATGTTATTAGATGCACACTGGGAGTGTGTAGTAAAGGATCATCCATTTCAGCAAATGCTCATCTGGCCCACTGTTGGCTTTAGGTCAATCTGGTTGCCTCACATTATGGGCTTGATTTGAGTGGCAGCCCTGTTCAGTTAGGTGTGCCTCTGAAGAAGGTTCCACCTCTAGGAACAAAGTGTCATCTTTCTCTGTTTCCTGCCATTGTTCTGCCCCTGCCCCAAATGCCTAAGGCTCTGGGAAAAGGTGGGATGTGGGAGCACACAGTTTCCTGTCTGGTTGTGGAGTGCCTGCCAAACATCATAGAGGCCCTTAAAGAAAAACCACATGAATTTCACATGTGAACACATGCAATCTCATGTGATCACATGTGATTTAATGTGAAGTTAATGTGATAACGTGTCAACATGTGAAGCAACATATCAAAACATAAAACTACACATGTTAAAACATGTGAGCACATGTGAGAACATGATCTCGTGAAATAAATGTGACAACATAGGGATGCAACATTTTAAAATATGTTAACATGAAACTTCACATGCAACATGTGAGAACATGAAAACACGATCTCATGTGAAATAAATGACAACATGGGGATGCAAAATCCAAAATCCAACCCAAGCGCCAAATGTAATTTAAATATTTGACTTTGAAAGGCATAATTTATATTAATTCAATTTAAACAGTTATGGTCCCCTGCAGGATTTGTCTAGCTCCCGGTTTGTTCCAGGAAACTAGACAAAACATTGTGTCATGGTCCCCTGGAGGTTTTTGTCTAGTTGTGGTAAAAAAAAAACATTAAATCTACAACTAGTTACTCCATGTTAGAGGACAGTATGCTGCTGCATACTTGGGACTCAACCTCTCTTGGGATTTGAACTCAGAACCTATAGGTTGCTAGCTACCTGACGTTCCTACTGTACCACCAGGTCTGTGGACATAATGGATATTGGCAATAAAACATTTATTTTCCTAAAGTTGCAGTAAAAATCTGTTAAATATATACAACAATTTGTTATTATTTCTATAAAATGACAGTATGCCGCTGTATTCTGATTTCAATTAGTGTAAATAAACTTTTATCATTTTGTACTGTGACCACACTTGGGACTCAGCTACACCACCAGATCTGTGAGCGTGAAATAGATATGGCCACAGACTGCACTTTGTTAAAAGCTGCCCAGAATCATGTAAATAATTGTTCAATTATCACCACCAACGTAAAATCAACATAAATCAAGCAGTGCTCAAGGACACGTAGAGTAGACGTAGAGTATTGTCGTGACTTTACTTTCATTCATCTGATGACTGTTATCAAATCAACTATGTATAATTGTTTATTTATTTCATTTAAAAAAAGTTTTTATATATAGGACAAATTATATTTCTGCTACATATACATACATTTTACATACACATTTTACATACATGGTACTTTTATATAAAGCAGTCATATAACAATAACACATTACCAAACATAAGCTCTTTAATCCCAATTCCGATTAAATTAATCATAACAATTAACTCATTTGGAATTTGGGGCACCACGAGAGTGGTTGTTTAAAGAGTTACCATCTCCCGAACTAAAGTCTAAAGGTCTTTACCTATCACTTCCATAAAACAGTCAACGTATTAATCATAATCTCGTATCATATCATCATTCTGAACAGTCATAACTTCCTGTATCTGCAAAACCCTGAGCCTTACTTATGACTCAGTACTACACAAATTGGTTTAATTATTTATTTACTAGCTAACTAAATGATAACACAGGATAAACATACACACTTAATACATTAGGAAAAGGTCCCTAGCGGACTGACACAACCTATGGCAACTTGTTACAAAGGAGATGGATAGGAAGGGAGAGAGAGAGAGAGAGAAAGAGACACTTGTCGTTGATACATTTTAGGAACTACTCTCACAGTAATCATATACTTTGCACACAAACTGCCGCCTGTTTGGAGTAAGAAATCATGAATGTATTTACGTGTGAATGCCTTCGTTCGCCTTTTATCTCTGTCCGAACCAGGTCTTCTTAGGAAGGGTGTTGGGTTTTTCCTCTGCAAACTTGTAAGGCTCTGATTGTCCAAAAGGTGTTTCTCTGTTGTTCTTCTCTCATTCGCTCATGAAACTCCTTTGAAGATAGGCTAGCCAACCGTGTCGATGGTTCCAGTGAGGTGATGAGAGTAGCGTACTACAGTGATTTGACAGAGTAGTTGAATGATCCCACTTAAATTCACTTTCGAAGAGATTTTACTTACGACAGCCAATCAGCTGTACCAGTGAGTGTCCGGGAGGTGACGTTATTGTCTCAACCTCGTGTTGAGATTCAGGGTTCAAACCACTTTAGACGTGGGTTGCATCTAAATGTTAATTTCTTTACCAATCCATTTATGCACTCTGGTCGAAAGGGACAGTTCCGTCAAGCTGACATGCTCTCTGGCCTCACTAGGGGCGTGGCTACTTACTGTGCAACGTTTATAGGAGACAATTATCTCTTATGGCTCCTAAAATCACATTCTTATCTTAACAAAACTACTTTCATCATCGTTCATAATTCATGCACAACGTAAAGGATGGAGACGTCGTACATGGAGTGTATATATTTTCAAGTTACAGTATTTCCTTAATAACACTTTTAAAGACATCACAAAATAACAACCCATATGACAGTATTATTCTTTAGCTCGCCTCTGACCATTCCCCACATTTTCTGTTAGGAATATTTGTCCAGGTTTTGCTTTAGAACGTGTTAGTTTCAGCGGGAAAAGTCTCTGGAGACAAAGGAACATTCCTGTGTTAATTTGGAGAGGGATGTTCTCTGGAGCTCCTCTCCTTTAATTTACGACAGGGCGTGATCTGTCAACCCCCGACCAGGTCCCACCTCCCCCCTCTGTGGGTGAGAGAGAGGGTCTGGTTACTATCATCCATTGCCAACATGATCTGACCCATTCGGATCCTCACAGGACACTCATGACAGTATATACAGAATTTATGTACAGTACCAGTCAAAAGTTTGGACACACCTACTCATTCAAGGGTTTTTATTTATTTGTACTATTTTCTACATTGTAGAATAATAATGAATAATCAAAACTATGAAATAACACATATGGAATCATGTAGTAACCAAAAAAGTGATAAACAAATCAAAATATATTTTATATTCTTCAAGGTAGCCACCCTCTGACTTACATTTTAGTCATTTAGCAGATGCTCTTATCCATTGTCCTGTTGAAAAACAAATTATAGTCCCACTAAGCGCATATCAGATGGGATGGCGTATTGCTGCAGAATGCTGTGGTAGCCATGCTCGTTAAGTGTGCCTTGAATTCTAAATAAATCATTGACAGTGTCAACAGCAAAGCACCGTCACACCTCTTCCTTCATGCTTCATGGTGGGAACCACACATGCAGTGATCACACGTTCACCTACTCTGCGTCTCACAAAGACACAGCGGTTAGAACCAAAAATCTCAAATTTTGACTAATCAGACCAAAGGACAGATTTCCTCCGGTCCAATTTCCATTGGTCATGTTTCTTGGCCAAAGCAAGTCTCTTCTTCTTATTGGTGTCCTTTAGTAGTGGCTTCTTTTGCAGCAATTCGACCATGAAGGCCTGACTCACGCAGTCTTCTCTGAACAGTTGATGTTGAGATGTGTCTGTTTCTTGAACTCTGTGAAGAATTTATATGGGATGCAATTTCTGAGGCTGGTAACTCTAATGAACGTATCCTCTGCAGCAGAGGTAACTCTGGGTCTTCCTTTCCTGTGGTGGTCCTCATGAGAGCCAGTTTCATCATGGCGCTTGATGGTGTTTGCAACTGCACTTCCAAATTCTTGAAATTGTCCGCATTGACTGACCATCATGTCTTAAAGTAATCATAGACTGTTGTTTATCTTTGCTTATTTGAGCTGTTCTTACCATAATATGGTCTTTTACCAAATAGGAGTATCTTCTGTATACAACCCCTACCTTGTCACAACAACTGATTGGCTCAAATGCATTAAGAAGGTAAGAAATTCCACGAAGTATCTTTTAACAAGGCACACCTCGAAAGCCAAGATAACAAACAGTTCACCAACCATTTCCAATCCCACCGTACCTTCTCCGCTATGCAATCTGGTTTCCGACCTGGTCATGGGTGCACCTCAGCCACGCTCAAGGTCCTAAATGATATCATAACTGCTATCGATAAAAGACAATACTGTGCAGCCTTCTTCATCGACTTGGCCAAGGCTTTCGACTCTGTCAATCACCGCATTCTTATCGGCAGACTCAACAGCCTTGGTTTCTCAAATGACTGCCTCGCCTGGTTCACCAACTACTTCTCAGATAGAGTTCAGTGTGTCAAATCGGAGGGCCTGATGTCAGGACCTCTGGCAGTCTCTATGGGGGTGCCACAGGGTTCAATTCTCGGGCTGACTCTTTTCTCTGTATACATCAATGATGTCGCTCTTGCTGCTGGTGATTCTCTGATCCACCTCTACGCAGATGACACCATTCTGTATACTTCTGGCCCTTCCTTGGACACTGTGTTAACTAACCTCCAGACGAGCTTCAATGCCATACAACTCTCCTTCCGTGGCCTCCAACTGCTCTTAAACGCAGGTAAAACTAAATGCATGCTATTCAATCGATCACTGCCCGCACCTGCTCGCCCGTCCAGCATCACTACTCTGGACGGCTCTGACTTAGAATACGTGGACAACTACAAATATCTGGGTGTCTGGTTAGACTGTAAACTCTCCTTCCAGACTCACATTAAGCATCTCCAATCCAAAATTAAATCTAGAATCGGCTTCCGATATCGCAACAAAGCATCCTTCACTCATGCTGCCAAACATACCCTTGTAAAACTGACCATCCTACCGAACCTCGACTTCGGTGATGTCATCTATAAAATATCCTCCAACACTCTACTCAACAAACTGGATGCAGTCTGTCACAGTGTCATCCGTTTTGTCACCAAAGCCCCATACACTACCCACCATTGCGACCTGTACGCTCTCGTTGGTTGGCCCTGGCTTCATATTCGTCGTTAAACCCACTGGCTGCAGGTTATCTACAAGTCTCTGCTAGGTAAAGCCCGGCCTTATCTCAGCTCACTGGTCACCACAGCAGCACCCACTTGTAGCATGCGCTCCAGCAGTTTATATCTCACTGGTCACCCCCAAAGCCAATTCCTCCTTTGGTCGTCTTTCCTTCCAGTTCTCTGCTGCCAATGACTGGAACGAACTGCAATAATCTCTGAAGCTGGAGACTCATATCTCCCTCACTAGCTTTAAGCACCAGCTGTCAGAGCAGCTCACAGATCACTGCACCTGTACATAGCCCATCTGTAAACAGCCCATCTATCTACCTACCTCATCCCCATACTCTATTTATTTATTTATTTATCTTGCTCCTTTGCACCCCAGTATCTCTCCTTGCACAATTTTCTTCTGCACATCTACCATTCCAGTGTTTAATTGCTATATTGTATTTACTTTGCCACCATGGCCTATTTATTGCCTTAACTCGCTTATCTTACCTCATTTGCACTCACTGTATATAGACTTTATGTTTTCTTTTGTTCTACTGTATTATTGACGGTATGTTTTGTTTATTCCATGTGTAACTCTGTGTTGCTGTATGTGTCGAATTGCTACGCTTTATCTTGGCCAGGTCGCAGTTGCAAATGAGAACTTGTTCTCAACTAGCCTACCTGGTTAAATAAAGGTGAAATTAAAAAAAAGTTTAAAAAAAAATCCTCCTCCACCAAACTTTACAGTTGGCACTATGCATTCGGCCAGGTCACATTTTCCTGGCATCCACCAAACCCAGAGAACCCAGATTGGTGAGGTGTGATTCATCACACCAGAGAACACATTTCCACTGCTCCAGAGTCCAATAGAGGTGCGCTTTACCCCACTCCAGCTGACGCTTGGGATTGCGCATGGTGATTTTAGGCTGGTGTGCGGCTGGTCCGCCAAGGAAACCCATTTCATGAAGCTCCCAACGAACAGTTATTGTGGTGACATTGCTTCCATAGGCAGGTTGGAACTCGGTAGTGAGTGTTGCAACCGAGGACAGACGATATTTATGCTTACGCGCTTCAGCACTTGACGGTCCTGTTCTGTGACCTTGTGTGGTCTACAGTTACTTACAGTTGACCGGGACAGCTAGTACATATTGAACTTCCATCCTCTCAGTCCAGGGACAACATTTATTTTATGTTTGGATCAGAATAGCCGTTATAATCATTGGCCAGTACGAAAATTAAGTAAGACCACAAGTCCAAATCCCAATCTCCATCCATGGCTAATTTAGGAATGGGACAATTTTATCTAGCTACCTAGCAACCGGAGGACAACAACACAACAAGATGCAACAATTCAAGTTGTTTCTATCGATTATGTATTTCTCTGTGATAGGAATGAACCCAAATCCAAACTGGCTTCCCTTGACACTTCTTTTTGGTGAGCCAGGACCATTCACAGTTGAGCTCACTCAGTTTAGCTGAACTCTGATTGGCTATTATTTTATTACTTTTTTTATCAAGGGAGGCCAAATGCTGGCAGGTTTCCCTTGCATTCAATGCTACATGTGGCAACAATGTTATACTCTTTATGACCAGACTGCATCAGATGGCCTACACATTATTTTTTATTTTATTTAACCTTCATTTAACTAAGCAAGTCAGTTAAGAACAAATGTTTATTTACAATGACAGCCTACCGGGGAACAGTGGGTTAACAGCCATGTTCAAGGGCAGAACGACAGATTTTTACCTCGTCAGCTCGGGGATTCGATCCAGCAACCTTTGGGTTACTGGCCCAATGCATACATAGACAAAGGGGCCCTGTATCGCTTGCTCTGATGCTTTCTCCGGTAAGTTATAGTACATTCAGCCTCTTGCGCATTGATGGAAAATTATGAAAACACAGAGAGACGAAAGATAAATAATTTTACGTTCTTTCTTTTTTTGTTGGTAAATTTTTTGGGGAAGCTTGGCTTCTCTTGGCACACATGAATACGCGTCACTGTGTTCATGATTCCAGTCGTTCGCAAAAAGGAAGGCACGATTAGAACTCAGTCAGATCAAGCATATAAGCGTTCTGAACTTTGATCAATGCTGGGAACAATATTTAGATGTTGACCCGTATAAGATTTTTTTTATTGCGTACAAAATGGATATTTGTATAATTATTTTGTGACCGAGGTCCGAACCTCCTCATATGCAATTACGGCCTTGCTTATAACTTTATCTGAAATGTTGAATTGCCTAGAGTGACATGCACTGACTAACACATGGATAGCAGAAAACCATGCCCAGTGATTCCGTTTTGTGGGTTATTATCAGTGAATGCTATGGAAACGTGCTGAGGACTACTACAAAGGCGAGGTAGGGCGAGGACCAACAGAAAATGAATGCTAGAGTGCTCAGCTGGACAAACACACATTGGCTGGGAAGTGTTCCTGAATCCTGTACACCAAGGGTGTGGTGGCTGGGTGAAGAAGACTGCCTGGTATCCTCAATGAGATAGCACTTATAAGGGATGGGCAGGAAGGATAAGGCAAGAGTCCAGCTTTGCTGCCAAGCCTTCCCGAGGTCATGTGCATAACAGACAGCACCCAGAGGTTCCTGGGATTTGTGCAACATCTGCCCAAGGGTGAGCAGAGAGATTTACAGTATCCTACAGTGCAACAGGGGACTGAGTCGAGGGGTAGGAAAGGGGATTAATGTTAACTGGAATTAGCCATCCCAGTGGTGTGTGGAGGGAAGGCTGATGGAAACTTCATGCATGTGGTCACATTTGTCCTTCTTTTCTTAGAACAACAATGGGTTCAGTGGCACGCTCTTTCGTTCTGCTTTGGCTGTCAATGTCCATGTTATGACTGTTTTTTTTCTCCATCGCAGCCAGAGTGAACGTGCCTGCCAATGTGTCGAGATTGGGTCCCGTATGAGGACAATCTCAGTGAACCTTCCCCCACCACCATCATATGATGTTATCCTCCACCCATGTTTAAATCCCCCGAGACAGGGCGTTGTAGACTAAGAAGTGCAAGGATCTTTAAGCTGCTTGCATTCATTTCTTTCTTTTTCTACCGTTCCATCTCTTGCCTTCTTTTCTTCTCTTACCCCTCCGTCTCGTTTACATTATCTGTTTTTTTTAAAGGATTGCCTTAAGGCATTTTGTCTTGGAAATCATTCAAAGAAAAGAGACAGAGTTGGTCAGAGCAGGGGGAATCTGGAGTCAAGCTTTGTGACCAGTCTAGTGAGTGTGTAGGGCTAAGCAGCGAGCCAAGGCTTTGTGCCGTCCAAAATGAAGCCAGACACAGAAAGAGCTTCATTAGTAGGCCAGTGAGGAAGGAGAAAGGCGGCAAATATTGTCATAGCGGAGATAATAATTGCACAGAGCAGCAGGATCGCGTTTCTCATAATTACAATGTTGTTCGATCTAATGAGACAGTGGACTGAACTAATGCCAGTCCAATATCAATGGGATTAATGAAAGTAAAACCTTGACGAATGTTGATTTTGTTACTTATTAAGGCTGCATTTTCTATATCATAGCCAATTGTTAATGTTTACAGTAATGTACTGTTAAACCAAAGATGGTTTTACGGTAACATACTGTACATTTACTGACTGTAACTTGCAGGTAACTGACTTGTCAGTAAGTTACCATAAAAACAACAGGATTTATTTTACATTGTGGGTAATAATTGAAAAGGTAAAGACTACAATATTACTGATAGTAGTGTAACAAACCTTGCCTAGGGTTCTACTCCCTCCCCCAACCCTTAGTTAACCCTTATTGTAGCAGTGGTTATCAGGTCCGCCTACAAGCTCAGAGACCCAGGTTCAAGACCTGAGTTTGGGATGTGCAAAGGGCGTTACTCTGTTGTTGTTTGCTCAAATCACTACAGTACTTTATTGTATGGGAGTCCAACATTTCCGTCTTTCTCATGTGACCTAACCACAGCTCATTCAATAGGATTTCCATGCAGCTTTAAAAAAAACTAGAAACAGATTTAAATTGCCCTTGGTAATAGCCCCTGAGAAGATGGCTGCTGGTTTTACATGGGTATGTTCTCTGACGGTTCTCTATCTGAATGTTTTCCATGATTATCTTTGGCTATCTTTTTGGTTATCTTTGGCTATGTTGTCTGAATGTTCTCTGAATGTTTTCCATGATTTTTGGCTATGAATAACTAACACTTCTCACAGATGTTATCCTAGTTTCAACATTGAGTCGTGTCAGGATATTGTGTAAGTCAGTGATATTTGTGACCTTTTACTGCATCACTGCTTCTTGATTTGACAGTTCAGACATCGCTGCAAGTGCAGCTGGGAATCACAGTATGATTCACAGTGATGAAACAACACAGTCTGGCAAGAGAATAACACATCTGTTGAACATGGTTTAAGCTGTCTGTGGTTCGCCTCAGTCACTTATGATTGAACATAAGAAAAATAATAAATGATGCATGTTGCTAATGTCAGTTAGTAAAGGATAAGGATTAAGAAAGAGAGTTTTACCTTATTATACGTTTGAGGTCAACAGTGGGGCAAATACGCTGATCGTTCAAGAACATATTCATCAAAGAACTTTTCAACATAATTTGTAGATTTGTGGTCCTGACAATGTACAACAATCGTCTCTCATTAATCCAACCAAAAATAGCATTTGGCTTCCCCGACAGCTATGATATCATTGTTTTGATGATATAAAAAGGTCTAAAATAAAACAAGTACTTTCCACGAGGAAGTGGGATCCCAGCATGGCCAATGTATTGGAAAATCTCCCAAAGGAAGCAGCTGTCTCCAAAATATGAAGAAAGCCTGTGTCTTGACTGTCCTTTGTCATTAATATTTTCTCACTCTATTACACATGTGGCTTCCTCAGAAACTGTGGAGTTACATTGCAGGTGCATCCACTCGCATTGAAAACACTGACATGGATTTGACATTTTCAGTAAAAGCAAATGAAACAGTTGCCAAATATAACCTTTACACACATGATGGAGTCAAAGGGAGCACACCTGATGGCATTATTTAGTTGTGTCTTTGGCCAAAAAGCTGTTACAATAATGATTTTATCACAATTCCAAAGACGCTAAATTTTACTTTGGAAAATGTAATCTCCATTATTTCCCATTGTTGGGCAGACTGGCCTCAGAGGCATACAAAACATACTATATGTATTTCTGAGCAACTCCAAGACATGATATGTACAAATGGTCTAGTTATTTGAGATAGAAACGATAGTATGGAGGTTGGTCGAGGAGGATGGGTGGGCGTATACCGCAACCGTCTAGCAATCCAAAGGTTGTGTGTTCGACGTAATGTAGTTTGTCATACTAAATGTAGGGACCTGATTTACTTACCAAATCCTACCAATTCCCCTGAGACCAGCTTGTGTTGGGATGGTGGAATTATAGTTAGTTGCTCCAAACATTCTCAAATTAACTCTATTGCAGCTCTGGTGTTTTTTTTAAATCAACTATAGCCACATCCTGAATGCAAATTATTCTGAATGGGAGTCTTATTTCTAACATTTACTAAGTCAAGAGCGGAGTCTGAATAAAAAGGTCAGAGAGCATGTAGCGCCCGAGGGGTCACTCTTTAGTCAGAGCCTGCACATGTCTCATATCAGGCTAACCCTGTCCAATGGCAGATGAGCAGCCCCCAAAAGCTTTTAACTAAAAAGAATACACTGCTTCTAGCAACGCAATGAACTTGAAAATGCAAGGACCCCTAAACTTTAAGGACAAACAGACAGAATTCTGCAATAATTTTTTTTAAATGCATTTGTTGTGTCTGTCTACAAACCCCTTAGCGAAAGCAGTATCATGAACTACCAGACGTAGCACCCCACCAACCAAAGAAGAAACAGCGCCATGAGAACAATAGAAATAGAAAGTGTGGAAGTGCTTCCCCCTTCCTTTTTTTTGTAGTGGAGACAGAGAAGGCACCACACTTAAGTGCTTCTGCCTGGGGGGAGGGGATATGGGGATTCATGCCACCAACTTTTCAGATGACACACAGTTAGAAAGTGAGGTAGAGGTAGCCTCACACATTTTCCTGTTTCATGTTCTATTATATCTGAATTGACACGTTTGTTACTTTGCATAGCAGAGGCAGCCCCTACCCCAAAAAAGGTAATAGTGAAATTGTGAGTGTGAAAGAATATAAGCTGATCAAAGTAAAATTCCTTTTTGACATTGAAGGCATCAGGGTCATACAGAGGAATTACCAGCTCCCAGCTCATATTGACTACATTTTGTTCACTGTTCACTTTTTAGGTCTGTGAAAATGACAGACAGCTAGACTCAAAATAAAAAGTATTCTCCACATACTTTGGCATATTTACAGAAAACTCTGACACTAACAATACATGTACTTTCTATAGGTTTAACATCTATGCACGCAAACTCTAACCTTGGCCAGGATTTTTTGAAAAAGTCACTGGAATTATGCAACCCTACTCGCAGGCCTGATGTAGCCTGTAGATCAAGAGCTTTAGGCCACAGTTTCAGGACAAAAACCGACCTCAAAGGTCTAATGGAATGCATTGACATTAACAACTTAATTCTAATACCAGCACTCCCTAGGAAACTTACTTGGTAATGACCACAAAACATAAAATGAACAAATTCAACAAGTATGTCTCTGTCACTAACAAATACAGTAATGGGTGGTAACTCTACAACTCACTCGAAAATCAAGGCACACTGGGAAATTATATTGGAGGTGTGGCTTAGTGTGGGTGTTGCTAAAAAAAAAGTTCAGGTTGATAAAACTTAAATCTGGACTCCCGACAGGGCCACAGTGACTATCGATTTGAGTAATGACTACAACATCACTTTATGTAACTGTACTCAGATAATATAAGTCCAACAGGTTTCCTCAAAAGTTTGGGGTAATGACAGCACATTGAGGTATACAGTGTAGAAGCACTGTAAACCCCAGGACATTTTTAACTCAAATACATCTAGTAAGTTTTACTCAAAGTCAATGGAAAGTCATTATTACTTAAAATGTGTATGTGGTACTGACTCAAAACTAAATGAGAAGTCACACCAACTATTTTTTTGAAATATATAACAAATTAACTTGTTTCCCTGCATGCTCTACTGCAGGTAGATTTCTTTTAAATTGTTTTTAATATCTGTGTTGTTGAATGTACATTGAGTGATTGAGTGACTGAATCTTATGCTACACAAAGATAAATAATGTTTTTCTTAACTAATCCAATCATTGAATTTTTTCATCCGTTACTGAAATGGTTGTTCCAGTTTAAATGGGTTAGGTAGTTTCCTCCCATCACTCTTAATCCTGGCAGTGATTATGAATGCAGGTTGTGGGTGAATACATATTTCAGCTGTTGGCTAGCCTAACACTGGCTAGATGCCAATTGAAATTAAATATCACTTTGCAAGCCAGTATCATGTGATTTACAGTTAGGGTTACAAAATTCAGGGACATTTCCCAGGCATTCCAGGTTGGAAAGTTCTTGGGGGGAATATTGCAGGCCTGCAAACTATGAGTTCCACCAGTACAATGTCTCATGACATATTTAATGGTACAATTATAATATTCACCTAGGAACTCTCTCAGTAAACTGAAACTGAAAATGAATTAATTCAACATGCATGTCTCTGTCAATAACAAATGCAGTCATGGGTGGTGAATCTACAATTCAATGGAAAAGGCATAACGGGAAATTATTGGAGGCGTGGCTTAGTGGGTTAAATTTAAGTATACCTTACAAAACAAATTCATTTGTATTACTCATATGAAGATAGTACTGCCCACTTCAGCTATTTAAGTTTCTTAACTGAATTTTTTGGGGTAATTGGTTTCCTCAAAATGTTTGTGTAGCCAGAACTTATCCAATTTTAAAGTGAGAGAAACAATTTCAAGGAACATTTTCAGTCCAAAACTTGCTATAATGATGTATTGGTAATGTCTTTAACTGATGATTCATCTGACCAGGCCTCTAAAGTATTTCACAGAAGTCTTGATATTCTGATGAAAAAATACAAAATGTTCTCACATCTGATATCACTACAACCAGAAAACTATATCAATTAATATAATGCAGCAGGCAATTCTCATGCTGAGGCTTTATAAAGGAAAGCTTGATAGCGTGTGGTGGTAACATTTTAATTTGCTAAGGAGAGTGCAAGTTGACTGGACCTCTGAGTTTTACTGAAGCTGAAGAGCAGCGGGACATAGCCCACTGAACTTCACTCCTCTGCCATCCCTAAATCACCATGGAGACAGCACCATTTTATGTCTCTCCCTCACACGCATGCACCAGTGGTGGTCGGTGCCATTTAAGATAAGGAAGGACAATAATTTTTTTTCATGCTCATGGCCTTATTTCTCTTACTGCATATTGGATGACTGTCATTCATATTCCATTCACCCAGCTCAATGTAACATCGATAGATTTAGGCTACTACATGACACTCAAATTTTCCCTCTACCCATCATGAGGTTGTTAAAACCAAGCCTATGAATTAAAGTTTACATCGTAGGTGCACAGGTCGTGATCATTTTTTGTAATCAAGGTGACAGACAGTGACACATTCAATACCGCCTTGCACACTCTTGCCTGCATCTAGCTGATCTAGGGTGTAATCATTAGTCCAACAGTTGCAAATGAGAGTTTCCATTGGACAAATTCAGGTATGTTTATCCCTGTTTCGTACCATTTGCTTCCGTTTAAGAAACGTTTTTCAACAGAAACGGTGGAATGAATACACCCCTGATCACATGCAAACACAGTTCACTTTCATAACAGCCACACAAACAGCATGATCACTTTGCTCGTTGTAATTCCTTCTCACATCTACGCGCTCTCCTCATCAATCACCCTTTCCTTTCCCTTGTGGACTTCAGTGCACAACACATCAGCTGTCTGTGACCAGGCGAAAAAACTTTTCCAAGACAAACCTTCAAATCATAACCGCTAACGACTAATACTTTAGTAACCCCACTACAGTGTTCAGTCAGCAAGCACTTTAGCATTTACATTGGCGGACCCAGGTGGCAATAAATTAATAAAACCAAAAGCTACCTTGACTTGGAAGAGTTCCAGTGTTGGATAGTCATAGCCAGCTAGCTAACATAGCATCCCTCTCTGTTTGAGCCGGGTGTTTGAGTAGGCTAAACTAGCTAGCTAGCTTAAGTAAGTTAAAGTGGAAAAAAATATATATGAAATTATAGCTAGCTCTCTCTTTCCCTCTCTCTTGCTTCCACTTCATTTTTTAAGAAATGTATTTGTTCAAAACTGTTCAACTATTGTCTTTCTCTCTCTTTGAGTCAACTACTCACCACATGTTATGCACTGCAGTGCTAACTAGCTGTAGCTAATGCTATCAGCACTAGATTCATTCTCTGATCCTTTGATTGGGTGGACAAAATATAAGTTCATGCTGCAAGAGCTCTGATAGGTTGGAGGATGTCCTCCGGAAGTTGTCATAATTCCTGTGTAAGTCTATGGAAGTGTGTGAGAACCATGAGCCTCCTAGGTTTTGTATTGAAGTCAATGTACCCAAAGGAGGATGGAAACTAGCTGTCCTCCGGCTACACCATGGTGCTACCCTACAGACTGCTGTTGAGGCTACTGTAGACCTTCATTGCAAAACAGTGTGTTTTAATCAAATATTTGGTGATGTGAATATACACTGCTCAAAAAAATAAAGGGAACACTTAAACAACACAACCTAGATCTGAATGAAAGAAATAATCTTATTAAATAGTTTTTTCTTTACATAGTTGAATGTGCTGACAACAAAATCACACAAAAATAATAAATGGAAATCCAATTTATCAACCCATGGAGGTCTGGATTTGGAGTCACACTCAAAATTAAAGTGGAAAACCACACTGCAGGCTGATCCAACTTTGATGTAATGTCCTTAAAACAAGTCAAAATGAGGCTCAGTGGTGTGTGTGGCCTCCACGTGCCTGTATGACCTCCCTACAACACCTGGGCATGCTTCTGATGAGGTGGCGGATGGTCTCCTGAGGGATCTCCTCCCAGACCTGGACTAAAGCATCCGCCAACTCCTGGACAGTCTGTGGTGCAACGTGGCGTTGGTGGATGGAGCGAGACATGATGTCCCAGATGTGCTCAATTGGATTCAGGTCTGGGGAACGGGCGGGCCAGTCCATAGCATCAATGCCTTCCTCTTGCAGGAACTGCTGACACACTCCAGCCACATGAGGTCTAGCATTGTCTTGCATTAGGAGGAACCCAGGGCCATCCGCACCAGCATATGGTCTCACAAGGGGTCTGAGGATCTCATCTCGGTACCTAATGGCAGTCAGGCTACCTCTGGTGAGCACATGGAGGGCTGTGCGGCCCCCCAAAGAAATGCCACCCTACACCATGACTGACCCACCACCAAACCGGTCATGCTTGAGGATATTGCAGGCAGCAGAACGTTCTCCACGGTGTCTCCAGACTGTCACGTCTGTCACATGTGCTCAGTGTGAACCTGCTTTCATCTGTGAAGAGCACAGGGCGCCAGTGGCGAATTTGCCAATCTTGGTGTTCTCTGGCAAATGCCAAACGTCCTGCACGGTATTGGGCTGTAAGCACAACCCCCACCTGTGGACATCGGGCCCTCATACCACCCTCATGGAGTCTGTTTCTGACCGTTTGAGCAGACACATGCACATTTGTGGCCTGCTGGAGGTCATTTTGCAGGGCTCTGGCAGTGCTCCTCCTGCTCCTCCTTGCACAAAGGCGGAGGTAGCGGTCCTGCTGCTGGGTTGTTGCCCTCCTACGGCCTCCTCCACGTCTCCTGATGTACTGGCCTGTCTCCTGGTAGCGCCTCCATGCTCTGGACACTACGCTGACAGACACAGCAAACCTTCTTGCCACAGCTCGCATTGATGTGCCATCCTGGATGAGCTGCACTACCTGAGCCACTTGTGTGGGTTGTAGAATCCGTCTCATGCTACCACTTGAGTGAAAGCACCGCCAGCATTCAAAAGTGACCAAAACATCAGCCAGGAAGCATAGGAACTGAGAAGTGGTCTGTGGTTACCACCTGCAGAACCACTCCTTTATTGGGGGTGTCTTGCTTATTGCCTATAATTTCCACCTGTTGTCTATTCCATTTGCACAACAGCATGTGAAATTTATTGTCAATCAGTGTTGCTTCCTAAGTGGACAGTTTGATTTCACAGAAGTGTGATTGACTTGGAGTTGCATTGTGTTGTTTAAGCGTTCCCTTTATTTTTTTGAGCAGTATATTTTGTATAATTTTATCTAAAAATTAAAGCTTTTTTAATGTTTCACTATTTTTATTTTTATGAAATTCACTAAAATTCCTTTAAGGAGCCTCCACTGGCATGCACACACACAGAAACTCAGATCCAATTCAAAATGTATGGAGATCTGCATCATGGACCAACATAAACATCTTCATGTACAGTAATTGCCTGCACTAAAAATATGCCTGTAATTGCTCTGTAGAAGCTTCGTAATTAGGGAGACGCTTAATGACTTTATCACCATTCAAGATTTTCAGGAGCGACTCTCTCATTTGCCCCACTCAACCTTTGTGATAACGCTGTCATTGTCTCACATATCTCCTCATTATCTTCCTTCTAGTAGCTTTATTCTTCAGTGGTACAGTGTTCTAATGGGTTACTGTACTCGTTATAGAGTGGTTCAAGCTTTTTCATCTCCCAGTGATCACCGCTTTCCTTTCTTTTTACATGTTCCCAATTGTAATATGTTCATCATTTCAAACAAGAGGGGTAGTTCATTATCAATGGGGTGCAACAGATGAGCAACAGATGAGGCAGAAAAATGTAGTATGTGAGTATAGCGGTCCGATCCATAGTTACAAAAAATGTAAATGGATGTGTGGTCTAAATCGATGTCAACACCGGAACCTTGACACCATGAAGCTACAGTACAGTGAGAGGTCCTGCCTCTGAGTGAAGCTATAAAGCTGTGTGTTGACCTTTCAACATGTGCTAGCTGAACCCTTGCCATGCTTTTTCCTGTTGGATATTAGGCTCTGGTATAGAGCGGTCCTGGGTTCAAATACTATTTGCAATCTTTCAAATACTGTGAACATTTGCTTGAGCCTGTGTGGAGTGCCAGGTAGACTGGGCTTGCAATGTTGGGACTTTTCTATTGGTTACATTACAACAGGCAAGCTCAATCAAGCACATCTGTTTTTGTAAATTGTTTCAAATCCTTTTTTAACCTAGGTCTGCTTCACGGAGAGGAAATGCATGCTGTCACTGTTTCTAAAAGGGCTCAAACTTCCAAAAGCTGAAGGATTTCGGAAAGCAAAACTCTGTTTCCCCCAGAATGTGAATATTCCAACACTGTTGTTTCAATTAAGATTGCATTACATTAAATAAAGGTTGGCTGATAATGGACCAAGTCCGGAGTGCATATATCAACTAAAATAAACATGTTTGTCTAATGATCATCATGAATCAAACATTACCATGAAATTGAAAACATTTCAGAACATAACACAAATCCAGTTAAAATGATAAAGGCCTAGGGAAGGAAGAGACTGGGGTGTTGAAATGAGGAAGAGATAGATGTTTTCCATTTGTGGGTATTAATATGCTTTCCATTTCTCTGGCAAGAGTTCACTAAAGTCAATCCTTTCTGTTTCCAACAGTTTGCTTACACTGAGACCCCCTAAAGATTTGTACCATCAAGTCTGAACATCACAAAGCCCCAAACAAGCTACTGATCAACACCACAGGGGGACAAAGTGCTTTCTTTAGTTAATACATTGAAAGATTGCTGGAATTTGGCTAAATAAGTGTCAGATGGTTTGTCTATGTGTGGTGATTTTATTCATGTTTTCTCTGAATCTGATATTTGTAAGATGTGCACATCACTGAAACTACACTCAAGTACAAAAGTGAATCTAATTGGTTTACAACTGAGGGATCGTAGAGCTAAGAGCTAATCCTTGTCAAGATGGGGAGAAAGCCAGACAAATCTGTCTTTCTCCCCATCTCAAATGAACCCCTTCACACTGGTTTTCTCCCCATCCCAAATAAACCCTTCACACAGTGATGATAACTTGTGACATACATGAAAGACCAAGTGTACTTGTTCACAGCTTAAGACATCACAAAAAAAGCAGTGTTGGAAGTGGAATGTCATCTAGCATGGCTGTGTAGGACGTTAGTTGAAGACTGTACAGTATCTATACAGATTGCAAGAGGATAGATTCCAGCTTCTATATGTCGAGCAAAACACTGTACAAAGTTGAAAGTGCCCTGAGAGGATAGTCTGGAAATGTGAGAAACAGGAGTTGGTTATATTTTTTGGGATACAGCACGGGTTTGGATCGTACACAGCAAATTCTCCACTGTTAAATCAACACTGAAAGAGTGGGACAATATACACATTGGAACCAGTGTTAAATTAAATCAACACTGAGAGTGTTAAATCAATGCTAAAAGAGTGGGATCGTACACTGAGTGCACAAAACATTAGGAACACCTGCTCTTTCCATGACATAGACTAACCAGGTGATCCAGGTGAAAGCTATGATCCCTGTTAAATCCACTTCAATCAGTGTAGATGAAAGGGGGAGACAGGTTAAAGAAGGGTATTTAAGCCTTGAGACAAATAAGTGCACTCAGGCTATCTGGAAGGCCAAAGTTAGTTACTTTAAGGAGCAGTTCTCTCTCTGTGGGTCTAATCCCAAGAAGTTCTGGAAAACGGTTTAAGACCTGGAGAATAAACCCTCCTCCTCACAGCTGCCCATGTCCCTTAAAGTTGATGTGGTTTTTACTGACAAGAAGCACATGGCTGAGCTTTTCAATCACCACTTCATTAAGTCAGGATTCCTATTTGATTCAGCTATGCCTCCTAACCATCCAACATTTACTCATCTCCCAACCCTTCTAATGCGACTAGCCCCGATGCTCCTCCCTCCTTTTCCCCTGCCCCGCTACAAAGTTTCTCCCTGCAGGCGGTCACTGAGTCCGAGGTACTAAAGGAGCTCCTTAAACTTGACCCCAGAAAACCATCTGGGTCAGATGGTTTAGACCCTTTCTTCTTTAACCTGATATGGATAGGGGGCAGTATTTTCACGGCCGGATGAAAAAACGTACCCGATTTAAACTGGTTACTACTCTTGCCCAGAAACGAGAACATGCATATTATTAGTAGCTTTGGATAGAAAAAACTCCAAAGTTTCTAAAACTGTTTGAATGGTGTCTGTGAGTATAACAGAACTCAAATTTTCTCAAACAATCAACTATTTTACACCATTTTAAAGATAAGACACTCGTTAATCTAACCACATTGTCCCATTTCAAAAAGGCTTTACAGCGAAAGCAAGATTATGTTAGATTATGTTAGGAGAGTACATAGACACAAATAATCACACAGCCATTTTCCAAGCAAGCATATATGTCACATAAACCCAAACCACAGCTAAATGCAGCACTAACCTTTGATGATCTTCATCAGATGACACTCCTAGGACATTATGTTTTACAATACATGCATGTTTTGTTCAATCAAGTTCATATTTATATCAAAAAACATCTTTTTACATTAGCATGTAATGTTCAGAACTAGCATACCCACCGAAAACTTCCGGTGAATTTACTAAATTACTCATGATAAACGTTGACAAAATACATAACAATTATTTTAAGAATTATAGATACAGAACTCCTTTATGCAATCGCTATGTCCGATTTTAAAATAGCTTTTCGGCGAAAGCACATTTTGCAATATTCTGAGTACATAGCTCGGCCATCATGGCTAGCTATTTTGACATCCGCCAACTTCGGGGTCACCTAAACTCAGAATTACTATTAGAAAAATTGGATTACCTTTGCTGTTCTTCGTCAGAATGCACTCCCAGGACTTCTACTTCAAGAACAAATGTTGTTTGATTCCAAATAATCCATAGTTATATCCAAATACCTCCGTTTTGTTCGTGCGTTCAGGTCACTGTCCGAAGGGTAACGCACGAGCGCATTTCGTGACAAAAAAATTCTAAATATTCCATTACCGTACTTAGATGCATGTCAAACGCTGTTTAAAATCAATATTTTTATGCTATTTTTCTCGTAAAATAGCAATAATATTCCAACCGGGCAACATTGTATTCATTCAAAGACTGAAAGAAAAACAAACGAGTTCTCATGAATGCGCATCTCCAGTCTCACTGTCCCCAGGCTGACCACTTACAAACTCTGCTCCTATACTTTGCCCAGAGACATCAGACACCCCATTCCACTTTCTGGCGGCTTTAGGGAGCCAATGGAAGCCTTAGAAAGTGTCACGTTACAGCACAGATGCTGTAATGTCGATAGAGATGCAACAGAAGGACAACAAATTGTCAGACAGGGCACTTCCTGTATGGAATCTTCTCAGGTTTTGGCCTGCCATATGAGTTCTGTTATACTCACAGACACCATTCAAACAGTTTTAGAAACTTTAGAGTGTTTTCTATCCAAATCTACTAATTATATGCATATTCTAGTTTCTGGGCAGGAGTAGTAACCAGATTAAATCGGGTACATTTTTTATCCGGCCGTGAAAATACTGCCCCCTATCCCAAAGAAGTTAAAGCAAGGCCCCTGAACTTTCGTGTATTTTCTGCGCTACGCAATGATATGGGCAGCGACCATGTACCGCTTTACAACATACAGAAGTGCGCTGGTTATCAAGGGGCAAAGTATTGACATGTTGTTTTTAAATTGAGAGACGAGCTTAAAGTTTTCTTTACTGATCAAAATGTTCACTTGTCCTTCCGCTTGCATGATGACAAGTTTCTCACACGACTGGCCTATCTGGGTGATGTTTTTTCTCACCTGAATGATCTGAATCTAGGATTATAGGGACTCCGCAAGTATTTTCAATGTGCGAGACAAAATTGAGGCTATGATTAAGAACTTGGAGCTCTTTTCTGTCTACATTAAGGACAACACACAGGTATTTCCAGCATTGTATGATTTTTTGTGTGCAAATGAACTCAAGCTTACGGACAATGTCAAAAGTGATATAGTGAAGCACCTGAGTGAGTTGGGTGCGCAATTATGCAGGTACTTTCCCAAAATGGATGACACAAACAACTGGATTCATTATCCCTTTCATGCCCTGCCTCCAGTCCACTTATCGACATCTGAACAAGAGAGCCTCATCAAAATTGCAACAAGCGGTTCTGTGAAAATTTAATTTAATCAGAACCCACTGCCAGATTTCTGGATTGGGCTGCGTTCAGAGTATCCTGCCTTGGCAAATCGAGCTGTTATTAAGACACTGATGACCTTTACAACCACGTACCTATATGAGAGTGGATTCTCAGCCCTCACTAGCATGAAAACTAAATACAGGCACAGACTGTGTGTGGAAAAGGATTTAAGACTGAGACTCTTTCCAATACAACCCAACATTGCAGAGTTATGTGCATCGTTTCAAGCACACCCTTCTCATTAACCTGTGGTGAGTTATTCACAATTTTCAATGAAGAAATAAGGTTTTATATGTAATTTGGTTAAATATTATATTATTATTATTTGTGGCCTGGTCCTATAAGAGCTCTTTGTCACTTCCCACGAGACAGGTTGTGACAAAAACTCATTCATTCTTATGTTTAATAAATGTATCGTAAAGTGTGTGTGTGGCAGGCTTACAATGATGGCAAAAAACAACATTTGAGAGTGTGTTTATCCTGATGCTACAGGGAGTACGCAGCTGGAGGTTGAATGTTTGAAGGGGTACTATAAAAAGTTTGGGAACCACTGGCTTAGACTGTTTAGTGCCAAAAATAAGGGGATAAATACATGTACAAAAATAATAATAATAATAATGATTCCTGATCTTTCTTATATCTCTCAGATATAGGCTAGACACTTCAGAACAAACTTCCTTTAGATTTTTTTTTGGGGGGGGACTATGTGTTGTTCCATGTGGTGAATCTGTTATTCAGTGCATTTGCATGGGCTAATAGCAGTAAGGCCAAATAAATGTTTTCTTAAAACAATCACATATAATTTAGTAGGACTCCCCCCTCTGCCAGCTAAAATAGGGCTTAGACTTTTATGTGTTAATGGACTCAATGGTATAGAAGAGAGTGAATGGTATAGATCAGAACCCTCACAAACCAAATCAATCACCAATTGGCTGATAATATGTATTCCTAAGTGTTGGACCTTTTGAAGTAAACCAAACAGAGATGGTAACCCTGAACCTAATAAGAGAAGCTGCTGTACTCCTAATACATTTACTTTCAAATTACAATCCACCTCACACATTTCTGAACAACATCTCTTGGCGGAGGATGGTTTTGTCAATTGAGTTTCCTTTTTATTTCCACCTGCTTTATCAATGCAGTTAGGTCAACGTGGCCAGATTCAGCTTCGTTGTCGATCATCATTAGTATAGCCTACTTCAAACCTGCAGTGAGAGACCTCCACAAATATCAGTGTACAGTAGATTGTCTTTGGCTTTGACATTGAGACAAAGGGAACCACATGCAGTAAAACTGCTTACCTCAAGGGCTTGTTAGGCTTTGGTTCTCTCACAAGCATCCCCCTGCTGCATTGTGATAACAGTTCATCTTGAGGAGCTGTCAAAATCATATAGGAGAAACTGAGGAAAGACGGGATCTATGGTGAGGAATAGAATGGCTGTTAAAGCACTGTTCATGACCTAAAGTATTACAGTGTTTACATTCTCCTCGGCCAATAAAAAACAGGTTACATGTTTCATATTTCTTATAAAAGTTAAATGTGACCAAATTATGTATGGATCACATTACTCTGTGGAGAATGTCTCAAAATGGTCACCACTAATTACAGCATGGAAAATAACAGTCATACCATTGAGACAATGGTACTGCATTCTATACTCGGCAGACGGGGCGCAGTTTTGATACCCTGTAAGACCCTGTTCCTTTATCATTGATCAAAATCAATTAATCTTCTCAAATAGCTAATTGGTCTAATTGGGATCCTTTAAATGAAGCAGACATGTACAGATGTAGGACCTTAATTTTATCACTATTTTGTTGTTGAGAATTTTCCTGCACATCAGGAAATTAAAACATGCAGTGTATTTCAAAGGCTTCTAAAGTTTGTAATTTCCACTTTGAAATTTCAGACTTGATTTGTCCTAACGAAAAATGTACCAACCCCTACAAAAATGTGCCTTAAATTTAATCCACATAATAAATCACATTTCCTCTTGCTGCAGGATTATTTTCCGGCTGTAGCAAACTGGCTAAAATGAAGTGAGTACCTCATTTACCGTTGCATTACCATGTCAGGGTAAAGTTAAATTGTATAGCTTTTGGCAAGGTGAAATTACGTGTGGATGGATATTGTGTGCAGTGAATAGGAGAATTTACGTTGGAAAATATATATTTATATCAATGAACAAAAATATAAAATGCAACAAGCGAAATGTTCCATACGCACAAAAAGCTTACTTCTCTCAAATTTTGTGAACACATTTGTTTACATCCCTGTAAGTGAGCATTTCTCCTTTATCAATATAATCCATCCACCTGACAGGTGTGGCATATCAAGTAACTGATTAAACAGCATGATTATTACACAGGTGCACCTTGTGCTGGGGACAATAAACTGCCACTTTAAAATGTTCCGTTTTGTCACACAACACAATGCCAGAGATGTCTCAAGTTTTGAGGGAGCGTGCAATTGGCATGCTGACTGTAGAAATGACCACCAGAGCTGTTGCCAGAGAATTTTACGTTCATTTCTATACCATAAGCTGCCTCCAACATCATTTTAGATAATTAGGAAGTGCATCTGTCTTGGACATTAACACCAGGGACACCTGAAATCAATATTAAATGAATCATTCTTTATTTTCAGCAGGCTGTAGAGGTTCCAACAAATTTAATGCACCATAGTACACGTCGGTTGGGGCAGTCCCGTTAGTTCTCTTATATACTGCTTACACAGACAAGTTATGTTTTCATGATTTAGCTTATTCATTATTCATAATTAATTCATCATTAACGTTTGGTTCATGCACGTGACCGACCAATACCTCACAAGGCCTCTTCTCTCCAAGCTGAGACCTTGAAATTGAGACACCACTTTCAGTTATCAAAAAAAAGAATTTGGGGCATACTGCCAAATTGCTTATACTGATAGTGAGGATTCCTCCAAAGCACGATCAATCAGTCACTTGCATGAACAGAGTCTAATTGGTTATTAGAAAAGTACAAACATTGTTCTTCACACATCTAACAGACCTAACAACCATGTGTAACCACCCCAGCCTGTCTGTAATAAAGCCCTTTTGTGGGGAAAAACTAATTCTGATTGGCTGGGCCTCGCTCCCCAGTGGGTGGGCCTGGCTGCCAAGTAGGTGGGCCTATCCCCTCCCAGGCCCACCCATGGCTGCACTCTTGCCCAGTCATGTGAAATCCATAGATTAAGGCCTAATGAATATCTTTCACTGATTTCCTTATATGAACTGTAACTCAGTAAAATATTTGAAATTGTTCCATGTTGTGTTTATATTTTAGTTGAGTAATATCTATATCAAAGTTACACTCATAGAAAAGGTGCTAAATAGCTAGGGTTCTTCGGTTTGTCAACATAGGGGAAACCTTTTTGGTGCTAGGTAGAACCCTTTGCAAAGGCATTGGCTTTGGGGGTGACCAGTGAGATATACCTAACGCGCGTGCTACGAGTGTGTGCTGCTATGGTGACCAGTGAGCTGAGATAAGGCAGGGCTTTACCTAGCAAAGACTTGTAGATAACCTGTAGCCAGTGGGTTTGGCGATGAGTATGAAGCAAGGGCCAACCAACGAGAGCGTGCAGGTCGCAGTGGTGGGTAGCGTATGGGGCTTTGGTGACAAAACGGATGGCACTGTGATAGACTGCATCCAATTTGTTGAGTAGAGTGTTGGAGGCTATTTTGTAAATGACATCGTGAAAATCGAGGATCGGTAGGATGGTCAGTTTTACGAGGGTATGTTTGGCAGCATGAGTGAAGGATGCTTTGTTGCGATATAGGAAGCCGATTCCAGATTTAATTTTGGATTGGAGATGCTTAATGTGAGCCTGGAAGGAGAGTTTACAGTCTAACCAGACACCGAGGTATTTGTAGGTGTCCACGTATTCTAAGTCAGAGCCGTCCAGGGTAGTGATGCTGGACGAGTGAGCAGGTGCGGGCAGTGATCGATTGAATAGCATGCATTTAGTTTTACTTGCATTTAAGAGTAGTTGTAGGCCACGGAAGGAGAGTTGTATGGCATCGAAGCTCGTCTGGAGGTTAGTTAACACAGTGTCCAAAGAGGGGCCAGAAGTGTACAGAATGGTGTCGTCTGCGTAGAGGTGGATCAGAGAATCACCAGCAGCAAGAGCAACATCATTGATGTATACAGAGAAGAGAGTCAGCCCGAGAATTGAACCCTGTGGCACACCCATAGAGACTGCCAGAGTTCCGGACAACAAGCCCTCCGATTTGACACACTGAACTCTATCAGAGAAGTAGTTGGTAAACCAGGCGAGGCAATCATTTGAGAAACCAAGGCTGTCGAGTCTGCCAATAAGAATGTGGTGATTGACAGAGTCGAAAGCCTTGGCCAGGTTGATGAATACGGCTGCACAGTAATGTCTCTTATCGATGGCGGTTATGATGTTGTTTACGACCTTGAGCGTGGCTGAGGTGCACCCATGACCAGCTCGGAAACCAGATTGCATAGCGGAGAAGGTACGATGGGCGGTGATCTGTTTGTTAACTTGGATTTCGAAGACCTTAGAAAGACAGAGTAGGATAGATATAGGTCTGTAGCAGTTTGGGTCTAGAGTGTCACCCCCTTTGAAGAGTGGGATGACCGCGGCAGCTTTCCAAACTTTGGGAATCACTGACGATACGAAATAGAGGTTGAACAGGCTAGTAATAGGGGTTGCAACAATTTCAGCAGATCATTTTAGAAAGAGAGGGTCCAGATTGTCTAGCCCAGCTGATTTGTAGGGGTACAGATTTTGCAGATCTTTCAGAACATCAGCTATCTGGATTTGGGTGAAGGAGAAATGATGGGGGCTTTGGCGGGTTGCTGTGGAGGGTGCCGGGCAGTTGACCGGGGTAGGGGTAGCCAGGTGGAAAGCATGGCCAGCCGTAGAGAAATACTTATTGAAATTCTCAATTGAATCCTACAGACGAAGAACCGTATATGTGACATTTGAAAAAAAAAAAAAAGATATACATGAGAAATTTATTTGGACACCCTTTTTCTATATTGAACCGGTTTCACAAGCTTTCCACGCGCTAATTAACAATATTTTTAAATTTAAAGATAGGCTCTCGTGGAATAACCGTTTATGTGCACCACTCAGAATGGACGGATAAGCGCACAACTTTTCTGTTGCTGATGAAAATCGCCGAAATGTGGGAAAGAAACGTAAAACAAAACTAAAAGAATGGAAAGACAGGCAATGGAAGATCTTACGGAATGCGGGAAAACCCTATACAAATCGTAAGGGTCAAGAAAACACTGTGAAAAGCTGTCCAAAAGAGGTATGTGGAAGAACCGTATATCAAACAATCAAGCTAGCTAGCTATAGAGTACAGTAACTAACATGTATGTTCTGGGTTGTCTAATTTGTAACTATAGAGAAAACATATTAGCTAAAGTTCGTTGGCTACTAATTTATACACTATCGTTACAAATGTTATTGCTAGATTATAGAAGAAACATAGCTAGCTACTTTTTGTCCATCCACTGGATGATTCGACATGGCTACAGTAGCTAGCTAGTTATATGTAATGTTACACTGTATCCTGCAGGGAAGAGCGTGTTCCACGACGTGCAGAAAGGATTGTGAAAAGTTGACTGATGAGCGCAAGCTGCATCTGTTCAACAGTTTCTACACTGTCCCATACGAGAAACAACAAGCGTTGATTCTCTCCGGCTTAGAACAGGTTAGAAATAGGACAAAACTCCTATTATAATAGCTATATTGAACACTTGCATAGTTTAACTTTGACAGTAATGATACGTAACGTTAACTCTAAAAGTGCAGTGTTACACAATGGTGCAATACAAACTCATTCTGTGTATAGGTTGGGAGTGTGTGAAAGATGGGGGTCCTGATCAAGCAATACCCTGAATGTGCTACAGTATATGTTTTACTATCAATAAATGTATATGTTCTACAAAGAGAAGAATACCACATCATCTGCAAAATTCTGGGTTTATAGGGACATTTTCAAACAGCAGTCTCAATTTCGGCCAACCCAGGAGTGACACCTGTGGCAAATGTGACGCATTCTTCACTAAGATGTCAGCAGCAACATCTGAAGAGGAGAAGAGGAAGATTGCAGTTGAAAGTGAGTTGCACCATCGAAAAGCCGAAAAGGCCTACACACGGCTTCAAAGTGACACTGAGTGGGCTAAAGCCAATGCTGACTGCCATGTCATTTCTGTGGATCTATAGGGGGTGATGTACACCCCTAATCTGACCCACTCCAATGTCTACTATCAGCGGCAGCTGTCAAATTTTAACCTTTGCATCCAGGAACTTGGAAAAGAAGATCCTGCATACATGTGTGTTTGGCATGAGGGGATTGCACACCGAGGGTCCATTGAGGTAGCAAGCTGCATATTGAAGTGGGTGAAGACAAAATTCACGCCACTCACCAAACCAGAGGTGCGCAAGTTGATCATCTTCAGTGACAGATGCTGTGGGCAGAATAACAACTGGCGGATGCTCAATCTGATGTCGATGCTCGTCTCTATGGGTTACTTTACCCAAGTTGAGCAGAAGTTCATGGTCTCTGGTCATTCTTTTCTTCCTTGTGATCGATCTTTTGCCACCATCGAGAAGAGGTGCAAGGAGTCAGTCCTTCATACACCTGATGATGTTTCAAAGATGATACTTGAAGCACAACCAGCGAAACCATTCAAGGTGATGAGGATGCAATGTGAAGACTTCAGGCACCTTCCAGATTCTGTCCTCAAGCGACCAGCTGGACTACAGATCACCTCAGTGAGGTGGTTAAAAGTCACAGGTATTGCACAGAAAATAGTTTACTAACATCCCATCAACATGCAACATGTTGTTCTAACAATAAAATATCCTAATGATTCCCTTTTTTTATTCATTATAATATACAGTACATTTCTCTGTCACCACATTTAGCATTAACTCTAAGCAGTTAACTTATTTACTGCTGTCACCTCCGTACAGAAGGACATTTCTTGCCTTTAGCATGGGTTTAACGCAATTCAAAACTTAATTGCTGATCATAGTGTTAAACGCAAAGAGAATGGTTTTCTGAACGTTTTGTAATATTGACCTTAGGGACCTGCATAATGGACATGCATATTGGCACATCACATTGATCCATATTTGATATGTACAAGTTGTGCTTCTTTTGATAGAATACAATTAAATTAATTCAATTTTTGTAGTTATTCTATGGTATGTTCACATTGAGGGCTTCATTTTAAATGAGACTAAGATTTCATGACTCAACTTTTAAGAAAAGTCATCAGTGCTAAAGTTGATAGACCACCTTTAAATGAACCTCCATACAAATTAATTAACTACATATTGCATTTAAGTTATTTACATGAAGGGCATCTGTACTTGAAAGTACTTAAAACATCATATCAGGTGTTAAAAAAGGACATCTTACAAGTGTCATGCAAAATGTCACATATACTGTTCTTCCACAAACTGAAATCATCGCTGGAGATATACTGTTCTTCCACATTCTAAAAATTAAAACAGCAATAAAATAAGTATTTTTTGAAATAACAAAAAAATATCAATTGTTGTTGGAAGATACGAGTATGGTGAATTATTTGTCAACCATAAAACACCTAATGTGGTACACACAATTAATAATATAAAAATAACTGATTATCTTAAAATGGAAAAATTGTCACATATATGGTTCTTCGTCTGTAGGATTCAATTATAGTGGATTTATCGGTGGTAACAGTGTTGCCTAGCCTCAGAGCAGTGGGCAGCTGGGAGGAGGTGCTCTTATTCTCCATGGACTTTACAGTGTCCCAGAACTTTTTTGAGTTAGTACTACAGGATGCAAATTTCTGTTTGAAAAAGCTAGCCTTAGCTTTCCTACCTGCCTGTGTATATTTGTTCCTAACATCCCTGAAAAGTTGCATATCACGGGGGCTATTCGATGCTAATGCAGAACGCCACAGGATGTTTTTGTGCTGGTCAAGGGCAGACAGGTCTGGAGTGAACCAAGGACTATTTCTATTCCTAGTTCTAAATTATTTGAGTGGGGCATGCTTATTTAAGATGGTGAGGAAGAAACTTTTAAAGAATAGCTAGGCATCATCTACTGACGGGATGAGGTCAATGTCATTCCAGGATACCCCGGCCAGGTCGATTAGAAAGGCCTGCTCGCAGAAGTGTTTTAGGGAGCGTTTGACAGTGATGAGGGGTTGTCGTTTGGTCGCAGACCCATTACGGATGCAGGCAATGAGGCAGTGATTGCTGAGATCTTGGTTGAAAACAGCAGAGGTGTATTTGGAGGGCGAGTTAATTAGGATGACATCTATGAGGGTGCCCGTGTTTACGGATTTGGGTTTGTACCTGGTAGGTTCATAGATCATTCGTGTGAGATTGAGGGCATCAAGCTTAGATTGTAGGATGGCCGGGGTGTTAAGCATGTCCCAGTTTAGGTCACCTAGTAGCACAAGTTCAGAAGATAGATGGGGGGCAATCAATTCACATATGGTATCGAGAGCACAGCTGGGGGCAGTGGGAGGTCTATAGCAAGCGGCAACAGTGAGAGACTTGTTTCTGGAAAGGTGACTTTTTAGAAGTAGAAGCTCGAATTGTTTGGGTACAGACTTGGATAGTAATACAGAACTCTGCAGGCTATCTTTGCAGTAGATTGCAACACCGCCCCCTTTGGAAGTTCTATCTTGGCGGAAAATGTTATAGTTAGCGATAGAGATTTCAGTGTTTTTGGTGGTTTTCCTAAGGCAGGATTCAGACAAAGCTAAGACATCCGGGTTGGCAGAGTGTGCTAAAGCAGTGAGTAAAACAAACTTAGGGAGTAGGCTTCTAATGTTAACATGCATGAAACCAAGGCTTTTACGGTTACAGAAGTCAACAAATGAGAGCACCTGGGGAGTGGAGCTAGGCACTGCAGGACCTGGATTAAACTCTACATCACCAGAGGAACAGAGGAGAAGTAGGATAAGGGTATGGCTATACGAACTGGCCGTCTAGCACGTTCTGAACAGAGTAAAAGGAGCAGGTTTCTGGGCACGATAGCATAGATTCAAGGCATAGTGTACAGACAAAAGTAAGGTAGGATGTGAGTACATTGGAGGTAAACCTAGGCATTGAGTAATGATGAGAGTGATATAGTCTCATTTAAACCAGGTGATGTCATCACATATGTAGGAGGTGGAACAACATGGTTGGTTAAGGCATATTGAGCAGGGCTAAAGGCTCTGCAGTGAAATAAGACAGTAATCACTAACCAGGACAGTAATGAACGAGGCATATTGATATTAGAGAGAGGCATGCGTAGCCAAGTGAACATATGGGTCAAGTGAGTGTTTGGGCTGACTGGGGACACGGCGATTCAGACAGTTAGCAGGCCGATGCTAACAAGCTAACAGTTAGTAGGCCGGGGCTAAACAAGCTAGCAGTTAGCAGACCGGGGCTAGCAAGCTAGCAGTTAGCAGGCCGGGTTTGCAAGAAGTTAGCAGACCGGGACAAGCAAGCTATCAGTTAACAGACCGGGGCAAGCAAGCTAGCAGTTAGCAGACCGGGTTAGCAGGCAGTTAGCAGACCGGGACAAGCAAGCTAGCAGTTAGCAGACCGGGGAAGCAAGCTAGCAGTTAGCAGACCGGGGCAAGCAAGCTTGCAGTTAGCAGACCGGGGCAAGCAAGCTAGCAGTTAGCAGACCGGTGCTAGCAAGTTAGCAGTTAGCAGACCGGGGCTAGCAAGTTAGCAGAAGGGCCTTTGGGGGATGTCGCGATGGGGGTAAGTCTGTTTTTGCCTCTTTGTGCGGTGACGTCAATAGACCAGTTGTGGATTAGTAGTTAGGGTTCCAAGTAGCTCAAGGTAGCTAGCAGGCCGCGGTTAGCAGAATGGGCCTTCAGCAGACGTTCGCGCCTGAGGTTCCTGTTGGAATACTCGGGCAGATTATGCCGGTATTCCAGTCGTAGAGGATCGGCAGGGTTCCGTGCCCCATACCAGCAGTAGAAGGGGTCCGGATATTGTAGCTCAGGAGTGGGCTTCGGTGGTAGCACAGGAGCCCTGGCCGGGCTAGCTTCAGGCTAATTGGTGCTTGCTCCGGGATGGAAACGCTAGCCAGGAGTAGTCACCCGGGATTGTGGTTAGCTAGTTGCGAATATCCAGATGAAAATGTTCAGAGTTTGCGGTAGGAATCCGGGTATATTGAGAGAAAAATTAAATAGGTCCGTTATGCTCTGGTTTGAGTCACGTTGTTTGAACTGGCGAGAGCTTTCAGAGCTAAAGGTTAGCTGATGACCGCTAGCAGTGGTTTGCTGACTGATAGCTGGTAGGTAGTTAGCTGGCTAGAGTCAGTTGAGGGATTCCAGATCCGAAGTAAATAGAAATACTTTAGAAAAAAAACAGATCCACGCCACATTGGGTGAGGCGGGTTGCAGGAGAGTATTTAGAAGTTGAGGTTTAGGAGAATATTTTAAAAAGATATACAAGGGACACGACAGGATAAAGACCTCTGACTGCTACGCCATCTTGGAATCTACCTAGATATCATGATTTGCGTAAATATAATATACTAACTATTACTCTTGTTAAAAATATGAAATGGTATTACATTTTGTGAAGAGCACATTATGACTTGTATAGGACTCGAATCTCAAAGTTTAGGACTTGAGACTTGACACCTGTCAGTCTTGACACTTGACTCGGACTTGCCTGTCTTGACTTGGGACTTGAGTGCTAAGACTTGATACGTACTTGTGACTTGTAAAACAATGACTTGGTCCCACCTCTGCAACGGAATGCATTCAACTCTAATGTCTTCTGCATTTAATTCAACCCCTCTGAATCAGAGAGGTGCGGGGGGCTGCCTTAATGGACATCCACGTCTTCGGCGCCCAGGGAACTGTGGGTTAACTGCCTTGCTCAGGGGCAGAATGACAGATTTTTACCTTGTCAGCTATGGGGATTCAATACAGCAACCTTTCGGTTACTGGCCAACGCTCCTACCCGGATGGCTGCTAGGTATTTGTATAGTAAAGCAGATTTATGAATATTTGATGTTTCATATCACTTGCATTTCTGGAGGCCCAAACAAAATACAATACATGTTAAAATTTCTAATCAAACAAAAAATAAACAATTCAAACAAGAAATAATCAATAAACTTAAGTTAAACAAATCAAAATTAAAATAAATAAAAACAAAAACTAATACAGTCGTTCAAATAACATGTAACAATCATCAGTCCGTAATTTGTGGTTGGGCTGGTCTGGTGAGGTGGTTGATGGTGTATTTGTGTCTTTGTGTTGGGAGCTGAAGGGGTGGGGTCTGAGCTGGCAGTTGCATGATGAAGGTGGCAGTTGTGGTTGGACGGTGCTGTGTCCAGGGTTGGTGCTGGTGTTGGGGATGGTGCCGGGAAAAACCTGGTGTGGGGCTGGGTTGGAGATTGTGCTGGTACTCGGGCTGGAAAACCAGGGGTTGGTGCTGGGTCTGGTGCTGGGACTGTGGGCCTTGGAGAAAACAGGAATCGGGAACCAGGAACTGGGGCTGGTGCTGAGTCGGGATCTGTTGAGGGGATGAAAGACAACCTGAGGGGCAAGCAGACACAAAAGTGAACCCTAGACCCAGAGGTCAATGGTGTTACTTCCATGTGGGCTGCTCACTCTGGGTGAAGGTCTGGTGTTTGCTCCCTCCTCTGCGCCTTGTCTGGTGGTCTAATACTGGGACTGGTGCTGGAAACCGGGCTCTGGATTGGTGCTGGTGCTGAATCTGCAGAGGGGAGGAAGGACAGCTAGAAGCAGCAAGCAGACCCGCAAGGGAGCCCTAGACCTGGAGGTAAATTGTGGCACTCCCCTGTGGTCCGCTTGCTCCGGGTGAAGGTCTGGTGTTTGGTTCCTCCTCCACGCCTCGTCTGGTGGTCTAGTGCTGGGACTGATGCTGGAAACCTGGATTTGTCTGTAGAGGGGAGGAAGGACAACCAAGATGGTGACCGGCAAGTTCGGCATGGTGGCAGCACTTTTACTTTATGTGTTTGTTTTAAACATCACTGGAAATAATCTGCAATCGAGATGAAAGAACGGTAAATTCTCAGCAACTTCTGTCTGCCAACATTTTTAATGGCATCCAGCACTTTGGATTTGTGAAGGAATGTTATATACCAAACATTCATTACACCTTGGCACAAACCAAAATGACCATCGAAGGCCAGTCTGAAATCTTAAATTAATGGTGGAGATCTTATAATAACTCTATGCCTTCTCTTATCGGGTGATATCCATCAATGCCCTGGACCTCAGTTTATCACAAACACCATCAAACGGTCTATGCACCCATGTTCTTCCTGCGAACATTGGGATAAGAGTAACAGCAAAGCTCTGGTATGTTTGGAATGCGTTCAGTGGATTCATCTAAAGGCAGCAATCCAAGCTTTGGACATGGGGTCAATGAAACGTACCTCTGCTGTCGGTGTGCTATACCCGCGGGGTGTTTGAGAATGGTGAGGATGACGGAGCAGCACCTGAGGAGGCGTTACAGAGGGAGGATGGTAGTGCAGCGGGAGGCGAGTTACAAGTGGATTGGGAATTCAGTGATTTGTGGTTTACAGAGACATGGTTGGATTCATCTGTTTGTGACTCAGAAATTGAGATAGGCAATTACTCCAATGTGAGGAAGGATCTGAATCGGAACGGTGGGGGGATATGTACCTTTGTATGATTGGACATTACTTATAATGTCAGATCGGATTTAACCAATGATCTGGAGATTGTCTGGCTGGATATCTGCCTTCCCAAAACCAAGCAGATTTTGTTGGGGGTGTGTTACAGGCCTTCCAATGAGAATGCAGTCTATGAAGGTCTCGGAATTGTGATGTCAAAAAGGATAGCCCAAACCACAACGTATTTATGCACTTCTGTAGGTCACTTGCTCTGACCCAAATGATAAACGATCCCACTAGGGTATGTGAAACAGTGCAAAGTATGATTGACTTAATATTGGTATCACAGAGTGGAGTAATAGTCTATGGAATCAGTGATTATTTTATAACATTTTGCAGATGGAGTGTTTTTTAAGATATTTAAGTGTCACATAACTGTTAGAATCAGAGGGCCCCAAAAAAAACTATGTTGAAATGTTTAGGGAGCAAGTGGGTAAAATTGACTGGTCACCTGTGCTGGATAGTCTAGGGGTAGACAGTGCCTGGGAAGCTTTTAAATGGCACTCGCTTTAGCGCTGCATTGATGTTCCAAGTCACTATACCACCCAGCTCTTAGTGATCCGCCTGCTTTGTCCCACAGTGGGTCAAGATTTGTGCGCCCCACATGTGGTGGCGTGCAGTACAACGGAACTGTAGGCTACTCCAGTGGTTATAGGTAGTGCTGTTACATGTGATACTGGAGCTCTGAGGCATGCATCGAAATCGCTAAGCAGCTAACTGTGAAGCAGTTTGCCGATGCGTGTATCACTTCATCAGAAGTACATCAATGACGTCCGAAGTTTCGTTTGATCACATGCTTTTTCAAACCATGTTTTGCAAAATGCGAGATCCCACTGATTTCACCGTGGTTGCGGTGCTTTCTTAGATTCCAAACTGCTTTCAAACGCCGACCTCCACTGAACACCGTCCTTACAAATATAGTTAGGTTTTTGTACAAAATGTTTGTCCTGACCAGTAGCTTAGCAGGTAGAGTAGGGAGCTATGGAACATTCAGGGACGTGAGGATATTAGGTTGAATCCTGTTGAAGACGCACTATTTTGAAAATGATTTTATGTGAAACCACACTTTCTGCACTGTTGTTCAAATAATTGGTTTTATTAAGTATAGTATAAGCTTCTGTCTTAGGCATCCTAAAAAAGTCGACTTGAAGGTAAAAACGGGAAGCATGATGTGAACCTGGTATTCCAACTGAGTATATGCTACTAAATCCAACAACTAACTTGGGCGGCAGGTAGCCTAGTGGTTCGAGCGTTGGACTAGTAACCAAAAGGTTGCAAGATTGAATCCCTGAGCTGACAAGGTAAAAATCCGTCATTGTAAATAAGAATTTGTTCTTAACTGACTTGCCTAGTTAAATAAAATAACCACTGCGCCACATTTTGATGAAAACAGTGGAGAAAAACTAAGTCGCTCTGAAAATCACATGCTGCTATTTATTGCTGACCAGCATCACTAATGTGCATCGTGAACAGATAATGAAGCTCAGAGTAATGAACAGTTTTTTGGCACAATTTGGTGAAACCGCCGAAGCCTTCAGAAAGCCGCTGTTTCCCATCACTGTTTGTATTTATTTAATTTGAGAATTATATATATATCTCTTTAATATACTATAATGACACCTAATGCCTAAATAATCTAATTCATTTTATTTTCAATTAATACAGTAATGGCAAGTGCTTTTTATGTTTGTTTTTTCTTGTTATTGACCCTGAGAGGGATAACTTATTCCTATCCTTTGGCATAAAACAAAACAAGAGGTAGGTTTATCACGCTGGCCAGGAAAAACAATTAATGTTTACTTTAGAAGGGAGGCGCACGTGTGTACCTATAGGACTCATAGGGAGTGATTATTTGTAGAAGCCAAACAACAATTAAGCCAAAAAATATAGATCAATATATCCACAAGCAACCGGAAGAGAGTGAGCGGGCAGTTATATACAACAGTGAACCAATCTTTGGGTAAAGCGAAGCTGCTTTACCCCAGAACAACTTGGAGATGCAAATGAGAGCAACAAACAGCTGAATGATATCCAGGAAAACATAACTGAAAATGCTCTCAATGCTCACAGAACTGTTACAATCTGTTGTTAAAAAAGTAGATTTCCTCGAAAGGAAAGTAAAGTCTATCGTGTCAGATATGCATATACAGGACAACAAAATTGGCCTTCTGGAAACAAAGGTGCAAATTATAGAAGATGAACTGGACCAGCAAGAAAACACAATGAGACAAAACAGCATGAGAATATTGTCCCTACCGGAAGACGAGGAAAAAAGAGAACTTTCCAGCTATGTGATCAAGCTGATATCAGAAGAGCTTGGCGTGGATGTATCACCTGAGGTAATCTTTAAGCTGTGGAACTATCTGACCAAAGTCAACATTCTGAAGGCACAGGGGGATCAAAATCTATGGCCAGTCCATTTGATTCGTCCAGGACCTGTCTGCTAAAATGAAGAAAAAACGCAAGAAATTCATTCCGATCAGATAGTCACTGGAGGAAAAAAGAATCAAGTCTCAACTCTGATTCTCAGCAGTGCTGTGGGTATGGTGGGGAAGATAGAGGATGGAGTTCACATGTGCCAATAAAGCACTGAACAGGCTGCAGGAAACCTTTCCAGTTGAAATAGAGACCAATGCCCTGAAGAGGAAGAAGTGGGAAAAAGTGATAAACACACTAGGCTACATACAGTGATGCCCAAGACCAGCTTATCGTAAATTGCGACAATATTGTTCCCCCCTCCCCCCAATACAATATAAACTCTATTGTCCACAAGTAATTGTTCTTCTCTAGGAAGTAACGATAGAATTAGCCAACGAGATACAAGGACACTGTAAATACCATATAAAAGAGAAAATATTTTGTGTTTGTCAATAACTGTTCTATGGATGTGTGTACAGTATGAGGGCGAGAAGCTGTGAGTGGCTGTATGTGTCTGTGCATATGAATGGGAGAGTGAAGGAGGGTGAATATGTGTATGAGGGGGGAGAGAATGGGTGTGCAGAGGCATAGTGTATACGTTGTATGTGAATGAAGGAGAATGATGTGTAGAGGTGTGTAAATGTGTCTGAGAAGAAGGGGAGGACGAGAGGTTGGTATAAACTTGGCCTGGGTGGGTAAGGGGGGGTTAAGGATGAGAGGTTGGTATACACTTGGCCTGGGTGGGTAAGGGGGGTAAGGATGAGAGGTTGGTATACACTTGGCCTGGGTGGGTAAGGGGGGGTAAGGATGAGAGGTTGGTATAAACTTGGCCTGGGTGGGTAAGGGGGGGTAAGGATGAGAGGTTGGTATAAGCTTGGCCTGGGTGGGTAAGGGGGGGTAAGGATGAGAGGTTGGTATACACTTGGCCTGGGTGGGTAAGGGGGGGTAAGGATGAGAGGTTGGTATAAGCTTGGCCTGGGTGGGTAAGGGGGGGTAAGGATGAGAGGTTGGTATAAACTTGGCCTGGGTGGGTAAGGGGGGGTAAGGATGAGAGGTTGGTATAAGCTTGGCTTCTTGGGTGGGTTAAAGGCGGGAGAAATGGGAGGGGGTGGTGGAGAGAGATGGATTTGGTTTGGCAGAGAGAGAGAGAGAAGGAAGGACTTAATGATTTATTTTTGCAAACACGCTGAAAAATTAAGAAGAGTTCTGGACAGATTAGAAAAAGATGTTGAATCATTATTTTTCCTTCATGTCATGTCATGTATAACTAAGATTCAATGGTGGTTATTGGTGAGAAGTGAGAGGGGCTTTATCGGGGGATTGGGATGGGGTGACTGGGAGGGCATCAGACACTTCTCTGAGGTGTACGTGGGGTCTCCACTCATCTCATTTCAGTCTCTCGGTGAACCCACTCTCCGCAAGTAAACCCTCACCAGCCACAATACTTTAACTTAATTTATAAGGTAATACAAACTGACCACAGTATCAAAACACCAATAGCCGTCATAGGGTGTATCATTCAGTGCACGAAGCCCTGACCTGCCTTCCTCCTGGGCAATTATGTGTGAAACACATCTCACTGTCCTAGAAATGCCTCAGACATGTTGAAAACAAGCCCACATTTCCCCAGGGTGAAATTCCCCTTTAAGTAGTAGCCTACAATAAGGAAAAACTCCAGGGGGAAAAAAACACTTTATCTAGTCCTTGGCCTATATCCTAATCTGACTTTGAACATGTCCAGATGAAAATATTGTATCAATATTTTATAATATTAGATGATGCTTACCCAGACACTTGTCTAAATTGATGGGTCATGTGAAAGAGATGCTATAACCACCCCTCCAGCCACATCTAGCTACGTGGATGGGTCACTATTATCTAGACATGTACACACGTTCATGAAGTACAATAGATGGCCGTAATCACCCCACGACACACCTGGCTAACTTGAAGGGTCATTTAATCATTCTCTTGCGAAGTGGAGTATTTTTTTTAGACATGTAGCTAGCTAAACAATTAACCATAATCCCAACCCATAGCTACAGTAAAAACAGATTGTCATAGATAGCCACCATGCATGAAATGCTGGATTATGAATCTGCAGGTAACTAAAGCTAACCAACTAGGTTCAGTGTTAGCTAGCTAGCTAACATTAGGCTAACTAGCAATGCAAATGGATTTCTGAGATACAAATAATATTAATGTACAGATCATACATGTAACATTAGCTAGCGAGCCAGCAAGATAACGTTTGCTAGCTAGTGAACAGTACACTTTAACTTGCGATGAAAAGGACTTTCTGACTAAATTAGAAATGTAAAATAAGGTGGGTAGACTCATATGATGTCAGTGCAAGATAGGGTCAATGCAGATAGTCCATGTAAACGTTGAATTCATTATTTAGCAGTCTTATGTCTATTTAGCTAGTTAGTGCTTTTCCAGGCCAAATAAGAATCTCTGAACAACCACTACAGCTCCATGGAAGACAATTACCCATATTACTGACCACTTTCTCCCTGGCCTGCTATTTAACCAGGTTATCCTCCTGTTTTCAAAGGGCAGAGGGGTTCACAGATAACTTTGTTATCGTCTCTATCCAGATGGCCACCTTCTGCAAAAGACAATGCTATATTTATTGCACCTTATTTGGGAGACTTAACAACATTATTTGGCTCAATGAAACAGACATTTGAAACCCTACCTCTGTCCCACTTCATCCGATTTAGAGATGAAAAGAGCACAATCTGCACTCACACAAAAGTCTGTGTGAATGCGTGCAGACACCAAATGGCAATTTGGCTTCCAGTGGTGTGTATTCATGGATGCCAAGGGAAGCCAGGCTTCCCCCAAAAAAATATAAAGAAAAAAACATACAAAATAATTAATCTTTCGTCCCTCTGTGTTTCATACATTTTCTTAAATTCGCAAGCGGCTGAATGTATCTCACCTGGAGAAAGCATCCAAGTGAACGAAAAAACGCCCCTCTGTCTCTGTATGTATTCTCAATCTATGCTGTCAGAGTATGATATTGTTGCCGCCCCTAGCATTGAACGCAAGGGAAGCCAGCAAGCATTTGGCTTCCTTTGATATTTTTTAAAATAAAATAATAGCCAATCAGTGTTGAGCTAAACTGAGTTAGCTCAGCTGTGAATGGTTCTGGTGCACCGACATTTTTTTAATGGGAAACCAGTTTGTATTTGTCATCAAACCAATCAAAGCAAATGTTATTGACAGAAAACTTGAATTGTTGCATCTCGTCATGTTGTTGTCCTCCAGTGGCTAGCTAGCTAAAATTGGCCCTATCCTAAATTAGCCATGGATGGAGATAGGGATTTAGACTTGTGGTTTTACTTAAATCACCATACAAGCCAATGATTCTAACAGTGATTCTGATCCAACCATACATTAATACATTGTGCCCCTGGCCTGAGAGGATGGAAGTTCCACATGTAGCTAGATGTAGTTGGCTGGATAATGTTAACTAGCTGGCCTGGCACATCGTTGCCAATGAAAAGAAGTTAGGCTAGCGAGCAAGCATTTTAGCAGGTAGCCTAGGACAACAAAAACTAAAAGCGTGTACTGTATGACAGTCATAGACCGTTCAGGCAACATGAAAGAGGAGGATGGCATTGGCGTTTCTCCACAAGTAGGGTGAGTCAACTGTTTTTTTCTACTTGCACACACACACACACACACACACACACACACACACACACACACACACACACACACACACACACACACACGCACACCGAATTCAGTATCATGGACAGACGCATCATATTTAGCTTACGTTGATTGTGACTAAATCATTTTTGTTATCTTTAAATTGTTACTGTATTAGACTAAGCATAGGGGATTAGCTGATATTGAAATGTTGAAGTTGAAATGGTGCTGGAATAGTGGAGTGATCACCTGTTTTCTTTGCGACTTATGGTAACTCTAAATCAATACTTCTTTAGTAGTCCCAAAATGTAGTCTGAAGATTTTGGAAACATTAACTTGCTTGACCATGCATGTAACTGTTTGTTACATGCAATATGTTTTGTTGACTTCACCGGACAGATATTGCTCTCCGGTTTTGTGATGGAACAAAGGTGTGTTTGAATTTATTCTGCCACTGTGTCTTCTTATTGTCTCGGCCTAAAGCTTATATATCATGGTCCAAAGGCATATGCACGAAAAGGTTATAGAGCAAACAACGCAATTATCTATGGCTTTTTTTTCCTGGATTGGCTTCCCCGGTGATAATAACCACGCACCGCTACTGTTAGCTTCATCTTTGTGTTGGAGCGTGAAGGGGAAAGAACTGCTAGGACCAGACGTAGGGAAACACTTTCTGTCTGTCATAATACAGGGCAATTGAAAAGTGTTCAGACCCCTTCCCCTTTTCCACATTTTGTTGTTGCAGCCTTATTCGAAAATTGATTAAATTCATTTTTTACCGTCAATCTACACACAATACCCCATAATTACAAAGCAAAAACAGGTTTTTAGAAATACCTTATTTACGTACGTATTCAGTCCCTTTGCTATGAGACTCGAAACATCCTGTTTCCATTGATCATCCTTGAGATGTTTTGACAACTTAATTAGAGCCCACATGTAGTAAATTCAATTGATATGACATGATTTGGAAAGGCACACACCTGTCTATATAAGGTCCCACAGTTGACAGTGCATGTCAGAGCAAAAACCAAGCCATGAGGTTGAAGGAATTGTCCGTAGAGCTCCGAGACAGGATTGTGTGGAGGCACAGATCAGGGGAAGGGTAACAAAACATTTCTGCAGCATTGAAGGTCTCCAGGAACACAGTGGTCTCTATCATTCTTAAATGGAAGTTTGGAACAACCAAGACTCTTCCTAGAGCTGGCCGCCCGGCCAAACTGAGCAAAAAGGCACATTACAGCCCGCTTGGGGTTTGCCAAAAGGCACTTAGAGGACTCTCAGACCATGAGAAACAAGATTCTCTGGTCTGATGAAACCAAGATGCTTGGCATTCAGAGAGTTCACTCTTTGGCCTGAATGGCAAGCATCACGTCTGGAAGAAACCAGACACCTCTAATCACCTGGCCAATACCATCCCTATGGTGAAGTATGGTGGTGGCAGCATAATGCTGTGGGGATGTATTTCAGAGGCAGGTACTGGGAGACTAGTCAGGATTGAGGTAAAGATAAACAGAGTAAGGTACAGAGAGATCCTTGATGAAAACCAGCTCCAGAGCTCTTAGGACCTCAGACTAGGGCAAAGGGTCACCTTCCAACAGGACAACGACCCTAAGCACACAGCCAAGACAACGCAGGAGTGGCTTCGGGACAAGTCTCTGAATGTCCTTGAGTGGCCCAGCCAAAGCCCGGACTTGAACTTGATCGAACATCTCTGGAGAGATCTGAAAATAGCTGTGCAGCAACACTCCCCGTCCAACCTGACAGAGCTTGGGAGGATTTGCAGAGAAGAATGGGAGAAACTCCCCAAATACAGGTGTGCCAAGCTTGTAGCGTCATACCCAAGAAGACTCATGGCTGTAATGGCTGCCAAAGGTGCTTCAACAAAGCACTGAGTAAAGGGTCTGAATACTTATGTAAATGTCATATTTCCTTTTTTTATTATTTTATACATTTTGCAAAAATTTCAAAAAAACAGATTTTGCTTTATCGTTACGGGTATTATGTGTAGATTGTTTTTTCCCTTCATCAATGTAATCCATTTTAGAATAAGGCTGTAACGTAACAAAATGTGGAAAAAGTGAAGGGGTCTGAATACTTTCCAAATGCACTGTATACGGATTAGATTGCTCATAATGGTATATAACATGTCATTCTTCTTAAAAGGTGGATTAAGTAATGTTTCAAACTCTATTGTAAGTAAGGAACTAAGTAAAGTACAAGTGGAGCTTTAAAGTGCAATGTGTCAATAACAAGGCAGTTCAATCCAGTTCTCAGGGCAGCTCTGCCTCATGCCCTGCCTCATAAATCCCCACGAACCAGCAAAACTTTGTATGGCAATCTGCATGCTTGCCTTTAATTTATTTCACTCTCACTGGGTGCACCTCATATGATAGCCTGCTGTTGGAGGACTATACTCCTGACCTGCACTCTACCTGCCCTATGAGGAGACTAGGTCTGATCCTTCTAGACAGTTTTGTGGTAACATTTCAACTGGCATTTGTTTAGTTGCTGTCATCTCAAAGTGAAAGCTTATTGTAGCCACCTCTGGTCTGCTTTTTGTGATCTGTCAAATGAATCAAAGGGTTTGGCTTTCTAGTTTTAGTAGTACAGAACATGAATGAACCAAACACTGGATATGTGACAACACTGGATAGCAACATATAATGTGATATGAAAAGGTCCACGATATGGATATGGCACTCACCTAAATGTGTTTGGATTATATTTTTTGTTTCAATCAGTCGTCAGCCACAAGTTTAGTTTGTTTTTTGTGTCAAATCCAGATTCAGCTCTGCCTTTATGTCTATCTTACTCTGTACAGGTGTCATACTGCAAACATAGCAACCCAAACGCATCACAGCAGGGGAGCGTTTCCCTTTATTTGAACAGCTGAAGATCCAACCCAAGGTACCGCAGCGATACACTTGCGTTGCAGAAGAGATGAGGGGTTTCCATGAGAAGGTCAGACTAAGCAAACAGGGCATGGTCTAGGGGTTTGACCTGCTGGAGTTACACCCGGTGCACCACTGTACAGTATCTCTGACAGAGAGCTGAAGGCTGTTATGGATTTATACTCTGCTCGGCTTTCGCTGATGCCACACATGACATTTCCCATGACTCTATCACTTCTCTCAGGGCAAGGCTCTGTTTATTCTGTTGTTTTAAGTAGGCAAGGCTTATTCAGTGTCTTTCAGACTAAACAGAAGGGCATACTAGCTGCAAAAATGAGGAATGTGAGCGATATATGTGAGAGATACATTTGTGACCAGGCTGGAACTTGAATGTCGAAGAGAAAGCAAACAAATAATAACAATGACAATGTTCATGCCTTTAAGTGGAAGTAAGAGATCCTTCAAGCAACTTGTTCTATTCATGAAAAGCCTTGACTTCAATGTATATACTTTTAATGATGGGACCAACTAATAGAAAACACACATAAACAACTGAGATCTGAGCATCGTGTGATTGTAACGATCTGGAACAAGTAAAACAAGCCGAGTCACAAAACATCCTCATCATCAAAGCGCACCTCGCCGTTTACGGGAAGCCAGTGACCATTTTAATCACGATTTCTCGGCGAGACAGATTAAAGAAAGTAAAACCTCTTGTAGCTCTATGGAGAGAGGGGGCGCAGAACCAGTGAACCTAAAACCGGAGATCTTGTTGCGGTAGCATTTAACCCAACCCCAGCATGAGGAACAGCTGCTCTGCATTTCTTTCCCAGGCTGTGTAAATATTGGAACGCATTCTGAAAATGCGAAAAGACACCTGGGCAACATTGGTGTGTTCTACCCATGCATGTGAGGATGTTGTTTGTATGTTAGTCAGCTGTAACGTGTTGAAATCATATGATGGCCAGACCGTAAATTACATTGGCTTCTTTTGAAAGCTGTTCATAAGGAAACTTTGATCCTCCCTGTCTGCTAGACATATGCCCCGTTGTTCTCTTTGCTCAGTATGGCCAGTCTATCGAAGGGTTCCCCAACTAGCTTTTCTTTTTTTGTACATAAAAGACTGTAAAAACACAAGGAAATCCAGATTTTAATTCAGGAAATCTGTTCCCAAGTATTCCCACACATAATAGAGAGACATATGTGATAGTATCCCAATCTGATTGTCACGTCCTGACCAATATAAGTTGTTATTTTCTATGGTAGAGTGGTCAGGGCGTGACGGGGTGTTTTTGTGTCTGATCTATGTTTTCTAGTTCTATGTTTAAATTCTAGTTTTCTATTTCTATGTTGGGATTATTTGGGGTTGATCTCTAATTGGAGGCAGCTGATCCTCATTGCCCCTGATTAGAGATCATATTTAAGTTTTCTCATTGTTGTTTGTGGGTTATTGTCTTTTGAGTAGTGTGTTGTCCTCTCTGCGTCACGGTTTGTTGCTTTTGTAATTCAAGTTTATTTATGTATGGCATTTAGTTTCACGGTCAATAAATATGTGGAACTACGAAAACGCTGCATCTTGGTCCGCTCCTTCAAACAGCGATGACAGAATAACCCACCAAAGAAGGACCAAGCAGCGAAAGAAGGAGCAGCAGGAGGAATGGACATGGGAGCAGATTTTGGACGGGAAAGGACCCTGGAGTCAGGCTGGGGAGTATCGCCAACCGAAGGAGGAACTTGAGGCAGCGAAGGCAGAGCGATGATACTACGAGGCGTTATATGCACCGAAAGGCAAGTGCGAGAGGCAGCTCCAAAATGTTTTTTGGGGCGGGCACACGGGGAGGTTTGCTAAGTCAGGATGGAGACCTGAGCCAACTCCCCGTGCTTACCGTGGGGAGCGGGTGACGAGGAAAGCACCGAGCTATGCGGAAATGCGCAATGTATTGCCCATACGCATTCAAAGCCCGGTGCGCCCGGTGCAAGCTCTTCAGCGTTGCCATGCTAGAGTTGGCACTCAGCCAGGAAGGAGTGTCTGCTCAGCGCATCTGGCTGCCAGTGTGTCTCCTCGGCCCAGTTTATCCTGCGCCTGCTCTACGCAGGGCAGCCCTCATTCCCCAGCACAGCCCAGTTCGCCCTGCGCCAGCGCTCCGCCCGTGCCGGGCTACAGTGACCATCCAGCCAGGATGGGTTGTGAAGGCTGTGCGCTCCAGACCTCCAGTATGTCCTGTTCCTGCTCCCCGCACTAGCCCTGAGGTGCATGTTACTAGTCTGGCACCTCCAAAGCCAGCCCCACGTATCAGGCCTCCAGTGCGACTGCCCAGTCCAGTACGTCCTGTTCCTGCTCCACGCACTCTCCCTCCAGTGCGCATCCATAACCCGGTACAGCCAGTGCCTGCTGTGAGCACTCGGCCTTTAGTGCGTCTCCCCAGTCTGGTGAGACCGATTCCTGCTCCTCATAAAGAGCCTCCAGCGACGCTCCTCAGCCCTGAGCCTCCAGCGACGCTCCGCAGCCCTGAGCCTCCAGCGACGCTCCGCAGCCCTGAGCCTCCAGCGACGCTCCGCAGCCCTGAGCCTCCAGCGACGCTCCGCAGCCCTGAGCCTCCAGCGGTGGTCTGCAACCCAGAGCCTCCAGCGGTGGTCTGCAGCCCAGAGCCTTCAGCGGCGGCTTTTAGCCCAGAGTCTTCAGCGGCGGTTGGCGGTCCGAAGCCTCCGACGATGATTTCTTTGATTCTGATAGGATGTTTCTTCGTTGGGGTGGGGTCACGGTTGTTATAAGGAGCGGACCAAGATGCAGCATTTTCATAGTTCCACATATTTATTGACCGTGAAACTAAATGCCATACATAAATAAACTTGAATTACAAAAGCAACAAACCGTGACGCAGACCCCCCTCCTCCGGACAAACAGAAGCGGGGGGATCAGCGGGCGGTGGGGGTACTACGCCCGGAACCAGAGCCGCCGCCATAGACATTTTTCACCCACCCTACCCTCCCTTTGTGTTTTGGGGGGGTTTTTTGGGGGGGAGGGGTTTTGTTGTTGTGGTGTTGGCATTCGGAGTCTGCACCTTTGGGGGGGCGGGTACTGTCACGTCCTGACCAATATAAGTTGTTATTTTCTATGGTAGAGTGGTCAGGGTGTGACAGGGGGCGTTTTTGTGTCAGATCTATGTTTTCTAGTTCTATGTTTAAATTCTAGTTTTCTATTTCTATGTTGGGATTGTTTGGGGTTGATCTCTAATTGGAGGCAGCTGATCCTCATTGCCTCTGATTAGAGATCATATTTAAGTAGGGGTTTTTCTCATTGTTGTTTGTGGGTTATTGTCTTTTGAGTAGTGTGTTGTCCTCTCTGCGTCACAGTTTGTTGCGTTTGTAATTCAAGTTTATTTATGTATGGCATTTAGTTTCACGGGCCAAATAAATATGTGGAACTACGAAAACGCTGCATCTTGGTCCGCTCCTTATAACAACCGTGACACTGATCAAGGTTTGAAATGATTGGCCTGAATGCAACGAAGACGTGGAACCTGTGGGTTACCTGCAAGTTACCTCTGGATTTTTTTAACACGCTACTAATGGGAGATTACACAGAGTTCCATGCTAAAATAACCCTGGGTGCAATGAAAAAAACAGCGGAATAAAACTACTAGACCAGCTGATCTGACGCTGTTAGTGTTAAACAGGCTTAATACTAGACAGCGGAAATGGCATGGGAAATAGTCATTGTCTTTATTTACTACTCCCACCCCAATGAAGAAACATCCTATCAGAATCAACGAAATCGGAATATGAAAAAGATAAACGGAATAATCGGACATATTACAACTGAAATAAAATGATTAGACTGGAAATGGAGCCTTTGTCAATTATGATGATTGTAACTTTGCGAAAATTAAGTTATTGAAGACTAACTTCTAATTAATTACCACATTAAAAATGAAAATAATATGGATTGCAGCAACATGTGTGATAGACAATTTTTAAATATCATTATAAAACAAATACCTTTGCATCTGTTTCTTTGGATAACAACTTCCAAATAATAAGAAATGACTCTCACTACCCCATTTCTTTCCAATTCAATTGTTTCTTCAATTAATTACAATATGCTACAAGGCCTACTGCCCTAACTTGTGTATGAAATTATAAAGGTTCACCATTTTTTGTTGTTATGCAAATAAATATATAATCTCTGCTATCCGCACAATATTAGAATACAATATCATTTGATTCAAAATACAACACCATCATGATTTACTTTCAAAAATCAAATGTTCAGGATTATTTCCTTCTCCCCTCTAGATAATAAATGGCCATATTTGATTCAGACAAGTGAATCATTAAATGCATCCTACAACATGAGTTTTCCATTCACATCAGATTTGCCTTGGTAAATGAGGAAATTATGTTCAAATAGATAAATCCCTTAGTTAAAGTTGCAAGATCAAATTGTTCCGATGAAAATACCCACCAGACGGCGAAATCATCTTGAAAAAGGTTGGTTGCAATCAGGACAAAAAGATAGCCCGACCTATGGAGCTGTAAATCGGTGACGGATGATGGTTGCAACTGAGATCAGCTACGTGGGTGATTTTTACACACTATCAAAAAATGTCCTCAAATAGACACAAATACATTTTTCAAAATCCATGATAGGCATATGAAAAAGTACATTTTTTCATGTCCACCACACAATTTTCTTCTTAACACATTCGTGTCCAGTACACAATTATCTTGTTGTGGCTAATGTTAGCTAGGTGGCGAACGTTAACTAGGCTAGGGGTTAGAGTTAGTGGTTAAGGTTACATATAATGGTTACAGGCTGACTACACCGCTCGCGTCACGTTTCAAAATAAATTTAGAAATCTATATTATTCAATTATTGCACCCACACTGCTCATGCGCGCCAACGAGTGTCTGCGTTGCCAAGCGCTAAAAAATAACTCAGTTCTATTTCTGATGCAGATCGCGCTGCAAGTCTTGCCTCTCCCATCTCCTCATTGGTTTATAGAAGCAGATACGAGGTCAGTGGCGGTAATGCACCTAATTTATGAAAGTTGCCACCTAATTTATGAAACCTAATTTATGAAAGTTGCCAATCGCAATATAAAGTCAAGAGAAGGAAAAGCCTGGAAGGAGGAGAGATGACTAGAAACGATTCGGTTAACCGTTTTATGTGTGGATTAACTGGCAGAGTAGAGGACCTTGTGCATTTCAGGTAAAATAACAACTCAATATTTATATCCCGGGACAAATTAGCAAGCAACAGCAAGCTAGCTAAAAAGGACAAATTAGATAGCAAGTGCAAGCTAGCTAGCTAAATTGCCATAAATGTTTAATGCTTTTCGACCTGTCCCCAAATTAATATTATTGGTTCAGAGTTTGTTTTGATATTTTAACCTTTGTGTCGTGATCACGTTTGGTGTGGGGGACAAAATACATTTATGCATGCTGGCGCACGCGCACAGCTGGTTTGGGTTCCGTGTTAAGGCTAGGGGTTAAGGTTATGGATAGGGTTAGGTAACATGCTAGCTAAGTATGAATTAATACCCTCTTAGATGTTAAGCGGTTTTGGACTGGTTCTGACTGACATTTTGGTGTACGAAGAGTTCACGCCAAAATCCCCATGTGTTTTCACTCCGTTTCCACTCTCAAAGCGGAGCTGACTTGAAGTGTCATATTTGAGACAATATTTGCATAGGGAGTGACATGTCACATTTTCTGGCTTATCCAGACAAATACTCAATTATCTCTTCCTTAGAGTGAGAGAGCCCAGTGATAGTCTAGAGTCCAGGCTCCTCAGAGGAGGAAGGGGAGGACCATCCTCCTCAGTGAATTTCATAAAAATTTAAATAGTGAAATATTTTAAAAAGTTATGCTTTTTAGATAAAACTATACTAAATATATTAACGTCATCAAATAATTGATTGAAACACAGTGTTTTGCAATTAAGGTCTACAGTAGCCACAGCAGCATTCTGTAGGGTAGAACTATTTTGTAGCCAGAGGACAGCTAGCTTCCGTCTTCTTCTGGGTACACTGACGTCAATACAAAATCTAGGAGGCTCATGGTTCTCACCCCGTTCCATAGACTTACACAGTAGTTATGACAATTTCCAGAGGACGTCCTTCAACCTATCAGAGCTCTTGCAGCATGAACTGACATCTTGTTCATCCAATCTAAGGATCAGAGAATGAATCTAGTACTGAAAGCATAAGGTAAAGCTAGTTAGCACTGCAGTGCATAACATATGGTGATTAGTTGACAAAAAAAAGAGAAAGACAATAGTTGAACAGTTTTGAACAAATTAATTTCTTCCAAAATTAAGGAGACGCGAGAGAGAGAGCAATCTATATTTGGTTGTATTTTTATATATTTTTTTAATGCAGCTAGCTAATTTAGCCTACTCAAACAACCGGCTCAAACAGAGAGGGATGCTCTGTTAGCTAGCTGGCTATGGCTAACCAACACTGGAACTCTTCCGAGTCAAGGTAAGATTTTGGTTTTATTATTGCCACCGGGGCACACCGGTGTAACTGCTGAACTGCTTTCTGACTGTACATTGTACTGCATGATTGTAGTGGGTTTACTAACATGTTAGTTTTAGTAGCTATGTTGACTATGAGGTGACAATGATGTAGGCTGTGTGTAGCGGTTAGTTATGATCATGCTGCTATGAAAGTGAACTGTGCATGTGATCAGGGGCGTATTCATTCTGCCGATTCTGTTGGAAAATGTTTCACAAACGGAATGAAACGGGTATAAACATACCTGAATTTGTCCAATAGGAACTCTCATTTGCAACTGTTGGACTAATTATTACACTCTAGATCAGCTAGATGTAGGCAAGGAGGTATTGAATGTGTCACTGTTTGTCACCATGATTATTCGAAATTCTCTCAACCTGTGCACCTAATAGAAACAAGGCAATGCTCATGCGTTTCAGACTTTCATTCATAGGCTAGGTTGTAGCAACCTTATTGTACAATTTATTATGGATCCACATCCTCTTCCTGCGGTCCAGCAACATAATACAGTTACATACAGTTTAAAATACTACATGACATTACATTTCATTACACCTTACTCAACAGTGTGTTCCTTCAGGCCACCACTCCACCACCACTTATTTACAATACAACATCCATGTGCACGTGTCTGTAGAGTTCATTTCTTATCATGTGTATGGGTGTCTGTGCCTGTGTGTGTCTCTTCACAGCCCTCGCTTTTTTATATCTGTTTTTTAAATTTGATTCTACCGCTTGCATCAGTTACCTGATGTGGAATAGAGTTCCATGTAGCCATGTAGTACTGTGCGCCTCCCATAGACTGTTCTTGATTTGGGGATTGTGAAGAGACCTTTCGTGGCATGTCTTGTGGGTTATGCATGGGTGTCCGAGCTGTGTGTTAGTAGTTTAAACAGACACCTCAGTGCACTCAGCATGTCAACACTTCTTACAAAAACAAGTAATGATTAAGTCAATCTCTCCTCCACTTTGAGCTATGTTCTGAGACAACTGTAATTTTCCGAGCTCCCTCTTCGTGGCACCTGACCAAACTGAGCAGAATTCCAAGTGCGACAAAACAAGAGCCTGTAGGACCTGCCTTGTTGATAGTGTTGAGTAACGCTTTATTATGGACAGACTTCTCCCCATTGTAGCTACTGTTGTATCAACATGTTTTTACCACGACAGTTTACAATCCAGGGTTACTCCAAGCTGTTTAGTCACCTCAACTTGCTCAATTATCACATTATTTATTACAAGATTTAGTTTTGGTTTATGGTTTAGGGAAATGATTTGTCCCAAATATATTGCTTATCGTTTTTTAAATATTTAGGACTAACTTATTCCTTGCCACCCATTCTGAAACTAACTGCATGTCTTTGTTAAGTGTTGCAGTCATTTTACTCGCAGTAGTAGCTGACGTACATAGTGTTGAGTCATCCACATACATAGTCAAACTGGCTCAAGGCCAGTGGCATGTCATTTGTAAAGATTTTAAAAAGTAAGGGGCCAAGACAGCTGCCCTGGGGAAACCCTGATTTTACCTGGATTATTTTGGATAGGTTTCCATTACAGAACACCCTCTGTGTTCTGTTAGACAGGTAACTCTTTATCCATAATATAACAGGGGGTGTAAACCTTAACACATACGTTTTTCCATCAGCAGACTATGATCTATAATGTCAAAAGCCGCACTGAAGTCTAACAAAACAGCTCCCACAATCATTTTATCATAAATTTCTCTCAGCCAATCAGCAGTCATATGTGTAAGAGCTGTGATTGTTGAATGTCCTTCCCTATAAGGGTGCCGAAAGTCTGTTGACAATTTGTTTATATTAAAATAGCATTGTATCTGGTCAAACACAATTTTTTCCAAAAGATTACTAAGGTTTGGTAACAGGTTGATTAGTCGGCTATTTGAGCCAGTAAATGGGGCTTTACTATTCTTGAGTAGCGGAATTACTTTTGCTTCCCTCCAGGCCTGAGGGTACACACTTTCTAGTAGGCTTAGATTGAAAATATGGCAATATCATCCCCTTTTATCCTCAGTAATTTTCCGATAGCCTAAACCTATCGATGTTATATTGAGCTGGGTGAATGGAATATGAATGAAAGTCATCCAATATGCCGTAATAGAAATAAGGCCATGCTCAAAATGTGTATATATACAGTACACTCAAAAGTCTGGACACACCTACTCATTCAAGGGTTTTTCTTTATTTTACTATGTTCTACATTGTAGAATAATAGTGAAGACATCAAAACTATGAAATAACACATATAGAATAATCTAGTAACCAAAAAAGTGTTAAACAAATCAAAATATATTTTATATTTGAGATTCTTCAAATAGCCACCTTTTGCCTTGATGACAGCTTTGCACACGCTTGGCATTCTTTCAAACAGCTTCATGAGGTAGTCACCTGGAATGCATTTCAATGAACAGGTGTGCCTTGTTAAAAGTTGATTTGTGGAATTTCTTTCCTTCTTAATGCGTTTGAGCCAATCAGCTGTGACAAAGTAGGGTGGTATACAGAAGATAGCCCTATTTGGTAAAAGACCAAGTCCATATTATGGCAAGAACAGCTCAAATAAGCAAAGAGAAACGATAGTCCATCATTACTTTAAGACATGGTCAGTCAATCCGGAAAATTTCAAGAACTTTGAGTTTCTTCAAGTGCAGTCGCAAAAACCATCAAGCGCTATGATGAATCTGGCTCTCATGAGGATCGCCACAGGAAAGGAAGACCCAGAGTTACCTCTGCTGCAGAGGATAAGTTCATTAGAGTTAACTGCACCTCAGATTGCAGCCCAAATAAATGCTTCACAGAGTGCAATTATCAGACACAGCTCAACATCAACTGTTCAGAGGAGACTGCGTGAATCAGGTCTTCATTGTCAAATTGATGCAAAGAAACCACTACTAAAGGACACCAATAAGAAGAAGAGACTTGCTTGGACCAAGAAACATGGGCAATGGACATTAGACCGGTGGAAATCTGTCTTTTGGTCTGATGAGTCCAAATTTGAGATTTTTGGTTCCAACTGCTTTGCTTTTGTGAGATGCAGAGTAGGTGAACGGATGATCTCTGCATATGTGGTTCCCACCATGAAGCATGGAGGAGGAGTTGTGATGGTGTGGGGGTGCTTTGCTGGTGACACTGTCAGTGATTTATTTAGAATTCAAGGCACACTTAACCAGCATGGCTACCATAGCATTCTGCAGCGATACACCATGCCATCTGGTTTGCGCTTAGTGGGACTATCAATTGAGTCTATAGGCTATTTAGTGTTGTCTCAATCAAGTGATCCATAGCTTATGAGGCTACAGGCTACGAAGTGCATGCTTGGAGAAGCAAAGAGCAAAGTTATACACTGCTCAAAAAAAGGGAACACTTAAACAACACAATGTAACTCCAAGTCAATCACACTTCTGTGAAATCAAACTGTCCACTTAGGAAGCAACACTGATTGACAATAAATTTCACATGCTGTTGTGCAAATGGAATAGACAACAGGTGGAAATTATGGGCAATTAGCAAGACACCCCCAATAAAGGAGTGGTTCTGCAGGTGGCGACCACAGACAACTTCTCAGTTCCTATGCTTCCTGGCTGATGTTTTGGTCACTTTTGAAAGCTGGCGGTGCTTTCACTCTAGTGGTAGCATGAGACGGAGTCTACAACCCACACAAGTGGCTCAGGTAGTGCAGCTCATCCAGGATGGCACATCAATGCGAGCTGTGGCAAGAAGGTTTGCTGTGTCTGTCAGCGTAGTGTCCAGAGCATGCAGGCGCTACCAGGAGACAGGCCAGTACATCAGGAGACGTGGAGGAGGCCGTAGGAGGGCAACAACCCAGCAGCAGGACCACTACCTCCGCCTTTGTGCAAGGAGGAGCACTGCCAGAGCCCTGCAAAATGACCTCCAGCAGGCCACAAATATGCATGTGTCTGCTCAAACGGTCAGAAACAGACTCCATGAGGGTGGTATGAGGGCCCGACATCCACAGGTGGGGGTTGTGCTTACAGCCCAACACCGTGCAGGACGTTTGGCATTTGCCAGAGAACACCAAGATTGGCAAATTCGCCACTGGCGCCCTGTGCTCTTCACAGATGAAAGCAGGTTCACACTGAGCACATGTGACAGACGTGACAGAGTCTGGAGACGCCGTGGAGAACGTTCTGCTGCCTGCAACATCCTCCAGCATGACCGGTTTGGCGGTGGGTCAGTCATGGTGTGGGGTGGCATTTCTTTGGGGGGCCGCACAGCCAGAGGTAGCCTGACTGCCATTAGGTACCGAGATGAGATCCTCAGACCCCTTGTGAGACCATATGCTGGTGCGGTTGGCCCTGGGTTCCTCCTAATGCAAGACAATGCTAGACCTCATGTGGCTGGAGTGTGTCAGCAGTTCCTGCAAGAGGAAGGCATTGATGCTATGGACTGGCCCGCCCGTTCCCCAGACCTGAATCCAATTGAGCACATCTGGGACATCATGTCTCGCTCCATCCACCAACGCCACGTTGCACCACAGACTGTCCAGGAGTTGGCGGATGCTTTAGTCCAGGTCTGGGAGGAGATCCCTCAGGAGACCATCCGCCACCTCATCAGGAGCATGCCCAGGCGTTGTAGGGAGGTCATACAGGCACGTGGAGGCCACACACACTACTGAGCCTCATTTTGATTTGTTTTAAGGACATTACATCAAAGTTGGATCAGTCTGTAGTGTGGTTTTCCACTTTAATTTTGAGTGTGACTCCAAATCCAGACCTCCATGGGTTGATAAATTGGATTTCCATTGATTATTTTTGTGTGATTTTGTTGTCAGCACATTCAACTATGTAAAGAAAAAAGTATTTAATAAGATTATTTCATTCATTCAGATCTAGGATGTGTTATTTTAGTGTTCCCTTTATTTTTTTGAGCAGTGTATTTCTAAGACAGCTGCTGGGATGGTGTACGTAAAACTAAGCTGCATTACACACTGCAATGGATATTCCAACCCTGGGCCCCGGCCTGCTCTGATCAGAGCTATGTTCTGTTCAGTTATAGAAGGAGAGTGAGAAGACAAGGAGGTCAACTGATAGCTTGCTACTACTATAAACAATATGTTTCTTTCCCATGATGTATTTATCAGAGTTGTTGACCTCACAGTAAGCCAGATTCTAGTAATTTACATTTTGGTGCTGAAACTTGAAGCAGCAGCAGTGGCACAATCAATCGGAAATGGACAGCTCATGGTGCTGAAAGTAGACAAATTCGAGTAGGCATAATTCATTTAAACCGTCTTCATTTTAATTAGACTTTACAAACAACAGTAGGGATTTGTGTTGGAGCCTATTTCTTCCTATTTAAGAATTAATAGATAGGCCTACAGTACCTGTTTGACAGATGAAATTAGGCTATTGGCTGTTAGCGATCCATAGATTTCTTCCACACACCATTCACTCTCTTAAATGTAATGGCAAAATGTAGATTTCCACCTAAATAGAAATACCCCAAAGTAACTGCTATTCATTACATGATTCTGACATGCAAAAACTTGGTATATTTGGAAAGAATATGTCTGGGAGATTGAGGAAATTATCAGAAGATAGATGTGAGTTACATAGTTCAGAATTTACAAGATCAAGCACACACAAAATAACAGTTTTTTATTTATTTTGAAAGTAATCTCTTATTGACAAGTTATAAGTGAATTATTAATGCCTAGAGCTGGAAACACATCAGATGGCTTCCACAACATGTGAACAATATCATGTTAAAAAATGGGATTGACAGACCTAACAACTATAAATAGGCAGATGTTTTAGTAAGTGGTGTCAGGTGTGGTCACGGGACGTTTCCAAGTGTCCCTAAACCTCTCCAAAGTGGAATATGTCTAAATTAGATAATTCCAGTGCTATTATGTTTGCAATCCCTAATGCTATTTGTTCAGTATAAAAACCCAATTTCTATCATATCAACCTCACTCAAACATTGTGGTGGTGTTATGGGGTATCCAGGGTACATTCAAGTGTCCTTTCAATCTTTCCAAAGTGTCCGAATTGCACTGTTTTTTCACACTTGATGTGCCTCTTGCTCTGTCCCACTCAGGTCAACTGCATATCCCTGGAAAGCTTATCTCATTGGCTACAAGACTGTCAAGTTGCCATAGTAGCCAATCCCTTGTGTAATGGATGCCTACAGCACGTAAGCAGGCAACATAATATTTTTGATTCACAAAGATATAGTCACTCGGTGGACATTCGATGTTGCCATTAAGCCATACATCATCAGATAACATTTGCTGTTTGGTGAAAACGTTGTGTAAAATAAACATTTTGCCTCTCGGAGCTGGTGATCAGTAGTGGTAGGTTACAGGCAGACAAATAAGATATCCTCATGATCTATGGAGTCCTGGCTTTTGGTGTGTATCAACGTATTCCGTTTTTATTTCGTTTATGCTTCACAACGCTAACCAGAATGTAGGTAGCAGCCATCTTGAAATTAGGTCATTGGCTCGGCCTGCCTTCATAAATTCATATTACCATATAAGGTAGTACGTCACACAAAAGATCTGAAGCCACTGATCAATAGCCAAGATACTCAGCTTTCCGCAGACACCCTGCTTTTGCAGATAGGGGCTACCGTTCTCATACCAGACTAAATTGAATAAAGAAATCCAATAAGGTACACAAATATGGAGACTTTACATTTAAGAGGTGTCAGTGAAGGACTCGAATTGAGGGGGTATGAGAGGGTATGCCATAGGCCTACATTTTATTGAAGAAAATGGCAAAAAGCACAGGCCTGCCCCTTGTTAGCTTTTCAAGAAAATAAGACTGATCCGATTATATAAATCAATCTATAACAGCGCTTTGGTCCGCGATGCTTTATGCTACAAAAATAAATGACTCCGGTGCCTATGGGGATATCATTGTTTAGTTTCTTTGACATTCAGAGGCTAACTTTGCTTGCGAAGTAATATAATTCTATTCAGTTTCTGTACAATAGAAGAAGTTTAAACCCAGACAACTTTTAGGGAAACACTTGTGATCTTCTCTCGTTGGGTTAAGCCACGGAAGGAGAGTAGCCAGCAGTTAAAGTTGACATTTTTCTGCGTCAGTAGGCCTACTCTGTCTGAGATGGAATGGTAGGCTTAACTTTTGAAAGTACCATGATTCCTAATGATGTCTCAGATGTAATGATTTGCAAACACGGACAGTTTCTTTGGCATTGGAGAAATATGATAAGATTAACACGTAGGCCTATCTCTCTGTCCATTCTTAGCCTGTAATTTCGATAATTTGTGTAGTATAAAAAAAAGATTCCGCTAATATATAAAATTACATAGAATTGAATGAACTTTTTATAAAAGGCAATTTTTTCTCGGACCTGCAAATAACATGATAGATTCATGCAATGCTTTTACTATAAAGGAGGTCTTTCCACCCCTACGCTTGTCAACAGTGGTCAGCGAATGCACAACCTTCTGGCCCGCAGCTCTGTGTGCTAGCAAAATGTGCGCTGCCATGTAATGCTTACAGGATGAAGAATAGTTTGTAAATCTGCATATCTAAGGCTCTGGTCTGTCCAAGAAGTGAGGGTAAAAGGTAGACATGTTCTCTGCTATCCACTTTGTTTTCATTATTATTTGGGTTATGGGGTGGGTCACTTTTTTTATGTTCAGGGAGGGTTTGGGTCAAACATATTTTGCTGAAAGGAGGGCCATCCATTTTCATTTCAGAGAGGTCCGATTTTCTACATACATGTTACAACCCTAATTAGAAATAATGTTCACTCCCGTACAGTAACATTTATAGTACCGTAAAATGGATTACCATGAAACGGATTACAGTAGCTGTACTGTAAAATAAATAACAGCAACTTACTGGTCAATTGCTGAAGATGAATGAAATGAGTCTATATCAGTGAGTTTCCTGTATTTGTGACAAGTAGAGCTGAGACAGGCTCCTGACTTCCTGAATGACAGGAGTGATGACGAAGTCTTCTAATATTTATCATACAGGCCTAGTTCACGGTCCTCCACACCAGAGGACTGACATCCTCTACCAGAGCTTCCTGTCCATGCCATAACTCTATGAACAGGGTTTTGATGAGTAAATGCCATTTACCAGCAGATGCAGTTATTTCCATAGCTTCCCTTCACAGTGGCCTGCAGTTAAGTAAGTATAGCAGCTCCGTTTCTGACATACAAAAAATATAGGAAGTGAGTTGACATCTGATACCGGGCTCTTCGGTGTCTCCTGATCACCCCCAATTTCAAGCGAGAACTATTTTGGAGCCCTACTAAGCCCGGCGATTCTATTTAAAGGACTCGACAAGTTCTAGGAAGCATCGTTAAGATGCTGCAATTCACGCGAGGCATACCCATTTTAAGTTCCATGGATTCTCCTTCTTTCCTTCTCTCCTCTCCTGCAGCCTCTTGTCTTAGAATAGCAGCCTCTTGGCTATGAATAAGAGGATTCATATTAAACCGTAATGAAGCACTGTTGTGCCCTGCATTGTTTTGAAAATGTTGTGTCGCTAAAAGGTGGTTTTGGGGCGTTTTATCAGCAATCACAACAAACCGGGTCAAGGATGTTTGGAGAATCAGCTCTTATTTAGTAGCCTCAGGCCTTTGTTGATTCTCACCTCACATATCTGAAAGGACTGGATAAGTAGAAGCTTAACAGGTGGAATCCACCTAATCGGCAAGAGGCCTTGGGGGCAAGGTTTTGATTTGGGATCTGACCTATGGCAGCAGTCTATGACTTCAGGCAGTCCATGATGCACTTTGAGCCCAGCTTTACATCAAACGATTGGTCAGATGACATGTCAATCATTGACCAATTAAGATGGAAGTGAGCATATAACCAAACAGAAGAGCACAGTGCACTTCCCCGTTGTTTACAAATGAGGAGCAGTGTATATATTATGCTGAAACATATCTGTCTAGATAACAGCAGCTATAGATCCCAGACTGAGTAACAAATATCCTCTCTCTCTCGCTCTGCCTTGTGTTCTGACTGTCTCATCAGGGCTCACGTTACAACCACTTGATAAGACAGAGGCATGTGACACATTTCCCCGTCTTGGTCACGAGGAATACAGGAACAATACCCAGTACACACCATTCCTGTTATTTAGCATCCCGTCTTAGTTAGACGTGTCTGGTATGCTCAGGCGAAGGCCTTCCACAATGAGAGGTCATACCGCTCTCAATTAGTAATGCCCATCCTACTGCCGTCAAATAACTGTTTTGCTCTTAGGGTAGAATGTTATGTAACAGTTGCCTATTTCGCTGATATATTTAGAAAACATTTCAGGATAATAATTATTACCCAATATTACTGCCAAAATTGTTGTTGTTTGCTTTGTTTTCATACGAATTCATTGAAAGATGCAGCATTGAGTCAGCTACTACACTCACTGCTGGGTTATTGATGCTAGGTGCTGGGTTATTGATGCTGGGTTAGTGAGATATGACGCAGTGGAGCAGATCAAAAGACTGGAGGCAAGGCTTAGTAGGGGCATGGCTTTCAGATAGTTATTTTTGGCCACCGGTGAGAGAAAATGCCATTCCGGTTAGTCTGTTCTATATTATTGTTATTGCATGTTAAAGGGCATGAACAGACAATATTGTGTTTTTCATGAAATGTGATGATATTTGAATGGAACCAGCTCCAACCAGGATGACACTTTTGTAGCTTTAAGTGTATGAGTTCCTCAAGAGCCTATGCACTTCTCTGTTGGGATATGTAAATAATCATGTTCTCTACTTATATATATGTACAGTACCAGTCAAAAGTTTGTACAAACCTACTCATTCAAGGGTTTTTCTTAATTTTTTACTATTTTCAACATTGTAGAATCATGTAGTAACCAAAAAAGTGTTAAACAAATCAAAAATATATTTTATATTCTTCAAAGTAGCCACCCTTTGCCTTGATGACAGCTTCGCACACACTTGGCATTCTCTTCAGAGCTCTCAGACTGAGGTGAAGGTTCACCTTCCAACAGGACAACAACCCTAAGCACACATCCAAGACAATGCAGTAGTGGCTTCGGGACAAGTCCCTGAACGTCCTTGAGTGGCCCAGCCAGAGCCCGGACTTGAACCCGATCGAACATCTCCGAAGATACCGGAAAATAGCTGTGCAGCGACTCTCCCTGTACAACCTGACAGAGCTTGCAAGGATCAGCAGAGAAGAATGGGAGAAACTCCCAAAATACAGGTGTACCAAGCTTGTAGCATCATACCCAAGACGACTTAAGGCTGTAATCACTGCCAATTGTGCTTCAACAAAGTACTGAGTAAAGGGTCTAAATACTTATGTAAATGTGATATTTCAGTTTTGTATTTTTAATATATTTGCAAACATTTTTAAAAACCTGTTTTTGCTTTGTCAGTATGGGGTATTGTGTATAGATTTAGGAGTGAAAGAAAACAATTTAATCAATTTTAGAACAAGGCTGTAACATAACAACGTGGAAAAAGTCAAGGGGTCTGAATACTTTACAAATGCACCGTAGCTAGATAGCTTCTCTACTGGTGTCAAAATTTGACTGTAGGGTGTCAACAAATATAACTAAACATTTACCCCATTAATCTATGGCAAAGATACTTATATGTTTCATCTGTGTCTGGTGTTAGCTAGTTCCTGGCTAGCTAGGTCATCAGCCAGCATGGAGCAAAAAGGGGGTAATATAAATCGTATTTCTCAAAAATGTTTACTGTTACATTACTGTTAGTGAACATTTCTCGTTTGACAAGATGATCCATCCACCTGACAGGTGTGCCATATCAAAAAGGATAATTAAACAGCATGATCCTTACACAGGTGCACCTTGTGCTGGGGACAATTTTAGGCCACTCTAAAATGTGCAGTTTTGTCTCACAACACAATGCCACAGATGTCTCAAGTTTTGAGGGAGTGTGCAATTGGCATGTTGACTGCAGGAATGTCCACCAGAGCTGTTGCCAGAGAATTGAATTTCTACCATAAGCTGCCTCTAACGCGGTTTTAGAGAACTTGGCAGTACGTCCAACCGGCCTCACAACTGCAGACCACGTGTAACCACGCCAGCCCAGGACCTCCACATCCGGCTTCTTCACCTGCAGGATTGTCTGAGACCAGCCACCTGGACAGCTGATGAAACTGTGGGTTTGCACATCCAAAGAATTTCTGCACAAACTGTCAGAAGCTGTCTCAGGGAAGCTCATCTGCGTGCTCGTCGTCCTCACCAGGGTCATGACCTGACTGCAGTTTGGCGTCGTAACCGACTTCAGTGGCTTAATGCTCACCTTTGATCCCTACTGGCACGCTGGAGAAGTGTGCTTTTCACGAATGAATCCTGGTTTCAACCATACCAGGCAGATTGCAGAGCGTGAATGGTGTTTGCTGATGTCAAAGTTTTTAACAGAGTGCCCCATGATGGCGGTGGGGTTATGGTATGGGCAGGCATAAGCTACGGGAAACGAACACAGTAATATTTTATTGATGGCAATTTGAATGCACAGAGACCCCGTGATGAGATCCTGTGGCCCATTGTCATGCCATTCATCTGCCGCCATCACCTCATGTTTCAGCATGGTAATGCACAGCCCAACATGGCAAGGATCTGTACACCAGTGGTGGTCAGTGCCATTTGAGGGAGGATGATTTTTTTTCATGAGCATGGCCTTATTTCTATTACAGCATATGGGATGACCCTCATTCATATTCCACTCACCCAGTTCAATGTAACAGCGACAGGTTTAGGCTATTACATGATACTCTAATTTTCATGAGGTTCCTACAACCTAGCCTATGAATGAAAGTTTACAACGTAGGTGCACATAGGTCGAAAGACAAATTTGAGGTGACAGTGACACGTGGACAGACAGTGACGATCAATACCGCCTTGAACACTTTTGCCTGCATCTAGCTGATATAGGGTGTAATCATTAGTCCAACAGTTGGAAACAAGAGTTTCTGTTGGACAAATTCAGGTATGTTTATCCCCGGTTTGTTCCATTTGCTTCTGTTTAAGAAGCGTTTTTCAACAGAATCAGTGGAATGAATACACCCCTGAGCACTCACAGTTCGCTTTCATAGCAGCCACATTTTATTCCTTCTCGCATCTCTCCTCCTCTCACCTATTCCCTTCGCTTGTGGAATTCAATGCACAACACATCAGCTGTATGTGACCAAGTGAACAAATCTTTCCAAGCCAAACTACTACACACAGCCTACATCGCTGTCACCATATTAGCTAAAGCGATGTTACTAATATAACTAATGCGTTAGTAAAACCGCTACAATCTTGCATTAACGTTACAGTGTACAGTCAGTAAGCAGTTACACCAGCAGGCCCCAGTGGCAATACATTTGTAAAACCTTGACATGGAAGAGTTCCAGTGTTGTGTTGGATAGTCATAGCCAGCTAGCTAACATAACATGTCTCTGTCTGAGCAGAGTGTTTCATTAGGTTAAACTAGCTAGCTGCATTTGCTAGCTAAGTAAGTGCCACTGAAAGTGAATAAAAATGACAATCTCTCTCTTATTTCTCTCTTGCTTCTCCTTCTTTTGGAAGAAATGAATTTGTTAAAAATTGTTAGACTATTTTCTTTCTCTTTGAGTCATCTACTCACCACATGTTATGCACTGCAGTGCTAGCTAGCTGAAGCTTATGCTTTCAGTACTAGATTCATTCTCTGATCCTTTGATTGTGTGGACAACATTTCAGTTAATTACTGTGTAAGTCTATGGAAGGGGGTGAGAACCATGAGCCTCCTAGGTTTTGTATTGAAGTCAATGTACACAGAGGAGGACGGAAGCTAGCTGTCCTCTGGCTACACCATGGTGCTACCCTACAGAGTGCTGTTGAGGCCACTGTAGTGTGTTTTAATCAATTATTTGGTGACATTTGTTAACCTTTAGTATAGTTTTATCTAAAAAGGATAACATTTATGAAAATCAATGAGGATGGTCCTCCCCTTCCTTCTCTGAGGAGCCTCCACTGCTGTACACAATTCCTGGAAGCTGAAAATGGCCCAGTTTTTCCATGGCCTGCATACAGTACTCACCTGACATGTTACCCATTGAGCATGTTTGGTCACGCATGACAGCGTGTTCCAGTTCCTAACAATATTCAGCAACTTTGCACAGCCATTGAAGAGGAGTGGGACAACATTCCACAGGTCACAATCAACATCATTATAAACTATAGGTGAAGGAGATGTGTCGCACTGGATGAGGCAAATGGTGGTCACACCAGATACTGCCTGGTTTTCTGATCCACGCCCCTACCTTTTTTTTAAGGTCTCTGTATTCCTAGTCATGTGAAATCCATAGATTAGGGCCTAATGAATACATTTCAAATGACTGATTTCCTTATATGAACTGTAACTCAGTGAAATCTTTGAAATTGTTGCATGTTACATTTATATTTTTGTTCAGTGAATATAGAAAATACATATAATTGACGCAATTTCAATGTTTGAGTTGCTTTGTGTATCACCAAATTTGCTTGAGATGATTTTACTGCAACACTGCTCACTGCGTTCAAGTTGTTGACATAGGTGTTTCAAAGAGCTGTCAGTCAAGGAAAGCTCATGAATATAAGCTCCATGCCCACTCAACCTGTCTTTTCAAACTTCCTTGTAGTTAGCCATGAGAAAAAAAGTACTTTTCAGAATAACTGTTCAGGACCTTTAATGAGGCTCACACAAAGTCTCAGTCAAGGAGAGCTCATGAATATAAGCTCCATGCCCACTCAAATTGTCTTTTCAAACTTCCTTGTAGTTAACCATGAAAGAAAATTACTTTTCAGAATAACTGTTCAGGACCTTTAATGAGGCTTACACAAATTGAGTTCTTCAAGTGCGTATGCGTACCCCAATGTTAAGATAGTTACCACTTTGTTATAATTTTTATATAAAAATTATGTTATTAATTGTAAAAAATAAAAAAAGCATAATATAAAAAAATATTGAGAGGAAATGTGAATTTGCAACCCTTCATGAAAGTGATTAAAAACCCAACTGATGGTTAAATTCACCCATATTTTGGCAATCCAAAGGCATGGCCTATTGGGAGTGTGGTTTTCAGATAGTTATTTTTATATTAAATATTTAAATATTATAAGGCATTAACATGCCCATTACTGGGATATGCACAGCAACTCATACTTTTGTGTAAGCATTAGTAAAGCTACAAAAATGCCAGTACTCAACCTTGAAATGTGTTGACAATACAACAGAAAAGATGAACCGGAATGACATTTACTTTCATGGGTGCTCAAAAATAACTATCTGAAAGCCACGCCCTACTAAGCCACACCTCCAGTCTTCTGATCTGTCCCGGTGGATCATAGCTCAATAACCCAGCATCAACAACCCAACTTAACGAAAACTATGGGTTGTTCGTGACCCAACTGGCTGGGTCAAAATAACCCAACCTGTGTTCTGTCCAATATTTACCCAATTTGGGTTGTTTTTTAACCAAGCATTTTTCGGAGTGTGGGTTACCAAATAACCCAAATTAGGTTGTTTTTAGCCCAGAATCAAGTTTTGTTTAAATGACTTGAAATCAATGCCAGAGACTCCCATTTGTTATTAAATACCACCTTAAATCCATCCATTCCCCCACGGTACAAAGTGAGTGCTGTTTATTAAAGGAAAAATATATTTAAAAACTATGTAAAATAAAAAAATTATTAGTGCAGGCCCAAAATGTTTTGCATATCAACAGTCAAGTTTCAAGATATTGGACTTTCAAGTAGTAAATGCCGCGTTCGAAACAACTGGGAACTTGGACGCCCGACTTCAGTGCGTTGAAGACAACTGGATATTCAGAAAAAAAACTGTCTCCGACTGGGCAAAATAATTTTGAACGGTAGGAAACTCTGGCATCATTCTAGAGCTTTCCTACCTGAAGATCCCTGACATCATTACTTTGACCTAGTTTTTTTTGTTGAGTTCCCAGTTTTCTTGAAAGAACCAAAAGTGTCACTTGCAACATAATCATGATATTGCAAAATGTGGCAAGTGACACTTAGCTTCTTAAACTTGACTGCTGACATGCAAAACATTTTGGGACTGTATAAAAAAAAATACTGAAGATAGTATTTGAGTGGATTTTTACTTTAACATTCAGACTCAACACTCTCTATCTTTGTGACTAAACACACAAGTTTTGGTCAGCAGTGCGTGAAAAAGATCTGCGAGTTGCCGGTCAATGATCCATCTCCAGCTGTGATGACAACATCAGATGAGGTCCACAGTATCCCGCAGCGCAGCACTATGTGGTGTGGCGTGGCATGGCGAGGGAGTCAGAGGAAAAACAGGTCCCTGAGGAAGGACAGTCCATCCAGACAGACAGCTAGAGAATGGTGCGAGTAAAGGCCCTCTTCAGTGAGATGTTCTCCACATGACAAGTAGAGATAGTTCAGAAATATCTCTCATGACATGTTGCTCTTCTTCAAGTCGGTTTGTTGAAGACTCAAACTGTCACATTGTTTACATAAAGATGAGTAAAGGGAGGTATAGCAAGTATTTTTTTACAGTTCAAATACCCTCTCTAATAATGAGCTAATATAGGGTTTGGTAATGTAGGTAGTAATCAAACACAATTAACACCAATATGTTAATTATGTCACAAAATAAAATAATTAAGGAAAGTATTTAGGCTTATAGTGATTATTTTCCTTGTTAGAACTATCTCTTTCGTAACTTTTTTGCCCACCTTTACACTACATCTAACATCTAAAAATACTGGCATCATTGAGCCATTTTTGGAAATAGAATTGTCTGCACCCCATTGCCATTGTCATCTAAATTATGTAAGCATTTGGTTGTCTGCATCCAACTAAGTCATCCCTGGATGGCTCAGTATTCTGTCAAAGAATCTGATGGGAGAACTTCTAGCCTGTTCCCATATCTGTTTCTGCTTTCTTGTCAACTCATTGGCATGACAATGACCATAGTATGTTGCACAAACAAATCTGGAACCAGGCCAGAGTATTTCACAAAATGTGTCCGGGAGTGAGTGGAAGGTCTAATGTTACCCCATGCTGCTCCCATTACAGAATGAGATATTAAAATATTCAAAAAGACACAAGGGTTAGGGTTTAGCAGGCTGGAGACCAGCATTAGGAAAATATTTTTTTCCAAGTCAAACTAAAAAGAATTCTTCACTATACCTGAGGGTTTACGTTAGCTTAAGTGAAATTAATGATTTGTAGAGCCCTATGATACAATCCATCCCACATTAATAGTAAAAGGGAGACTTTTACTTATGCTCTCAATAATACGTTTATGATTAATCAGTTCAATAATAGTGTAGCAATCCTCACACCAAGTGGATTACTGTATTTGCATTATGTGTAGGGTGTTGCTATTTCATGCCAGCGACCTGGGTTCGCTTCCCTGCCCTGCCATTTGCTACAATATCTCTCTCTTCAACCAACTTGAAATCAACCGTTCCCCCTAATTTCTCCCTTGCATACAATACATGTTGTTAGATTCTGTTGCTATGGGCTCTTACTTTTTAGTTCTATCAGACCACAGGGCAGAACATTCCAAACATACCAATCAAGCAAGACTAATGGGTGCCTTTGTGAGCTTCCCTTGGTGAGCAGCAGAACAGCGGTGGACAGGATGGCAACAGGATAAGTTAAAGATGATTGCTAAGACTGGAGGGATCTTACAGAACGGATGCCATGATGTAAAAGGGGAGGATTCTCTGAGGTCATATAATAACCCTTCGTGGCTTCCACAATAAGACGAGCAACAAGGGAGAAGAGTTTAACTTTTGGGGAACTTTTATAAAGTAGGCTTTATTGCATATAGTTGTGTTATGTTACATCATAGACATAAGCACTGGAATTTGTGTGCGTGCACACTTGCAATGTCTTCTGGCGTCGACAGAGATGGCCGCCTCGCTTCTCGTTCTTAGGAAACTATGCAGTATTTAGTTTTTTTTATGTATTATTTGTTACACTGTTACCCCAGGAAATCTTAAGTCTCATTACATACAGCCGGGAGGAACTATTGGCTATAAGAGCAACGTCAACTTACCTACATTACGACCAGGAATACGACTTTCCTGAAGCGGATCCTCTGTTTGGTCCACCACCCAGGACAATGGATCGGATCCTAGTAGGCGACCCAAAACAACGGCACCGCAGAAGGGGCAGACGGAGCGGTCTTCTGGTCAGGATCCGTAGACGGGCACATTGCCCATCGCTCCCGAGTATACTACTAGCCAACGTCTTGACAACAAGGTAGATGAAATCCAGGCAAGGCTTGCCTTCCAGAGAGACATCAGAGATTGTAACATTCTCTGTTTCACGGAAACATGGATCATTCGGGATACGTTATCAGAGTCGGTACAACCACCTGGTTTCTTCACGCATCGCGCCGACAGAAACAAGCATCTCTCTGGTAAGAAGAAGGGCGGGGGTGTATGTCTTATGATTAACAAGTCGTAGTGTGATCATACCAACATACAGGAATTCAAGTCCTTTTGTTCACCTGACCTAGAATTCCTTACAATCAAATGCCAACCGCATTATCTACCAAGAGAATTCTCTTCAACTATAATCACAGTCGTGTTCATCCCCCCCCCCCCCCCCCCCCCCTCCAAGCAGACACCTCGACGGCCCTGAAAGAACTTCATTGGACTCTATGTAAACTGGACCACACATATCCTGAGGCTGCATTTATTGTAGCTGGGGATTTTAGCAAGTCTAATCTGAAAGCAAGGCTCCCTAAATTTTATCAGCATATCAAATGCGCGACCCGGGCTGGGAAAATTCTGGATCATTGTTACCCTAACTTCCGCAATGCATACAAAGCCCTCCCTCACCCTCCTTTCGGCAAATCTGACCACGACTCCATTTTGTTGCTCCCAGCCTACAGATGGAAACTAAAACAGGAAACGCCCGTGCTTCCATGCTTCAAGATTGCTTCGATCACGTAGACTGGGATATGTTCCGGATAGCGTCGAACAACAACATTGATGTATACGCTGATTCGGTGAGCGAGTTTATTAGCAAGTGCATCGGTGATGTTGTACCAACAGGGACTATTAAAACCTTCCCCAACCAGAAACCGTGGATGGATGGCAGCATCCGCACAAAACTGAAAACGCGAACCACTGCTTTTAATCAGGGCAAGGCGACCGGAAACATGACCGAATACAAACAGTGTAGCTATTCCCTCCGCAAGGCAATCAAACAAGCTAAGAGTCAGTATAGAGACAAAGTAGAGTCGTAATTCAATGGCTCAGACACTAGAGGAATGTGGCAGGGTCTACAGTCAATCACGGACTACAAAAAGAAAACCAGCCCTGTCGCGGATATTGATGTCTTGCTCCCAGACAACCTAAACAACTTCTTCGCTCGCTTTGAGGACAATACAGTGCCACTGACACGGCCCACTACCAAAACCTGTGGACTCTCCTTCACCTCAGGCAACGTGAGTAAAACATTTAAATGTGTTAACCCTTGCAGGGCTGCCGGCCCAGACGGCATCCCTAGCCGCGTACTCAGAGCATGCGCAGACCAGCTGGCTGGTGTGTTTACGGACATATTCTGCTGTTCCCACATGCTTCAAGAGGGCCACCATTGTTCCTGTCCCAAGAAAGCTAAGGAAACTTAGCTAAACAACTATCGCCGAGTAGCACTCACTTCCGACATCATGAAGTGCTTTGAGAGACTAGTCAAGGATCATATCACCTCCACCCTACCTGACACCCTAGACCCACTCCAATTTGCTTACCGCCCAAATAGGTCCACAGACGACGCAATCACAATCACACTGCACACTGCTCTAACCCATCTGGACAAGAGGAATACCTATGTAAGAATGCTGTTCATCGACTACAGCTCAGCATTTAACACCATAGTACCCTCCAAACTCGTCATTAAGCTCGAGAACCTGGGTCTCGACCAAGCCCTGTGGAACTGGGTCCTGGACTTTCTGATGGGCCGCCCCCAGGTGGTGAAGGTAGGAAACAAAATCTCCACCCCAATGATCCTCAACACTGGGGCCCCACATGGGTGCGTTCTCAGCCCTCTCCTGTACTCACTGTTCACCCATGACTGCGTGGCCATGCACGCCTCCAACTCAATCATCAAGTTTGCAGACGACACTACAGTGGTAGGCTTGATTACCAATAACGACGAGACGGCCTACAGGGAGGAGGTGAGGGCCCTCGGAGTGTGGTGTCAGAAAAACAACCTCACACTCAACGTCAACAAAACAAAGGAGACGATCGTGGACTTCAGGAAACAGCAGAGGGAGCACCCCCTTATCCACATCGACGGGACAGTAGTGGAGAAGGTGGAAAGTTTTAAGTTCCTCGGCGTACACTTCACGGACAAACTGAAATGGTCATCAAGGACAACAACCACCCGAGCCACTGCCTGTTCACCCCGCTATCATCCAGGTAGGCGAGGTCAGTACAGGTGCATCAAAGCTGGGACCGAGAGACTGAAAAACAGCTTCTATCTCAAGGCCATCAGACTGTTAAACAGCCATCACTAACATTGAGTGGCTGCTGCCAACATACTGACTCAAATCTCTAGCCACTTTAATAACAAAAAATTGATTTAATAAATGTATCACTAGTCACTTTAAACAATGCCACTTTATATAATGTTTACATTCCCTACATTACTTATCTCATATGTATGTACTGTACTCTATACCATCTACTGCATCTTGCCTATGCCGCACGGCCATCACTCATCTATATATTTATATGTACATATTCTTATTCGTTCCTTTACACTTGTGTGTATAAGGTAGTTGTTGTGAAATTGTTAGATTACTTGTTAGATATTACTGCATGGTCGGAACAAGAAGCACAAGCATTTCGCTACACTAGCATTAACATCTGCTAACCAAGTGTATGTGACCAATAAAATTTGATTTGATTTGTGTGACATCTGCATGAATGTGTGGTTTCATTTCAGCATAGATTTTGACATTTGATCCCAGAGGTAAAAATAAGTTACAGACTGCACCTTCATGCTGTAAATATGCCCCTGAACTACCCTTTCCAACCTCCCTGGTCTCATTCCCTTTGTCCAGGCAAGTGACACAGTCCAATCTTGTGAACACTTCCAACCCTGCATGTTTATGGCCTCTCCAACCACTAATGGCAGTCAATGTACTGTCCTGTCTGTGCCCTCACACACAATCTCAATCACCCCATCCTGGACTTGACTCTCTCTTTCCTTCTCAGCCAGGAATGAGAAAAGAGTAAAAGACCACAATAGCAGGTAAAACCCTGGTAAATGCATTCACCTGTTAAATCACTGTTAACTTGTTTTGCTTAGAGATCTAATCAACTGTATTACACTGCAGCCTCTTGACATTCAATACTGACACAATAGAATTGAATTCCCTCTTGAATTCGAAAGAACGTGCAGGGGGACTTGGAGCTGACAGACGAGACTGTGTTTGGTCATAAGAGCTGACCCCTTTCATATCAGTGGTGGTGATGTTTGATAGAGGCCGAGTCACACAATATATCACGTCCCTACCACGTCATCCATTATTTCAAGATAATGTACAGAGCGTCTGCGTTTATCCCTTACACATATCACATAGGCTTTATACTAGAGAATAACTATGTAAATACATAGTGACAAGGTAGCAGTGGATGCTCCTCAGAGGAGGAAGGGGAGGACCATCCTCCTCAGTGAATTTCATTAAAAAATATATTTTTTAACATTTAAAAAGTGATCCTTTTTTGATAAAACTATACTAAATATATTCACGTCAACAAATAATTGATTAAAACACAACATTTTGTAACCTCAACAGCACTCTGTAGGGTAACACCATGGTGTAGCCGGAGAACAGCTAGCTTCCGTCCTTCTCTGGGTACATGACTTCAAAACAAAACCTAGGAGGCTCATGGTTCTCACCCTCTTCCATAGACTTACACAGTAATTATGACAACTTCCGGAGGACATCCTCCAACCTATCAGAGCTCTTGCAGCATGAACTGACATCTTGTCCACCCAATCAAATGATCAGAGAATTCATCTAGTACTGAAAGCATAAGCTACAGCTAGCTAGCATTGCAGTGCATAAACTGTAGTGAGTATTTGTCTCAATGAGAGAAAAAGACAATAGTTGAACAGTCTTGAACAAATTAATTTCTTCCTAAAATGAAGAAGCAAGTGAGAGGGATGTTTTTTAAATTTCAGTTTTACTTACTTAGCTAGAAGCTGCAGCTAGCTAGTTTAGCCTACTCAAACACCCTGCTCAAACAGAGGGATGCTATGTTAGCTAGCTGGCTATGACTATCCAGCACAACACTGGAACTCTTCCAAGTCAAGGTAAGCTTTTGGTTTTACTAATTTATTACCATCGGGGCCTGCCGGTGTAACTGCTAAACTGCTTACTGACTATACACTGTAACATTACTGCATGATTGTAGCGGGTTTACTAACACATTAGTTATATTAGCTATGTTGACTATGATGTTAATATAGCTAATATGATGACAACAATTTAGGCTGTGTGTAGCGGTTATGATATGGTTTGGCTTAAAAAGGTTTTTTTGCCTGGTCACATACAGCTGATATGTTGTGCATTAAAGTCCACAAACGAGGGGGAGAGCGCATCAATGCGCATAGATCCGAGAATGAATACATCATGGCTGCTATGAAAGTGAACTGTGTTTACGCGTGATCAGGGGTTTATTCATTCCGCCAATTCTGTTGAAAAACATTTCTTAAACGGAAGCTAACGGAACGAAATGGGGATAAACATACCTGAATTTGTTGTGCTAATGACTACACGATAGATCAGCTATATGCAGGCAAGAGTGTGCAAGGCGGTATATCATGTGTCACTGTCTGTCAACTCAAAATTCTCTCTCTGTGTGCATCTACGTTGTAAACTTTCATTCATAGGCTAGGTTGTAGCAACCTCATGATGGGTACAGGGAAAATCAGAGTATCATGTAGTATGTTAAACCTATGGTGTTACATTGAACTGAGTGAATGAAATCTGAATGACAACCATCCAATATGCTGTAATAAACATAAGGCCATGCTCATGAAAAAAAATAATCATCCTCCTGCCACTGCAAGGTAGTACCTACTGTACAGTACTTTCCTCCTCTGTGTCAATGTTATACTTTTCAAAATAGAGGTAAGTGGTAAACTTCCTGATATTATTCTCTTGAAATGACTTTGAAATAATAATGACTATGTATAGTGTTGGCAATGGATATCAAACGCAATATCATGTTTTTTCTTACAATACATTTTCTAAATATGGGGTCATTATTTAAGAGCCATCATCGGTCACTGAATATCTGTCCACACTATAAATGATTCGATCACAATTAAATACGCTTTTCACAACAACCATTTATGAACTTTTTGTTGTATTTATTATGAAATGCAAAGCAAAGTTTGACTCTAAGGACCTCTAGTGGTAAAAACCATACACACAAGTTTGCGCCTATACTTGCAATAACAGGGGACATGGGCTGGGAACCCTGTGAGGTGACATGGAAGGCGTGTATAGTGAGACTTTGGAATAGACTGTTAGATATGCCAACTGCCAGAATAGCTAGTAAAGTTTGTCAATGGGATCTATCCATAGGGGGAGCCTGGGCAACTGACATGTCTGACCTTTTTCAACAGTCTGACTGTGAACATCTGTACGAAAACCAAATTAAGGGAGATATGATTAAAAAAACAACTGTTGATGCAATATGAAAATAAGAACCTTTTCTTTGATTAAGGGTGAATTTGTGTGTGAGAGATATATTATGTATAACCTACCTAAAAGCAAGAGATCTCTATGTGCACAGGTAATATCAGGGATATTGCCTCTGCGTATTGAAACAGGTCAGATCAGGGATATTGCCTCTGCGTATTGAAACAGGTAAGATCAGGGATATTGCCTCTGCGTATTGAAACAGGTCAGATCAGGGATTTTGCCTCTGCGTATTGAAACAGGTCAGATCAGGGATATTGCCTCTGCGTATTGAAACAGGTAAGATCAGGGATATTGCCTCTGCGTATTGAAACAGGTAAGATCAGGGATATTGTCTCTGCGTATTGAACAGGTAATATCAGGGATATTGCCTCTGCGTATTGAAATAGATCAGATCAGGGATATTGCCTCTGCGTATTGAAACGGGTAAGATCAGGGATATTGCCTCTGCGTATTGAAACAGGTCAGATCAGGGATTTTGCCTCTGCGTATTGAAACAGGTCAGATCAGGGATATTGCCTCTGCGTATTGAAACAGGTAAGATCAGGGATATTGCCTCTGCGTATTGAAACAGATAAGATCAGGTATATTGCCTCTGCGTATTGAAACAGGTAAGATCAGGGATATTGCCTCTGCCTATTGAAACAGATAAGATCAGGGATATTGCCTCTGTGTATTGAAACAGGTCAGATCAGGGATATTGCCTCTGCGTATTGAAACAGGTCAGATCAGGGATATTGCCTCTGCGTATTGAAACAGGTCAGATCAGGGATATTGCCTCTGCGTATTGAAACAGGTTGGTTTTGTGGTGAAATGGAAGAGGAAAGACTATTCCACTATTGTGACCTTGAAGAAATAGAAAATGAAACTCATTTTATCCTCTATTGCCCTTTCTACCAAGATATACGCTTGCTATTATTCCAGAAAGCACACCAGATATACCCTGGCATTATGTGGCTGAGTGATGAGGAGAAATGTAAATGTTTTTTTTGTCCATTGTGTATTTCTGTTTGCGGAATATTTAGATAAAGACTGGAATTAAAGAAAAAGGGCTACCTATAATTAAATTGTAAAAATATTTAGCTACTATGTGGTAAATGGCATGTGTGTATATAGATTGTGTATAGGTCTTCTCTTTGTGCCAGACTGGATTCAAGTGACTTCTGTTTCTTTTTTTCTTTTTTTTTTCTGTATTATGTATGTATGTATTTATGTACACTACCGTCACTTTTGTCCATTAAAATAACATCACATTGATCAGAAATACAGTATAGACATTGTTAATGTTGTAAATGACTATTGTTGCTGGAAACGGGAGATTTTTTATGGAATATCTACATAGGCGTACAGAGGCCCATTATCAGCAACCATCACTCCTGTGTTCCAATGGCACATTGTGTTAGCTAATCCAAGTTTATGATTTTAAAAGGCTAATTGATCATTAGAAAACCCTTTTGCAATTATGTTAGTACAGCTGAAAACTGTTGTTCTGATTAAAGAAACAATAAAACTGTCCTTCTTTAGACTAGTTGAGTATCTGGAGCATCAGTATTTGTGGGTTCGATTACAGGCTCAAAATGGCTAGAAACAAAGAACTGTCTTCTGAAACTCGTCAGTCTATTCTTGTTCTGAGAAATGAAGGCTATTCCATGTGAGAAATTGCCAAGAAACTGAAGATCTCGTACAACGCTGTGTACTACTCCCTTCACAGAACAGCATAAACTGGCCCTAACCAGAATAGAAAGAGGAGTGGGAGGCCGTGGTGCACAACTGAGCAAGAGGACAAGTACATTAGAGTGTCTAGTTTGAGAAACAGACGGCCCACAAGTCCTCAACTGGAAGCTTCATTAAATAGTACCCGCAAAACACCAGTCTCAACGTCTACAGAGAAAGGCCACTCCGGGATGCTGGTCTTCTATGAATGGTCAGTAGTGATGGGATATAAATAGCAGTCCCACAGCAATTTTCCATAAATCTGCTGTGTAATATACTAACAAAAAACTATCGAAATATGTATCAAAATCATTGTGATCGTATAGTGAATTTAACAATGTCTAATAATTCCTAATTTACTATAAGAAAATACATACTTTCCATGTGTAATCTCATATTTACAACATCAGAATAAACTATCATCCATTTTAGTATTCAAAATATATAAAATGAACCTGAAAATTACTCAATGTCACACTCTTGTGGCGAAGAAATATAATACACCTAGAATGTACCACATATTTTCCTAAACTAACAAAACCAGAATAATATGCTATAAAGGCTGGTGCTCATGAGTTTATAAAACATATACTTTATACATTTCTCATAAATTAGCTACAATGATGGGACACACCCAGTATGGATGAATGGTCAGTAGTCAACGGGGTATGTCGTGGCTGGATAACATACATCTGGCTTGTTTTTCGGTGCATCAGCAAGATAGAACAGCTGCCTCCGGTAAGACAAGGGGTGGTGGTCTGTGACTATTTGTAAATAACAGCTGGTGCACGGAATCTAATATTAAGGAAGTCTCAAGGTGTTGCTCGCCTGAGGTAGAGTATCTCATGATAAGCTGTAGACCACACTATTTACCAAGAGAGTATTCAACTATATTTTTCGTAGCTGTCTATTTACCACCACAAACCGATGCTATATTAGGGAAAGGGGGATACCTAGTCAGTTGTACAACTGAATGCCTTCAACTGAAATGTGTCTTCCGCATTTAACCAAACACTAAGACCGCACTCAACGAGCTGTATAAGGCCATAAACAAACAAGAAAACGCTCATCCAGAGGCGACGTTCCTAGTGGCCAGGGACTTCATTTCTACTAGGATGTTACATGTGCAACCAGAGGGGAAAAAAACTCTAGACCACCTTTAATCCACACACAGAGGCGGGTACATAGTTCTCCCTCGCCCTCCATTTGAAAAACAGACCATAACTTTATCTTCCTGATTCCTGCTTACAAGCAAAAAATAAAGCAGGAAGTACCAGTGACACGCTCAATACGGAAGTGGTCAGATGACGCAGATGCTAAGCTACACGACTGTTTTGCTAGCACAGACTAGAATATGTTCCGGGATTCATCCGATGGTATTGAGGAGTACATCACATCAGTCACTGGCTTCATCAATAAGTGCATTGATTACATCATCCCCACAGTGACCGTACATACATACCCCAACCAGAAGCCATGGATTACAGGCAACATCTGCACTGAGCTAAAGGGTAGAGCTGACGCTTTCAAGGAGTGGGACTCTAACCCGGACGCTTATAGAAAGCCCGCTATGCCCTCCGATGAATCATCAAATAGGTAAAGTGTCAATACAGCACTAAGATTGAATCGTACTACACTGGCTCCGGATGTGGCAGGGCTTGCAAAGTATTACGGATTACAAAGTGAAACCCAGCCGCCAGCCTACCAGACGAGCTAAATGCATTTCATGCTTGCTTCGAGGCAAGCAACACTTGAGCATGCATGAGAGCACCAGCTGTTCTGGACGACTGTGTGATAACACTCTCGGTAGCCGATGTGAGCAAGACCTTTAAACAGGTCTACATTCACAAAGCCGCGGGGCCAGACGGATTACCAGGATGTGTACTCAAAGCATGCGCGGACCGAATGGCATGTGTCTTCACTGACATTTTGAACCTCTCCCTGACCGAGTCTGTAATACCTACATGTTTCAAGCAGACCAACATAGTCCCTGTGCCCAAGGAAGCGAAGGTAACCTGCCTAAATGATTATCGCCCCGTCGCACTCACATCGGTAGCCATGTGTTTGAAAGGCTGGTCATGGCTCACATCATCAGCATCCTCTCGGATTCCCTAGACCCACTCCAATTCGCATACCGCCCCAACAGATCCACAGATGACGCAATCTCAATCGCACTCCACACTTCCCTTTCCCACCTGGACAAAAGGAACACCTATGTGAGAATTCTGTTTGTTGACTACAGCGCAGCGTTCAACACCATAGTTCCCACAAAGCTCATCACTAAGCTAAGGACCCTGGGACTAAACACCTCCCTCTGCAACTGGATCCTGGACTTCCTGACGGGCTGCCCCCAGGTGGTGAGGGTAGGCAACAACACGTCAGCTACGCTGATCCTCAACACTGGGGCCCCTCAGGGGTGTGTGCTTAATCCCCTCCTGTATTCCCTGTTCACCCACGACTGTGTGGCTAAACACGACTCCAACACCATCATTAAGTTTGCTGACGACACAGCAGTGGTAGGCCTGATCACCGACAACGATGACACAGCCTATAGGGAGGAGGTCAGAGACCTGGCAGTGTGGTACCTGCACAATAACCTCTCCCTCAATGTGAGTGGGTCGAGAATTTCAAGTTCCTTGGTGTCCACATCACCAACGAACTATCATGGTCCAAACACACCAAGACAGTCGTGAAGAGGGCACGACAATGCCTATTCTCCTCAAGAGACTAAAACGATTTGCCATGGGTCCTCAGATCCTCAAAAGGTTCTACAGCTGCACCATCGAGAGCATCCTGACGGGTTTCATCACAGCCTGGTATGGCAAGGCCTCGGCCTCCAACCGCAAGGCACTACAGAGGGTATTGCGTACGGCCCAGAAAATTCATTGGGGCAAACCTTCCTGCCATCCAGGACCTCTATACCAGGCGGTGTCAAAGACCCCAAAAATTGCCAGACTCTAGCCACCCTAGTCATAGAATGTTCTCTCTGCTACCGCATGGCAAGTGGTACCAGAGCGGCAAGTCTAGGTCCAAAAGGCTTCTTAACAGCTTTTACCCCCAAGTCATAAGACTCCTGAACAGCTAATCAAATGGCTATCCGGACTATTTGCATTGTCCTCCCTCTCCCCTATGCATAGTCACTTTACCTCTACCTACAGTACATGTACATATAACCTCAATTACCTTGACTAACCTGTGCCCCTGCACATTGGCTCTACCGGTAACCCCCTGTATACCCCTGTATATAGCCTCGCTACTATTATTTTCTTCTTTTTAATTTTTTTACATTTATTTTTTTACTTCAGTTCATTTAAGTAAATACTTTCTTAACACTTGTTTTCTTAGAACTGCATTTTTGGTTTAAGGGCTTGTAAGTAAGCATTTCACTGTAAGGTCTACACCTGTTGTATTTCGCGCATGTGGTGTGACAAATACAATTTGCTTTGATAAATAGCACTCCTAAGGAAGATCCATTTTCGAGTTAGCTACCAACTTCAATTTACTATGTAAAAGGTGGGTTTTATGATGTAATGTCAACTTTATACATTGAATTTTCAACTCACCCACAGAAATTCTCCATAAATCTGCTGTGGATTACCGAGAATCCCATACCTTTATCACTGAATGTATTAGACAATGTAAAGACACTAATCAACCAGGAGATGGCATAATACCCATTTTATGCAGGAATTTAACAACTTAATTACACCGTTACAATTACATGTACTGCAACACCTGTCGGCATTGTGATAACATGTCAGTACAAATTGTGCCCATAACTCTTGTTCACCAACTTAACCTCCAGCACATGCTCCTAGTTGAGCATCATTTAATAGTGGACCTTCCCTCCATGCTATGCCAGGTGCTCTTGTACTTGACCTTTCCTTGACATCCCAGGGTAGGGGTGAAACTGAAGTCTCTGTCTCACTGGGCAGGCAAAACATTGACTGGTTCTAAGATCTGGGTTGAGCGGGCAGTGACATGCAGCCAAAAATACACAAGACACTTGTAAGAGTAGAACCAGTTGAAATAAAATGGAAATAGGTTGGCTGAGAAATGGAACACTGAGCTTACATTTTCCTGTGCAATATCTAGACACATTCAGGAACTCATTTTACACAGTTATATTAGATTATGGAATCTTTACTTGATTTAATAATGAAGCAAGATTGGACATTGGGTGATTGTGTCTGCGGAACCTCATACCCTCACTAACGTGCTCTGAATTTAAACGTGTCAACCCTCGCAAGGCTGCTGGCCCAGATGTCATCCCTAGCCGCGTCTTCAAAGCATGCGCAGACCAGCTGGCTAGTGTGTTTACGGACATATTCAATCTCTCCGTATCCCAGTCTTTTGTCCCCACATGCTTCAAGATGGCTACCATTGGTCCTGTACCCAAGAAGGCAAAGATAGCTGAACTAAATGACTACCGCCCCGTAGCACTCCCTTCTGTCATCATGAAGTGCTTTGAGAGACTAGTCAAGGATTATATCACCTCCACCTTACAGGCTACCCTAGACCCACTTCAGTTTGCATACTGCCCCAACAGGTCCACAGATGACGCAATCGCCATCACACTGCACACTGCCCTATCCCATCTGGACAAAAGGAATACCTATGTAAAACTGCTGTTCATTGACCACAGCTCAGCATTCAACACCATAGTACCCTCCAAACTCATCATCCAGCTGGAGGCCCTGGGTCTCAACCCCGCCCTGTGCAATTGGGTCCTGGACTTTCTGGCGGGCCGCCCCCATGTGGTGAAGGTAGGAAACAACATCTCCACTTCACTGACCCGCAACACTGGGGCCCCACAAGGGTGCGTGCTCAGCCCTCTCCTGTACTCCCTGTTCACCCACGACTGTGTGGCCATGCACGCCTCTAACTCAATCATCAAGTTTTCAGACAACACTACAGTAGTGGGCTTGATTACCAACAACGACGAGACGGCCTACAGGGAGGAGGTGAGGGTACTCTGAGTGTGGTGTCAGGAAAACAACCTCTCACTCAACGTCAACAAAACAAAGGAGATGATTGTGGACTTCAGGAAACAGCAGAGGGAGCAACCCCCTATCCACATCGAAGGGACAGCAGTGGAGAAGGTAGAAAGTTTTAAGTTTCTCGGCGTACACATCACAGACAAACTGAAATGGTCCACTCACACAGACAGTGTGGTGAATAAGGTGCAATTAGCGCCTCTTCAACCTCAGGAGGCTGAAGAAATTTGGCTTGTCACCCAAAACCCTGACAAACTTTTACAGACGCACAATCGAGAGCATCCTGTCGGGCTATATCACAGCCTGGTACGGAAACTGAACCGCAAGGCTCTCCAGAGGGTGGTGCGGTCTGCATAACGCATCACCAGGGGCAAACTACCTGCCCTCCATGACACCTACAGCACCCGATGTCACAGGAAGGCCAAAAAGATCATCAAGGACATCAACCACCTGAGCCACTGCCTGTTCACACCGCTACCATCCAGAAGGCTAGGTCAGTACAGGTGCATCAAAGCTGGGACCGAGAGACTGAAAAACAGCTTCTACCTCAAAGCCATCAGACTGCTAAACAGAAATCACTAACTCAGAGAGGCTGCTGCCTACATTGAGACCCAATCACTGGCCACTTTAATAAATGGATCACTAGTCACTTTATACAATGCACTGTAAATAATGCCACTTTAATAATGTTTACATATCTTACATTACTCATATCACATGTATCTACTGTATTTTATACCATCTGTTGTACCTTCGCCATCGCTCATCCATATAATTACATGTACATATTCTCATTCACCCCTTTAGATTTGCGTGTATTAGGTAGGTGTTGGGGAATTGTTAGATTACTTGTTAGATTTTACTGTTAGATATTATTGTTAGATATTACTGCACTATTGGAACTACAAGCACAAGCATTTCGCTACACTCGTATAATTATCTGCTAACCATGTGTACACTACCGTTCAAAAGTTTGGGGTCACATAGAAATGTCCTTGTTTTTGAAAGAAAAGCGCATTTTTTGTCCATTAAAATAACATAAAATTGATCAGACATAAAGTGTAGACATTGTTAACGTTGTAAATGACTATTGTAGCTGGAAACGGCAGATTATTTATGGAATATCTACATAGGTGTCACGAATCCCACCGAAGGTGGCTCCCCTGCCTGCTCGAGCGGCGCTCGGCGGTCGTCGTCGCCGGCCTCCTAGCCACCGCTGATCCCTTTTTCCTTTTCTGTTTGTAATGTCTTATTGGTTGCACCTGTTCCCTATTGTGTGTCTTGATTTGTGTTTATATAAGCCTGTTTAGCCTGCCCAGGTTTGTGTGGGATTATTTTGCTGTCGTTGTGTTTTTTTTGCATGTGCTGGCTATTCGCTTTGTATTTCTCTCTCCGGACTGTGTGCCCGTTGTTCTGGGTTGGTCGTTTTGTTCAAGCGCCCGTTTGTGTTGGCGTTGACCATTTTTGTGCCGGGAAGAATAAAGGACTTTATACCTAACCTCTGCTCTCTGCGCCTGACTCCTACCACCACTCCTAGCATCTCGTGACAATAGGCGTACTCCTGTGTTCCAATGGCGCGTTGTGTAAACTAATCCAAGTTTATTATTTTTAAAGGCAAATTGATCATTGGAAAACCATTTTGCAAATGTGCTTTTGTTTCAAAAACAAGGACAATTATAAGTGACTCCAAACTTTTGAACGGTAGCGTATGTGACAAATAAAATTGTATTTGATTTGAATAATGTGCTAAGTTACTAGTGTTTTCTGATGTTTTGTGTCACATTTTATCAGGGTTATAGAGGTGATTGTCCATTTGTAGATGTTGCATTACAATGTATTTAAATATGGCTTAAACATCAATGGTCCATGTTTAGATAAGTACCTGCAAATGTATTGTCTATTATGATGGGGTATGTCAGTATGACAAAGTCAAACACAGACTGCCATTGCAAGTCCAACTCTTGCCCTGTATAGGCCGATGGATGTTTATAGGCCTACAGATGTTTCTTTCAGTCTAATTTATTGGACCTCTCCTTCTTGGAAGTTGACAACGTAAGTAATTCAACATTTCATTTAAAGGTAATGCGGTGGGAAATCTTCAAACTGCACCTTTACATTTTATATTTGGAATGTAAAGAACCATAGTCAACATAATCAAAATACATTGTCTTGCATTTTTTACAAAAATATTTCCCTTAAAGATGATATTGTCCTGATTTTGTCAATAAAAAATAGCACCACCACCAATAATTACATGTGGCAACAACCTGGACTCAGGGGTAGACGTAACAGAGTAAATATATATCCGGGACAGCCAATTAGTATTATGTTACTTTTCGTATGGTATGTATTCATTTGTGAATGTCCATCTATTTCCTATGATATGTAACAAATCACAATTTGCATGATATGTTACGAATTGCAATTTGTAATATATGTTACGAATTTGCAAAACGTATGATATGTTATGAATTCCAAATTGTTGTGGCTAATGCTAGCTAGGCTTGGGGTTAGTGTTAGGAGTTAAGTTTAGGGTTAAGAGTTAGGGGAAGGGTTAGCTAACATGCTAAGTAGTTGCAAAAGTAGATAAAAATGTAGCAAGTAGTTGACACGTTGCATCATACGAATACTCATCCACCCTAACCAACCCCTCTACATTCATTTAATGTAAACATACAATACCAAATGTACTGTAGCATATTATACTATTCTGAGTGTCCCAGATGTAAGTTTACTAGTCTATGAGACCAGGCTGGTGGCTAAGATGAATAAAAAAGTGATAGAAAAATGGTAAAAATAGCCCTGATATACATCAATTATAATGAAGAACCAATTGACCTCTTCAAGCATTTTCAGCAATCAGGTCATCCATGACATCCTTCTGGTGAGTAAAAAGGGCTTGAATCAGGGCGTTAGCGGCCCCGCTGCTGGTCGCGCTATCCAGGAGCTTCCTCATGCTTTCTTGTGATGTCAACTGGGCATTCACGAAGGCAGCCATTTCATCATGATAACCTCCACTCTGCAGATCATCGACAATGGCCTTCACGTTTTTCACCTGGCTAACCAGAGCTGTGCGGTTTCTTTTCAAAAACCCACGTTTGTCTTTCACAAGGAAGATAAATACATATATTTAGGATAAATCAAATTACATTCTTAAGGTAAGATACATGTATCGATAGCATTTTCAGTGTTACAGCCCTTTCACAATATTTGTCTACCTGAAATTGAAGAGATCGATGATGTCTTGTCATTGGGCCGTGATAGTCCTAAAAGAGAAAAGGTGATACATTGAGAAATAGTGCACCAATGTCACTAACATGAAAACACACTATGGGAACACAATAGCAGAGAGTCTAACCCAGCTAAATTGGTCAGCTTTTCTTTTTTTTCAAACACTTTTGCTCGAAGGTCCACGACAGTGTTAGAAATGTTTACTCCGGTCCGCAGTGCAGAAATGTAGTCATCCCTGCCTCATGCTCAAGGGATTGCCATTTTAATAGGACCTCTAAACCAGGCTTAGCCTTATGTTCCACATAGGAACGAAGAGGACTAAGGTAGTAAGTCTGAATCAGGAGAAAATCCATGCATTATCATCTAGCCTGACTGGCCTCTTTCAGTGTATACAAACAGCAGTCTCTTCCTGGATCACTATTGGTACTCAGAAATCCAAAAGGTAACAACATAACAATAATTTGCGTCCCTGGAAATCATATTTTGAGGTTATGATCAGGTAAAGACATAGTATTAAGCTATTTATGGTATTCCTCAGTCTAGTCGTATTCTTCAAAATACAAGTTATTGATAAAATATTAAATTCTGTTAGTATGTTACTTAGTCAGTTAACATTCCAAATTACCTAGTCCTAAAGTGGTAATCCACTTCTTAAGTTCGGGATAGGTGTCATTCACCTCACTTTCTCTGAGAGTATGAAGAAACTGAGAGCATGTCTCTTCCTTCTTAAGAATCATCTTGTCAATCAGGTCGGTCACAGCAGCCTCTGGTACTGAAAGGCTCTTCAGCTCTTGATACTCTCTATCGGTAACAATACGTTTGGAGTGCACATGTTGAAGAATGAAGACAGAATCTGCTCGGAGCCAGTCGATGAGTTTCACCTTATTCTCAATGATAATTTTCATGGCAGGGCCCTAGAAAAACAATTTTTACCGACAAGTTGTTTGTTTCTCAAAGAAAACAATAATTATGTTTAATAATTACGTTTTTCATCTCATACAAAATTGGAATTGACTACCTGAGAAGAGGACACATCTTCTGTTTGCTTTGGTGGCACTGAAATATATTAAGTTGCCATTTTTGTATTTCAAATATCAAATGCATGATTGAAAATAACTTGAATTCAAATATATGTGGACTGAGCTCATTTGTCAAGGTCATTTGTCAAGATGATCCTGTTCTCTAACACAGCTACCACTGAGACATGTGAAGATAAAACCTGCCTAAATGCAGTAGTTCACCTGGACACTCCGGGCCTGGGGGGACATTGGTGACTTTGCTGGTATCAACAGTGCTGTTGCAATCCACATGCACCGTTGGGCTGGAAGAAGCTTCAAAACACATTCCTTATTGCCATGTTAGATAATGACCTTACAGCATATAATAAAAACATTGTACCAGCAAACCCAACCATTAAATTGGGAAAGGTGATACCTAGTCTGTTGTACAACTGAATGCATTCAACTGAAATGTGTCTTCCGCATTTAACCCAACCCCTCTGAATCAGAGAGGGCTGCCTTAATCGACATCTTCGGCACCTGGGGAACAGTGGGTTAACTGCCTTGCTCGGGCAGAACGACAGATTTTAACCTCGTCAGCTCGGGGATTTGATCCAGTAAACTTTCGGGTTACAGGCCCTGCGCTCCTACCCGCCAGGCTACCTGGTTCCTTATGTACTGTATAGTAACACGTATTGAAAAGCTTTACTGTATGAGTTGTATGTTTTCTTATCATAACCATATGAAGTATTCCTAAATGGTTTTTATCATTACAAATGTTGATGTATAGTACTTTACCTTGTGTGCTCTTGATGAAATGTTGTTTAAGGCCTGGATAATGTGTCTGCTCTTCCTTCAGAATCTTAAGGAAGTCCTGACATTTACTATCTTCCATTTCAATGAATGTCTCCAAAAGAAGACTGATCTTCCCTGCATCAGTTTTTTGATTGCGAATAGCCTTATCCTGTTTAGCTGTTAGGATATCTTCACACTTGTCAATGATATACAGAGCATCCATCGCTGATAAGCAATTGCACAGGTCCTCCTTGTGTGACTTCAGAAATTCCATGACCTATTTGGAAATAATAAACAAATCTCTGTTGGGTAAAACAGTCTAATATTTTTATAGGTTGGTTGCAATCTAAGTTTAACTGGACAAATATAATGTTTATTAAGACATGATTATGGTTTACCCAAGGTGGTTATGGAGTATTAAACAACCAATGGTTGCAGGTTTTGAGTGCATCATGATTTAATGTTATTAAGTGGAACAAACAATAATACTTATATTATGATCTTGTAACAAAGTAAAATACCACGTCACCCTTTCTGGTATCCTGTTAACCCTTACAATTTCACTCTATGATAAAGTAAGTACCTTCTAAGTTAACAAAATACTGAGCATAATACTGAATACTTAAAAACGTCTTCACGCAAGAAGACATAACTGTGTGGCAGTAGGCCTACAAAACACCAGCAGATAATTGTATTGGTGGACGTAACGTAAACTTGACAAACAACGGCTGGTTTTCACACAAGGCTCAAGTAAAGCAGCTTCAGTACTTCTAAGAATAAACGGTAGAACAGGAAGATAACTTACCAAACGATAAAGGTCTAACGGCACAGGTTCTGGTAGTAAATGTAAATCTTAAAACTGAAAAGACTTAAAAACGTGAAAAAGTCCCGAAAAGCTCAAATGTGGCTGAGGCAAACTTTTTCTGTTATGTAACTACGTTAACACAACTGGTGAACACATGAAGCGAAAACGAAAGTACAGACTTGCGTGACATGTTGCCAAGATTGCGCAGTACGATTCACTTTGAGTAGTAATGTGTAGCTCAATTGTTAGTGCATGGCGCTTGCAACGCTAGGGTTCTGGTTTCGATTTCCACGGGGACCGATTGGACGTTTTCTTTTCTTTAAATGTATGCACTCAATACTGTAAAGCGGTCTGGATAAGAGTGTCTGCTAAATGACTTAAATGTAAAATTACAAGTATTTACATACCCTACATTACATGTACTGCAACACCTGTCGGCATTGTGATAACATGTCAGTACAATTTGTGCCCATAACTGTTGTTCACCAACTTAACCTCCAGAACATGCTCCTAGTTGAGCATCATTTAATAGTGGACCTTCCCTTCATGCTATGCCAGGTGCTCTTGTACTTGACCTTTCCTTGACATCCCAGGGTAGGGGTGAAACTGAAGTCCCTGTCTCACTGGGCAGGCAAAACATTGACTGGTTCTAAGATCTGGGTTGAGCGGGCAGTGACATGCAGCCAAAAATACACAAGACACTTGAAATAAAATGGAAATAGGTTGGCTGAGAAATGGAACACTGACCTTACATTTTCCTGTGCAATATCTAGACACATTCAGGAACTCATTTATCCAGTTTTATTAGGATTATTGTATCTTTACTTGATTTAATAATGAAGCAAGATTGGACATTGGGTGTTTGTGTCTGTGGAACCTCGTACCCTCACTAACGTGCTCTGAATAATGTGTTAATAATAAAGTTACTATTGTTTTCTGATGTTTTGTGTCACATTTTATCAGGGTTATAGAGGTGATTGTCCATTTGTAGATGTTGCATTTCAATGTATTTAAATATGGCTTAAACATCAATGGTCCATGTTTAGATAAGTACCTGCAAATGTATTGTCTATTATGATGGGGAGTGTCAGTATGACAAAGTCAAACACAGACTGCCATTGCAAGTCCAACTCTTGGCCTGTATAGGCCGATAGATGTTTATAGGCCTACAGATGTTTCTTTCAGTCTAATTTATTGGACCTCTCCTTCTTGGAAGTTGACAACGTAAGTAATTCAACATTTCATTTAAAGGTAATGCGGTGGGAAATCTTCAAACTGCACCTTTACATTTTATATTTGGAATGTAAAGAACCATAGTCAACATAATCAAAATGTATTGTCTTGCATTTTTTAGAAAAATATTTCCCTTAAAGATGATATTGTCCTGATTTTGTCAATAAAAAATAGCACCACCACCAATAATTACATGTGGCAACAACCTGGACTCAGGGGTAGACGTAACAGAGTAAATATATATCCGGGACAGCCAATTAGTATTATATGTTACTTTTCGTATGGTATGTATTCATCTGTGAATGTCCATCATCCATTTCCTATGATATGTTACAAATTACAATTTGTAATATACGTTACGAATTTGCAGAACGTATGATATTTTATGAATTCCAAATTGTTGTGGCTAATGCTAGTTATGTATGTGATCTGTTGAACTGAAATATCATACACATTTTTATAAGCCTCTGTGCCAACCAGTGATGAGTCATTTACAAGAAAACTCATATGCATCATAACAGGCTCACACAAGCATATTTGAAAATGTAATTACTCCTTCAATATTCTCTTGACTTAAGCAACAACTCATGCCATTATAAATTGTACAAAATCTAGGGAAGACAAGAATAATAGACTTTAGTTGATAAACCATAACCGTGGTGAAGTACCAACAAGTACATGCAGTTACATTTAAGTGGCAGAGGTGGAATGAGAGAAGTCTAGAGTCCCGTAAACTAGATGAACAACAGCTGGTTTTCAACAGAGCGGGAGCAGCCGTCTCACCCAACACACAGTTCAAAGGCTACAGGACAGGAAGATATAATTTACCACAGGACAGGATGTCTAACAGAGCAGAATCTGGTGGTAAATGTAAATCTGGAGACCTTACAACTTTCTGTACTGACAAGTTAAAATGTTGCTGAGGCAAATGTGTGCTTACTTCCAGATATGTAACAGACTTTCTTTATGTGAGAATAGCCAATTACAGACAGGCTGAGTCACAATGAAACTTAAGTGAAGCACATGCATGGCGGGTTTGTAAAGGTGCAGCCTATACAAAAGCATTCTATGTTATGAGTAAGAAATGGAACACATGTGAAGTGAAACTAAGATTCATTTAAGTTTCACCGTGTCTGCATTCGACAGATGAATACAATAGATTGTACAACACCACCTTTAGGCATTGTCATAACATGTATTGACACAGTCAGTGCAATTTTATGTCGATGACTATTCACCTACACAACTTCAGCTCATGCTCCTAGTTCAGCTTTGTGAGTGTCTTTTCCTCCATGTGATGCCAGGTTCTTGTCATTATCCTTATCATGTTTTCCTGGGGGTGAGGTGGCCCAGGGTCACACTCAGTAGGCAAACGTTGTGGAGCGTTGCAGATAGAAATGTCATGAATAGAACTGACATGAATACTTAGTGTTCATGTCAGAGGGACATGTTTATTCTACATAATATATTTATATCTGAACATTCCACAACTGAATATAGCCCTGAACTCAGTCTCTCTCTGGGCAAGCACTCGGCCCCTCCCCTCTCTCCCGTGAGACGTTGGTAGCAGTTCCGCTAGCACCACTTACATCCAGGACGGTCCCCAGGGGGGCGTCATCATTGGGGGTCTGGCCCCCCATGGCGCCTTTCCCGCTGCACTCCTTGATCAATTCCTCACCGGAGACGAGAAGGGGGGGCTTAATACGGAGCGTGGCTCTCTTGACAAAGGTGCCACTACGATCCAGCGTTGTCTGCCTATTCCCAACAGTTGGCTGGTTGTTGGGCTCGCTCATATCCACTCCAGAGTCAAGACTGGTGTCACGGCTGTCCCCTGCCACCCTACGTTTTCTCTTGGAGTCCGTGACGGAGGAAGAGTTGCGGCAGATCTCTGCGGCCGGTTTGCCTTCCAGGGATACAAACCACGCCCGCGGGGCGAGAGGAGAGGGCCTGGCCCTGGTGAGCTCTGAGGGAGTCTGCTCTGAATTCTGGTCTGCTTCCTGGAGCTCGCTGGAAAAGGGATGCCCACCCCCAGGGCGGTGGCCTCCTCTTCCTCTGGCCTCGTTCAGCGTGCTAGGGACTGAGACAGACTCTGGGAGGCTGCTGTAGTAGCGGCTCCAGGACTCTGGCTTGAAGGTGGACGTGTCACCGTGAAGCCCCTCCCTGCCATGCCCATGGGAGCGCTCCAGAGTGGCCAGAGGGGACTTGGGTAAAGTCTGGGTGAGGTTGTCCTTGCCCACAGTTTTTCCTTGCCCAAGGTCATACATCCCACCTGTTCGGGGCAGGGTGGCAGACCTGCATCCCGGAGAGGGCTGCTCTGGTGAGCTCCAAAGCCCCGGAGCATGGCGGATAGCCACAGGTTGGTTGTGGAAGTGGAGCAGTCTGTCCTGGAGGAACAAGCTCTCATTGAGAGAGAGAGGTAGATGTATCCCCTCAGAAATGTCCCGTGTCCACAGAATGTCACTGCTGTTGACAAGAAGGGCCTGCTGCAAAGGCCTGGATGACTCTGGACCAATAAGATCTGTACCCTCAATGTAAACGTTGAGGTCATCATTGTACTTGGAAGTGGCTGAATCGTCCGATTTGCCACCACCCCTCCTCGTTAATAATTGGTGGGATACGTCTTCAGAGTGGGTGGAGTCTTGAGAGGACACTTCGCAGAGTTGGTTGTCATTTGTCGTGGTGGTTTGGTCCATCTTCAACGACGCCATTTTGGCGGCGTGGATCCTCTTTGTCTTAGGTTCACTAGAAGAACATTTGTGGATCGAAACAGAAACTTCTCTTAGGAAATGCAACACGTTTCTAATCACACCACCATTGAAAGGTGGATCAGCTTCAAATGGTCACTATCACTATGGTATATACAATCAGTTGATATCAGATCATAACATTAGTTGACAGCGTTAAAAGATGACTATACTATACTATATTGACAAAAGTTCAAATGTCAAACAAAATATCAATTAACAGTTTGATGACACTGGAGCTTTGTCAATTCACTTGGTTAATCTGGCCCATTAACGTCTAAACAATAACAGATTAGTGAGGTAACAACAAAATGAATCCATCTCTTACCTATGACAACAGAGCATCACTGCTAAAACTCCAATAAGGAAGACAAGAGTTCCTCCCAGCACAGCCATGATCAAGGAGCTATGGTAGGAGATGAAGTCCATAGGGGTGGCATGTCCCATGTAACCTATATTAACATTAGCACATAAGAGTCTGGTTAAAAGTTTGGAGAGCGTTATGAGAGCACAAAAAATAACTCATATACTGTAGATCAATAGAAAATCTGCTTGCTGGAAATGACCATAAATAATGTATAGTTCAATATATCTTGCAATGGTTGAATTGCATTCTGGTCCTAAAATTAATACAATTATAAAGTAATACAATAAACGGAGGTGCGTTTTAAGGTTTGAAGTTTTAAGGAGTTCTTAATGGTCACATAAATATTTTGTTGATTTGCGAAACTGCTACCTATCATACAGTACATACCCTTGATCGAAGGCATGGGTGCTGCTATCCAGTAGCCTAGATGAGGAGCCATGAAGGTCCAAAACAATTTCCCCTCCTCCATCTTCATAATTCCCAGTCCTCTGTTCATCCAGGCACCTGAATAATATTGATGACGTGTTGAAGACATGTATGAACTACTGATCTAGGGTCAGCCTTCCTTCCCCAAATCCTAACCTTAACCATTAGAGGGTAACATGTAAAACTGACCTTAGATCATTGTCTAAGGGAACTTCCCCCAACTACCTCTACACCCACCAGTAGTATGGTCAAAGGACCAGGCTGGCACAGCATGAGAGGCCTGCAGTCCAGAGTTGCCCCCCAGGGGTAGAGTGATCTGTACTGGCCCGGTCACCTGGATCTCTCTGCCATTGGACAAGAGTTGAGCACTGACAGCTGCTATGGGGCTCAACTCAATGCTGCTGTATCCTGAAACACAAAACACTTACTTTAAAACCTTTAAAATACAAAATATCGATGAAAAAGGTCTTATCATTACAGTATTGCTAATTTGTAGACCGTTGTCTCTTGCTCTGTACCTCCCTCCGAATGTGGTTTGGAAAAGCTGCACAAACACACAAACACACACACCTGACTGGTTGATGAGAAGGCCAGTGGTGGAGGCGTAGCAGTCTTTCCCAGCGGGAGGCTGAGGCGTTGTTAGGTAAGCTCTGAAAGAGGAGAGGCTTCTTCTGTCTGTCAGGTTCAGAAGACTCTTAGGGAACTGGACCCTGGGCTGAGACAAGGCATCTACAGATGAAAAGACATATGGTCTTTAAGAAGATAAACTACAAAAACAAGGCAATATTTAGCTTATGTTCAAGAACTAGGACCTATGAATAAGAGTAGCTACCCGTACACTCTTTGAAAAAAGGGTTCCAAAAGGGTTCTTTGACTGTCCCCATAGGAGAACCCTTTTTGGTTCGAAGTAGAACTCTTTTGGGTTCCATGTAGAACCCTCTGTAAAAGGTTCTACATGGAACTCAAAAGGGTTCTACATGGAACCAAAAGGGTTCTACCTGGAACCCAAGAGGGTTCTTCAAAGGGTTCTCCAATGGGGACAGACGAAGAACCCTTTTAGGTTCTAGATTGCACCTTTTCTTCTAAGAGTGTAAATAAAGCATCATAGAATGGATAATAACAGGAAAGTAAATCAGACAATAAAGACGCAACAGACATACCAGATGTTTTGCCAGTTATCAGAACTGAATCGTCAAACCACCAGATGTTGCCTTGGTTTATGGACAACAGGGACATGGTCACAGCTGAAAATACTGCAATAAATCAGAAGAGAAAAGGCATGGTGAAACTTTCCATAGGCACTTGCTTGATTTGATCCACACTATCACTACGTAGTTGTTATATTGAGAAACTAGATGGCGATCTCACATTAGAATTCAACAGCTACTGCAATGACAAGCCACCACGACGAATACACACACACACACACCACACACACTTACTTGGTATCCTGGTGGTTTTCCAGGGCAGCAAGGTGAGCAGGTAACTATCCATGCTAGCCACGATGGTGAGGGGTAACCCCAGTTGGTAGGGCACATGAAGAAAAACTCTACCGTCCTCAGTGGTGAGAGCAGAGTTGGTCCTGGTGTAGTTCACATACACCTCCACTGTGGCTAGGCTCAGGAAGTGGCGGGTTGACATGTCATTGACCTGGACCTTCAGAGGGAATACAGAGCCTGGAGAAAGCAAAGGATAAATTCAGTTCAATTATCAAATGTTTTTCCTTTTTACAATTCGATACTGTAATGTAGACAACACTGATTGGCAATATTTTTTAAGCAATGATATAGTCCCGATTAAAGCAAAATAGGCCTTATTAAGAACACTAAACAAAACCATTTGAGGATTTCCCTGTGGATCTCTATTCAAATGTCCCACGGCACCTACGTAATGCAGAAACTCAATTTGGCCAATTATTGAGAATATATAAAGACGTCTGAAAGATAACATTGTGCTACATCAGCAAACAGGCTAATAAAGATATTATCCGGCTATCAAAACCTTTCTTTGGGCTGATTTTATAGAGGTGGACAGGTGACAATAAATCTCTGGGTAGGCTTATATTACATCACTTTCAACAATCCTGCCGTTTTCAGATCGGTAGAGATGAAGGAGAGATGTGAAGGGGAAGAAGCCTGCCCTACAGCCACTTCACACTCATGTTCAACCATGCAGTCTTAGTGGGCCAACAGGACAGAAGGGCCTGATTAATCTCCTGTGGAGGTGAATAATACCAGATTACTATAATCTACTTGTTTGGAGAATTGGGGCCCACTTCTGAGAGATTTACGGGTTTGGACAGAATGGGGGTTTCTGGCCTATGAGGTCATAATTCCAATAGAGATGGCTAGATAGGTGGAATCACATGCTATAAACTCAAATGAAACGAGAGATTGAGAAACCAGCTATAGTTGGTAACGTCAATCATATGACATGATAAAGTAGAATATCTTTTGAGACGTGGAAACAGAACATTAAACGGTTTCTGTGGGAATTAGGCTACATCATGCAGGAAAGTGTGTGTGTTTGTGTGTGTGTGTGTGTGTGTACACCAATAGGAGGAGCAGATGGGCCTGTGGAGACTGATCCTCTATGGCTCCGGTTCAGACACTGCTGTGTTGGGATTAAGCCATTCCCTCTACAATTGCACAACATCACCGGGACAATCCAAGCCAAATTTCTGTCCTATAGACACCATACTGAAATGTATAGGAACATGGAATGGTGCTGAGAGTTAGGTCATTTCGATGCTTACAGTTACCCTTGTCCCAGATCTGCTTGTGCCGTCTTACCAACCCCTATGGTCATTGGCAAGGCAATAGCAAACAGATCTGGGACCAGGCTAGTTTATGGTAAGACCTTGTAGGGGGTGTCATGTTGTCCAGCAGAGAGGACAATAAAACAGTGTGACCCTGTTAGGAGACACACCAGGAGGAATTCAACAAATCATTTAAAATGATCCAAGTCCTTGTCTTAGCCTCTTCAATGTGGGACAATCAAATTCCTGATCCCATTAGTCTGATCCTAGACCTCTTTGTGCTGTCTTGCCCACCCAATGCATAACAATGACCATAGGAATAGGCAAGACAGCACAAAGAGATCTGGGACAAGGCTACTGAACATCTGGTACAGCGATAAAAGGTGCCTTTTGTTCTTTTGTTGTGAATAAATGTTCCTTATTGGACGCAATGAGCTAGAAGTGCACGTGAATAAACATTATGGTAATTAACTCCTACACAATGAATAAATCATAAAGACTGAACAGAAATATGAATGCAAGCCTGTCATTCATTCTGCGTTGTAAACGAGTAGGCAGCCTGTTGTGTAGATGCTTTGAGGACCTTGGATCATGCTGTAATGGTGGTCCAAACTCCAAACCGATATCATGACTAGCAAAGTTAAAATGAACACGTTTGGCTTTGGAAATGAGCTGTTCGTCCTAGTTCATTCATACTCTGAATGACATTATCTGCTAAATATTCTTCCCTCTCCTTGCTGACTAACAAACAGCAGATGGATAGGCAAGCAGAGCACAGCATGTCTTACATTGTGCTATATTTGGCTTAGAGCACAGCTAACGGGGATTCTACACAAGTTAAACTGACTCTCTCATTCAAAGGTTCTCTGAAGGGAAAAGGAAAAATATAACAAACCTGTGCTGCCTCACCTGTAGGCCTATCGTCCAAGAACGGCATACTATGCACATTTAATATATCTAACGATGTAAAATGATCATGAAACGCAATGATCATTTACGAGATTAAAATGATAGTTTGTTGGCTATCTATACAGTTTACACAATATTATTTTAACACCACACACTTTGAATATCTTTATTCATAACCAGGAGCCACATTCCATCCATTAACTGATTGGCGAACACATACCTGACGAGTAGACTGATGCTGTCTGGTCCTGATGCTGAATTTGTTGAACCACTTGCTGGTCTGCTGCGCCCTTAACAATAAAGTCTACAATATCGTCGTCATCGCGCTGTGCCATCTGGCCCGCGGCAGACAAACTGCTTGCGGTCAATCTCATCCCACCCCCGTAGAATAGCGCTAATAACAACAGGTATACTAATACTGACATGGCTACTTGCAGTTACAAAGCGAGACATAACGGTAAACATTAGGCGTGAGTCCCACATTATCCTCCGCATGGTAGGCCATTGTAGTTCTCCAAGCGACGCAATTAGTTCAACATGAACGTCCTCGTTCAGAATCTACTGTCACTACCAGTACCAGCATGCAAGACAGGTCTGTAGTCTTTAACAAACTCCACCCCTTCTGTCCTATTAAATGTAGCCTAATGCTTTTCGTGTTTTGAATGTCTGTTCTTTGAATATCTGTGTATAGGCCTAACTATATACACAGTTGTATGTAGGCCTACTTTACAGGAACAGATCATAAATAGCCCAGTACCAGTTAATTAGTAAACAAGTACATTAACTGCCTATATGGGTTGTCCTCTCTACATTGGTTTTGTAAAAATGTGATGAAACAACAACAAACAATATAAACAAACACCATATGTAATGATGGTAATACAGTCTATGGCTAGGCAGAAAACACATTGTGTACGCATTCACGTTTATTGAAGAAGGAAGATATGAACCGGTAGCCTTGTTTTTAAGGCGCCTAAGAAAATGTACAACAAAGTTGAACCATTTATTTCATCAGAATACAAAAATACACATCTCAGTGACTTCCATATTGTAATAAATAGTTAACCATGCATTCTAACCATAAAAAGGCACAGCAAACAGTCACTTATTAGTCATACAAATGACCAACTACTTTACCAAAATCCTCCAGATAGTAACACAGGTGACAACTGTAACATTATATTCCAAAGATGAAAACACAGTTACACATCATCATATTGTTTAACCTTAGGCAATAAATATGCAAATATTGTATATCTATGTATATTTATCCTTAAAACTGTGCCATTGTAAACATAATGTAAACAAATGAAACTCACTTCTCTTCCACCATGTTATAGACCATCATCCTAAAATATCCTCACATAGGGTTTGGTTGGTTTATGAAAACCAGGCAGTTTGCAGCATTATATATACACAACACTGGAAAAACATGGAGTAGGTTGAAGTTGCCCTTGGATGCTGATCTAAGGTCAGTTTTGCGTTTTCCCCTTCTAATGGTTATGGTAAGGATTGGGTGAGGTAAGCTGATCTTAGATCTGTGCGTACGGGAAACCTCTCCCCAGATTGGAGAACTCAAGCTCTCTCTGTCTCTAAGCCTGGAGTGGGGTCTAACACAGTCATGCAGAACCAGGCAGAGACCCTTCAGACAGACACACATAGCCTGTGAACTAAAGCTTGGAGTTTGACCTGCAGTGAGGAGACTCACAGCTCAGATTAAAGCACATTGAGCTGAAAACACAGACATAAACTACCTAGATTGCACTTGAATTCAGACTACTGAAAATATGGTTTTAATATGAATACAGAACTATGTATTCGAATGTTAAACCACTCTGAGAACAAGAGCTAGGCCTACTTAAAATGAATCCATATTCAATATGTCTGTGATACCAGCCCAAAACAAAGCCACTTAAAGACAACAAGACATGACTGTGGCACAAACAAAGAACTGATAGACAGGTGATTGTCACACAATGAATGACATACAGTTAATGATCAAGAATTGTGGGTTGGGTACTTAGGATTTCATAAAAGATTGAAAGTTCAGAATATGTTTAATTCATATCTTTGGTTAGGAACCTAGCTAGCTTGGGGCTATGAACTTCAATTATTATTATTATTATTTTTACAACAATCATACTTGCAATAAAGCACATTTATTTTGTCTAGACTATTTTTTTTACTAAGGTAGGACTAGAAAAAAAGTTTACGTTTCAGGACATTTAAAGGCCTCATGATTTGGGTTTCATGTTATAAAAAACATACTTGACTGTGAGGATAGTCTATATGCTTCTTGATAATGTCAATTCTCTTAAGAAGTCACCGAAAGAGAGGTTGGTGGGAAACTAGGAATTTCAAGTTGTGATATGTGGCACCCTCTAAGAATATTGTAGGTAATGCTTTATTTTACAGTCCTATATTTACACTGCACAATTATGGAGTATTAGATACAAGCTACGTTCTGGTGCTTACTTCAAATAAATTAACACAATTGGTAACCAACTGGTACCAAAAAGATTAATTGCTTTCTCAATGAATCCCAAAGAAGCCTAAATGTAATTACCATGTGATCATGAATGATAACTTCCTATTTCCATTTGGTAGTAGATATTCGGGTACAGGAGGACTGTACAATAAAGCGAGCCAAGATCCTGATATGAACAGTTTTGTTCAGGTAAAAAAATTATTATAATAATAATCATTGGATCAATTGATATAGGATCATTGTTATTACAAGTTGGCCGATCAATGATAAACATACAGTTGTCGCTAAGTATTTAGCTGATGTAAATGAACATACAAGGGATCGTATATAAATACATAGAACAACAGTCAGGTCTGCCTGTTCAACAGTCTATGATTTCCTGCATCCTGCTTTGAGAATCATCCTGGAAGCACAGAGGAACGAGACTAAAAACCAGTGAGATGTTGGAAGAATTTTGGAATTAAAATGAACTAGATAAAAACACTATTTCGTTTAAAAGTCGGTCCGCGTATACAAAACCCTTTCGGTTTTCCCCACAGCGAAACAACACGTCAGAGAGACTGTATCAAAACCACTACAATATTGCACCTCCATTAAAATACAACAGCATTAAACAAACACAGGAGAGATTAGCCTACTTAACAAAATCAATCATCTACAATTGGTGTTTATGGTGCAAATGAATAAGCAATGTCATCAAAACGTGTTAGCTGTTGACACGGCATGTCATGTCAGTAATCTACAAAGGCATTGGACTAGAATAGCTACTAACAGTGTCCGCATACACTGGTTTAGATTGCATATATACAATGCATACCTAGCATCACAAACAAATATACCCTGCAATGCAACCAATCTAACAAAACAATTGTCCTAGTAACATTACATATCACACTGAGCAATTTAGAAAGGCTGCACATTAGCAAAACTCCTTTGCTCCTCAGCTGCTCTACTTAAATCAATGTATAACTCCTATTCCCACTACCATAGTGTTACTCTGTGAAATACTGAGTGTTTAAATGCTAAAGATTGAAGTGAAATGTATCTACTGATATGAGGATGTAACTTTGCAAACACCCAAATTGGAAAAGTGCCTATTAAGTATTCCATAAAAATATGAAATTGTTGGCTTACAACCAGCAAATTCACTCCCTCTATACGTAACTGATATTTATCTCAAACATTATAACAATATTTTTCACTACTTTCAAAGTTAACATTTAAGTTCGGAAGTGTCTTGGACATTCACTTTGGTACTGATTTTCACATCAACAGAAAACGTGTCAAATGACAAAACATAACTCCTAATATGTAATCTGATAACTTGTCTTAAATTCCGATGTTTTCTTACCAATAAAGCACATTTACAATAAAATGACTAAAATATGGCACATGACATAGGTCTTTGACACAGAATCATCATGCAAAAACAAATAAATAAAAATCAACATTTTTTTCTTCTATTCAAACCAAAATGATGCTTTCAGTAGTAACAAATGGCATAATAATACTAAAGTCATATAAAAAAAAAACTTGTTCAAGTGTTATCTTTTTACACCAAAAAATCAAAACACTATTCATGCAATTCCAAATAGATATCCAAAGTCAAGCTAGCATAGCATGCAACATATGTCTCACTGTTTTCAGAGACCTCGCTTCACTCTCTTTAGGTTGTGACGTTGCATCTCTCCTTCTCCCAGGGCACATCTGTAATCCCACCCTATTACATAGTGCACCACTCAAAAGTAGAGCTCTACACAGGGAATAGGGTGCAATTTGGGACGTAGGCCATCTCCTCTGGTGTAAACTGTGAAAGCAGGATGTTGTGACTGTCGTGTTGCATCTGTAGCCATCTACTGCTAAGCAAAGAGCCAGTAAGCCAATCACAAAGCCATACGGTACTGTATTGAACTGGACACACTCACACCCCGCTGGTAGGACAAACTCATGGAAGTCACCTTGTTGCTACTTGGATTGGGCCTTCTCTACGATGCCAGGCGACCAATCAAATTTTTATAATGATGATAAGTTGCATACCTGATTGTGCCATGAATGGTAATATGATTTTAGAAAAATGGCTTTTTGTGAAGATCCATGACTTCCTTCTTTGCACTGTCAACAGCTTTCAAGATCCATCTTCCATTTTGGCACCAATCACAGCCTCACTAAAACATTTCTGTTCTAAAGCTTCTCTGAAACAGCATTCCCAAATTCATCCAAAGGATCAAATCCATCCATTCATCCCAAGATACCAGGCATTCAGCTCTTCCTGCGGAGCTCCAAAATGCTTCCTCTGTGGTGGAGGGGCACTTCCTCTCCAACTACTTCTGTGTTAGAGGTCAATCATGGCGGTCTTAGCCAGGTCCTTAGTTCCCTGAAGAATTCTCTTCATATGACCCACTTTCGATATCCCCAGATCCTGTGGAGAGAAGACGACATCTTAAGAACATTGATTCTACTATTTAAAAACCAAATAATTATAGAAATCATTTTCTTTTATAGCTTCATTTTGAATCACTATGTTTACTCCTGGGGGGGGGGGGTTGCATCTCAATATGAGGAAGTTGTTCCTAATGTTTGGTATAACTCCGTGTATATCACTATGTAGGACCTCTTAAAGCTAGAATCCAGAGTTCAAACAAAAACAAGGCGGTTGGTAAAAAGCTAAGGGATGGGCCTGGAGAAATGTAACGGCTCTCAAATTCATAGACAGGGCTATGGATGCATAGACTGACCATCCATTATATAAAAATGATGGTTTTAACCATGTTTTGAGGCTATACAATGTATGTTTACATTTAGTTGTTTACAAACATTGGAGTAAAACAATCTTTTATGTTGGGTTCTGATGGGGTATGACAGTTAAATTAAGCCCACAATGGATTTTTAAGTCATATTCTTCAAGAATCAACAAGTATATATGGTTAATATATATGTCAAAAAATGGATTTAGCAACTAAGGAATCTAGCTTTAAAGGCAGCCAGTAATACACGCTTCACTTCCTGTGTGCTGAATATGTCTCATAGTACCAGATATTACAAAGCAACAGGTCACGTACTGTAAAAACAATTTCTTCTGGTCAATGACAAAACAGACAGTGTGAACAATGTGTTGTGCTGTACCTACCTTTCAATAACCATTGTAAATATTCAAACGTGGAGCACGCTACTGAACAGCATGTAGCTGCCACTGTTTGTATTTATCATCCTTTGGCCATTTTCTGTGTGATAGTTTGATAATACTAATAATTAAAGCCAAATGGCATGCTTTAGGCACTCAAAATGTCTTATAATAAGGATTATAAACTGGGTGGTTCGAGCCCTGAATGCTGATTGGCTGAATAACACGGTTATGATAAAACATGTATTTTTACTGTTCTAATTACATTAGTAACCAGTTTATAATAGCAACAAGACACCCCGGGGGTTTGTGGTATATGGACAATATACCACGGCTAAGGGCTGTATCCAGGCACTCCATGTTGCGTCGTGCTTAAGAACAGCCCTTAGCCGTGGTATATTGGTCATGTACATCACACCCCCTCAGGCCGTATTGCTTAATTACAATATGTTTATAATACTTACATGCTGCAAAGCATTATAACCCACTGGGCACAGACGTCATTTCAACGTCTAGTTTTGATTTACAATTGGTTGGGTAGTCAACCAAGGTGGAAAAAAAGACACCACATTTAGGTACATTTTAGGTAACATTTTCGTAATAAATTGGGTGGAGAAAAACCCCCGAAATTCCAGTATGTTGATGACTTTTCGTAAATCCAATCAGTTTCCACATTGATTCTACGTCATCACATATTTTTTGGTTTGTTGAGATGACGTGGAAACAACGTTGATTCAACCAGTTTTTGCCCAGTGGGAAGGGCCTCTTACATGCGTATGACAAGTCTTACAATGCATTATAACTGCATCATAATGCATTTTACCTGTAAGTGTTAAAGGCTCAGTGCAGTCGAAAATGTGATTTTGCTGTGTTTTTATTACATTTCCACACTAAGAGGTTGGAATATTACTGTGAAATTGTGACAATTATGATAATGCCCTTTTAGTGTAAGAGCTGTTTGAAAAGAATGCCTGAAATTTCAGCCTGTTTTGGTGGGATGGAGTTTTGGCCTTCCATGGTGACATCACCATACGTTAAATTTGTTTATAGACCAATACAAAAATAGTTCCAAACCTCTCTGCCAATAACAGCTAGTTTTCAGTTATCCCCTCACCATTCCCAGACAGTCCTAGCAAAATTCTTGCTTGAGAAATGTCCCTTTACTATGAAGCAATTTTTTTATTAAAAACAATCACAGTAAGGTACTTAATTGTTACCCTGAAATGATTTGTTGATATAAAAACGGCTGCATGGGACCTTTAAGTAAAATGTTACCATGTTTCTAAATATGATCAATTATAATTATGTAATAGTGTTTAGGGAAAAAAAATCCAATTCGTTTTTTTTCACTGGATAATGGTGGTATTTCCATAGCAATATGGAGGGGACAGATTTGGAATGAGGACACACACACACACACACACACACACACACACACACACACACACACACACATACATACACAGAGAGAAAGAAATACTGGCACAGTCCAAGGTATGGTAGGCCTGTTGCTCATGTGGATTTGTGCATGTGTGTGTCTATTACTGTCTAATGTCAGAAAGTCATCCTACTCACTTTGCCCTCATTCAATCCCCCCACTGTATATCCCATAGGATCACTGGTACATGAAACTCTGATAGACTTTTTAGTCTATTAAAAAAACATTGTTTAAATGACACTCCACCATCTCCATTGGATGTTTTGGTCATAAACAAGGTGTCTAAATTGGAGCTATTTTCTTAGAGTGGAGTCAACATTGGACATCTTTCTCCTATAACTCCAAGTATCTGTCACCCATGTTAAGCATCACTCCATAAAAGGATGTTCACTCACACACCCCTGGGTCAGCTTCCCTGGGAGTTGTTGTGCCTCTGTCCGTAAATACTATCTCTATGTCACTCATACTTAAAACAGCTTTTAGTCTCGTCGATGGTGGAACCCCAACCTTCCTTTACCCTTCCTGACCCCTCCCACTCCCCCATTCCTCCCTCCCCTTTCCCCCATTCCTCCCTCCCCTTTCCCCCAGCCCTCCCCCATTCCCCAGCCCTCCCTCCCCTCCCCCATTCCCCCAGCCCTCCCTCCCCCAGCCCTCCCTCCCCATTCCCCCAGCCCTCCCTCCCTCCCCTCCCCCATTCCCCCAGCCCTCCCTCCCTCCCCTCCCCCATTCCCCCAGCCCTCCCTCCCTCCCCTCCCCTCCCCATTCCCCCAGCCCTCCCTCCCCTCCCCCATTCCCCCAGCCCTCCCCCACTCTCCCAGCCCTCCCTCCCCTCCCCCATTCCCCCAGCCCTCCCTCCCCTCCCCCATTCCCCCAGCCCTCCCTCCCCTCCCCCATTCCCCCAACCCTGTCCCGTTCCCAGTTCGCACACAGTACCATTGGAGACTGGGGGGTTAGTGAGTTGCAGCCAGTCTCCTGCGGTAGGTAAGCAACACTCTCACACACAGAGGAAGCCAAGCAGAGCAGTGCAGCACAGAGTAGCAAACAGGGAGACAGCTAACGGCCAACAGAATCAGAGAGAAAGAGATGGAGAGAAACGGAGAGGAAGAGAGAAAGAGAGTTGATCTGGAGATAGATGAGGTAACGGGTGTGTGTGTGTGTGTGAGTGAGTGAGTGAGTGAGTGAGTGAGTGAGTGAGTGTGTATGCATTAGCGTGTGTGTAGGTATTAGCGTTTGTGTGTGCATTATGTTTGAGTGTGTGTGTGTGTGTGTGTCTCTGTGTGTGTGTTATGTTTGAGTGTGTGTGTGTGTGTGTGTGTGTGTACCTTCAGGTCCCTCCTCTCCAGGTGCAGCAGTTCCGAGCCTCGGATGTCGTGGCGTGTGAAGGTGTCTCTGTACTCTCCCAGACTGAGTTGCTCCAGCCAGACGCCCACTTCCTCTGTGCCCCATCTCTCCACTACACACACATATAGAGCAAGAAGGGGCTCGCTCAGTGTGAGACCCTCGCTCGCGTGCACACACACACAAATTGGGACGCACACCCACGTCCACGCTTGTATACACAGACACTCAGAGAAATACAATCCCAATAGAGGGATAGGAAAACAGGGAGAGGAGGAGAGGTAGAGAAGGAAAGGAAGGGAGGGAGGGAGAGGAAATGCGGCAGCGGATGGCGGGAAAGAGGAGGGGTTAACAGAGATGTCAGAGGTTGGTTGGTCGGAAAAACAGGGCTGTGGCCGATGGCCTTCCAGAGAGGCTGAGGGCATGCAGGTTATCCACCAATCAGAACACAGACGTACAGTAAGTAGGAGGGAGAGGGAGGTGGAAGCCTGTGCAACCTACAGGAATACCCCACCCAATCAACACCTTGCCCTGCCTCACTGTAGGCAGGACTAACACACTCCCAACTAATCAGACAGGGTCCTAAAGCAGAGGACCAGCCAACCCCTGGCATTCTATTTGTATCCATTCTACTGCCTGTCTGGCATCATATCTCATTTCACCCCAAAACAATGAGACGAGAGTTTATGAGACGAGAGTTCAGCTGGAGCACGCATACAGTAGAAATGGCTTGTTTTCATGTTCAATTGGCAGTAATATTCATAAACAAATGCAGTCAATGTTCAGTTGTATCAGTCGTCATGAAGGCAAAAAGGTGTTCTAATACAGAAAATGTCTTTCTCTGGGCAACCCCAGGGTTTGTGGCCCTGCGTCCACCACCCTCACCCTGTCTTTGGCCTTGGTTTGTGCCTGCTGTACATGCGTAGACAGGTGGATGAGACCATGAACAGAGAAAAGAGGGGTGCTCTTGGATGGCTGGGTGAGACTGAGGACCAGGGAGACAGAGATCACAGAGACAATCCCTGACACCACACTGGGTGGTTATAATGCATTACAACCACTATATGTAGGCCACAGAGACGGTAAAGACCTTAGTTCTAAACCTATGTAGTTACTTTCTCAAACAGACGATAAAACAAAACAACGCATTGTGATATTTACACATTATATCCACACTCTTGTTGCGTGTGTGTGTGTGTGTGTGTGTGTGTGTGTGTGTGTGTGTGTGTGTGTATACAAAGCCTGTGGAGAGACACAGAAGACCAACACGTACCTGACTGAGGGCTGGTCTTCTTGGTAGCTTTCTCTTTCTTGAACTTTGGCACAATTCTGAACATGCTGCTACGACTGTTCCTCTTGCCATACTCTAATGAGGGGTCCTGAGAGGGACACAAGTGTAGGATTAGAAGTGTGTGTGTGTGTGTGTGTGTGTGTGTGTGTGTGTGTGTGTGTGTGTGTGTGTGTGTGTTTCTCACCTCATCTTCATTGGGCTGCAGTATATGGTATAACCAGGGGATATCCACTAGTTTGCCTAGCTCCATCTCCACACTCTGCAGGGCACTGGATAAAGACTCTTCATCTGAGGGTTCCAGTTGCTGCGGATGGACACACACACACACACACACACACACGAGTTGGGCAGGAAGGATACATTTCTGTACAGAGGCTGTGTAAGACGAAGTTGCCCTTTGATACGGATCAAAGGTCAGTTTGGCGTATTCCCTCCTAACTAGTTCAGGTTAGGATTTAGGAAGGCTAAACTGATCCTTGACCCTGCACATCCTCTTAGATTGTAACTCACCAGTGATACTCGTCCCACCAGAAGGGATTCAGTCTCGTTGTGTAAAGCCTTCACATTGCTGGCTACTTCTATAGCTGTGTTCCTGGCCATACTCTGGCGACAAGGCAATACAAACAAACCCGATATTAGACAACTAAAATCCCACACACACACACTCCTCACATCACACAGAGAACCTGTTGATGACATCCCTAACCTCTGGGAACTTGGGGTGCGTCTTGTTGATGGCGTGTGACGAGGCGTTGACGGCGTGAGCAAGCTCCTGCTCTAGAAGCCCATTGGTCTTGGCTGCCTCACAGATCCTGTGATTGGAGAGGGGAGTCAAAGGGCAGAGTTCTGACTGCTGATTGACAGAGGCTTTTTACAGGTACAGCATTCAATATAAAGGACAGATAACAGTGTAGAATGGAGCAAAATGAGGTGGTCGCGTGTGTGTGTGTGTGTGTACCTGGTGATGAGCTCGTCCGCAGCACGGGCAACCAGCTGTACGAGGGCCACCTCCTCCTCAGTGGCCAGGTCCACAGACAGCTGGGAGTAGAGGTGAGGCCGCAGGGGCAGCTTGTCATACTTCAGCTTGTCCTCCCACGACTTCAGAGTGTTCTCAAACGCCTGCACATGGACAGGGAGGGGACACACAGGGAGAACAGGAATTCACATCCACAGACAGAGACAGGGCATCTTGGGCATACCCTTTTCTCTCTTCCTCTTAGCATCTCTTTCTCTCCCTTCCTCTCTAGATCATCGCCCACTGACTGCATGTCCTCTTTTCCTCCCACTCTGGGACTCCATCCCTACTTCCCCTCCTTCCCTCCATCTCTCGCTCACCCTGTCTCTGGTCAACATCTGGGCTCTGTTCTTGTGTTGGATCTTGATGACACCAGGAGGTTGTACCCAGGCCTCTCCGTCCACTTGGATAGGAACACCCTCATCTCCCAGGATCGTGATCTTCACTGAGCGACACTGACGGGCGAGGAAAGAGTCATATGGCGAAAAACCACAGTATGATACAAGTAGTGTGTGCGCGTTGGGCACGGGTGTTTTACCTGTGCTATGCGGTGGTGTTGTAGTTTGATGACTCTGGACACAGCCATCTGCATACTGCCGAACACTGCTACCACCTCCAGGATTTTATCATCGAACGACGGGGCGCAGAAGATCTAAACACACAACACACACACACACAATAATAGAGGCAGGGGTTAAAACACAATGAACACATTTACAGTACATTGCTTTAAAGCATTTTGATGATGCTCACTGTGTGGGGGGGGGGGATTTTTGTTGTGGTACATCAGCCTCATCATTATCACAATCACCGTCACCACCATCGTCATCATCACCATCACCCCCCATTGAAAATGAATGTTTTCTGACAATTCCTTCACCTCCAAATCATCTAGTGAAAACAAGGGGTTAGAATTTAGATTGAAAGACTGGAGTTAAAGGTCTCTCTGACTTGATATTGATTTCTCTGTCCACATTGTCCATGATAAGGTCGAGGTAGTGATGAATTAGACATCATTCCACTGCACAATTTCTCTGCTCCGATACACTCAGAAATGCCACTTTAATGCAGATCTGTACTACTTAGCCTGCTGCACGTCAAAGGCTCAAAGAGAGAGAGGTTGTGAGCTATTGTATTGTAGTTTAGCCTAATTCCACTAGGTGGAACCCTACTCACAATAACACATCTACGCAACCAGTTTGTTTTCATTGTGGCCAAAACAGTCAGGTCTGTAGATGGTTTATAGTTTGAACACAGGCTAAGAAATAAGCATGTGTGTGCGTGTGAATTTACTGTAAGTGTGTGTGTGTGTGTGTGTGTGTGTGTGTGTGTGTGTGTGTGTGTGTGTGTGTGTGTGTGTGTGTGTGTGTGTGTGTGTGTGTGTGTGTGTGTGTTTAGAGACAAGAGAGTAAACTTTCAGGATGACGTGTGTGTTGGATCAGTTCCACTGAATGTTCTCTCCCAGCTGCTTCCTCTGCTCCAGCACTGCCATTACATAACAACACCACGTCACAGACAGAGGTAACCTCACTGGACTAGGGGCCCCACCAGGGAGGTGTGTGTGTGTGTGTGTGTGTGTCTGCGCGTGTGTAGCAAACCGACACTCCAATCTGTCAGCAGTCCTTGTACTATCTGAGTCTTAAACAAACAGGTCGACAGCCGGCCACCTCTCTCACCAGGGGTCATACTCAGGCCCCGACACTGGGAGCGAGAGCAGAGGGTTTAAACACATCTAAAAACTTCACAGGACCAAATCTGCTCCGGTAATAAAACACACCTTACTGAACAACAATAACCCAGAAGTGTTATCATTCTCTTTGCCTCGTCTCCAACAAGACTGAGCCAGCAGCCACAAAGTGACAACCAAGACAACAAGAGTCCTTGGGATCCGGATAGGAGTTGTACACATAGAATGATAAAGGCAGTATTATCAGTATGGTCGTAAGGGTTGAGGTGCCACTTAGTGGCGTAAACAGGTCATCCCGTGCAAATACCAGAAGCATGACTCTCATTTAGCCTCCTGTACATCATCCTCAGGAAGAAAACACTAAGACACTTTTCACACTACTGAGCCAAGCCGGGTAGTACACACACACACACACACACACACACACACACACACGACAGAACAGTACTCACGTCGTCCTCCTTGGTGCCTCCCCAGAAGTTGGTTCCTCCAGCGTAGCTGGGGATGTTCAGCACCGCAATGCCCTGGAGGCTGGGCAGGGGGATGTATTGACCGTCACACTGGAACACACACAGAGAGTTAGTTAGGTTCTATTTCAACACGGAGAAGCTGCAGACTGGCCAGGGGTATGAACAGTGCATTCAGAAAGTATTCAGACCCCTTGACTTTTTCCACATTTTGTTAAGTTAAAGCCGTATTCTAAAATTGATTGAATTTTTTTTCCCCCTCATCAATCTACACACAATACCCCATAATGACGAAGCAAAATCAGGTTGAGATTTTTTTTGCAAATTTATACAAATAACAAAAAACTGATATCACATTTACATAAGTATTCAGACCCTTTACACAGTACTTTGTTGAAGCACCTTTGGCAGAGATTACAGGCTCGATTCTTGGGTATGACGCTACAAGCTTGGCACATCTGTATTTGGGAAGTTTCTCTCATTCTTCTATTCAGAACCTCTCAAGCTCTGTCAGGTTGGATGGGGAGCGTCGCTGCACAGCTATTTTCAGTTCTCTCCAGAGATGTTCGATCGGGTTCACGTCAGGACTCTGGGTGGGCCACTCAAGGACATTCAGAGACTTGTCCCGAAGCCACTCCTGCGTTGTCTTGGCTGTGTGCTTAGGGTCGTTGTCCTGTTGGAAGGTGAACCTTCGTCCCAGTCTGAGGTCCTGATTGCTCTGGAGCAGGTCTTTATCAAGGATCTCTCTGTACTTTGCTCCGTTCATCTTTCCCTCGATCCTGACTAGTCTCCCAGTCCCTGCCGCTGAAAAACATCCCCACAGCATGATGCTGCCACCACCATGCTTCATCTTAGGGATGGTTCCAGGTTTCCTCCAGACGTGACACTTGGTATTCAGGTCAAAGAGTTGAATCTTGGTTTCATCAGACCATCTTTTCTCATGGTCTGAGAGTCCTTTAGGTGTCTTTTGGCAAACTACAAGCGGGCTGTCATGTGCCTTTTACTAAGGAGTGGCTTCCGTCTGGCCACTCTACCATAAACGCCTGATTGGTGGAGTGCTGCAGAGATGGTTGTACTTCTGGAAGGTTCTCCCATCTCGACAGAGGAACTCTGGAGCTCTGTCAGCGTGACCATTGGGTTCTTGGTCACCTCCCTGACCAAGGCCCTTCGGCCTCGATTGCTCAGTTTGGCCAGGCGGCCAGCTCTAGGAAGAATCTTGGTGGTTCCAAACTTCTTCCATTTAAGAATGAGTTCACTGTGTTCTTGGGGACCTTCACTGCTGCAGGCATTTTTTGGTACCCTTCCCCAGATCTGTGCCTCGACACAATCCTGTCTCCTTCGACCTCATGACTTGGTTATTGTTCTGACATGCACTGTCAACTGTGGGACCTTATATAGACAGGTGTGTACCTTTCCAAATCATGTCCAATCAATTTAATTTACCAAAGGTGGACTCCAAACAAGTTGTAGAAACATCTCAAGGATGATAAATGGAAACAGGATGCACCTGAGCCCAATTTCTAGTCTCATAGCAAAGGGTCTGAATACTTGTGTAAATAAGATATTTCTGTTTTTTATTTTTAATATATTTGCTCGTTGGGTATTGTGTGTAGATTGATGATTTTGTATCCATTTTAGAATAAGGCTGTAACGTAACAAAACGTAGAAAAAGTGAAGGGGTGTGAATACTTTCCAAATGCAATGTACTGGTAATCATTCCCTGTGGTACACCCAATATGGCCGCCATTCTATCAACCACTAAACATTGATTTTAATGGGAAAGACCCTTCTAGTCTAGTAATTTTAATTCTCTCACCTCCAGTTGAACCTTCTGTTCTAGGTTCTTGTAGGTTCTCTGAAGGAGCTCCTTGGTGCCCAGAACACCATACCACACCCTGTTCTTAGTACGACTCCTAGAGAGAGAGAGAAAGAGCGAGAGAGAGAGAGACGGCGGGAGGATAGTCAGAGTGAGGAAGAGAATGGAGTGTACACAAAATGGGGAAAAAGGGGGAGAGAATAGAGGCGAGAGAGGGATGAGAGAGGAGAAATAAACCTAGAGCTCACCGGCACTTCTCTGGGTGTTCCTCCCGCTTGTTGTTGAACTCCAAGGTGATCTTAGCATCCAGCCCAACGCCAAAGTAATTGTTCATGACACACTTCTCACTAAAGCCCTCTCTGTGTGGGAGATAGAGATACAGGGCAGTTCAGAAAACTACAGTTCAACTGAAAACTTAAAACATTCATGTTTTGATCTGGTCGCCAAAAAGGTCAAGTCGGAAACATTCTGAATATGGTAGCCTAAAGGTTAGAGATCAGAAGTCAGAGGGTCTTACAGTGAGTCCAGAGGTCAGGGTTTATGAAGGGTTAAAGGGTAGAGTTCAGAGGATCCTACAGTGAGTCCAGAGGTCAGGGTCTATGAAGGGTTAAAGGGTAGTTTAGAGGTCAGAAGTCAGAGGGTCTTACAGCGAGTCCAGGAGGTCTGGGTTTATGAAGGGTTAAAGGGTAGAGGTTAGAGATCAGAAGTCAGAGGGTCTTACAGTGAGTCCAGAGGTCAGGGTCTATGAAGGGTTAAAGGGTAGTTTAGAGGTCAGAAGTCAGAGGGTCTTACAGCGAGTCCAGGAGGTCTGGGTTTATGAAGGGTTAAAGGGTAGAGGTTAGAGATCAGAAGTCAGAGGGTCTTACAGTGAGTCCAGGAGGTCTGGGTCTATGAAGGGTTAAAGGGTAGAGGTCAGAGGATCTTACAGCGAGTCCAGGTCAGGGTTTATGAAGGGTTAAAGGGTAGAGGTCAGAGGATCTTACAGTGAGTCCAGGTCAGAGTCCAGGAAGGGCGTAGCACCAAATGGGTCGATGTTGGCCAGCAGCATTTTACTGATGATGGAGCTACCGGCTATAGAAGCTGCCAGACCAGCACGCAAACCTATACAGAGAAACAGAGATTTTCTTAAAGAGTGCTGTGTGTGTGTGGTATGTGCACTTGTACCAAGGCAGATGTATGTGTATCATTTCAGACAATACATATGTGTGTATACGCATGAGCGCAAACCATGGCAGATGAAGTGTGTATGTGAAGTAGAGGTCTTCACAGGTCCAAAAAGTTGAGTTCCACACGGAACCCAAAAGGGTTCTTCAAAGGGATCTACTATGGGGACAGCCAAAGAACCCTTTAAGGTTCTAGATAGCACCTTTCTTAGAGTGTACCCAAATAAATCCATGTTTTAAATATAGAGACCTGTTTCGAACAGGCCCAAGGAGAAACAGACCCGGCCCGTACGTTACAGCCTTATTCTAAAATGGATGAAAAAATGTTCTTCCCCTCATCATTCTACACACAATACCCCATAATGACAAAGCAAAAACAGATTTTTAGAAATGTTTTCAAATGTATTAAAAACAAAATACCTGATTAACGTAAGTATTCAGACACTTTACTATGAGACTCAAAATTGAGCTCAGCTTCATCCTGTTTCCATTTATCATCCATGAGCTCTTTCTACAACATGATTGGAGTCCATCTGTGTTAAATTCAATTGATTGGACATGCTTCGGAAAGGCACACACCTGTCTATATAAGCTCAAACTGTTGACAGTGTATGTCAGAGCAAAAACCAAGCCATGAGGTCGAAGGAATTATCCGTAGAGCTCCGAGACAGGATTGTGTCGAGGCACAGATCTGGGGAAGGGTACCAAAACATTTCTGCAGCAGTGAAGGTCCCCAAGAACACAGTGGCCTCCATCATTCTTAAATGGAAGAAGTTTGGAACCACCAAGACTCTTCCTAGAGCTGGCCGCCCGGCCAAACTGAGAAATCGGGGGAGAAGGGCCTTGGTCAGGGAGGTGCCCAAGAACCCGATGGTCACGCTGACAGAGCTCCAGAGTTCCTCTGTCAAGATGGGAGAACCTTCCAGAAGGACAACCATCTCTGTAGCACTCCACCAATCAGGCCTTTATGGTAGAGTGGCCAGACGGAAGCCACTCCTCAGTAAAAGGCACATGACAGCCCGCTAGGAGTTTGCCAAAAGACACCTAAAGGACTCTCAGACCATGAGAAACAAGATTATCTGGTTTGATGGTCTACTCCCTGCCATTCTACAATTACAAATAAGTTAATAACTCTATACAAATGAAGTAGCAGCCTACCTGTTGGCTCTTGCCGTTTTAGTCCATCCTTCTAATTGAAATTTTAAATTGATTAGATATCTCCTAACTTGCTTCCCACACTCTGAGGCTTTTTGACTGTAGAGCCACTTTGATGATGACTTGTGATTGGCCGACAACAACAAGTTACACGTGCCACTCAAGAGCAGAAGCATAAACGATAGCCTACAATTTTTTCTCTCTTTATACTGCAGCAGTCGCGTTCGGGTCTCTGTAGGTCCTTACGGGCAAATCAGTAATAATTACACATACCCAAGCCCCGGGACGATCATATCAGATCCGACAAGGACACGTGAGAATTTAGAATTCTGTCAGAATCTGGACCCGCTCAGGACCCTAGTCGGATGCCACATAATTGTGTTTGGGTGGACCCGTGAAGACCTCTAATGTGAAGTGTGTATGTGCATGTATGTGCACGGCGCACATGAGTGCATATACCGTAGGATGTACCAGGGCAGATGATGCGTGTGTTGAGTACAGGCAGGTTCTCCTTGCTGGTGGTGAAAGGTGTGATGGAGAACGAGCCACAGGATTGGCTGCTGCGACTTACTTGCCTCTCAGGAGGAGAACATGGACTCTTAGCCACTAGAAACAGAGAGGGAGACACCAGAGAGAGACGGGAGGAGAGAGACCAGGGTGAAAGACAGACAGAGAGATACCAGAAATGTAAGTACTACTGTCTACTACTACTGTATGTACTAAAGATCTAGAGAGAGTAGATAGAACAAAGGGATGACACTGGAGAATATAGTGGCATCCCCATTGATCTGATGCAATAAGCAGATTACTTGTAAAAAAGGATGTGCCTCTGTCCCACAGACAATGACACATCCTATAGGACACACACACTAAAGGACAAGCACACACTCTGTGCTATGTAAATACCACACCATGTACAAGTCCACTGACTGAACTGTAAATGACAAACTAAACCCAGTATTATCCAATAGTGAGGAATACAGAGAATGGTTTCCATCTATACTCCTTACAATAATAATATCCTATATTTAGAGCAGGAATCATTGTGTGTGGGCTTGTCAGACAGAGTCCATGTTCTCTGTGGCAGGGCGTAGTGAGTGGAGGATCCACTAAGTTGGTGGTGTTTAGATCCTGTGTGATTTCTTGTATGATACAACTTACAACTTACTGTATCTGTTTTCAAATGGACCCTTAGCCCCTACTCCCTATCCACCCCTCTAGATCTAAAGAGGACTGGGTGGATGGAAGAGAGAGAGAGACTCACATGGCATGGCTTCCAGTTCCTTGGTGTCCTCGTCCTTCTCACTGTCCCTGTTGTCCTCCTCTCCTTCCTTCCTAAACTCCAACGGGGACGGCAGCTCCAGCTCCTCTGTGTGGGCATTCTGCTCATCCACCACTAGAGGGAGAGGGGCAGTGCCAGAAGGTAAGAGAGGAGAGGGGCAGTGCCAGAAGGTAAGAGAGGAGAGGGAGAGGATGATGAGAGAGGGAGTGACGGGAGAAAGGGGAGAAATTGGACACTACAACTTTGTATTACGTGACACAGTGATTGCCAATACTTTTTATGGTTTTACAATCTGTATTCCATTGTATTCTCTCTGAAACATGCATGAAAGACTTGCCATAGGCTCTTTATATTGTATGTCTGATCCGTTTTGTCATACTGTATACCTATTTACCTCTCTCGGCCTGTTCGATGATCTGTTATATTCTATATCTACGTACCTCTCTCGGCCTGTTCGATGATCTGTTAGGTTCTATATCTACGTACCTCTCTCGGCCTGTTCGATGATCTGTTATGTTCTATATCTACGTACCTCTCTCGGCCTGTTCGATGATCTGTTATGTTCTATATCTACGTACCTCTCTCGGCCTGTTCGATGATCTGTTATGTTCTATATCTACGTACCTCTCTCGGCCTGTTCGATGATCTGTTATGAGTCTATATCTACGTACCTCTCTCGGCCTGTTCAATGATCTGTTATGTTCTATATCTATGTACCTCTCTCGGCCTGTTCAATGATCTGTTATGTTCTATATCTACGCATCTCTCTCGGCCTGTTCGATGATCTGTTATGTTCTATATCTACGTACCTCTCTCGGCCTGTTCAATGATCTGTCGTACAGCCTTCTTCAGGCTGTTGGCTCGTAACATCAGCTGTTCTTTAGCTCTGAACAGCTTGTGTGGCGAACCTCCTCCTTTCTCTCCTCCCTTTTCACTCTCCTCCGCTTCCAGTTTCTCCTTCAGCTCGGTCAACGACTCCTCGCTCACCTCCTCCTCTTCGTCTTCCTCCTCTTCCTCCTCTTCAACGATTGGTGGTGTGGAAAGGGGAAGAGGTGGTGGGAGTGACTGGGCTTCTGTGTTGAGGGTCTGGAGGAGTGAGTCTAGCTTCTCATTCAGGATGGCACACTGTTGGGAAAATGAGAGTTAGGTTAGTGTGTGTGTGTGTGTGTGTGTGTGTGTCTGTATGTATGTATGTATGTGTGTGGGGGGGGTACTTACTTTGAGAGACATAGTGTCACACTCCTCTGTATTCTCAATACTTTTCTCGTAAGATTTTCCCACTTTAGCAACAAAGTCCTTTACTGTCTCACACAGGATCCTGGAAGGACAGCGAGAGAGTAGAGAGTAGAGAGAGAGAGTAGAGAGAGAGCAGAGAGAGAGAATAGAGAGAGAGAGAGAGAGAGAGAGTAGAGAGAGAGAGTAGAGAAGAGAGAGAGAGAGAGTAGAGAGAGAGAGTAGAGAGAGAGAGTAGAGAGAGAGAGTAGAGAGAGCAGAGAGAGAGTAGAGAGAGAGTGTAGAGAGAGAGCAGAGAGAGAGTAGAGAGAGAGTGGAGAGAGAGTAGAGAGAGAGTACAGAGTAGACAGAGTAGAGAGAGAGAGTAGAGAGAGAGAGAGTAGAGAGAGTAGAGAGAGAGAGAATAGAGAGAGAGAGAGAGAATAGAGAGAGAGAGAGAGTAGAGAGAGAGCAGAGAGAGAGCAGAGAGAGAGAGAATAGAGAAAGAGAATAGAGAAAGAGAGAGAGTAGAGAGAGAGTAGAGAGTGTAGAGAGAGAGTGTAGAGAGAGAGAGTAGAGAGAGAGTAGAGAGAGAGAGTAGAGAGAGAGAGTAGAGAGAGTAGAGAGAGAGAGAATAGAGAGAGAGAGAATAGAGAGAGAGAGAGAGAGTAGAGAGAGAGAGCAGAGAGAGAGCAGAGAGAGAGAGAATAGAGAAAGAGAATAGAGAAAGAGAGAGAGTAGAGAGAGAGTAGAGAGAGTGTAGAGAGAGAGTAGTAGAGAGAGAGAGTAGAGAGAGAGTAGAGAGAGAGAGTAGAGAGAGAGAGTAGAGAGAGAGAGTAGAGAGAGTAGAGAGAGAGAGAATAGAGAGAGAGTAGAGAGAGAATAGAGAGAGAGAGAGTAGAGAGAGAGCAGAGAGAGAGCAGAGAGAGAGAGAATAGAGAAAGAGAATAGAGAAAGAGAGAGAGTAGAGAGAGAGTAGAGAGTGTAGAGAGAGAGTGTAGAGAGAGAGAAGAGAGAGAGTAGAGAGAGAGAGTAGAGAGAGTAGAGAGAGAGAGAATAGAGAAAGAGTAGAGAGAGAGAGTAGACAGAGTAGAGAGAGAGAGAATAGAGAGAGAGAGAGAATAGAGAGAGAGAGAGTAGAGAGAGAGCAGAGAGAGTAGAGAGAGAGTAGAGAGAGAGCAGAGAGAGTAGAGAGAATAAGGAGAGAGAGTAGAGAGAGAGAGTAGAGAGAGAGTAGAGAGAATAGAGGAGAGAGAGTAGAGAGAGTAAGGAGAGAGAGTAGAGAGAGCAGAGAGAGAGTAGAGAGAGAGTAGAGAGAGTAGAGAGAGAGCAGAGAGAGAGCAGAGAGAGAGTAGAGAGAGTGTAGAGAGAGAGTAGAGAGAGAGTAGAGAGAGAGTAGACAGAGTAGAGAGAGAGAGAATAGAGAGAGAGAGAGTAGAGAGAGAGCAGAGAGAGAGCAGAGAGAGAGAGAATAGAGAATAGAGAAAGAGAATAGAGAAAGAGAGAGAGTAGAGAGAGAATAGAGAGAGAGAATAGAGAGAGAAGAGAGAGAATAGAGAGAGAGAAGAGAGAGAGAATAGAGAGAGAGAATAGAGAAAGAGAGAGAGTAGAGAGAGTAGAGAGTAGAGAGAGCAGAGAGAGAGTAGAGAGAGTAGAGAGAGTGTAGAGAGAGAGTGTAGAGAGAGAGCAGAGAGAGAGCAGAGAGAGAGTAGAGAGTAGAGAGAGTAGAGAGAGCAGAGAGAGAGCAGAGAGAGTGTAGAGAGTAGACAGAGTAGAGAGAGAGTAGAGAGAGAGAGAATAGAGAGAGAGAGAGAATAGAGAGAGAGAGAGAGTAGAGAGAGCAGAGAGAGAGCAGAGAGAGAGAGAATAGAGAAAGAGAATAGAGAAAGAGAGAGAGTAGAGAGAGAGTAGAGAGAGAATAGAGAGAGAAGAGAGAGAATAGAGAGAGAATAGAGAGAGAGAGAATAGAGAAAGAGAGAGAGTAGAGAGAGTAGAGAGTAGAGAGTAGAGAGAGCAGAGAGAGAGTAGAGAGAGAGCAGAGAGAGAGAATAGAGAGAGAGAATAGAGAAAGAGAGAGAGTAGAGAGAGTAGAGAGTAGAGAGTAGAGAGAGCAGAGAGAGAGTAGAGAGAGTGTAGAGAGAGAGTGTAGAGAGAGAGCAGAGAGAGAGTAGAGAGAGAGCAGAGAGAGCAGAGAGAGAGTAGAGAGAGTGTAGACAGAGTAGAGAGAGTAGAGAGAGAGAGTAGAGACAGAGTAGAGAGAGCAGAGAGAGCAGACAGAGAGCAGACAGAGAGCAGACAGAGAAGAGAGTAGACAGAGTAGAGAGAGAGTAGAGAGAGAGTAGAGAGAGAGTAGAGAGAGAGTAGAGAGAGAGTAGACAGAGTAGAGAGAGAGAGAATAGAGAGAGAGAGAGAATAGAGAGAGAGAGAGTAGAGAAAGAGCAGAGAGAGAGAATAGATAGAGAGAGAATAGAGAAAGAGAATAGAGAAAGAGAGAGAGAGTAGAGAGAGAGAGAGTAGAGAGAGAGAGTAGAGAGAGAGTAGAGAGAGAGAGAGTAGAGAGAGAGAGTAGAGAGAGAGTAGAGAGTGTAGAGAGAGAGTGTAGAGAGAGAGTGTAGAGAGAGAGTAGAGAGAGAGAGTAGAGAGAGAGTAGAGAGAGTAGAGAGAGTAGAGAGAGAGTAGAGAGAGTAGAGAGAGTAGAGAGAGAGTAGAGAGTAGACAGAGTAGAGAGAGAGTAGAGAGAGAGTAGAGAGAGAGTAGAGAGAGAGTAGAGAGAGAGTAGAGAGAGAGTAGAGAGAGAGTAGAGAGAGGAGAGAGAGGAGAGAGAGTAGAGAGAGAGTAGAGAGAGAGTAGAGAGAGAGAGTGAGACAGAGAGAGAAAAGCGGGGGTGAGAGAGAGAATCGGGGGGTGAAAGGAAAGCGTGAGTTCACATTAAATGAAATTGTCAGCAGCCATTTAGCAGTAAGCAGTGTTGAGATGAGACACTCACTTAGCAGAGGAGATGACCACAGAGTGTTGGTCAGAGTTGAGGATCTTGGTGAGATGGGCAGTTACCGAGTCTTCATATGCTGAGATCTGGAACTGGGGACACAGAGAGAGGAGAAAGGCAGAATTAACAGAAAACTATGCAAGGCCAGGGGGATACTGTTACATTATAAAACACCTCCAGATGTTAATGTTTCAGATGTTGTGTACCTGGCCGTCGTCAGTGTCGTCTGGAGTGACGGGACCACTGTGTTTGGAGGGGAGCTTTATCTCGTAGGTCATGATGCTCCAGCGGTCCAACATCTTGGTGCTGGCCCTCTCCAGTTTCTCCAGAATCTGGGGAAGCTGCGTGTCATCGTCACACGATGGACCCCAGCCTAGCACCCGCGCTAGGTCATTTCCTGTTCCCAAGGGCAGCACTCCCAGCTGGCACTGGAGACAGAAAGAGAGGGGGGAGAGAGTGAGAGAGTAAGTGTGTGTGGGGGAGACGGGGGAAAGGTGTGTGTGTGGGGGGGGGGGGGTCTTACCTGTTTGTGGAGGTTGAGTTTGTCTATCTCAGAGAGGACCCAGCCTACACTCCCATCCCCTCCACACACCAGGATCCGGAAGTTATCAAACTTCTGAAAGAGACGCAGCCTAGAGAGCACACAAAGGAATGGTACTAGTGTCAGAGTCATTAAACAGTATAGCTAATGTCCCTGTTCCTCCCTGATCAGGGCACCAACCACCCTGTCTCTGTCCCCAGTATCTATGCTGCATGTGCCAGGGTACTAGGGTCAGTCTGTCTTATTTGGTGTACTGTGTGATCTAGGCATGCTCCATCTAACACCCCTCTCACTCACTCTGTCTATGTCTCCCCTCCAGAAGGACCTTGGCCAGGTTCCATAAAACATTTTATGGTAATTTTCCCTCTTTTTTTCTATTAAAATGATTTATCTTTTGACTGGTACTGTCCATACATACATACATACATACATACATACATACATACATACATACATACATACATACATACATACATACATACATACATACAAACAAATACGCATACATACATACATACAGTACCAGTCAAACGTTTGGACACACCTACTCATTCAAGGGTTGAGAGAATGCCAAGACTGTGCAAAGCTGTCATCAAGGAAAAGGGTGTCTACTTTGAAGAATCTCAAATATATTTTTGACTACATGATTCCATATGTGTTATTTCATAGTTTTGATGTCTTCACTATTATTCTACAATGTGGAAAATAGTAAAAATAAAGAACCCTTGAATGAGTAGGTGTGTCCAAACGTTTGACTGGTACTGTATACATATCTTTAAAAAAGATGTTTTCCTTTATTATTTTACAATAACCCAACCACCCCTCCCCTAATTGGAGTAAACTAATGAACAACAACCCTTAGGCTTCTACTTCCAGCTTATACATACTATATACATTTTACGGACACAATCCATTTTAGAGTAGTTATATTTTGTTTGTTGTTCTAAGAAATTAAGGCTATTCGGTGCGAGAAATTGCCATGAAACTGAAGATCTCGTACAACGCTGTGTACTACTCCCTTCACAGGACAGCGCAAACTGGCTCTAACCAGAATAGAAAGAGGTGTGGGAGGCCCCGGTGCACAACTGAGCAAGAGGACAAGTACATTAGTGTGTCTAGTTTGAGAAACAGACGTCTCACAAGTCCTCAACTGGCAGCTTCAATAAATAGTACCAGCAAAACACCAGTCTCAACGTCAACAGTGAAGAGGTGACTCCGGGATGTTGGTGTTTTGCTGGTACTAAACAATGTAAGGAGCACAATCCATGGCTACAAAGCTAGCTGGCTAGCTAGCTCCCTTCTCTGTAAGTTGGCTTGACGTACTAATAAGTAATAGAAACATGTTGAGAAAAATGTAACTAAAAGTAATGTGTTCTATTATCTTCTGAATCAATTTGTATCTCCTGTCTTGAATTTAGAAGTTATTTCTAGCGATCTCCCAAAATAAATGCGATTTCTTTGACAAGATGTTCAGTCGGTGAATCAGGCCGGAACAAAATTACAAATCACTTGTAGACTGCAAATTGACCGCAAGAAGCTCAAACAGATATAATATTTACTAAAACATAATAATTTCAAAACTTGCTTACATTTGTAAACCATCGGATTTGTCGCTGTATTATGCGTGGGAATACTTTTTTTTACTAGCGATGCCATATGGTTTTCACTAGCCAAGCTGACTCACCCTAGATGTGGTCCGCCATTGACCAGGTCAAACACCTGAGCTGGGTTGAGGAGCTGCTTGAAACGTCGTAGGAATTTAACCCCTTGGTTGTCTCCGCTCTTGGAGTTGACGAAGACCAGCAGAGGACTGGCGCAGGACGGGGGACAGGTGGCCTTCCAGAAGCCTGAACACAAATACACCAAAAAAAACTGTTATTACATGAATGAAAAAGTGAATTTTATTTAACCAGACAAGTCAGTTAAGAACAAATTCTTATTTTCAATGACGGCCTAGGAACAGTGGGTTAACTGCCTTGTTCAGGGGCAGAACGACAGATTTCAACCTTGTCAGCTCGGGGATTCTATCTTGCAACCATTCGGTTACTAGTCCAACGCTCTAACCACTAGGCTATCGGCCGCCCCATGAATGAAGGGTTGAATGACTGAATGACTGATTAATGAATCTGTGCTCAAATATTAAGAGTACTAGCCAATTATAGTAGTAAATAAAATGCAGGCGTGATCTGATAAAGAGTACGGAACTATTGTAGATGGTGATACACTGTAGATAGGACATCAGGAGCAATTACACGTAGAATTGTTCATCTCTACCACCTTGATCACATTGTTTATCACTGTCAAATTAACACTAACAGTATCCAGACTCTGAGCCGTGTCACAGTGACTAATAGAAGGGATGTGAGAAGATGAAGAGATGAAAAGAAAAGAGAGATTCTGCTATCTGCTGTACTGGATCACCCATTAACTACTGTATCATAACACCCACACACTGCAACATCATTGAGGCATCAAAGTGTGTGTGTGTGTGTGTGGGCATCACAGTACTGAGTCAGGCTGTGCAGTTGTGTGTGGCATGTGAGGTATTAGCACACATTCTAAGCAGGAAACACACTGTGGACAACGAGCCTGTGCGTTTATAGGACTCATCATATGGCAGATTGATACACCGCCTGTGTGTCAACATTACTCTGTGTGAAAAGGCTTTAAGTTTGAGTGTATGTATGTGTGTGTGTGTATGTGTGTGTGTGGGTGTGTGCGTGTGTGTGTGTGTGTGTGTGCGTGTGTGCTTGCGCGGGGGCGGATGGTGACAGTCCCCAGGGGTGCTGCCATCCACACTCTCATTCTCTCTTCCTTCACTCTCTTTCTGTCATTCCTTTCTCCCTCTGTCTATCCCCCTCTCTTTGTCCTTTGCTCTCTCCATCCTCCACATCTCTCTGCTTCTCTTCTCTCTCCCTCTATCATTATTTTACCCTTCTCATTTTGCCTCTCTTCTCATTCCATCTTTCTATCCCTCTCTCTCTCTTTCCCACCTTCTCTCTCTCTCTCTCTCTCTAATCTTGGCAGCGGCGGAGCAGAGATGGGAGAGGAGAGGGGGAGGAAAGTCACAACGTTTCAGCACGTGCCACAGTCAGCTAGCAACCAATTAGATTAGAGCCCTCTCAAGCCTGCACTGGGGCGAGGGAAAATCCTGGCATGTGGAGGGGGGAGGGGCTGAAGACATTGAAGAGAGGGAGAGGAAGATATTTGGAAGAAATAGAAGAAGAGGAAAAGAGGGAGAGGGGAAGATGGTGAGAGAAGGGAGGGAGACATGGGTATATATGTGGAGACAGAGGGGGAGGGGCAGAGATAGAGGGAGAGAGAGGGGCGGGAATAGAGAGAGGGAGATAGAGGGGCGGGACCAGAGAGAGGGACAGGAACAGAGAGAGGGAGCTAGAGGGGCGGGAACAGAGACAGGGAGATAGAGGGGCGGGAACAGAGATAGAGGGAGATAGAGGGGCGGGAACAGAGAGAGGGAGCTAGAGGGGCGGGAACAGAGATAGAGGGAGATAGAGGGGCGGGAACAGAGAGAGGGGCGGGAACAGAGAGAGGGAGCTAGAGGGGCGGGAACAGAGATAGAGGGAGATAGAGGGGCGGGAACAGAGATAGATGGAGGGTGGGAACAGAGATAGTGGGAGATAGAGGGGGAGTAGAGGGGCAAGTAGAGATTTTTGTAGCTCAAACTCCTCTCATTTCTCATCCAATCATCTCTTTATTCTTTTGATCCTCCTTTCTTCTTCCACACCTTTCCAAGTTAGTCAATATGATCACCCTCAGCCCGACTCTGTGTTTGTGTGTGTGTGTGCACCTGCCTGAAATATCTATTTTAATACCCACGCACAATTTCCTGACATGCGCACACACGCACACACACACACACATACACACTGGTGGGAGCAAACAAGAGAGTGTATAAATTCCACACCAGAAGGTGATATTAGTATTAGAGTGAAAACACTAATATTTACATTCCTCTTCCATAGTTTCCATCACATGATACTGCTTTATACAGCACCATAATCTGGGTTGTGTTCATTGGGAACCAAAGGGAAGGAAGGGGACTGAAACAGGAAGGGATTACCTGGACTTATCCTATTAGAAATGCTTATTTCCTCCACAAAACTTTAAACAATTATTTCCATTATGCTCCCTAATGAATACAACGCTGGGATGTGTATGTATTTGTGTGTGTGTGTGTGCGTGTATTTGTGTGTGTGTGTGTGTGTGTGTGTGTGTGTGTGTGTGTGTCTGGAGAATAATTAATTCCCCTCTGTTTTAATCATCCCCAGGTCAATCTGAGAGGAAATTAGCAAAGCCAATGAGGTGACTCCTTTATAACATTCATCTGCACTGCAATTCACTCCACTTTCCACCAGTCAGTAATACATGTTTTATTGAAGAAAAAAGATTGTCATTGAGAACTCTCATTCTCCATTTGGGTGTAGAGATATCCTATGTGACTACACTATTCTGTAAGCCTTTCCAAGAAGGTGTGTAATGCAATATGGCCCGAAGTAATGAAGCGTGTGTGTGTGTGTGTGTGTGTGTGTGTGTGTGTGTGTGTGTGTGTGTGTGTGTGTGTGTGTGTGTGTGTGTGTACCATCCGAGTCGATGCTGTTGAGAGCAGTAGGAGGGATGATGGAGACTTTACACTGGCCCAGGGGACATTTCCTGGGGTACAAGTCCATACAAGCTGTGTGTACCTGGAAAAACACAGAGTTTGTGTTAGAACACACACACACACACACACACACACACCATACACACAGACACACACTCCACATGCACACACTCACCATGGCCTTGCACCAGAGGCAGCGCCAGTCCTGCAGTCGGAGCACGCTGCCACACGTCTTGTCACACACGGCACACTTGGCACTAACAGGCAGGTTCCCCTCCAGCCACTGGTGGGGCATGGCAATCTACAGGACAGGAGGAGAGAGTCAGTCAGGTACAACGTTTATCAGGGGTAGAAATATATTATTCTATTTTCTACCTTCTCGTGCCATCTGTTGCTGACACACACACACACACGTATGTACACAAGGACACACAGAGATATACAGTGCCTTTGGAAAGTATCCAGACCCTTGACATTTTCCACATTTTGTTAAATCCTCAGCAATCTACACAAAATACCCCATAATGACAAAGCGAAAACAGGTTTCTAGAAATGTTTGCAAATTTCTTACAACCAAAAAACAGAAATACGTTTGGAAAGGCACACATCTGTCTATATAAGGTCCCACGGTTAATAGTGCATGTCAGAGCAAAAACCAAGCCATGAGGTCGAAAGAATTGTCAGTAGAGCTCCGAGACAGGATCGTGTCGAGGCTCAGATCTGGGGTAGGGTACCATTCTTAAATGGAAGAAGTTTGGAACCACCAGGGAAGTGACCAAGAACCCGATGGTCACTCTGACAGAGCTCTAGATTTCCTCTGTGGAGATGGGAGAACTTTCCAGAGTAAAAGGCAGTAAAAGGCACATTTCCTCAGTAAAAGGCACATGACAGCCCGCTTGGGGTTTGCCAAAAGACACCTAAAGGACTCTCAGACCATGAGAAACAAGATTCTCTGGTCTGATGAAACCAAGATTGAACTCAGCGTCACGTCTGGAGGAAACCTGGCAACATCCCTACGTTGAAGCATGGTGGTGGCAGCATCATGCTGTGGGGATGTTTTTCAGCAGCAGGGACTGGGAGACTAGTCAGGATCAAGGGAAAGATTAACAAAGAAAAGTACAGAGAGATCCTTGATAAAAACCTGCTCCAGAGCAATCAGGTCTTCAGACTGGGGCAAAGGTTCACCTTCCAACAGGACAACGACCCTAAGCACACAGCCAAAACAACGCAGGAGTGGCTTCTGGACAAGTCTCTGAATGTCCTTGAGTGGCCCAGCCAGAACCCGGACTTCAACCTGATCGAACATCTCTGGAGAGACCTGAAAATACCTGTGCAGCAACGTTCCCCATCCAACCTGACAGAGCTTGAGAGGATCTGCATATAAGAATGTGAGAAACTCCCCAAATACAGGTGTGCCAAGCTTGTAGCGTCATACCCAAGAAGACTCAATGCTGTAATTGCTACCAAAGGTGCTTCAACAAAGTCCTGAGTAAATGGTCTGAATACTTATGTAAACGTATATTTTAGTTTTTGCTTTGTCATTATGGGGTATTGTGTGTAGATTGATGGGGGGGGGACAATTGAATCAATTTTAGAATAAGGATGTAACGTAACAAAATGTGGAAAAAGACAAGGGGTCTGAATAGTTTCCGAAGGAACTGTACATGAATACACACCCACACACTCACCCCATCCTCGTCTTCGATGATGTCTTTCCCTATGGAGGCCAGTGTGGTCCATTTGCAGTTGTTGGTGGCCCTGACGGCACACCGCTTGTGAGCTTTGAATTTACACACTGGAAAACAAATGCAAAACAACAAAACACACCTCGTTAGTCCGGTCAACAATAGCAACAACACAGAGCATCATGTTCAACACCACAGTGAGAGGTGGATGAGAATGGGTTGACCAGAATGGTGTATAAACAGACAGAGGAGAGGTGTTTGGTGAAAATGTGCTTCAGTCCCCAGTTCTAACCCTGCCTGATGAGTGTGTCTCAAAATGCACAACGAGAGCAGAGACTGTCCAGTGACTGAGCCCCATCCTAAGCTTGCTCTCTCTGTCATTTGGTCATTTTGCCATATCTGCCTGTGTGTTTAACAGAAAGAGGACCAGAGCCAATCTTAATTCTAGCCCCAGCCCTTTGTGCCTGTGCGCTTGCGTGTGAGCCCTTACATTCAGCTCCATATGCCTATAGCCCTCTAATGTCCTAGAGGATTACAGTATTACAGCCATAGCTCTAATCACCCTGGGCAATACCAGCAGGCTCACACAACGACACTGATGTTTTAATGTCATATACACCGGATAAGTACAGTGAAATGTTTTACAGGGTCAGCCATAGTAGGAAGATGCCCCTGGATCAAACTGGGGTTAGGTGCTTTGCTCAAGGGCACATCGACAGATTTTACACCTTGTCTGCTCGGGTATTCAAACCAGCGACCTTTGGGTTACTGGCCCAACCGCCAGGCTACCTGCCGCCCTGCCGTATAGTATCATGGTAGCACTTAATTGTACCCTACTGAAATTGCCCGATTATTACGGGGTAAAATGGTAATTATACAGCAATAGCCTATGAAGCAATTTTTTTAGGTGTTTGACAAGCATAGGCATAATTTGGTAGAATTGTGTTGAATTAGTTTTGAATTAGGTACCAGAGAGTACCTATTGTTACCGCACACCAAAATAATGCACGTTTTAGGAACCACTGCATCAAAATACATCCCCACTCACATCACAGGGAATGCAAGTGTCAGAGGCACGGAATATACCATCTGTATCCGTGTCACGAGCCTACCGGCTGCTCAAAACAATGTGAACTGTAAAACCCAGTTCTGTATGCATGAGAGGAACCTAAGTAAGAGAGGGACTATGTAACATACTGTTGTGGAAAACTCCAAATTCTGCCACCACAATACTATACATCTATGCATACAGTCTATAAATGAGGGCCAGCCTGTAAGGCACTTATTGTGCGTGGCTTTGTATAAGAGCGGTCTGCTAAATGTAGACTGAATACTTTATATCTCGCCACCACAGTTAGTGGAGAAAGCCCATAATGTATACTGAAAAGATATATAAACATAACATGTAAAGTGTTGGTCCCATGTTTCATGAGCTGAAATAAAAGATCCCAGAAATACTCCATGTGGCGAAAAGCTTATTTCTCTCAAATGTTTTGCACACATGTGTTTACATCCCTGTTAGTGAGCATTTCTCCTCTGCCAAGATAATCCATCCACCTGACAGGTGTGGCAAATGATACTGACTGGTTTTCTGATCCACGGCCCTACCTTTAAAAAAAAGGTATCTGTGACCAACAGATGCATATCTGTATTCCCAGTCATGTGAAATCCATAGATTAGGGTCTGATACACGTATTTAAAATGACTGATTTTCTTATATGAACTGTAACTCAGTAAAATCTTTGAAAATGTTGCATGTTGCAATTATATTCTTGTTCGGTGTATGTATATTCATTATAGATGAGGAGGCACTTATCAGCCAACCCTAAAATGACTGGACTTGGAAAGTTCCACTATAGAAACAACACGCAGATGCAAACACATGCACCCATGCGGGCACGTGCGGACACACAACACACACACCGAGACTAATTGGCCAGTGTCACCGCTTGTCATTGGCGACTGTGACAAACATTGTGTTCTCTTCAAGTCATGAAATGTTCTACTAAATGCATTTAGAGTTAGATTAGAGAAACATTGATTGCAGACGGATACGAGATGTTTGTTTTGAGAGAGATCGTCTTCCTGGTTTCAGACTGTTTGTAGCCAGAGGATGGTTGGGGAGGTGTGTGTGTGACACATACATCAATTCCTATCGATCGTCCTGTGCAGGAAATCGAAGTAAAACATAAGCAGCTCTGATTGCTGTGAAACCGTCTGTCTAGCTGTTCTCACCACTTAAGAATCTCTCTCTCTCTCTCACACACACACACATCAAGCTGTGTCTGTACAGTAGGTGTTGCATTATCAGTTGAAATATAGAGATCAGCACACGGTCCAATGTCCCAAAAAGGAGACAAAAATAGTGAAAGCAATGTTCTTTACAAAAGCGTTCTTCCATGAAGCCACAACAGTGCAATCAGAATGAATCAGAAGAAGCTAATGATCCGATACCCTAGACAAGGCCAATTCAAATCTGGACCTGGAAGCCAGTTCCATTTCTGATTTTTATCTTAACCCTCTAATCAAGGACTGAGGCGGAGAGGGAGAGAGAGACACGCTTTATTAGACTGTCTGACGGCCACACACACGCAGCCTCTGAATATTATGACTCAATATGTTTTTCTCCCTAACAGATGAAATATCCCTTGTGCTGCTGTCTGCCCTTGTTAATGCGTGTGCAATGTTGTGTTATTGCCATAGGTCTCTCTTCGTTGTCTCATGGTGGCATTGCTCCTGTAAGTTGCTCTGGATAAGAGCATCTGTTAAATTACTCAAATCTCAACGTAAAATGATGTATCTGTGCTGTTGCCAAGTGTGTTCTGTCTATGTTGTCCGTCTTGTCTTTCACTTTTAATCCCTGCCCCCTGCCCCACAGGAGGCCTTTTGCCAGGCTGTCATTGTAAATAAGAATTTGTTTTTAATTTACCTTAATGGTAAAATAAAGGTTATATATACAGTCCCAGTCAAAAGTTTGGACACACCTACTCATTCAAGGGTTTTTCTATATTTTTACTATTTTCTACATTGTAGAATAATAGTGAAGACATCAAAACTATGAAATAACACATATGGAATCATGTAGTAACCAAAAAAGTGTTAAACAAATCAAAATATATTTGATATTTGAGATTCTTCAAAGTAGCCACCCTTTGCCTTGATGACAGCTTTGCACACTCTTGGCATTCTATCAACCAGCTTCATGAGGTAGTCACCTGGAATGCATTTCAATTAACAGGTGTGCCTTGTTAAAAGTAAATTTGTGGAATTTCTTTCCTTCTTAATGCGTTTGAGCCAATCAGTTGTGTTGTGACAAGGTAGGTGTGTTATACAGAAGATAGCCCTATTCGGTAAAAAACCAAGTCCATATTATGGAAAGAACTTTAAAAGTTTCTGCAAGTGCAGTCGCAAAAACCATCAAGCGTTATGATGAAACTGGCTCTCATGAGGTCCGCCACAGGAAAGGAAGACCCAGAGTTACCTCTGCTGCAGAGGATAAGTTCATTAGAGTTAACTAAATCTCAAATTGCAGCCCAAATAAATGCTTCACAGAGTTAAAGTAAGACACATCTCAACATCAACTATTCAGAGGAGACTGCGTGAACCAGGCCTTCATGTTGAATTGCTGCAAAGAAACAACTACTAAAGGACACCAATAATAAGAAGAGACTTGCTTGGGCCAAGAAACACGAGCAATGGACATTAGAATGGTGGAAATCTGTCCTTTGGTCTGATGAGTCCAAATGTAAGATTTTTGGTTCCAACAGCTGTGTCTTTGTGAGACGCAGAGTAGGTGATTCCCACCGTTAAGCATGGAGGAGGAGGTGTGATGGTGTGTGGTGCTTTGCTGGTGACACTGTCAGTGATTTATTTAGAATTCAAGGCACACTTAACCAGCATGGCTACTACAGCATTCCGCAGCGATACGCCATCCCATCTGGTTTGCGCTTAGAGACTATTATTTGTTGTCAACAGGACAATGACCCAAAACACACCTCCAGGTTGTGTAAGGGCTATTTGACCAAGGAGAGTGATGGAATGCTGCATCAGATGACCTGGCCTCCACAATCACCTAACCTCAACCCAATTAAGATGGTTTGCGATGAGTTGAACCGCAGAGTGAAGGAAAAGCAGCCAACAAGTGCTCAGCATATGTGGGAACTCCTTCAAGACTGTTGGAAAAGCATTCCTCATGAAGCTGGTTGAGAGAAAGCCAAGAGTGTGCAAAGCTGTCATTAAGGCAAAGGGTGGTTACTTTGAAGAATCTAAAATATGTTTTGATTAATTTAACACTTTTTTGGTTACTTTGTGATTCCATATGTGTTATTTCATAGTTTTGATGTCTTCACTAATATTCTACAATGTAAAAAATAGTAAAAATAAAGAAAAATCCTTGAATGAGTAGGTGTGTCCAAACTTTTGACTGGTACTGTATATGATTCATACCTAACAAGTTTAATCAGCACAACTGATTTAATAGAAAAGAGTGGGAATGACACAACTGCCACTGTTTCATTGGGCTCTGTTTTAGACTGCTCCATCTATCCACACCTAAGCTGTAAAGGAACAGTGTAACCAACCATTTTTATACCAGTACTATTTATACACCCCTTCGTGGTTTCATATAAGGAGCCTGTGAGTCAGACAACCATAATGAACACCATATGAATATGAATCTAATGCTAATTAGCCTATAGCGCTTCACATCATCTGCAAGTGCGTGTGTGGTGTGTCTGTGTGTGTGTGTTTGTGTGTGATTAGTCTAACCTTCCACATCATCTCGAACCATAAAGCATGTATAATGTAGAAGACTGCAGATGGGAGAGATAGAAAATATGCTAGGGTTACGTGTATGGAGCAGTCTATGATCCACACACCACACACACACTCCACACATCCATAATAGCCTTTGAGGATGCTTCAAGGAGAAAGCCCTTCATTTCAGAGCAATTAATGGGTTATCATTAGCCTCTCACAGTAGGCTAGCCAGCAAAGAGGACACTACAACGTCTAGGACAAATTGTACGCTCTTCTCAACCCACAACTTATTTCTCCAGCGAATACACCAATCCCCTATCATTCAGCTCCTGCACAGCTCTGCCCTACTATACTATACTTAATCGATCCGGAGGGAAACAAACATAAAGTAGTATTGAATAGATACTTAAATTGAACTGCCCCCAGCCCTGCCCTACTATGAGCTTATAGACCTATTCTCTGGATGGTGTTGGCTTGTTGCGACATTATACTCCACAGGGAGGGAAGAGGAATAAGTAAGTAAGTCCTATTCCCCATTGTACAGCCCCAGTCCTATATCTCCACTCCCCTCCACCTGTCCAGGACTGATTGAAACTACCACAGTCCAAGAGGGACACACAGCACTAAGGCAAACACAGAGCAGTAGCATGCTTCTCGCTGATCCATTTATGAGTAGATGGAGAGACGTGGGAGGAGGGATGGACAGATAGTTGAAGAGGAGAGGTGTTAGGAGAGATAAAACAGAGATGTGTGTGTGTGCATGAGAATCTTACCTTCGCAGGACAGGCCGTGGGAAGTGACGCCAGAGAGGCTGTCTCTACAGACGTTACAGAAGGTGGGGCGTGCATGGGAGCAGGCATACCAGTTGTGCATCCCTGAGAAATGTTCCACATTAAACTGTGCTGTCTGGCAAACGAAAGGTTAAATCAGGTTGGCAACACCAGGATATACAGGCAGGTACTATACTTTATACATTAGGCTCCATTTTGCTCATGTTAAAAAACACAGACTGAGAGAAATAACCATAGCATTTGGAAAAGACAGAATGGCACAAATTACCTTAAAGGCATAGTGCATTCAAAAAACGTGATTTTCTGTGTTTTGTAGATATTTCTACACTATGAGGTTGGAATAATACTGTAAAATCGTGGAGATTATGATAATGCCCTTTTAGTGTAAGAGCTGTTTGAAAAGACCACCTGAAATTTCAGCCTGTTTTGGTGGGATGGAGTTTTGGCCTTCCATGGTGACATCACCATGCGGTAAATTAATTAACAGTGGTGGAAAAAGTACCCAAATGTGATAACTGAGTAAAAGTATAGATACCTTAATAGAAAGATACTCAAGTAAAAGTTAAAGTCACCCAGTAAAATACTACTTGAGTAAAAGTCAAAAAGTATTTGATTCTAAATATACTTAAGTGTCAAAAGTAAATGTAATTGCTCAAATTACTGGCATCGAGGCAAGCAACACTGAAGCATGCATGAGAGTACCGACTTTTCCGGACGACTGTGTGATCACGTTCACCGTAGCCGATGTGAGCAAGACCTTTAAACAGGTCAACATTCACAAGGCCGCAGGGCCAGACGGATTACCAGGACGTGTATTCCGAGCATGCGCTGACCAACTGGGAAGTGTCTTCACTGACATTTTCAACCTGTCCCTGGCCAAGTCTGTAATACCTACATGTTTCAAGCAGACCACCATAGTCCCTGTGCCTAAATGACTACCGACCCGTAGCACTCACATCTGTAGCCATGAAATGCTTTGAAAGGCCGATCATGGCTCACATCAACACAAACATCCTAGACACCCTGGACCCACTCCAATTTGCATACCGCCCCAACAGATCCAGAGATGACGCAATCTCTATTGCACTCCCCACTGCCCTTTCCCACCTGGACAAAAGGAACACCTACGTGAGAATGCTATTCATTGACTACAGCTCAGCATTCAACGCCATAGTGTCCTCAAAGCTAAGGACCCTGGGACTAAACACCTCCCTCTGCAACTGGATCCTGGACTTCCTGACGGGCCACCCCCAGGTGGTAAGGGCAGACAAGAACACATCTGCCACGCTGCTCCTCAACACAGGGCCCCTTAGGGGTGCGTGTTCAGTCCCCTCCTGTACTCCCTGTTCACCTATGACTGCGTGGCCAAGCACGACTCGAACACCATCCTTAAGTTTGCCGACGACGCAACAGTGGTCGGCCTGATCACCGACAACAATGAGACAGCCTATAGGGAGGAGGTCAGAGACCTGGCAGTGTGGTGCCAGGACAACAACCTCTCCCTCAACGTGATCAAGACAAAGGAGATGATCGTGGACTACATGAAAAGGAGGGCCGAGCACGCCCCCATTCTCATCGACGGGGATGTAGTCCAAACACACCAAGACAGTCGTGAAGAGGACACGACAACGCCGATTACCACTCAGGAGACTGAAAAGATTTGGCATGGGTCCTCAGATCCTCAAAAATGTTCAAAGACTCCAGCCACCCTAGTTATAAACTGTTCTCTCTGCTACCACACGGCAAGCGGTACTGGAGAGCCAAGTCTAGGTCCAAAAGATTTCTTAACAGATTCTACCCCCATAAGACTACTGAACAGCAAATCAAATGGCTAACCCGGACTATTTGCATTGACACCCCGGCACCCTTTTTTTACGCTGCTGCTACGTGCTGTTTATTATCTATGCATAGTAACTTTACCCCTACCTACATCTACAGGACCAGTCAAAGGTATGAACACACCTAATCATTCAAGGGTTTTTCTTTATTTTTACTATTAATAGTGAAGACATCAAAACTATGAAATAACACATATGGAACCATGTAGTAACCAAAAAAGTGCTAAAAAAAAATGTAAATATATTTTATATTTGAGATTCTTCAAAGTAGCCACCCTTTGCCTTGATGACAGCTTTGCACACTCTTGGCATTCTCTCAGCCAGCTTCATGAGGAATTCTTTTCCAATGTCATGAAGGAGTTCCCACGTATGCTGAGCACTTGTTGGCTGCTTTTCCTTCACGCTGTGGTCCAACTCATCCCAAACCATCTCAATTGAGTTGAGGTCGGGTGATTGTGGAGGCCAGGTCCTCTGATGCAGCACTCCATCACTCTCCTTCTTGGTCAAATAGCCCTTACACAACCTGGAGGTGTGTGTTGGGTCATTGTCCTGTTGAAAAACAAATGATAGTCCTACTAAGCGCTAACCAGATGGGATGGCGTATCACTGAAGAATGCTGTGGTAGCCATGACAATGACCCAAAACACACCTCCAGGCTGTGTAAGGGCTATTTGACCAAGGAGATTGATGGAGTGCTGCATCAAAAGTATTCCTCATGAAGCTGGTTGAGTGAATTCCAAGAGGGTGCAAAGCTGTCATCAAGGCAAAGGGTGGCTACTTTGAAGAATCTCAAATATAAAATATATTTAGATTTATTTAACACATTTTTTTGGTTACTACATGATTCCATGTGTTATTTCATAGTTTTGATGTCTTGTATGTAGAAGATAGTTTCTACAATGTAGAAAATAGTAAAAATAAAGAAAAACCCTGGAATGAGTAGGTGTCTCCAAACATTTGACTGGTACTGACATATTACCTCAGTGACCTGGACTAACCTGTACCCCCACACATTGACTCGGTACTGGTGCCCCCTGTATATAGCCTCGTTATTGTTCTTTTATTTTTTACTTTAGTTTATTTAGTAAATATTTTTCTTAACTCTTATTTTTCTTAAAACTGCATTGTTGGTTAAGGGCTTGTAAGTAAGCATTTCATGGTAAGGTCTACTATACACACGCACCTGTTGTATTCGGCGCATGTGATAAATAAAATTTGATTTTGATTTGAATTGCATGCCACGCATTTTCACACCGTTTACTGAAAAAAATATTTCTCAAAGACATAGTTAAAGAAAAGTTACAAATTGCTTTCCACGAATTGCACTGCAGTGTACACTGTACAATGTTTTTGCACAGCTCAGTTCTGTTTGGGGTGAGCAAAATAGAGCCTATACACAAGCATTTGACATAAGCATTTGCAAACATTGACTTCATTTGACATTCTTTTACTATACTTTATACAATAATTTCATACTTTTACAATGTACATTAGAAGAAAGCTTTATCCATACTTCAATAAACAAAGTCCTTACCTAAAGGGATAGTGCGACATTTTGGCAACTACTTGATAGCAGCTTTGTAAGACTAGAAATGACCAACCTTTATAGTAGTAAGAAGGTTTTTTCCCTGCTTTTGAGAGGAGCTAGCTAGTTGTTCCTGGAGACAATAATTTAGCAATGGCTCAGAAACTACATTCAAACTGCACACAGAGATATTATCTGACTCCGGGTAACTAGAAAAAGCACTTCATTACCAAAATGTCCCATTATCCATTTAACGTAAGCTTTTGGATTCATACCACACAGACAAACATACTATCTATCCTTCCCACCCTATTAGAATTGGAACCTGCGGTTCCAACATGGGAGTACAGTTTTCTGATCCTGTAGCTCTACTCTATTGCTCTGGGGTGCTACTGCATTGCAGTGGGGAGGAGAGGGGGCAGAGACGGAAACAATCTTATATCATCTTTCATTCCCAAATCAAAGGCATTAATATGCAATGCTGGCACTCTACCGTATATTCTTTATCTACCTGGAGACAAGCATTGCAGTCAACCACTATCAACAGTAATATGTTTCTTGTCACGGCAAAACATAAAAAAAATGATAATTTCTAGACGGCAATGCTGTTATAATCATCTTGATGTTTGTTAAGTTGAGATTTTACAATGATTTGTTTTTAAGCATGAATATCAAAGAGCCATTCTTATTTTTCTGTTGTAATAACATTAATTGGTTTGTTAGAGAGGATACGGGTGTTGTGTGTTTTTTCGCGGGAAACAACCACATGAATTTGACATGTGATCACGTTTCATGTAATCTCATGTGATCACGTGATTTTATGTGAAGTTAATGTGATAACGTGTGTCATCATGTAAAAGCAACATGAAACTACACATGTGAAAACATGATCTCATGAAACAAATGTGACAAGATGGAGATGAAAAATTTCAACATGTGGAACCATGAAACTACAGTTGACATTTGAACGTTTTTCACATGTAAAACCGCAAATTCGATTTTCACATGTGAAGGTTTTTCACGTGAAGGTTTTCACATGTGAAACTGCACATTTCACATGTGAAACTACGTATTTTAATACAGGTGAACATATGGTTTCACGTGAACAACTAACTGACCTCACATCTCTTGTTTTCACATGTGGATATTTCAGCTCCACATGTGAAAACAGCTGTTTCACATGTGAAAATGTGATATCCCAAAGTGTGATTGCACGTGAAAATGCACATTTCACAAGTGTTTTTTTGTCAGGAAAGTAATTAAATGGTATGGAGGTTTAAGGTAAGTGGTACGCTGTTCAGATAAAATAGTGTAAACATCTCTAATCAATACAATTATATTTGACATGGTCACTTAGTGCTGAATTTTCAATATGACCCCACCTGGGATTTGAGCTCTCAACCTCTGGATTTGGGGTAAGCTGATCTTTCTGCTGCGCCACAAAGTTCCCTACAGATTCATTACCTATATATTACCATTCATTACCTATATTACCTATACATACTTGCTCTTAGGTTAATCTGACTATTCTCTCATCATTGATTACTTATTTCAGCAATTTGAGGGTTTCCTGTATAGTTGTCTAATGTTTGTGGGGTAAACAGTGCATTTGGAAAGTACTCAGACCCTTTGACGTTTTCCACATTTTGTTACGTTACAGCCTTATTCTAAAATTGATTAAATACTTTTCTTTTCTTATCAATCTGAACACAATACCTCATAATGACAAAGCAAAAACAGGTTTTAAGATATTTTAGCAAAATTATTAACAATGAAACAAATAAAACAATAAAAATAAATCACATTTACATAAGTATTCAGACTCTTTACAGTACTTTGTTGAAGCACCTTTGGCAGAGATTACAGCATCGCGTCTTCTTGGGTATGATGCTACAAGCTTGGCACATCTGTATTTGGGGAGTTTCTCCCATTCTTCACTGCAGATCCTCTCAAGCTCTGCCAGGTTGGATGGGGAGAGTCATTGCACAGCTATTTTCAGGTCTCTCCAGAGATGTTTGATCAGGTTCAAGTCCGGACTCTGGCTGGGTCACTCAAGGACATTAAGAGACTTGTCCCGCAGCCACTCCTGCGTTGTCTTGGCTGTGTGCTTAGGGTCGTTGTCCTGTTGGAAGGTGAACCTTTGCCCCAGTCTGAAGACCTGATTGCTCATCAAGGATCTCTCTGTACTTTGCTCCGTTCATCTTTCCCTCGATCCTGACTAGTCTCCCAGTCCCTGCCGCTGAAAAACATCCCCACAGCATGATGCTTGCGCCACCATGCTTCATCGTAACGATGGTGCCTAGTTTCCTCCAGCTGTGGCGCTTGGCATTCAGACCAAAGAGTTCAATCTTGGTTTCATCAGACCAGAGAATTGTGTTTCTCATGGTCTGAGAGTCCTTTAGGTGCCTTTAGGCAAACTCCAAGCGGGCTGTCATGTGCCTTTTACTGAGGAGTGGCTTCCGTCTGGCCACTCTACCATAAAGGCCTGATTGGTGGAGTGCTGCAGAGATGGCTGTCCTTCTTGAAGGTTCTCCCATCTCCACAGAGGAATTCTGGAGCTCTGTCAGAGTGACCATCAGGTTCTTAGTCACCTCCCTGACCAAAGCCCTTCTCCCCGATTTCTCAGTTTGGCCAGGCAGCCAGCTCTAGGAAGAATCTTGGTGGTGCCAAACTTCTTCCATTTAAAAATGATGGAGGCCACGGTGTTCTTGGGGACCCTCAATGCTACAGAAATGTTTTGGTACACTGCCCCAGATCTGTGCCTCGACACAATCCTGTCTCGGAGCTCTACGGACAATTCCTTCAACCTCATGACTTGGTTTTTGCTCTGACATGCACTGTCAACTGTGGGACCTTATATAGACAGGTGTGCCTCTCCAAATCATGTCCAATCAATTTAATCTAAATCAAGTTGTAGAAACATCTCAAGGATGATCAATGGAAACAGGATGCACCTGAGCTCAATTTCAAGTCTCATTGCAAAGGGTCTGAATACTTAAATAAATAAAGTATTATTTTTTTTATTTGCAAAAATTGTATCATTTGTCATTATGGTGTATTGTGTGTAGATTGATGAGAGAAAAAATGTATTTAAAACAATTTTAGAATAAGGCTAACGTATCAAAATGTGGAAAAAGTCAAGGGGTCTGAATTCTTTCCGAATGCACTGTGTTATTCTGTTTTAATGTTACTCCTGAATCACTGTGATAAATATAATTTATTGAGTGTATTTTTAACAAAGCTGAGATTTACTTTGAACTCCAAAGTGTAGGAATATAGGGGAAATCAATTTTTGACACAGACATGGTGGCGTAGCAGGACTATTGGAATGCTGTGAACCAAGAGGTTATGACTTCAAATCGCAGGTAAGGACATGTTGAATAATAATTACTATATAAATAAACATACACAATATAATCATGTACACTATATATATATATATATATATATATATATATATATATACACAAGAGAATGTGGACACCCCTTCCAATTAGTGGATTTGGCTATTTCAGCCACAGCCGTTGCTGACAGGTGTATAAAATCAAGCACACAGCCATGCAATCTCCATAGACAAAATTAGCAGTAGAATGGCCTTACTGATGAGTGACTTTCAACGTGGCACTGTCATAGGATGCCACCTTTTCAACAAGTCAGTTTGTCAAATTTCTGCCCTGATAGAGCTGCCCCGGTCAACTGTAAGTCATGTTATTGTGAAATGGAAATGTTTAGGAGCAACAACGGCTCAGCCACGAAGTGGTAAGCCACATAAGCGCACAGAATGGGATTGCTGAGTGCTGAAGGCACCTAGTGTGTAAAAATCGTCTGTCCTCGTATGCAACACTCACTCCTGAGTGAAGAAACGTCAGCACGATAACTGTTCGTTGGTTGCTTCATGAAATGAGTTTCCATGGCCGAGGAGCCGCACACAAGCCTAAGATCACCATGCGCGATGTCAAGCATTGGCTGGAGTGGTGTAAAGCTCGCCGCCATTGGACTCTGGAGCAGTGGAAACGTGTTCTCTGCAGTGATGAATCACGCTTCACTATCTGGCAGTCCGGCAGACGAATCTGGGTTTGGCAGATGTCAGGAGAACGCTACCTGCCCCAATGCATATTTCCAACTGTAAAGTTTGGTGAAGGAGGACTAATGGTCTGGGGCTGTGTTTTATGGTTCGGGCCCCTTAGCTCCAGTGAAAGGAAATCTTAACGCTACAGCATACAATAACATTCTAGACGATTCTGTGCTTTCAACTTTGTGACAACAGTTTGGGGAAGGCCCTTTCCTGTTTCAGCATGACAAGGCCCCCGTGCAAAGTCGCCATTCCAATTTCATGGTTTGTTGAGATCGGTGTGGAAGTACCTGACTGGCATGCACAGTGCCCTGACCTCAACCCCATTGAACAACTTTGACATGAATTGGAATGGCGACTGCGAGCCAGGTCTAATTGCCCATTATCAGTGCCCGACCTCACTAATGGTCTTGTGGCTGAATGGAAGTCCCCGAAGCAATGTTCAAACATCTAGTGGAAAGCCTTCCCAGAAGAGTGGCTATTATAGCAGCAAAGGGTGGACCAACTCCATATTAATGCCCATGATTTTGGAATGAGATGTTCGATCGAGCAGGTGTCCACATACTTTCGGTCATTTAGTGTATGTCAAAGTGTGTCAAATATGTAAATTGAAACCCTATAATTGTGGGAGGTGTCGGGGACATCCAAATGACACATTATTGTTTGCAGGGCATCACCTGTGAAATCTCATGTGAAATATAGCCATATGTGAAACAACATTTTGGAACATCATTACGTGTGAAGTGTTCCAAAACCACATGGTTTCAGATGTGAAAGGTCACGTGACCACGTGAAAATCCACATGTGAAACTTCATGTGAAATATCATCACATGTGAAGTGTTCTAAAAACCACATGATTTCACATGATTGCAAATCACGTAGAAATGTAACATGTGAAATCATGTGTTTTTTTGTGTAAGGGAAGACACACAGAGAGTAAGGAGAGAGCAGACAGACACTAGCTGGTAAAAACCTGTTAATCCTGTCTGTATATACAACACTGTTTGTGTGCGTGTACGTGCCTGTGCATACGCATGTGTGTATGCCTCCTATGAGCTGGGCAGCCACGACCACCCTTAGTGAGTGAAATAGATGTTCCAGTCCACAGCACGCTACAGAGCACGGGACCCACTGAGTACACTATCTTGCACTATCCTGCGCTATCCTGCGCTACCCTGCACTATCCTGCACTACCCTGCACTATCTTGCACTATCCTGTGCCACCCTGTGCTACCCTGCACTACACCACCCTGCCGCTCACACACATCTCCAAAATAAACAATAGAAACATAGCAATATTAAAACAATATATAATGGCAAAATAACTGCTATTTAAACAGCAGAAACTGACATCATCATGAGCCTCCACAGTAAACCAATGCTCAGATCAAAGATCTATTGTTTTCTGCATCACCCTGCATACCACCTCTCCCCTTCCCATTCCCCCTCTCTCCATGCCTCCCCTCTTATTCTCTCCCTCTTTCTCTCTCGCTCTCACACAGGCAGTGGATCTGTTGCTATAGAGAACAGGGAATGGATCGGGTCTTACCTCGTAATGCTCTCTGGACTGGACGGACTTCAGCGAGCTGATCCAGTCCTCCATCTCTTTCCTGTTCTCCGCGCAGAGGATGAGCCTGCGGAATGGAGTGATCACCTGGATGGATAGATGGATAGAGAGACAAGGATGATGAGTGTACGGACGTCTCCTCTGCCTAGCCTCTGAGCCGGCGGGAGAGCCGCTCTCTGTCTTTAAGAGGGGAGTGAGGACAAGCCCCCTCCCTCGCTTTCTCTCCCTCTTTCTCTTAGGCACTCACGATCTGCCTCGCTCTCGTTCTTTTTCCCCGCAACATTTCCTTGCGCTAGCTTGCCCTCTCTCTCTCTCTTTCTCAGCCCCCTCAAACATGTCCTCACTCTTTCCCTTATCACTTATCCCCCCTCCCCTCTCTCTCTCTCTCTGTCTGCCGTCTCACACTCCCTCTGTTTTGAGTCTGAGGCGAGGTGACAGGCGGAGTGCCTTGGTAAAGGCCGAGAGCCCATCGCCCCCCTCCTCCTCCACTCTTTCCCTCTCTCCAGGCTGAGGGAGGGAGGAAGAGGCTCCCAGTAGACAGACAGACATTACAGACACAACCCTTTCAACATTCATCACTTATTCATCACTCGGTCTTATCTTCTATCGCTTCTCTATTTCTCCCTCCTCTCTTCTTTTCTTCTCTTCTTTTCTCCCTCTGCCTTATTTCTTTCTCTCCTCTCTCTCGGTCTTCTCCATTTCCTCTCCTCTCTTTCTCCCTAACCATTTTCTCTCCTCTCTCTATCCCCCTCTTCCTCTCGCTGTTGTCCTTTTAGGTAGCGACAGAGGGGGTGTTAACACGGCTGACAAGGATTCAGTGCTGGGAGAATCGAGGCAGGGGGTCCACACAGCAACACGCAGCAACACACACAAACACCTTCTAATAAAGACGACCGCAACACACACGCACACACAAACACTGCAACAAAAAACCTCCAACACAAAAAAAGTGCCACACAACACACTGAAACGCCTTCTAACAAAGCGCACACATGCATACACCCACAAATGCAAGCATAGACCAATTTAGATCTATTTGTATATTTTCACCTGATAATTACCCAGTCTCTGTCACAGTGGCCACCCACACTCATCCCTCCCTCCCTGTGCTATCCATCCCTCCCTCCCTCCCTCCCTCCCTCCCTCCCTCCCTCCCTCCCTCCCTCCCTCCCTCCCTCCCTCCCTGTGCTATCCATCCCTCCCTCCCTCCCTGTGCTATCCATCCCTCCCTCCCTCCCTGTGCTATCCATCCCTCCCTCCCTCCCTGTGCTATCCATCCCTCCCTCCCTCCCTGTGCTATCCATCCCTCCCTCCCTCCCTGTGCTATCCATCCCTCCCTCCCTCCCTGTGCTATCATCCCTCCCTCCCTCCCTCCCTCCCTCCCTGTGCTATCCATCCCTCCCTCCCTCCCTCTGCTATCCCTCCCTCCCTCCCTGTGCTATCCATCCCTCCCTCCCTCCCTGTGCTATCCATCCCTCCCTGTGCTATCCATCCATCCCTCCCTGCATCTCAGCAGCTGTGTCCAGGTCTGTCTGCCCTGTGGACCAGCAACATCTGAGGCTCTGAGCCCATTACCAGGAGTGGAAACATAGCCGTTAGCTCACACACAGCAGCCACACATCAGTGTTTGTGTGTGTGTGTGTGTGTGTGCGCATGTGTCCATGTGGCATACAACACACATATCACCTCGTGTGTATGAGGCAGATATAGTTAATCTGTTTGAACTAAGCCCCCCCCGCCCCCCCCCCCCCCCCACACACCATTGTACTAGTGCAGTATTTTCTGCAAGAAACCTACAGTAACACATTCATGTGCTACAGTAACTATAATGCATGATGACAATAAGACTGATGCCATCTGTCAGCCATATTGTCTTCTCCGTGAGGAGACATGGACAGTTACAGCTTCAACCTCTTTTCCCCTGCCATGCGACTGTTGCCGTGGTGCGTTGTAATGGTGGTGTAGTGGATGAATAAATCATGTCGTGATAAAAGAACAGACGTGTCCACAGACAGACAAACAGCTCCACACGGCGGCCCCTCTGTCTGTCCGACGGATAAAAGAAACACCTGCGCACGTCACACACTAACCTCACTGACCCCTCTGTGTGGGATGCGGTGTGTGTGTGTGTGGGTGTGTTTGCGTGTGTGTCTTGTTAGATATAGCTGGCTAATTAGACCGAGCAGAACAAGTGGCAAGCCTTCCCGCCTTTGGGACAACGCCTCCCATTGTTAGAGTGGAGACAAGACCATCTCGTCATTATACACAGTATCTCTGGTAACAACTAGAGATGAACTAACCTGCGGATTTATTCTTGTGGGTTTTTCGTTGCGAGCAAGTTGGCTTTAACATGCGGGTGCATGTTATCGCCCGTTAATAGCACTTTAACAAATCGGGTGGTGATGTGTAGCTCTGCACTTCGTTCTGCCTGTTCGCTGCAATCGACCCCTTCTTTCTCTAGGATTAGAGTGACCTGATGCTGCAGGGTTACATGGAGAGAGAGTGTGTGTGTGTGCATGTAGGGGATGAAGGATGGTTGCCTAGGGAAACTGGAGTGTGTTTCTATAAATAGCACTGGAAACTCTTGAGGGAGAGAAGTTCCCTGGTGAGCCACCTTAGGCTTAGGTCAAAGGGCAGATGAGGAGTGTTGAGGTGTGTGTGTGTGTGCGTGTGATTTATAATCATATAAATTAATTTTCCATGTTTGATTGGTAATCATTTCAATATTCAATCATTCTTCACCTTCTAGAGCAGAGTCTTCATAACCCCACTGTCAGCTCGAATCACGAGCTACCCTTTATCTAGAAAATCACATCAAGATTGGGTTTTCATTACTTGAACACATTAACTAGAGTCATACAGTAGCTAACCTAACATTCAGCTTCTATAATGGGCTGGTATACAAGGGTATCATCTATCTAAATGAGGGTTCAATTGCCTGGAGTTGAGATCACAGCATTAGAGCCATCAAGATTTGATCATGTAAATTGAATAGCAAGGCATTACAATATTCTATTCACTAACATGCAGAGAACAATTACCACTTGTAGAAAGGTACATGACAGGACCCGACATGCACACAGACTCACACACACACACGCACACAGACGCACACAGACTCACACACACACACGCACACAGACTCACACACACACACGCACACAGACTCACACACACGCACACAGACTCACACACACACACGCACACAGACTCACACACACGCACACACGCACACAGACTCACACACACAGACTCACACACACACGCACAGACTCACACACACACGCACACAGACTCTCACACACACACGCACACAGACTCACACACACAGACTCACACACACACAAAAACAGACTCACACACACACGCACACAGACTCACACACACACGCACACACACACACAGACTCACGCACACACACACACACGCACACAGACTCACACACACACGCACACAGACTCACACACACACGCACACAGACTCACAAACACACGCACACAGACTCACACACACACACGCACACAGACTCACACACAGACTCACGCACACACACAGACACACAGAGACTCACACACACACACACACACACAGACTCACACACACACACACAGACTCACTCACACACACACACAGACTCACACACACACACACACAGACTCACACACGCACACAGACTCACACACGCACACAGACTCACACACACACACAGACTCACACACACACACAGACTCACAAACACGCACACAGACTCACACACACGCGCACAGACTCACACACACGCACACAGACACACACACGCACACAGACTCACACACACACGCACACAGACTCACACACACGCACACAGACTCACACACACACGCACACAGACTCACACACACGCACACAGACTCACACACACACGCACACAGACTCACACACACACGCACACAGACTCCCACACACACGCACACAGACTCACACACACACACACACACGCACACAGACTCACACACACGCACACAGACTCACACACGCACACAGACTCACACACACACGCACACAGACTCACACACACGCAGACTCACACAGACTCACATAAAAAGCACAGACTCACACACAGACACACACGTGCGCAGACTCACACACACACACACACACAACCTCGCGCAGACTCACACACACGCACGCACACGCACAGACTCACACACACGCACAGACTCACACAGATGCACAGACTCACACACACGCACACACGCACAGACTCACACACACACACAGACACACGCAGACTCACACACACACGCAGACACACAGTTATTGTGCATGTGCAGACGTTTATTGATTCATGACTAATATATATTTTTTCATGAATAGAAACCTATTACTACATACAGTCAACAATCTACATCAGCAGCTAACACAATCAGAAAATGCACAATATAGAATACACACAATGTCTATTTCCACGCCACATAAAGGGCTCCATTTGAGGACATTAAAGCCCCTACGAAACAATAATCCTTTATCTGAGCCTAGTATCCATGCAGAATCTGTAGCAGCACCCTCATATGTACCGCAAGGTGCTTCCCCTAGATACATCTCATCTTATATTCACAGCAGCCCCCCACACTACATCCATACACACTACCCGCATACACAAACACATACACACAAGCCACGCAAGCAGCGCACGCACACACACACAAACACCTCAGTAACCAAATCGTTTCAACACATCTTAAATTCAGAGGACCACACACACACACACGCACACGCACACACAGAGAGAAAGAGAGAAGGACACAGACACGAAGGACATCAATAATACAAAGGCTAACATAGAACCTTTTAACGTTCTATCACGCCATGCACTGAACAGTATCTGTCCCACCCCCTATATCACGCTGTCCCACTCCCTATATCACGCTGTCCCACCCCCTATATCACGCTGTCCCACTCCCTATATCACGCTGTCCCACCCCCTATATCACGCTGTCCCACCCCCTATATCACGCTGTCCCATCCCCTATATCACGCTGTCCCACCCCCTATATCACGCTGTCCCACCCCCTATATCACGCTGTCCCACCCCCTATATCACGCTGTCCCACCCCCTATATCACGCTGTCCCACCCCCTATATCACGCTGTCCCACCCCCTATATCACGCTGTCCCACCCCCTATATCACGCTGTCCCACCCCCTATATCACGCTGTCCCACCCCCTATATCACGCTGTCCCACCCCCTATATCACGCTGTCCCACCCCCTATATCACGCTTTCCCACCCCCTATATCACGCTGTCCCACCCCCTATATCACGCTGTCCCACCCCCTATATCACGCTTTCCCACCCCCTATATCACGCTGTCCCACCCCCTATATCACGCTGTCCCACCCCCTATATCACGCTGTCCCACCCCCTATATCACGCTGTCCCACCCCCTATATCACGCTGTCCCACTCCCTATATCACGCTGTCCCACCCCCTATATCACGCTGTCCCACCCCCTATATCACGCTGTCCCACCCCCTATATCACGCTGTCCCACCCCCTATATCACGCTGTCCCACCCCCTATATCACGCTGTCCCACCCCCTATATCACGCTGTCCCACCCCCTATATCACGCTGTCCCACCCCCTATATCACGCTGTCCCACTCCCTATATCACGCTGTCCCACTCCCTATATCACGCTGTCCCACCCCCTATATCACGCTGTCCCACCCCCTATATCACGCTGTCCCATCCCCTATATCACGCTGTCCCATCCCCTATATCACGCTGTCCCACCCCCTATATCACGCTGTCCCACCCCTATATCACGCTGTCCCACCCCCTATATCACGCTGTCCCATCCCCTATATCACGCTGTCCCACCCCCTATATCACGCTGTCCCATCCCCATATCACGCTGTCCCACCCCTATATCACGCTGTCCCACCCACCTATATCACGCTGTCCCACCCCCTATATCACGCTGTCCCACCCCCTATATCACGCTGTCCCATCCCCTATATCACGCTGTCCCATCCCCATATCACGCTGTCCCATCCCCTATATCACGCTGTCCCATCCCCTACATCACGCTGTCCCATCCCCTACATCACCTGCACGGACCACAACAGCATCGTTCAACTCACAGACACACAGACAGAGACATAGACATAGAGACAGACAGACAGATGAACTGCAGTATTCATTAACACTAACTGTGTCTGAAAGCCATCCTGCAATGCACTTACCCCCACTCTCACTCTCTCTCTTTCTCTCTCTGAAGGAGAGAGTGTGCAGTCGTGCTGAATGGTGAAGCCAGGTCTCCCCCTTTCGGTGTGTGTGTGTGTGTCTCCCTCACTGCAGCACATCCTCAGCCGCTTGAGGAACAAACAGCGCACTACACACACACACTGTCACATGGAGCAGCACTCTCTCTCACTCTCTCGCACCCACACACACACCCACACACACACCGAGGTGAAGAGCCCTCCTATAATAAATGCACCCCAGGGCTTCAGCATTGCACATTCCCCAAAGGGAAGGGAGCAGAGAATACCCTGTCCAAAAACACATCCCTAAATAACCTGACCCAAAACACACCCCTGAATAACCTAACCCAAAATACATCCCTAAATAGTGATCAACCCCGCCCCCTCCCCCACCCCCAAATAGCCTGACACAAAACACACCCCTGATTAACCTGACCCAAAATGCACCCTTGAAATAACTGACCCAAAACACATCCCTGAAGAGTCTGATCCAAAACAAAAACCCCTGAAGAGTGATCAAAACACATCCCTGTCCTTGGTGTTTAAAGGTCTGCACATGTAAATGGACTGGAATGTGTTTGATTAGAGAGAGTTCCAGAACAAAAACTTCTGCGCTATTAAATCTCTCTTCTTCTTTCTTTCTCACTCTCTTTACTCTCTTTCCCTCCCTTTTCATTTCGCTCTTTCTCTCTGTCCCTTGTTTTTCCTCTCTCTGCTGTCCCCATCTCTCCTTCCTTCCCTCCCGCTTTCTTTTTCTCTCCATCCATCCCCCTGTCCTTTGCAGCTTTCTTTCACACTCTAACCCTCCCCTCTCTTTCCACTTTCTCCCCTCCCAATCCCTCTCTCTGATGTGGTTTGTCTCTACAGTCATTCTGAGGGTTGTGCTGATCTCTCTATAAGCTGCACCCCACTCCAGTGACTCATAGCAAACATTAGATAGCATGTGCATTCCCCTGCCCTGCACGTGCCCAACACACACACACACACACACACACACACACACACAAGTGTTCATGCAGGCAGACACGCAAACACACACACATACACACAAATATACAAGCTTGCAAGCGGGTAGCTAACTAAACTCAACTCCATGGTGCAGGAAGTTTCTGATGAGCTCCAGTGGAGCAGAAACCAGGCTTTGTGAAATTCAGCGCCAACTACAACGATTATCCCAAGGTCAATACTTTACAAAAAATGCTGTTATGAAACGCTTACCTTCTTTGTTTGCTGAAATCCACACTTGTTAACAAAACTTTTGTCAAATACAACCACCGACCATTTCCTCGTCTTCTGTTGCTCTAAGAGGGCTCTAAAAGGTACATTACCCTACGTAATCTGAGATTCAATTGGCACAGTTACCATTTTATAGCAACAGAAACTAGGAAACAATCGTGGTTGTATTTGACAAACGTTTTATTAAAAAGTATGGATTTCAGCTAACAAAGAAAGGCACGCAACTACAGAGGACAAACACGGGTACAAGGTAAGTGTTTAACAATTTACATTTTTAGAAGTATCAACCTTAGGCGAATCGATGTAGTCGGAGCTCGTCACTGCTTGACCCCTTGGGGAAGATCTTCAAAAATGTATTTCGTCATGGGGTCAAGTAAGCTCGGCTAGCAAGCAGGCAGACACGCAAACACACACACACACCAATATGCCAGCAGTCAAGTCATCCCAAACATGCTCAGCGAAGCACTAAAGGCGATGCTAAAAATAGCTCTGTGTTCTTCTCTGAACTCACTCTCTTACTCCACTCCTCACTCTCTCCTCCTTCTCCTTTCTTTTTATAGCAACGCCAGGGGACAGGGAGGACATTTATAGAAAGACATGCCCTCACTCACTCCTTTGAGCTTGTGCACACGTGTGTGTGTGAGTGAGTGTGAGAGAGAGAGAGAACATTAATAGAAAAACAAGAACACACTCACTGTTCCCTGTCAGTTTGCATCCCAGTTGACAAGATGTTTGCTTACATTTCTCTCACCCACACACACACACCACATTGAAGCAATCATCATGAACATAAGACTTTGGTGGCCTTAGCATAGCACATCGATCTGCAGCGCAACCTAATGTTGAAGATAAAGAGAACTGAACTGCCTGTGGATGTCTAGCCACTGTGTGTGTGTGTGTGTGTGTGTGTGTGTGCCTACACACACACACACAGCACACACACACACACACACACACACACACAGAGTGGCTAGACATCCACAGACAGTTTAGACACTGCTGCTGCTGCTACTATTATTATAATATTTATCCTGCTGCCTAGTCACTTTTACCCCTGCCTACATGTACCTACCTACTACCACCATATCACTGCACATTGATATGATACTGGCAGTGACCTTGAATGTAGCGTACATTCTCATGTTTTTTTTTTACACCTGTTGTATCCTGTACATTCGACAAATAAACTAAAGTTTGATTTGATTTTGTGTGTGTGTGTGTGTGTGTGTGCACGTGGGTGCGTACATTCATGTAGAATCTCACCGTGAAGCTGTTGTTGACATTCTTAGTGCTGGACTCAGCCACACTGGCATCTGATAGGTCCACCTCGTCAAATATCAGAGACTGTAGGAGAGGAGAAAGAGGAGAGAGGAGAGGAAGAAGACGAGGAAGAGGCGAGAGGAGAAGAGAGGAGAGGAAGAAGAGAGAGGTGAAGAGAGGAAAGGTATAGAGAAGAGAGGAGGAAGACCAAACAGAACAACAGATTGAGTACTCTGAGTATGATAAAACACACAAAATGCTAATACACAAAACATTTCTTATCTTAACCCTTGACTACTATGAAGGCAGATCTATGGGAGCATTATCTTAAATATTGACTTCAGGGCTGGGGTCAATCTTAACTGACCTAGACCAAAAAAGAAAAGCCATTTTGAAATCATTATGGGACAAAAACTGACTTGAGAGCTGGTGCACACAACTTCAATATTTGTGAACATTTCCCTATAGATCATAACGCATGATTTACATACATCTGAGTTTAAATTAAAAGCACTTAAACATCCAGTGTTTAGATTCAATCCCTAATGAATGGAAATTCAACTGACCACAACCCTGAATCTTAGGCTGTGTTTACACAGGCAGCCCAATTCTAATATTTTGGCGATAATTGGGCAACAGATCAGAACTGGGATGACATGTAGTATCATATACTTACTCTGTATGAAGAGCTATAAGCATTATACATGATCATATGTTCTATCAGGGCCAGGTAACCTTCCTACTAGGTGTGCAGGGTATTTGCTCCAGCCCCGCTTTAACACCTCTGATTCAGCTAATCAGCTGCTCGTCAGGAACTTGATAAGTTTTATCTGGGTTGTTGGCGCAGGGCTGGATCGAAAGCTTGCACACCCAGTACAGCAGTCCAGGAGGAAGGTTGGCCACTCCTGTGTTATATGAACTGCTATAAGCATTATGCATTATTCTATATGAGGAGCTATAATGAGCCATATGTCTATTGCAATAGTAATAAGAAGCAGGCCAAAGCGACATGCTAATGATGATCTTGATTAATTCAACATAGGCCAACTAACTATAGACCTGATGGAGTAGATCGAAGAATAGCGGCTGTTTATCCCACCTCTGGCACAGACTCAAACACACGGCTACTACTGAGTGAGACACACACACACACACACACACACGCGATGAATGAGAGCAGATTATCCCAAGTCAATGTTGGAACAGCCCCATTCAGTCAGTCAGCAGAGAGCAGACGAGCCAGGGCCTGTTAATAGGAACATGATATCCAATCACACAACCTGCCAGATGATGACATCACTACCGCCTGCCCTGCCGCTGAGCTCTTAAAGGGCTGGAGGCCAACTACAGTGCAGCTGCCGCTGTTATAGTAGAGGAATGCCCCTAGTGTGTGTGTGTGTCTGTGTGTCTGTGTGTGTGTGTGTGTGTGTGTGTGTGTGTGTGTGTGTGTGTGTGTGTGTGTGTGTGTGTGTGTGTGTGTGTGTGTGTTCGTCCTTGAAGGCTGCAGCTGTCAGAGAAATGCCCTGTTTACGACACTCTCCAGGGATGGTATAAGAGCAGGATGGGGACACTAGCCAGAGTATGTGTGTGTGTGTGTGGGCGGTGGGGGTCTGAGAGCTTGTGTGTGGCATGCCAACATAAACATTTCCCCCTCTTCAAGCACTCTTGGCTGTCATGACATGGCTGGTATCACGTGTATGTGTGCGAGTCTGTTTGTGAGGTCTCAGCAATGACAAACACACACACACACGCATGCACACTCAAGCACACGCACACACACACACACACACACACACACACACATCATCCTTATGAACTAACACACAGCAGGATCATCCCTATCGAGCCATGTGACAGCTGTCAGTGGACATACATTACTCAGAGACGGTGTAGACTAAGGCCCTGTTCAAAGACTTAGAAACCCTTCTTTCCTCCCCGTTTAATCTAGTCATGAATCTGTATGTGATTGGATCAGTAAAACCCTTTCAACCAATCCAATTACCTCAAGAAAAGGAAGGAAGGATGGTTGGATTTCGGACGTATTGGAACAGGGTCTAGGTATAGGTGAGTGTGGATGTTGAATGTTTCTCTCGCTCTCTGGCCTCCTCGTGAAAGCTGCGTGTAGCAATGGCGTGACATTAACGCATTCTGACTCCTAGTCCCAATTGAATCCCTAAACTTTAGGACTGAAGGCCAAGGACAGAGAGAAGAGGGTAGCGCCGAGAGTCAACTCAGGCCAAAACACTGTCCATTAGCTAGCAAGCTAGTTGTTCCATATAGAAGGTTCTAGGCATATAGAAAGAGATGCTTGTCAAGGTAGTCTCTGTGGTTGCATTGTGATGATGAAACAAAGCACCTGGCTGCACAGTGCCCTCTAGCAGGCCGTCAGACAGAGGGCCAGACATGTAGCGGACGGACAGGACAGAGTGGAGGTGGTCTGGACAGCGGAAGTGAGGTGTGTTTCTCCCACAAGACAGGAGCAAAACTCCTAGCTTGGATCTCAATGACCTCAGATGGCTTCCTCTCCTGTTCTAATCTCCTGGGTCATGATCACTAAGCACCAAACAGAAGAAAACGAACAGAACCAGGGAACGGCTACCTGGACTTGTCCAGTAAGAAACGCACATTTTTCATGTTGCGTGCCCTAATAATTACCACCCTGATCTACAACAGTCCTGGTCCTGGATGGGAATCAGATTTTAGTGCTGCGCTTGAACAAAAGCCTGCACACCTGACTGCAGCTCCCCAGGACCAGGGTCCTGACCAATACTAATCTACTGTCCCATTGAGAAAGAGCAGTCCTTAGGAAGAAAATAGGGGAGAGAGAAGAGAGGAGAGGAGATGAGATAACAGAGGAGAGAAGATAGCAGAGGAGAGGAGGCCACTTTGGACCATTGATACACATCCATGATGGAACTTTCTAAGCATGAACAGGCTCCTAAGCAATGCCAGAGCAAACAGGCTTTCTAGGCGATGCCGGAGTGAATGCGGCAAGCGAATGTAGAGGGGGAGGGGGGGTAGCCTGTAGTTCTGGAGCAGTAGGTCAAACTCTGGTCCACTGTGGTCCACAGTGTCTTGCTGGTTTACCTGAGGTACACCTGTCCAAAAATGTTATGTTGACTCTTTAGCTAAGACATATTCATTGACCCAATAGAAGAGATGGGAAGAAATGTCAAGACCAGCAGGACTGTAGCCCTCGAGGACTGACGTGACAGCCTTGAAGTCTAGAGGCTAACAGAAGAGTCTAAAGCCTTAAATCAGAGTCTATGGGTGGGCTGAGGGAGGATGAGATGGTACTAAGGTGGCCCGGTCGTGGCGCTGCAGCTGACCCGTATCGACATCAGACCTTCGTCGGATCCGCTAGGCGGTGGTGTGCGGCGAGGCCCTGCCCAGCACACGGACAGAACCCTCCAACATACACGACTCCTGGAAACGCCGCGCAGTGCCCGCTCCTGCCACCGGGCCAGGGCACTGCCAGTCTGAGAGGTCAGGGGTTGGGGTTAGAGGTTAGGTGTTAAATGGAATGCCAGACTGCCACAGAATAGGGAGGCGCAGGAGAGGGTGCTTTGAAGACTGGAAGCTAGGACTAGAGGTAAGGGGTTACATTGCAGGACTCCTGCCAACGAGCCAAGGGAGGGGGTTTGGGTCTGGGGTTCAGGGTTAGAGAGGTAGGGTAAAACAGTTATGAGGGTTAGTTCTGGGGGGAGGAAAGTTAGAGGTTATGTTGGTTAGGGGTAAAGGGTTGGCAGGCTGCCAGAAGCAGGAGAGGGGAGTCAGGGTTAAAGGTCAAAGGGTAGAGGGTAGCGGGGTAAGACGTTTTTTGGGATAGGGGTTCTGAGTATATAGTTAAGGGTAGGGGCAGTCTTCAACCCTGGTCCTGGAGAGCTAGAGGGTTTGTTGCTGTCTATAGTTCCAACCCTGCATTAACACACCTGGTTCAACTACGAAAGGCTGTGGAAATGAGTTACTTCTGGTTTGTTCAGCCATCCCTATGAAAATGATTGTGGAAAGTATAGGGTTTTGGGATAAACGCTGAAAATCAGGTCTGAGGTTAACACAGGCTTAGGAGACCTAATACGTTTTGTTCTATGAGATAATATCAGTCAGTTAACATGACCTTTATGAATTATGAAGCCTTCATGTGGTTTTTTTAAATTAAATAAATGCTTGAAAATTCACAAAAAGTGACATTAGCTGACAAAGATTATCTCATAGACATTTTTTATAAGATCTCTTAAGTCTGTGTTTACCACAGAACTTATTTTCGGTGTTTATCCAAAAACCCTACAAAAACTCAATTAACTTTCCCCATAGGCTTTGTTCAACGAACCATGGCAGAGTTAGTGCTTACAAAAAGATGACATTGCTATTGCTCTCTATATAGGGTGGCTATCTGTCATGTGCTTTTGCTGGGTCTCTAAACTAGGCTGCTATGGTAGTTAATGAGAGCCAGTTTTTCTGACTCTGTGTGTGTATGTGTGCGTGTGTCTGTGTGCGTGTATCTGTGTGTGTGTGTGTCTGTGTGCGTGTGTGTGTCCTACCTTGGCATCTTTGGCGTAGTAAAGTGTGCGTCCTCTCAGTTTAAAATAGCGTTTTTTCCACCTCTGGAATGAACTTGTCTGTTTCAGCAACAGTCCCTCTTTCACACTGGTCTAGAGAGAAAGAGAGAAAGAGAGAAAGAGAAAGAGAGAGAGAGAGAGAGGGGGGGGAAGAACATTGTTAAATGTATCTTCAATTCCCCATGAATTGTCTGAACAGTGAACTAAACTAACCCCAAACCCTGTTTCAATACATTAATTAATACAATTGACAAATATCACATAACCGAAAACACTGACACACACACACCTGTGAAGCCCAGCACGTGTGTTGTACTGTCCAGATAAGGGTATAGTGAGTATGAGCTCTGTGTTAATCCCAGTGACTGGCAGAGTTAATCCTTCTCCCCCATGGAGCATGCTCACACACACACACACACACACACACACACACACACACACACACACACACACACACACACACACACACACACACACACAGTGCCCAAGGCTCACTGGGCACTGACCACACCTCTGTGTTTATCTACAGGAAACTCTGCTGAGATAAAAGTGTGTGTGTCAATTTCATGCATGGGAGAGGAAGGACAGGCTAAACAACAGCAAAGAAAGGAAGGCCATTACAGATCCCTTGCTTCTCTGACCCACTATAAACACACATTGCTCACACTCAGGCCTGACAGACAGAGAGAGAGAGGGAGGGAGGGGAGAGAGAGATGGAGGGAGAGAGTGAAGGAGGGAGGGAGGAGAGAAAGAGAGGGAGGGGAGAGAGAGAGAGAGAGAGAGAGAGAGAGAGAGAGAGAGAGAGAGAGAGAGGAGCATTTCATTCACTAGTTCCCTCTGTTGAACTCAGTGGTCTGAACATGTTTTAACCACTTTAACTAAATAAGCACCTGTCTTCTACTCTGAAATGTGACATTTCTTTAAGATACCATCATAACGTGGAAAAGAAGAGTGTTTGAGCATGTTTCCCCATTAAAAGCTTTTCATGGGACTTTTACAGGCAAACCAGACACAGAGAGAGAGGTGTATGTACTGTCCTGCAGGCTGTCCTGTCTCTGGGACTCCTTTGGTGGAGCCCCTGTGACACCTTAGATCAGGTTTTAACTTCCGACAGTAAACATAAGGCCCTATAAAATCAGAGTTGCGGGAAACACGGACAGAATCACGGAATCCAGACATTAAAACGGCATTCAACAATATTAAAAAACGTATTGAACTTAGTAGGACATTTAAAAAGTGTGATATTGAAAGTGAAAACCTGAAAAACCTGGAAAAGAACTGAAACCTGGAAAAACAAAACAAGAGAAGACGGAATTAAGGAAAAAACTAAACGGGCTCTATAAACACACACACACACACACACACACACACACACACACAACACACATGGAAACGCTGGGTGAAGAACAGCACTCTGGGGGCACACAGGGGAGGGGGCACACACACAGGGAGACCTATTTTTAGCAGAGGAAATGTTCTCTCTGAAGGGAGAATTACAAACAGAGATGGAGGTTTGGAGCTGACATCCTGCCTGTCCACCAGCTGTGTCAACCTAAACACAGCACTCCATCCGCCACACTGTCTTGCTAAGGACATACAGCCTTGGCTACGGCTAACTCAATGGCTCACTAACGTCATACAGCCTGGCTACGGCTAACTCACTGTCTCGCTAGCTAACACAAGCCTGGCTGTAGCTAACTCACTGTCTCGCTAACTAACACAGCCTGCCTGTAGCTAACTCACTGTCTCGCTAACTAACACAGCCTGACTGTAGCTAACTCACTGTCTCGCTAACTAACACAGCCTGGCTGTAGCTAACTCACTGTCTCGCTAACTAACACAGCCTGACTGTAGCTAACAGACTGTCTCGCTAACTAACACAGCCTGACTGTAGCTAACTCACTGTCTCGCTAACTAACACAGCCTGCCTGTAGCTAACTCACTGTCTTGCTAACTAACACAGCCTGGCTGTAGCTAACTCACTGTCTCGCTAACTAACACAGCCTGCCTGTAGCTAACTCACTGTCTCGCTAACTAACACAGCCTGCCTGTAGCTAACTCACTGTCTCGCTAACTAACACAGCCTGCCTGTAGCTAACTCACCGTCTCGCTAACTAACACAGCCTGCCTGTAGCTAACTCACCGTCTCGCTAACTAACACAAGCCTGGCTGTAGCTAACTTACTGTCTTGCTAACAACACACAGCCAACGGCTAACGACACATACCCTCGCTATCACTAACTGCACGATTTGTAAAGGATAGCATTTTGAGCAAATTACTTAAAAATGACTGATTTCCAGTAAAGGGGAATACATAAAGAAACTCTGCAAACATTGGCAATGTGACCAGAGTTGAGCAAGGTTCTGATCCTAGATCTGTGGTTAAGGGCAGCTTCTACTTCTAGCCCATGCAGAGAGGCCCCAAGCCAAACACTGGCCACTCGGCTTGACTGTTTACATGCTTCAAATATTAATTCTCTCCCTTTATGTAGCAGAGTTTAAAGCCTAAATACCTCAACTGGATTAAGGTGAAATACCGCATTACGGACTACCTTATAAGGCAACCGTTGCTCGCCTGTGACGACTATCAAAGAACCAGCGCGTAAGGATTGAAATACCGAGGGACAGGCATGGCGTATGAAGTCATAGCCTTGTTATAGAACCACTAGGGGCGGTTGGTAGGTGGGCAAGTAAGGTCTGCACTAGAAACTTCCTTTACAATGGGACTGGGGTAGGTAGGTAGGTAGGTAGGTAGGTAGGTAGGTAGGCAACTGAAAAAGGGGTCTTGTCACTTCTGGTAAATGTGCTACACACACAGACAATGGTCCTGACACTACATGAAGGAGCGTTTCTCCTCTCATAATGCGCTCAAATCGCTCATCTAAAGGTCAGAACAGGTCTACACAGATGAGCTCACTGTCCAATCAGCAGGCTGCATGGCTAATCCAATCAGAGACCGAGAGACATCATGAGAGCCACATGACTGAGAGAGAAGATAGGAGCAGGAGGGTAAAGCTACCAGAACCACAGTATGATGACTACACATTTAGAGTGCAAAGTTACAAACACCACTGTTTACACATAATACTTTGTGTAACATTCTATACTTACTTTACTAGAAATATTGGACAAGGCTGAAACAAGCTTTGCAGACCAGCTTGTACGTATTCTTCTACTAGGAAAAGAGGCCAGAGTGGAGATGGGGATGGAGAGCAAGACGGCTACAAAAGTCCCTCATAACAAAGTCAGAAGTATAACTTTTATGCCAGGCGAGAGAAAAAGTAGCTTTGCTCCAGTTTGCTGTTCTATTTTCTAGTTTGTCCCTCTTTGGCCCCCATAGTTCCTCTCCTTGTCTCCATCTCCTTCCTGTGGCCAACTGGGCCAGAAGCAATCTATTATTAGCCTGTTCCTCTGCTACACACACACACACACACACACACACACACACACACACACACACACACACACACACACACACACACACACACACACACACACACACACACACACACACACACACACGTTCCCCTGTTACTGGGGAGGGCAGGGCTGCCAGACAGAACTGAACTAAACTTACCACCAAGTAATGTACACGCACACACAACTCTCCCTGGCCTGAATATTGAAACACACACACGCACACGCACACGCACACGCACACGCACACACACACACACACGCACACACACACACACACACACACACACACACACACACACACACACACACACACACACACACACACACACACACACAATGGACAAAGGCTGAGCTGCAACAAGTCCAGCAGCTGCGCTGTGGGGATAAGAGCGGAGCAGGCAGGAGTTCCCTGAAAGGGTAAATTAAAAGAACAGGCCTGCATCCTGTCCCTGAGGATATCATATCCAGCCTCTAGTCTGCCTGCTACACTGCTACAGTTAGGACATAAACCAGCTCCTAACACCAGCCATATCCCCCTAGCCACAAGCCTGCTACAGGGACACAAACCAGCTCCTATAGCTCATAACGCCATGCCTCTTTTTAGAGGATAACCATATCCCTGAGCCCTCTGCCCTATATAGTACCACACACATCAGTATTAGCCCTGTGTCTCTACTGTAAAAGGACTCAGCCTCAGGGTGAAAACTGAGCTTAACAGCCATTGAGGTATATCTGATAACCACCGGACATATATCTGATAAGCACCGGACATAAAGCTCTGCTGCTTCTAACCTAACAGAATCCAGAGCCACAGGGCATACTTCCTGATTCTGTCCAATCAGTACAGAGCCACATACATATGTCACTGCTTCTACCCTATCAGAACTCATAGCCACAGGGTATATCTTGTCAGCCTGCCATGCACACACTCCTGGCTAGCAGAGGAGAGGATAGGCCAAAGATCTTCTGACCAGCACAGCCACTCACCATTAATCAGGGATAAGGAGCCTAAGGGGGGGGGGGGGGGGGGTGGACAGAGATAACATGCGTGCACACACACACACACACACACACACACACATACACCGTCCAAAAGGCTACAAGGGAACAAGCTGTCTGATTCTAAATGGGCCTCAGAAGTCAATTTATGGCCATGCTAAAAGGGACAGTTCCATATGGTAGTGCTAGGTCTAGGAAGGGAGCTGTGTGGGATTCTAGTACAATGGTCCAGTTCAATGGACAGGTAGTGGCATAGAATGATGAATGATTTTTTTTCAGGTTCAGAAAACCATCACTGAGTATTGTAGCTTGGATCCAAATAAACAGTAGGCTACACTTCCATTCCTCCATTCATAAAAAGCCAAAAGGTTGTTTTTGAGCCGACCGGAGTCTTTATAACGAGACAGTTTTACTGAAGGCCTGAGCTATGTCTTCATGGTGACACATGTTTCTGCTTTAGGCCTGTCAAAACCAAATGTAGGGAAACGGGATACCTGGCAAGTTGCACAACTGAATGCATTCAACCAAAATGTGTCTTCAGCATTTAACCAATCAAAGAGGTGGAGGGGGCTGTCTTAAACGACATCAGCAGCACCCAGTTGTTGTTGGGGGTTAACTGCCTTGCTCAAGGGGAGAACAGCAGATATTTCCACCTTGCTGGCTCAGGGATTCAAACCAGCAACCTTTCAGTTACTGGCCAAATGCTCTTAACAGCTAGGCTACCTGCCAATTATAGTAGCCGCCTCTAAGAATAATGTAGCAAATTCCCACATCATAGCTGGTTCGGCACATCTTCACGTCCAACTCTGTTAACCCTGGTTTCAACCCTACAACAGAAGACGAGACAAGACAAAAGCTAGAACATTTCATAATTGTGTGTTGTAGAACAGCTGACTGGAGACCGGTCATTCAGATCAATAACACGAGACGCACAGTTGCGACTATTTCAACGGTAACGGTGCTTCTTTCAATGACGTGATGAAACTTTGAAACAAAGTTGTCCCTTGTAGTAAGGTATTGTAGAAAACGAGTTTCATGAATGAACCAGAAACACTATATACTTTCTGACTTGTCAGAGAAGTATCAGCAAGCTAGGCTAGCTACAGTATTACTGCTACAAAACAGCTTAGCAGGCCCCCGAGGACTGGAATTGCCCAGGCCTGCTGTATATAGTACTCTTCTGTTGGTAGTCGTCAGGTATTATTGTTTATAGTTCCATGTTAATTATTCTTAAACTCAATAACTGCACTTGTTTCCTGACTCCCTGCGCCTACGTTACATAAAAGGACCTGTCTCATCGCAAGTCTTCAGCTAAGATTTGAAATGTTGAATTTTGGAAACTCCAGGACTGTTCAGATCAAGCAAACTTTGTTCTAAAAGTCCTTAAAAAAAAGACCATTGTGAGTCTCGTCTCTTGTATCTGAACTGGGCTTTATACTCTTCTACAAAAACACACACCCCTTAGGGAAACAAAACACATGACTTTCTCATGTGATCACGTGATTTAATGTGAAGTTAATGTGACAACATCTGACAAACGTTTATTTCGATTTTTTATCAAAATGCTTTTTTTTGGCAGAAATGCCTTCTGGAACATTTTAAATTTGATGTGCCTTAATAACAAACGTGTATGCCATCTGTAAATACAAATAAAATTGTTAAATTACAAGATTAGTTGGTTTAGCCATGGAAAAATATTTTTATCTGGACACTTTCTGTTTACCAGAAATTTTTCCTTATTGTAGGCTACTACTTTTAGTCTTAATCTTTACCACACTACATGACCTTCAGCACATGACCTCACACACAACCTCAGGAGGCTGAAAAAATGTGTCTTGTCACCGAAAACCCTCACTAACTTTTACAGCTGCACAATCGAGGGCATCCTTTCAGGCTGTATCACCGCCTGGTACGGCAACTGCACCGCCCACAACCGCAGGGCTCTCCAGAGGGTGGTACGGTCTGCATAACACATCACCGGGGGCAAACTACCTGCCCTCCAGGACACCTACAACACCCAATGTCACAGGAAGGCAAAAAAGATCATCAAGGACAATAACCACCCGAGCCACTGCCTGTTTACCCCGCTTCCATGCAGAAGGCGAGGTCAGTACAGGTGCATCAAAGCTGGGACAGAGAGATTGAAAAACAGCTTCTATCTCAAGGCCACCAGATTGTTAAACAGCCATCACTAACACAGAGTGTAGGCTGCCTACCTACAGACTTGATATCATTGGCCACTTTAATAAATGGAACACTAGTCACTTTAATAATACCACTTTAAGAATGTTTACATATCTCGCATTACTTATCTCATATATATACACTGTATCCTACACTATCTATTCTATACTATCTATTGCATCTTAGCCGCTCTGTCACTGCTCATCCATAAATTGTATATATTCTTATCCCATTCCTTTACTAGATTGTGTGTATTAGGTTTGTTGTGAAATTTGATTGATATTATGTTTTGTTGTGGAATTGTTAGATATTACCTGTTAGATACTGCTGCACTGTCAGATCTAGAAGTATAAGCATTTCGCTACACTCACAACAACATCTGCTAACCATCTGTATGTGACCAATAAAATTTGATTTGATTTGACTTGACATGTGACTCCTTAAAGAGATGGGTGGGGCTAAGGCTTAAGAGGGTGTGAACAATGTTGAATGGGTGTAGACAAAAGAGCTCTTCAGTAGGTGTACCAAAACATTCAAGGGCCATTTTTCTTAAAAAGTGGGGTTACAACTTTCATAGCAGAATTACTTTACCATTGTTCCTCAAATGCAGTGTATGATATACCATTTTGTCTCTACTTTTTTCCAATGTAAAAAAAAAAAATATATATATATATATATATATATCTTAATTTTGCTACATAATACCGAATCAAGGCGGTCGGTCACATATGTGTACCTCTGAAGGTACTTTATGTGTACCTTTGACCTTTTTATACACCAGGGAACAACACTGTACTGTAACGCAGTTACACTTCTGACACTGCCAAAACACCAGCTATGCAGGTGTCGGCTATTGCGTGTTCACACTTGCTCTAATTGAATCTAGGCCTTAATATCAAATGTCCCTGAGCACTGCTACTTTTCCGTTGGTGATAATCGCACAATTATTGACTTGATTCTGGGAAAGTGCAGAAATGTATTCTTCCCAATAAATCCGTGGTCGGTCTCCGTCATGGTAACAGACCTAGTGGCAAAGCAGGATATTCAGGTTGTTGGCGTCTGAGATGTTGTGAGTTCAAATCCCAGGTGTGGTTGTATCTCAAGTGTGCTAACCAATGTTGAGTTAAAGTCCAGTCAATTCAGAAAGAAGATCACCTTTTTCAGCATTGAAAATAATTGGATGTAGAATTGGATTTCCTGTCTATTTCCTGAATACAGTTTGTTGTTGTATATTTACTTTCAAAATACAGTTCAGCTGTAGAAATACATTAAAAGGTGTTTCCACTATTTTCACTTAAACTCAGTAGCTGTTAACTTACTATAAAATAATAAATGCATCTAAACTATACTTAAATTAAATGCAATTACAAGTAAGGCATGCCAAGTTCATTTGCAGGACGGCCAAAAAGTAACCTACCCAAGTGCATTGCAATTGACAGTAAATATATAGCAAAACACTAATATATTACTGTAGAAATGTCCGTAAAATGCCAAAAACATTACACAAAATTAACAGCAATTGCTAACAGTGTAGTTTCATGTTATCACATGTTGAACCACATGATTTCACATTGTGGAAAATTACATGATTTGAAAACGTGTTTTTGGAACACTTCATGTGTGAAAACGTGTTTTTGGAACATTTCACATTTCACATTCGTCCTTCCTGTCCTGGAGGGCAGGTAGTTTGCCCCCGGTGATGCGTTATGCAGACCTCACTACCCTCTGGAGAGCCTTACGGTTGTGTGCAGAGAAGTTGCCGTACCAGGCTGTGATACAGCCCTACAGGATGCTCTCGATTGTGCATCTGTAAGTTTGTGAGTGTTTTTGGTGACAAGCCAAATATCTTCAGGCTCCTGAGGTTGAAGAGGCGCTGTTGCGCCTTCTTCACCACGCTGTCTGTGTGGGTGGACCATTTCAGTTTGTCTGTGATGTGTACGCCGAGGAACTTAAAACTTTCCACCTTCTCCACTACTGTCCCGTCGATGTGGATAGGGGGTGCTCCCTCTGCTGTTTCCTGAAGTCTATGATCATCTCCTTTGTTTTGTTGACGTTGAGAGTGAGGTTATTTTCCTGACACCACACTCCAAGGGCCCTCACCTCCTCCCTGTAGGCCGTCTCGTTGTTGTTGGTAATCAAGCCTACCACTGTAGTGCCGTCTGCAAACTTGATTGAGTTGGAGGCGTGCATGGCCACGCAGTCATGGGTGAACAGAGAGTACAGGAGAGAGCTGAGAACGCACCCTTGTGGGGCTCCAGTGTTGAGGAATATCAGTGTGGAGATGTTGTTTCCTACCCTCACCACCTGGGGGCGTCCTGTCAGAAAGTCCAGGACCCAGGTGCACAGGGTGGGGTCGAGACCCAAGGTCTCGAGCTTAATGACGAGTTTGGAGGGTACTATGGTGTTAAATGCTGAGCTGTAGTCGATGAACAGCATTCTTACATAGGTATTCCTCTTTTCCAGATGGGTTAGGACAGTGTGCAGTGTGATTGCGATTGCGTCGTCTGTGGACCTATTGGGGCGGTAAGAAAATTGGAGTGGGTCTAGGGTGTCAGGTAGGGTGGAGGTGATATGATCCTTGACTAGTCTCTCAAAGCACTTCATGATGATGGAAGTGAATGCTATGGGGTGATAGTCTTTTAGCTCAGTTACCTTAGCTTTCTTGGGAACAGGAACAATGGTGGCCCTCTTGAAGCATGTGGGAACAGCAGACTGGGATAGGGATTGATTGAATATGTCCGTAAACACACCACCCAGCTGGTTTGCGCATGCTCTGAGGACACGGCTAGGGATGCTGGCTGGGCCTGCAGCCTTGCGAGGGTTAACATGTTTAAATGTTTTACTCACGTTGGCTGCGGTGAAGGAGAGCTCGCAGGTTTTGGTAGCGGGCCGTGTCGGTGGCACTGTATTGTCCTCAAAGCGAGCAAAGTAGTTGTTTAGTTTGTCTGGGAGCAAGACATCGGGGTCCTCGACGGGGCTGGTTTTCTTTTTGTAGTCCGTGATTGACGGTAGACCCTGCCACATACCTCTCAAATAGCTACACTGTTTGTATTCGGTCATGTTTCCGCTCGCCTTGCCCTGATTAAAGGCAGTGGTTCGCACTTTCAGTTTTGTGCAAATCCTGCCATCAATCCACGGTTTCTGGTTGGGGAAGGTTTTAATAGTCGCCCGTGGGTACAACATCACCGATGCACTTGCTAATAAACTCGCTCACCGAATCAGCGTATACATCAATGTTGTTGTTCGACGGCCTCCTGGGTGGCGCAGTGGTCTAAGGCACTGCATCGCAGTGCTAGCTGTGCCACCAGAGATGGGATTCGAGCCCAGGCTCTGTCGCAGCTGGCCGCGACCGGGAGGCCCATGGGGCGGTGCACAATTGGCCCAGCGTCGTCTGGGTTAGGGAGGGTTTGGCCGGCAGGGATATCCTTGTCTCTTCGCACACTAGCGGCTCCTGTGGCGGGCCGGGCGCAGTGCATGCTGACCAGGTCGCCAGGTGTATGGTGTTTCCTCAGACACATTGATGCGGCTGGCTTCCGGGTTGGATGTGCATTGTGTCAAGAAGCAGTGCGGCTTGGTTGGGTTGTGTTTCGGTGGACGCATGGCTCTCGACCTTCACCTCTCCCGGGTCCGTATGGTGAGACAAGTGAGACAAGACTGTAACTACTACCAATAAATCAATAATAATTTTAAAAAATTTTGTTGTTCGACGCTATCCGGAACATATCCCAGTCCACGTGATCGAAGCAATCTTGAAGCGTGGAATCAGATTGGTCGGACCAACGTTGAACAGACCTGAGCACGGGCGTTTCCTGTTTTAGTTTCTGTCTATAGGAGCAACAAAATTCAGTCGTGGTCAGATTTGCCAAAAGGAGGGCGAGGGAGGGCTTTGTATGCGTCGCTGAAGTTAGAGTAACAATGATCCAGAATTTTGCCAGCCCGGGTCACGCATTCGATATACTGATAAAATTTAGGGAGCCTTGTTTTCAGATTAGCCTTGTTAAAATCGCCAGCTACAATAAATGCAGCCTCAGGATATGTGGTTTCCAGTTTACATAGAGTCCAATGAAGTTCTTTCAGGGCCGTCGAGGTGTCTGCTTGGGGGGGATATACACGACTGTGATTATAATTGAAGAGAATTCTCTTGGTAGATAATGCATTGTAAGGAATTCTAGGTCAGGTGAACAAAAGGATTTGAGTTCCTGTATGTTGTTATGATCAAACCACGACTCGTTAATTATAAGGCATACACCCCCGCCCTTCTTCTTACCAGAGAGATGTTTGTTTCTGTCGGCGCGATGCGTGAAGAAACCAGGTGGCTGTACGGACTCTGATAACGTATCCCGAGTGAGCCATGTTTTCGTGAAACAAAGAATGTTACAATCTTTGATGTCTCTCTGGAAGGCAACCCTTGCTCGGATTTCGTCTACCTTGTTGTCAAGAGACTGGACATTGGCAAGTAGTATACTGGGGAGCGGTGGGCGATGTGCCCGTCTAGGGAGCCTGACCAGAAGACCGCTCCGTCTGCCCCTTCTGCTGCACCGTTGTTTTGGGTCGCCTACTGGGATCCGATCCATTGTCCTGGGTGGTGGTCCAAACAGAGGATCCACTTCAGGAATGTCGTATTCCTGGTCATAATGTTGGTAAATTGACGTTGCTCTTATAGCCAATAGTTCCTCCCGGCTGTATGTAATAAGGCTTAAGATTTCCTGGGGTAACAGTGTAAGAAATAATACATAAAAAAAACTAAAAACTGCATAGTTTCATAAGAACGCGAAGTGAGGCGGCCATCTCTTTTGGCAAGACAACATCAGATACATGGGCTACACATACTACGACAGAGGGTCGCTGTTTCGCTCTCTCGGATGCCTTCTTCAGTGAGATTGATGAGTCTTGCTATCGGTGTGGGTCTTGGTCAAAATCATCAATATATTCAGAGATTCTGAATTTATGGGGGGGCCACTGGGGGTGTCCAATCAGATTTCAGGGGGGGAGGGGCATGGCCACCACAGGCGATTGGTGGCACCTTAATTGGGGAGGACGGGCTCGTGGAAATGGCTAGGGCGGAATAAGTGGAATGGTATCAAATAAATCAAACACATGGTTTCTTTGTGTTTGATGCCGTTCCATTCACTCTGTTCCAGACATTATTATGAGCCGTCCTCCCCTCAGCAGCCTCCACTGGTGGCTACCCTGGGCCACCCCCTGGACACGCCACTGCTCTAGATAAAAAAAATAGACCTATCAGTGAAACCTTAAACTGAGGCCTTGGAGGGCGGTGGGGATTACACCTCGTCAGCGGTTGCTGGCTAATTTTCCTGTCTCTAACGACACTGTATCGTTGTGTGTGAGGGGGAGGCAGAACAGAACACAGGCTTAGAATTACCTCCCTCCAGGAGAGGATGCTGGAGAAGGGCGGGAGAGAGGGGGGAAAAAACAGCAAGCGACTGCACAGAGGAAGGCTCGGAAGAGGAGAAGGAAGGAGAGAGAAGGGGTGGCGAAGGGGAGGAGAGACACACTAACAACCTAATGTGTTTAGGTTGTTACTATCTCTAAAAGACAGTTTTGTCTCTACAATACAGACCTCTCTTAACACCAGCACGCACACACAGGATGACTGGGAAATAGATGTGAATGAAGACCGGTCATTGTCACCGAGACCCAGACACTCCCTCTCTCTCTGTGCTTTCAATTACCAACGGTCAGCATGTGTTACGACTCACATACACACACACATTGTAAAGATTCAGCTCACTGAGCTCAGTTCACCCATCACAAACTGCCAGGAATTTTGTGTTTTGTGACAGTTGTGTCTAGGTTTGTCTGCTTAGTGCAGGGATTTTTGGATTGGACACACACACACACATATACACACACACAGTCATGGACAGCTGAGTGACAGACACTTAGTTTTCCAATGGCAGTATCAGGTTCCCTCCATGCATGGTCCATTAGTGCTTACAGAACAGGGACAATAAGGCAGCCCCCCGCACCTCTCTGATTCAGAGTTGGGTTAAATGCGGAGGACACCTTTCAGTTGAATGCATTCAGTTGTACAAATGACTAGGTATCCCCCTTACCCTTTCCTTTCCCATCCACTCTCAGACTGTCAGGATAAGAACGACTAAGTATACTTACTTCTCATTATATTATAATCATCAAGTTCCTTTCACTGTAATTATATAAATCAAATCAAATGTTATTTGTCACATGCACAGAATACAACAGGTGTAGACCTTACAGTGAAATGCTTACTTACAAGCCCTTAAACAACAATGCAGTTTTAAGAAAAATAAGTGTTAAGTAAAAAAATAAGTAAGTAAAAATAAATAAATAAATAGAAAAATAACAAATCATTAAGAGCAGCAGTAAAATAACAGTAGCGAGGCTATTTACACGGGGTACCGGTACAGAGTCAATGTGCGAGGGGCACAGGTTAGTCGAGGTAATTGAGGTAATATGTACATGTATGTAGAGCATAATAAATCCTCAAATACTAGAAACAAGAAATCAAGAATGTCAGAATGATATCCAATTAACAACCCAAATAACACTGTATCAGTAATCCAAATGCAATTTATGCTTACATAAACCAAACAGATATACTAAGAATAATATGCACAGCAGTAGATATATTACAGTGAGCTCTGTTAAGAATCTACTATATAAATACGCATCTAACCAACTAACCAACGCATCTAACAGACAGTTTTTGTGTGTGTGTGTGTGTGTCTGTAGGTACGTGTGTTCGCCTGTGTTCTGGGCTTCTTTCCCTGTGGCTGTTAGATATCTTGTTGTCATGACACCAATCCAAAATCCGACCTACAGTTGGCAAAAAAAAAAACTTGAATAAACTAAGCATTAACAGGCACTTTCACAGATCACTAGATATAAGTACAACTCCGTTTCAGTTAGAAGCAAAAACCCTAGACAGTAAGTCCAAGTTGGTTAGATGTACGTATTCTTTGCAACACCAGAGACGTGGGTCATATACTGAGGAACCATGGTCTTACTAACTTAACTTACTAACTGTATAGTACCTACTATGTACAGTACTTACTATAGGCTACTTATAGTATGGTGATTTGAATAATAGCATCTGCTAAAGCTAAATGACCATATTATCATTAGCTGGGTGAAACCTGGTAATTACTGTCTATAACACACGGCAGAACAGAACACCCATGGTACAATGTCTCTTGGCCTACCGAGGTCTTCCTCGGGCAGCGTTGCCATGGCGCCAGCCAATCAGGGGACAGGGATGTGGTAGTAGTCCTGGGCAACCAGAGAGATGGTGGGAGGAGAGGGGCAGAATCTCCTCAGACAGAGATGCAGGCAGTGAGCAAACACACACACACACACACACACACTGCATCCATGGGTTGAGCAAACAACCAGATTCGGAACAACAATCAGAGCCAGCGTGCTGCTCCATTAATTCCCTTCTGTGCACACACACACAAACCATCTACTGCCCTGGGAGTGGGACACACGCAGGTAGACAGATATATATACAGGTCACTCATTGAGTCTCTCTCTCTCGCTCTCTCTCTGACTCTCTCTCTCTCTGACTCTCTCTCTCTCTGACTCTCTCTCTCTGACTCTCTCTCTCTGACTCTCTCTCTCTGACTCTCTCTCTCTCTGACTCTCTCTCTCTCTGACTCTCTCTCTCTCTGACTCTCTCTCTCTCTCTGACTCTCTCTAACATTCAAACTACATTCCACACACCATGTATACATTTTACACACACACACACACACACACACACACACACACACACACACACACACACACACACACACACACACACACACACACACACACACACACACACACACCTTACAATATAACAAAAATCCCTAAATTATATTTTTTCAACTTGAAATTTGATTACTTTTCCTAGAGTGACCCCAACATTAGAAAAAGTGAAACATTGCCTTTGTTCATATTTCCATGAAAGCTTTACACCACCAGGGTGCAAAGATTGTCTTAGGGTCATTTTTGACATGACAGTTAGAAATTCATTTACACACCACAAAAACCACAAACACACACACACACACACACAAAATCAGCAATTGAGATTGTGTGCTACTGATTGAACTCAGACAAAATAAACATTTCTTGAAAGCATTGTTTACTAATGGGGAATGCAGTCAAAGGCTATAAAGGTGCTGCAGATGACAGTCCCCCCAGTTCTCTCTTTGCTGAAGCCATGAGTGCATGTTTCATAGCCCAACAGGTCGTAGATCAGATTTTTTCAGATGTCCAGGAGGAATAAGAGAACAATGATTTAGAAGAGAAGGCGGTATCTGAAGAAGAAGATGGGGAAGAATACAACCCAGAGCACAATGCATCATCTTTAGATGAAGAAGAAATCCCCCAAGCTGAAAGAGAGACATTTTTGTCAAAGAACAGCAAAATAACATGGTCCTCGTCACCATATGACAACCAGGGCAGGATGGCAGCACAAAATGTCATAAGGAGGCTACGATTTGATAACCGTGAGTCAAGACCTGCAGGACGTGTGAGAGACAAGCTCTCTAAGAGAGGTCTGGGAGAAGTGGATGGAGCGTCTGCCATACCTCTACAAACCTGGGTCTGAATTAACAGCGGATGAACAACTGGTTCCATTCAGAGGTACATTTTTATTTTCTTATCTGTAATGAAAGTGATTTTCACTGTTAATTTGATTATGTATTGCTGTAATATCATTGATTTATGTGATTGTTTTCTGTGACACTGATGCTAATTACTGATAGTAATCTCTTTTGTCAAAAGGTTGCTGTCCTTTCCGGCAGTATATGCCCAGCAAGCCAGCAAAGTATGGCATCAAGATATGGGTGGCCTGTGTTGCACAATCCAGCTAAGCTTGGAAGATGCAAGTCTACACAGGGAAGCCGACCAGTGGAGGCCCAGAGAAGAACCAGGGGATGCGGGTTGTGCTTGATGTGACAGATGGACTGAGGGGGCACAATGTCATGTGTGACAATTTCTTCACCTCTTATGAACTCAGCCAGCAGCTCCTGAAGAGGAAGATCACCATGGTTGGCACAGTTAGAAAGAACAAGCCTGAGCTCCCCCTGCACTTCTGGCAACGAGAGACCTTCTCATCAAACTTTGCCTTCACCCCCACCACCACTCTAGTTTCTAACCTCCCAAAAAGGAACAAGAATGTGGTCCTCCTGAGCACACTGCACAAAACGGCTGAGATCAGTGATCGTGAGGACAGGAAGCCAGCCATCATCTTGGACTACAACCACAACAAAGGAGGTGTGGACAACCTGGACAAGATGATTGGAACTTACAGCTGCAGGAGGATGACTGTCCGCTGGCCCCTGGTCATCTTCCATAACATCATTGATGTGTCCTCATACAATACCTTTGTGATATGGAACAAGATCAACCCTACCTGGATGCCTGATAAGCGGAACAAGAGAAGGGTGTTCCTGGAGCAGCTGGGAAAGGCACTTGTAACCCCACACATTCAAAGAAGGGAGCACCTCCCCTGCACAGCAGCCTCTGCAGCACTTGTGAAAGCTGTTCAGGGTGCTGAATCTTGTCCTGATCCACCTGAGGCTGCAGCTGGGGCAGGCAAGTGGAGGAGATGCCAATTCTGCCCCCCAAAGAAGGACTGTAAAACAAATACTATGTGCTGCACATGTGAGAAATACATCTGCAAAGTCCATGCACACACACTTGCATACTGTCCTATATGTGCTAATTAGAGTTGATTGATTTATGTTCTTCACGTTTTTGTTTTGTATCTATTATCTTACTTTATTCTAATTTATTGTTGTTGTTTATACACCTTGTGGGTGGGGGCAATGGTTAAACAAATGGGAGAAGACTAGTTTTTTGCAATTGAATTCCTCATTGTACAGTATATAAGAATATATCACTATGTTGCCAAAAAAGTTCAAGACTGTGATTGTTTCCCTTGAATAAAATGCATTCAAAACTACTTTCTGCACATTTCTGCTACTTTCTTAGGCTATGCAAGTGCTATCTCTTTCTAAAAAATTATGTTTAAACCTATGCACCTTTTTTTGTCATCAAAAACCTTGACAAACGTTTACAGATGCACAATCGAGAGCATTCTGTCGGGCTGTATCACCGCCTGGTACGGCAACTGCTCCGCCCACAACCGTAAGGCTCTCCAGAGGGTGGTGAGGTCTGCACAACGCATCACCGGAGGCAAACTACCTGCCCTCCACCTACACCACCCTGCCCTCCACCTACACCACCCGATGTCACAGGAAGGCCAAAAAGATCATCAAGGACAACAACCACCCGAGCCACTGCCTGTTCACCCCGCTATCATCCAGAAGGCGAGGTCAGTACAGGTGCATCAAAGTTGGGACCGAGAGACTGAAAAACAGCTTCTATCTCAAGGCTATCAGACTGTTAAACAGCCATCACTAACATTAAGTGGCTGCTGCCAACATACTGATTCAAATCTCTAGCCACTTTAATAATAAAAAATTGGATGTAATAAATGTATCACAAGTCATTTTAAACAATGCTACTTTATATAATGTTTTCATACCATACATTACTCATCTCATATGTATATACTGTACTCTATACCATCTACTGCATCTTGCCTATGCTGTTCGGCCATCGCTCATCCATATATTTATATGTACATATTCTTATTCATTCCTTTACACTTGTGTGTAAAAGGTAGTTGTGAAATTTTTAGATTACATGTTAGATATTACTGCATGGTCGGAACTAGAAGCACAAGCATTTCGCTACACTCGCATTAACATCTGCTAACCATGTGTATTGAACCAATACATTTTACATTTTAGTCATTTAGCAGACGCTCTTATCCAGAGCGACTTACAGTAGTGAATGAATACATTTCATTAAAAAAAAAATTGTACTGGCCCCCCGTGGGAATCGAACCCACAACCCTGGCGTTGCACAAACCATGCTGGCGTTGCAAACACCATGCTCTACCAACAAAATTTGATTTGATTTGATGCAGTACCTTCAGCAATAATAATAAAAAATAACAAACCTCTACATTAGTAAAGAAAACAATTATGATCCACTGTTTAAATGCAGTCTTTCTGCATTGTGAAGAGGGAAAACCCAGATATTCACAAAGTTTGTGATGAATGACAGGTTGTTTCTTCATGCAAAATAGATTTGGGGTTTAAAATTCAATTAATCTGCTTAATTTTATGGGTTTAGTGAAGGCGGGTAATTTTTGACCCTTAGGACAAGGGGAGTATACAGAATGTTAAGACTACACAAGGGTTAAAACACATTGTTTTGCAATTAAGGTCTACAGTAGCCTCAACAGCACTCTGCAGGGTAGCCGCATGGTGTAGCCGGAGGACAGCTAGCTTCTGTTCTCCTCTGGGTACATTGACTTCAATACAAAACCTAGGAGGCTCATGGTTCTCACCCCTTTCTATAAACTTACACAGTAATTATGACTACTTCAAGAGGACGTCCTCCAACCTATCAGTACTCTTGCAGCATTAACTGACATTTTGCCCACCCAATCAAGAATGAATCTAGTACTTAAAGCATTAAGCTACAGCTAGCTAGCACTGCAGTGCATAACGTGGTGAGTAGTTGACTCAAAGAGAGAGAAAGACAATAATTGAACCATTTTTAACAAATTAATTTCTTCCATTATTAAGTGGACGCAAGAGAGAGAGAGAGAGAGATATTTATTTCAGTTTTTTTACTTTCACTTAGCTAGTGAATGCAGCTAGCTAGTTTAGCCTACTCAAACACCCAGCTTAAACAGAGGGATGCTATGTTACCTATCCAACACTGGAACTCTTCCAAGTCAAGATAAGCTTTTGGTTTTATTCATGTATTGCCACCGGGGCCCGCCGGTGTAACTGCTAAACTGCTTGCTAACTGTACACTGTACTGCATGATTGTAGCGGGTTTACAAACGCGTTAGTTCTAGTAACTATGTTGACTTGATGTTAGCTAATATGGTGACAACGATGTAGGCTGTGTGTAGCGGATAGCGAACATGATATGAAGGAAATATTTTTTTCGCCTGGTCACAGACAGCTGATGTGTTGTGCACTGAAGTCAACAAGCGAAGGGAAAAGGTGAAGAGGAGAGCACGTAGATGTGAGAAGGAATTATCCAACGATCAAAGGGACCATGCTGTTTGTATGTAGCTGTTATGAAAGTTAACTGTGTTTGCGTGTGATCCGGGGTGTATTCATTCCACTGATTCTGTTGAAAAACTTTCATAAATGGAAGTAAATGGAACGAAACGGGATAAACATACCTGAATTTGTCCAATAGAAACTAATGATTACATCCTAGATCAGCTAGATGTAAGCAAGCTTGTGCAAGGCGGTATTGAACATGTCAATGTCTGTCACCTTGATTACTCCAATTTTTCTCAACCTATGCACCTACGTCATAAACTTTCATTCATTGACTAAGTTGTATCAACCTCATGATGGGTATAGAGAAAACTAGAGTGTCATGTAGTAGCCTAAACCTATCGATGTTACATTGAGCTGGGTGAATGGAATATGAATGACAGTCATCCAATATGCTTTAAGAGAAATAAGGCCATGAGCATTAAAACAAAACCAAAATATTCCCTCATCTTACATGGCACTAACCGCCACTGGTTCTACCACCACAAAACACCTTAGCTATATCTACAATTAGGTAGTGAAGACTTGGTCATGAAAAAAAAAGTCTATATCAGCTACAGGTTTATCATTTTTGGTAAGATTAACTCTGGCTCTTTTGAGGATGAAAGGGGGTTCAGTGGACGATGTCATCTTGGTAACCTTTTAGAATGTTAGGACAGCATATTGTAGCCAAACTTCTTTTTAGCTATCCAATGAGTGTTATAAGACAGATCAGTGGCCTAATGTTTACAGAACACAATATAGACAGACATCAATCTCTATAATACACTATATTTTCAACTCTAGCTGCAATATGGTGTGCTGTTCCTTTTTTGATATGTGTTTTCTCACTGGTTTCATTGCTCATGTTTTATGATAAGATTTCCTTTTCATCCATCTTTCATCTATCTGTCGATTTTTCTTAATTCTTTACCTAGTGCAATTATACTGTCCCTTTTGTAGCCTAATGTTCGTAAACATTAGGCTACATTTGTTTACTATATTGTATGTAAAGATACTACACCGGAGTTATTCTCAGGCCATTATAGTGAAGGGAACTCTGCACACTGTGTGTAACCTAAATGCATACAGTGGCCCTCATTTATCAAACAAACAATTTCACGCTCTTTTCTACAATCTTTCGGTAAATAAGGCCCAGCGTGCAGGAGTTTCTTCAACGATCTACTTGAGACTCCTACGCACCTATGACAAGACGTTGGCCTACTTCAAGTGTTTGTTCTATTGTCAGGTAGGTAAATAACGATAACAAAGCCCTGTTCCCCAGCCCAGTGGGCCCTTATCACTTAAATATAAACACCTACTTTAATAATGAAGGCAGGGTGGAGTAGACCTGTCAATAACTGAGTGGCTCTTTTCTCCTTTGGCTTATTTAGTGTCAGTTTGAGTTGTCTCATGAAAAAAGTTGAACTTTATAAAGCTTCCAATAAAGGATTTGTATCTCTACAATGTGAAAGAAAATGGTTGTAAGCTATTCACATCTATTTTAACAGATGTACAGAATGGGGGTAGGCTGTAACAGCGGAGTTACTGATATCTCAAAACAAGTAGGCTGCCTGTGGAGCTAAGAACACTGGCTTTCCACAGCTCACAATGCTTTCCACAGATTGTTTTCAATATAGATTTTTGGTGAATCTATTTTATTCTATGGTCAAACGTTGCATACAATTACAAGGTATGACAGTCAGAATCATGTGCTGGTTGTCAAGGTGGGTGTCATTACCTTGTATTTGCTTCCATAAAAACAACATGGACTGGGCTACCGACACAACACTACAAAAAGACGCACAATACAAAATCGTGTAGCTTATTTGTCCAAAACAAGAATCAATTCGAGACAGCGACCAAAAATAAAGACAGATAAGTGTATTTTCTTACCTTGCTTCTGAGCTGTCCGGAGGTCGACACTTTCCGGATGAGTTTCTGCGGGCCTTCTTGTTCTCCCTCGCTGTCTGAAGACTCATCCACGGCCCCGGAGCCCCCGACAGCCCCCACCACATGGGCATGGATCCCCGCTGTCGAAGGGCCTTTCTCCGGCTCCTGTTGCGGGAAAGGATAAGACCAGTCCGGGTTAGTCTTCCCCCGGTCTGCCGCTCCCTTCCTCTCCGGGATGCGAGAGCTGGACAGTGGTTGGAAAGAGTCTTTCCTCGCCGTCATCTCGTCTCCCTTCTCAACCCTAATTAGCGCTGTAAGAGCCGATATCTATATGTCCAAGAACATACGTGCGCAGCTGTGCTCATGGGGACGTAGCATGTCTCGGTGCGGTGGGGTTTACTAGGGTAAAGCCTGGTTCAGGATGTGTTTATGGTTCCATCTTACATGCTCAGACCAGACTGAGGCTAGAGACCGCCTAGGCTGCCTCCCTCACACACACACAGACGCACCAGCAACCAACAACCGGTGGACATGGAATAACCGGTGGACATCGCCATGGAATACCCTAGCGGCCGCAACAGAAGCAGTCCAACTCATACTGTAACTATAACTGATTTCAAAAGCCCACTAAAAAATATGAGCAAATTTAACATGCAAACTATATGGGCAATGTTAACTGTACGCCTATGTCTTTTTGGGCTATAGCCATAGGCAGGAATTAAAATGATATAGCAATAGCCTATTTTCCAGATTTTGACTAATGATATGTTATTCATTCTAAAAAGGCATAGGATAATAATAAACAATGTGATATTGCACGGTTATAATAGGTCTACAGATTGTCAGAACACTTTCGACTCATGAAACAAAACTGATACAAATTAGCACTGGGGGGTAGCCTATTCCTACTTTGAAAACGGAAAATGTAGCCTATGGGTAAAGGGTTACATTCTTGTGCTGATATAGCGATTGTATTGTAGAGAAACCATTCCATTGCTCAGGCTAAATGACACTTGATAGCCTACTTTGCGATAATGTAACAGGAGAAGCCGCAGTCTTACAAAATATGTGATCTAAAAACACCATCAGATAAATAGGATAGGCTATTGACATCGAAAGTGTCCGGTTAACAGTCGTCTATAATGTAGCTACATGGATTAGGTTTGAACATAACATTAACCACCTGAATAGCAACTTCAGACAAAGACAACTAGCCTATAATCAGATACATTTTAGTTTTACTAAAGACTAACTTTGTTAAACATCAATCTGACTGTTCTATTGTTTTCACAGCAAAAGACAATAGGGGTTGAGTTTTCAGAAAAGCAAAGGCATTCGGTTCTCCAAAAATAATGACTGATCTGGATGGTGACAAGAAATTACTTAGACATGATTCTAAAACGGGAGAATAACGTCAGACTTTTTCTCTTTTTGTCGTTAGTCTCGTAGACAAAAGGCAAGATCAAGAAGACCACACTATTTTATTTCACTAGAAATAATTTGGTAAAAGCTACTGACCAGTTCTTCCCATGCAGGGCTACGAGTATAATGGTATACATTTTCCATAGTCCCACTCAGTCCGCTCCGGGAAACCAGTCTAGAAATAGTATATAAGAATTAATGGCTACAGCTGTCTGGTTACCGTAAAACCGGCTCTATATGGTTTGAGGTCCTGGACCAGGTAGGCCTCCTAGGCTATAATTCCGTATTGCCTATTACTCCTCTACCACCTCCTCTAAAATATTCTCTGCCGCTTCCCTCGCCACTGGTTCAAGGGCTGAGCCTCGTCAACCACGTGATAAAGTCAAACCCGTATATGGCACGGAGGAGCACCGAGGGAGAACGGGGCACCTCCTCCCCATTCCTCTCTGCCTTTTCCATCGCCACTGGTTCAATAGGAGGGGGGTGACGCCATAAAAACGAAGACACTGCCTTATTAAACAATTTTGACAGAGGTCGGGTCACTCTCACCCATTACGAATATGATTATGGATACACACAGTAGTTTAATATAAGCATTTTTTCACAGAGGATAGAAGAATGTTGACTCTTTCTGTATTTTATAATAGCCTCCAGACGAAATTAGTGTGAAGCATAGCAGGATTAATTTGTGTATTCAGACAATATGTACTTGTACACAATAGTCTCAAACAAGACAAAATAACCCTCCACCTGGGGGCGGCCTGTCAGGAAGTCCAGGATCCAGTTGCAGAGGGAGGTGTTTAGTCCCAGGATCCTTAGCTTAGTGATGAGCTTTGAGGGCCCTATAGTGTTGAATGCTGAGCTGTAGTCAATGAATAGCATTCTCACATAAGTGTTCCTTTTGTCCAGGTGGGAAAGGGCAGTGTGGAGTGCAATAGAGTTTGCATCATCTGTGGATCTGTTTGGGCGGTATGCAAATTGGAGTGGGTCTAGGGTTTCTGGGATAATGGTGTTGATATGAGCCATTACCAACCTTTCAAAGCACTTCATGGGTACGGACGTGAGTGCTAAGGGTCTGTAGTCATTTAGGCAGGTTGCCTTAGTGTTCTTGGGCACAGGGACTATGGTGGTCTGCTTGAAACATGTTGGTATTACAGACTCAATCAGGGACATGTTGAAAATGTCAGTGAAGACACTTGCCAGTTGGTCATTACATGCCAGGAGTACACGTCCTGGTAATTCGTCGGGCCCCGCAGCCTTGTGTATGTTGACCTGTTTAAAGGTCTTACTCACGTCGGCTATGGAGAGCGTGATCACACAGTCGTCTGGAACAGCTGATGCTCTCATGCATGCCTCAGTGTTGCTTGCCTCGAAGCGAGCATAGAAGTGATTTAGCTCGTCCGGTAGGCTCGTGTCACTGGGCAGCTCGCGGCTGTGCTTCCCTTTGTAGTCTGTAATAGTTTGCAAGCCCTGCCACATGATATACCTGTACTTGTATGTTTGTTTTCTAATACTTGCATCATGTTGTCTCCATGGCAGGAGTTGCGAGTGGCGAATATCAGGATGTCCAAGAACTGGGTGCGTTTTCAATGTATATTTTCAGTTTAGATTAAATTTAACGCTCAGCCTATTTGAAATTGAATTATGGTTTACTGAACATTTTTTATAATGCATTATACTACAATAATTTTCATGTTGATAATGTCTATCAATTTTCAGACTCACCATCTCTTGCAATCTTCCAGGTTCAAGGTGAAGCTAAGACAATATCACCTCTCTGTCCTCTACCATGCATTAGATGTGTGTGTGTGATGTAGCGCTAGAGGAGTGTGGCCAAGGCCAAGGCAAGCTACAGGTCACTTATTTTGTTGAGTTCATCTTGTAGTAAGTTTGCCTATCTGGGCATAGGCCCTAAAGTTCTGCAGTTATTTGAAGTCATCTTTATTTGATACTTCAACTTATTTTACTATTCATATTTATTGTACAATGTTCCTGCAAACCTTTCTGCACTGTTTCTCACTGGAGCTCGAAGAGAAATAAAAGCAACCCAAACTTGTATCAAATCAAATTTGACTTGTCACATGCGCCGAATACAACAGGTGTAGACCTTACTGTGAAATGCTTACTTACAAGCCCTTAACCAACAATGCAGTTCAAGAAATAGAGTTAAGAAAATATTTACTAAATTAACTAAAGTAAAAAACGAAATAAAAGTAACACAATAAAATGACATGACAATAACGAGGCTATAAACAGGGGGTACAGGTTAGTTGAGGTAATTTGTACATGTAGGTAGGTGTAAAGTGAATATGCATAGATAATAAACAGCGAGTAGCAGCAGTGTAAAAACAAGGGGGGGCATTTGTAAATAGTCTGGGTGGCCATTTGATTTGTTTAGTTGTTCAGAGAGAACAATCTATGACTTGGGTGACAATTTTTTAGGCCTTCCTCTGACACCTCCAAGTATATATGTCCTGAATGTCAGGAAGCTTGGCCCCAATGATGTATTGGGCCGTACACACTGTGATTCCTGGTGGCACAACTCTTTCCTTCAGCTTAGGCCCTAGGTCTCTTTCTTTTTACACCATTTCTTACACTATTACGATTTTTTCCCTGTCTGTGCTTTTACCTACAGTCCACGTTAATTACATGCTAATACTTGCTAATAGGCGTAGATACCAGTTTACTGTGGAATTAGGAACTAGGTAGTTGATGTGGTAGATGTGATTCCTCTACGGAAGACATTTCTCACGGACGCATTTTGTTCATCATTTATTATCTTCCGCCAATTGAAAGGTTGTCGTCGTAGCTACATTATAAAACCAGCATGAGGGAATGTAGCTAACTGCTAAATAACAGTCAAAACGGTGCTGTATTTTTGGATTCTGACTTCGATAACTTCAGTATTTCACCATGCATTCGCAGATCCTGTGCAAAGGCACGGCTGCGGCTGTGGCTGCGAGGAGAATGCGGAATATTTTAGGTCCTGTCCTGGGCAAAGGCGGCTGGACGTGGAATACTCATGAGGTCAAACTCCTCAACACATCGGCAGGTGACTGAACCTAGCTAACGTTAATAGTAACACTACAGGCTATTATCATAGTGTTCAACTATTGTTTTTGATCCTAAAACCCCACTTTTGTCGTCTGTAAATGTATATTTAAAGTGTGCTGATGTAACAGGCTAGCAAGTTAGCTAGCTAGCCACACCATGGAAGTAACTAGATTGTTAGCTAGCTGTCACCTGTCACCTACATTTCATATGTTGCGGGTAGTTAGCTAGCTAGCTAAGTGTTTTACAACTACTGTAATCCAAGATATCAGATTACACTGTCACATTCACAAAACATGGTAAACTTCCCTAAACAAATCATCCCTAGTTAACGTTAGGCCTACTCCTATTGGTTTTTACTTATGTGGCATTGGTTCCTGCAAACGTTGTATTAGTTTTGTGTGTGGCATCAATCACTGTATTGTACACAATCTTTTTTCTTCTGTGTGTCAGGTGACACAGTGAAGATAGGGGAGATCTCCTACCAGCTCAAAACACCCAGGAACCCAGAGCTAGTGCCCATCAATCACAGTATGTAGCACCAGTGATATGCTCTACCTTCAATGCAATGTATTTCTGTGTATGTCTTGTGTATGTGAGAGAGAAAGAGCGAGAGAATGAACGAGACAGTGAGTTTGTGTTTGCTTGTCCTTCCTTGTGTTTGTGTGTGATAGTGTCAGAGACCCTGCCCCAGACTGTGGTCCAGCACCTGCGTTGGATCATGCAGAAGGATCTGTTGGGTCAGGATGTGTTCCTCATCGGACCCCCAGGACCCCTACGACGATCCATCGCCATGAAGTACCTGGTGAACACAAACACACACACTCACTCTACTAGTCCACTGAGCAGTCAAATCAAATTTTAATTGTCACACGCTTCATAAGCAACAGGTGTAGAATAACAGTGCTTACGGGCCCTTCCCAAAAATGCAGAATACAATAAAAAATATAATAGAAAGATTAATTGTAACACTTATTACACAATGAGCAATGATAGCGAGTCGATGTGCAGGGTTACGAGGACATTGAGTTAGATATGTACATATACAGTTGAAGTCGGAAGTTTACATACACTTAGGTTGGAGTCATTAAAACTCGTTTTTCAACCAGTCCACAAATGTCTTGTTAACAAACTATAGTTTTGGCAAGTCGGTTAGGACATCTACTTTGTGCATGATACAAGTAATTTTTCCAACAATTGTTTACAGACAGATTATTTCACTTATAATTCACTGTATCATAATTCCAGTGGGTCAGAAGTTTACATACACTAAGTTGACTGTGCCTTTAAACAGCTTGGAAAATTCCAGAAAATGATGTCATGGCTTTAGAAGCTTCTGATAGGCTAATTGACATCATTTGAGTCAATTGGAGGTGTACCTGTGGATGTATTTCAAGGCCAACCATCAAACTCAGTGCCCCTTTGCTTGACATCATGTGAAAATCAAAAGAAATCAGCCAAGACCTCAGAATTTTTTTTGGAGACCTCCACAAGTCTGGTTCATCCTTGGAAGCAATTTCCAAATGCCTGAAGGTACCACGTTCATCTGTACAAACAATAGTACGCAAGTATAAACACCATGGGACCACGCAGCCATCATACCGCTCAGGAAGGAGATGCATTTTGTCTCCTAGAGATGAACGTACTTTGGTGCGAAAAGTGCAAATCAATCCCAGAACAACAGCAAAGGACCTTCAAATAAAAATTTTTTGGTCACATACACATGGTTAGCAGATGTTAATGTGAGTGTAGCGAAATGCTTGTGCTTCTAGTTCCGACCATGCATTAATATCTAACAAGTAATCTAACAATTTTACAACAACTACCTTATACACGCAAGTGTAAAGGAATGAATAAGAATATGGTAAAGCACCTTGTGAAGATGCTGGAGGAAACACGTACAAAAGTATCTATATCCACAGTAAAACGAGTCCTATATCGACATAACCTGAAAGGCCGCTCAGCAAGGAAGAAGCCACTGCTCCAAAACCGCCATAAAAAAGCCAGACTACGGTTTGCAACTGCACATGGGGACAAAGATCGTACTTTTTGGAGAAATGTCCTCTGGTCTGATGAAACAAAAATAAAACTGTTTGGCCATAATGACCATCGTTTTGTTTGGAGGATAAAGGGGGAGGCTTGCAAGCCGAAGAACACCCTCCCAACCGTGAAGCACGGGGGTGGCAGCATCATGTTGTGGGGGTGCTTTGCTGCAGGAGGGACTGGTGCACTTCACAAAATCAATGGCATCATGAGGAAAGAAAATTATGTGGATATATTGAAGCAACATCTCAAGACATCAGTCAGGAAGTTAAAGCTTGGTCGCAAATGGGTCTTCCAAATAGACAATGACCCCAAGCATACTTCCAAAGTTGTGGCAAAATGGCTTAAGGACAACAAAGTCAAGGTATTGGAGTGGCCATCACAAATCCCTGACCTCAATTCCATAGAAAATTAGTGGGCAGAACTGAAAATGCTTGTGCGTGCAAGGAGGCCTACAAACCTGACTCAGTTACACCAGCTCTGTCAGGAGGAATGAGCCAAAATTCACCCAACTTATTTTGGGTATCTTGTGGAAGGCTACATAAAACGTTTGACCCAAGTTAAAGAATTTAAAGGCAATGCTACCAAATACTAATTGAGTGTATGTAAACTTTTGACCCACTGGGAATGTGATGAAAGAAATAAAAGCTGAAATAAATCATTCTCTCTACTATTATTCTGACATTTCACATTCTTAAAACAAGGTGATGATCCTAACTGACCTAAGACAGGACATTTTTACTTGGATTAAATGTCAGGAATTGTGAAACTGAGTTTAAATGTTTTTGGCTAAGGTGTATGTAAACTTCCGACTTAAAGTGACTAGGCAACAGGATAGATAATAGACAGTAGCAGCAGCGTATGTGATGAGTGTGGAAGTGCCGCTTTTTATCCATCCTGAAGCCTATCTAGGGAGTGGTGCTGTATTACAGGAGTTGCCAAACCTTAGTGAATTTCCAAAACCTATGTTCAACAGTAGCATAGCGCTATAGTTACTATTACTAGTAATATTAGTTACTATTACCATGCAATAAACTATGTGATAACTAATTATTATTAGTACAAGCATACACTGTAAAGCATTATTGAGCGTTTTTAAAGTGTTATGGAGTACTCTAGTATTAGGAAGTGTTCTAAAGTGTTGTGTTGACTTCCCTGATTGGTTAGGAGCTGACTAAGAGGGAGGTGGAGTATGTAGCTCTGTCCAGAGACACTACAGAGACAGATCTCAAACAAAGAAGAGAGATACGATCTGGAACAGCCTTTTACATAGACCAGGTGAGTACCGTTCATATGTCCGTCAGTCCATCCATCCGTCAATATATCCCTATGCACTACATAGCTATCAATGTGAAGTTCTGAAAAGGTGTTTTAAAACATTGGTCAGATATGTCAGTGGTGTGAACAATAAGACATTTTGTCTTTTGTCATTGCAGCTACATACTGATGGTTATACACTTGTCAGAAACAGCACTAATTTGTTGTTTTCTGATGAGAGCACCTCATTGATCAAAGCTCCACTCTCCAGCAGCACCAATTAACAATCCTATGTACTGGTTAGATAAGCTGCTGTCAATATAAAGACCCCTTTCCTGGTTTATTTATTTGTGGCTTGGTTCTACACTTAGGCTGGGAATTGCCAGGGACCACACGATACTATATCATGATGCTTAAGTGCCTATACAATATGTATTGCAATTCTATATGTATCACAATTCTATATGTGTTGCGATTCGATACTTCTATTTTATAGCGATTCCATGTTCCAAACATATTGCTCACTATGTCTGCTGCAGAGGGTCAAAAGAGAGCCATAATAAAAAAGTTTTGATCAGTCATGGAAATAAAAGTGCTGAAAACATGTTCGCTCACCATTTTAAAAAGAAGTTTGAGGCCAAACTATAGGAGGAGAAATACCAACGTTTCGGTGCAGGTACAGCCGACTAGCACTAGCCAACCTTAATAACTGCCTTTTTAGAGAATCGATACTTGTAGTCATAGAATCAGTATAATATGGTCCAAATAATATTGCGATACTCTACTGTATCGATTTTCCCCCATCCCTATTCTACACTAACCATCTAATGATCAGTGAGATCCACAGGGACACAGTCCATTCTGTGAGCTGGTAAGCTAGCTAGCTGATACATCTGCGATCACAAAGCAGGATCAATGATTTGGCCAGCTAACATTCCTCAATATTTAAAAATAACTTAAATTCTATCCAATCTTTATGAAATATTATGTGGACATGTTATTACTGACTTGTCACCAATGTTCCCGCTAAGCTGTTCGCAGGCGCGTATCTCCCCAGGTCTGCCACGCAGAAGAAATATCAGCCCGCTCAGAGAAGCATGAGATTGAACTTCACTCAACTTTCTAGAGTTTTCCCCCTTAACACTATCAACGTTTCCCTTTACTGTGGGAACTGTGATTGAATCAACGCAATATTAGCCACTTTCAATGCAACATACCGAAACAGAACAAACTATGCAACACTTAGTATGCAAAACTATCTATGCAAGAGTTTTTGTTGTAGGCAGAACGCATCAGAGTAGGATTCTATTGCATTTACACGCACGACTCAGCCCATACTCTACACAGACCGGCACAGCTTAACCAATCAGAGCTGCAGCCTATATGCAAATAGACCATATATGGATCTGTGCCATTCACTTTGAACTGGACTGTGTTTACAGCATGAGCAGTCGTAAAATGTTATGGAATGCATTTTCTACACTGTTTTTGATGGTAGGCCACTCTGGTAGGCCTACATTATGATCAAGTAGGCTACTGTAACTTAAAGCGGGTACAGCCTCAGTGTTCACAGTAAACGCGCAATGTTCAAGTTTGCGCTCAGCAGACCTGAAATTTGCTCAGTTCAAATGATATATTTTTAGGCTAAACCAATGCATGGCCCTTATTATTTAAAAAAAAGATGGATGTAATTTGATCTCTTAACCTGACCCAAATAAGATAATGGTTCAATGAGATCGATAAGAGGATGCATATAGACTTCAGGGCTCGACATTAACGCTTGTCCGGGACAGGTAAAAAAACCTTTGAGTTTTTAGTAAATGTAAAAAATATCTATACAAAATTCTAGGTAATAATAATAATTTATATATTCATATTTATAATAAAATAATAATCATTTATAATAATAATAATAATCAGGATGTTGTGTCCAATGGGGTAAATGCAGATGGACGAACTCCATGCTGTTATTTGACCCATTTCTGGAGGTGTAAATTATATTTTAGATGGTGTCAGCATAATTTTATTTTAATTAATTTTGGAGTAGAATGTCCTTTTAAAAAAGTCACCAGAATTGAGCTTCTGTCCTTCTACATAAAAATTCTCACGGGAAGGACGCCCTAAGCAAGGGGACTGGAATTGGTCAAACTCACATGTATAAAATTAAACTCTTTCACTAAAAGCATGATGGTCATGACTTTCTTACATGGCCCCAGACAATCGCCCCTGCCGACACACAGTTGATGAACAGGTGCCTTATTAAACCAATGCTACATAGGCCTACTTCGGTTGTAAAACCGTCTCTCCAGCGCTTAATATTGGGAGCTGAGAAATAAATCTGACCTTGTGAAAGCTGGGATTCATATCTTAGTTAGTTATTTTGCTTTGAAGTAGCCTACTTTAGCCATTTGATCCCTGATTTATTGAATGAGGAATTATTTTATAAAGAAATGAAAAGTATATGGTTGTAGTTGTGATGTTTTATAGGATATGAAGGGTGGCCAACCATCCTCCAGGAGAGGATTAAAGGGGCAGTGTTGTATTTTGAGACCGGCTTGAATATGCAAAAATGCCAATAGAAAGAGGGTAGCCTACATTTTAATAATAATAATACATTTTATTTTGTAAAACAGTTCCTTGCATCATACTAAACAATTTTCAGTTACCTTTTTGGCCCATTTCTGTTACAGACCTTTTTTTTGGGGGGGGGGGGCAAGTGACGATCAAAAGTGGCAAAAAAATGTCATGTCAAGCCCTATAGACACTCATCTACTGGTCTCAACTCTGCCTAGAAACAGTCAGCTGGGTCACCATGGAGACAGGGTGTTAATAAACTGCAGTGATTCCCCCAGGGGGAAGCCCTCAGATCATCCTCTCCCTGGGGTTCAGATGATAAACCCTAGATGATTGATCCTAGGGCCATTCAATCAGGGAAAACATCATTCATCCTGCACTTCAATAATTCATTTTTGCGGCCTACTTTATTCAACTAGACAATATGTAAAATGTATAATTTGCTGCAAGGATCAAATTGCTGCAGGAAGAGGCAGAGCAATGTTGCTTTTGGCCTACTCCTCTCCTCCTCCTCCTCCTCCTCCTCTTCTTCCAATGAAAACAAAGCAACCGGGATAAGTGTTTCCACCTCCTCTCCTCCCCCGCTTCCCCACTGGCCACCATCCATCCCACCAAAGAGAAAACAGGTGTCCATTGTTCCCATGGCAACAGGTGCTGAATAGCTGCACCATTATGGATTGAGCTAATTGGTGTCAACATTATTCAAAAATGTGTAATTTACTTCAGCAATGGCTGCTTTGGTTAGATTTGTTTGTGTGTGTGTGGATCGGGATGCATGAAACTGGTTTTCTGTCAGGATTGGGTACAAGCAGAAGGGTGTGTTGACAAGAGCATCAGTGTATTCCTGTGGGCCTTGCGCTCATTTGGAGACCTATATTCAGGCTTTGTGTGTCAACCCATCTGCTCTCCTCTCCTCTTCCCTCTCTTCTCTCACTAATAGACTCCTCCAATTCAACATCCTTGTAGTCAGCATCTAATATAGATCCAGGGCTGGAAATAATCACTGTCCTCAGAGATTTTTCTGCCATTGAAATCCTTGGGTGGGCCGCCTACGCCTAATCGGTGTTTTCAGTGTTATTTTTTAAAATATATTTCTGGCATAAAAACGCTTTAAGATATAAAGTATGTAGAAAAGATAATGGACTAATGTATTTTTTTAATAATATAATCTTTGAGAACTAACAATCACCAAAATAAAGCTAGACAGTCAAGGAGAATTGAAAATAAAATAAAAAAATGAATTTAGCTGTACTGATTTTATTATGTTTGAGCAAAATAACACAGCATTAGCCATGACAAAATGCGTATTGCAGGATAATAGCTTTAAAACGGCAATATTTTATCGTAGCTCCATGGCAGAATATGTCGAATCGCAGGAAATTTGTTTTAAAACTGCAAAGAAATCTCTTGGCTCATGGAGAAATGTGTGGAAGAGGGCCTCCCGAGTGGCGCAGCGGTCTAAGGCGTTACTACAGACCCGGGTTCATTCCCAGGCTGTGCCACAACCGGCCATGGCCGGGAGTCCCATAGTGCGGTGCAGAATTGGCCCAGCGTCGTTAGGGGAGGGTTTGGCCGGGGGGGCTTTACTTGGCTCATCATGCCCTAGCAAGTCCTTGTGGAGGGCCGGGTGCCTGCAGGCTGTTCACGGTCGCCAGTTGAACGGTGTTTCCTCTGACACATTGGTGTGGCTGGCGGGTGTTAAGGAGCGTGGTTAGGCGGGTCATGTTTCGCAGGACGTGTGACTCCACTTTCGCCTCTCCCGAGCCCGTAGGGGAGTTACAGCAATGAGACAAGATCGCAATTGAAATTGGGACATTTTTGGAAGTGTGGAATTTCAGGAAATTGGCTTAAAATTGCTAACATTTCTCTACACCACCAAGATGGGGGCCTCTCAAATGTTCTCTAAAATTCAGCTACGCCCCATACCTCGCCCCCTGCCATGCCAACCACCTAAGTCCCTTTTTGATCCAAAAAAAACCTGGTCCTTTGGAATCAGGTCCAACTCTAATTATATTAAACATCCTCCAACCCAGGAGGCTAGTCAATCTGCAAATAGACGTCATTACAGTGATTGGAATCTCACCTTCAATAATGACCTAGTTGGACCAATAAATGCCCTAGTCTTGTGCTTTAGCTTATTCTATGGCATGACAACAGGAACGTGGCTGGAGTCGATTATGGGTTATTGAGAATATTGAGTGCTACCGTACCATTTGTTTCAAGTAAGACTTTCTCTAAGAATTAAGAAATATAGAAAATATTTGGGAACTTTTTAATCCTGCTTCCCGTGACATAGCTTAACCCCCAGATTTACAGGTAACCACCAAAATAATGAAATAATGAATGAAAACACTTAGTAAATGAGGGATACAAAGTGTATTGAAAGCAGGTGCTTCCACACAGGTGTGGTTCCTGAGTTAATTAAGCATTTAACATCACATCATGCTTAGGGTCATGTATAAAAAGGCTGGGCAAGCCATTATTTTGGCTACCATGGCAATACTCCCATAGGATGAAAATGCCCCCATCCACAAGACATAAGTGGTTACTGAATGTTTTGATGAGCATGAAAATGAAGTAAACCGTATGCCATGGCTGTCTCAGTCACCAGATCTCAACCCAATTGAACACTTATGGGAGATTCTGGAGTGGTGCCTTAGACAGTGTTTTCCATCAACAAAACACCAAATGATGGAATTTCTTGTGGAAGAATGGTGTCGCAACCCTCCAATAGAGTTCCAGACACGTGTAGAATCTATGCCAGGGAACATTGAAGCTGTGCTGGCCCACCACCCTATTAAGACACTTTATTTCGGAGTTTCCTTTATTTGGGCAGTTACCTGTAGCTATCAAGTCAACTACTAGCTAGCCAGTTCTCTTGCCTATTTTCTCCAGCTTCCAGGCCATATCCAATGCGAGGCAACAGTCCCATTGCTCTACAGTCCCAAAGCCCGAGAAAGTATTTTGAGGGATGTTTTTCTTTCTCTTCCAACCATATCGTCCTCTTCTGTATCCAACCCAAACCCAGCACAACACACACACACACACACACACACACACACACACACACACACACACACACACACACACACACACAAGGCCTGCTTATGGTTTTGCGTCCTCTCGCCATCCTGCGGCACTCCACATTTCTACCAATTATCTGATTACAGTGTCCTCTGGGCTGAAAATGAACCAATGGTTTATATATAGTTATCTGGTTCCAGCTATAGTTTTTATAGTTGCTCTTCCCAGAGACCCGGGCCGTGTATTTACATGTAAACCTAATTATATGGCAACATCGCTCTGTGGTCGGCCCAGATGGCTAAGGTTTCTTGCCTTTGACGTCAGAGCTGTTTGATTTGTCTACACACACACACACACACACACACACACACACACACACACACACACACACACACACACACACACACACGGATGCACACACACTCACACAGTTTATCTTAACACAATAGACCTATCACACGTCTGGTTAGGGTAGAATATAGCCTGTGTTAAAATAGCCAGACTGTTTTGACACAGAAGGACATTCTTAGGAAAGCATTATGGTAGGTCTATGTTGTTCAACGAAGCGGGGCAGTTTGACTATAAAAATAAGGGTAAACCTTTACGTAGTAATGTCGATATTGGAACATGGGTTGGGAAGGACAAGCAGAGGTAGTAGTGCTTGAAGATACACAGGGATTCAGGAAACAGTCCTGTTAGCCTGATGTGTGTCAATCAACTCATCAACAAAGCAGTCAATCGATCAACCAATAAGACCAATCAGTTCATCACATGTAACTTGCGTAGTTTTACAGTGTCTAGTTTATGTGTGATGTATAACTAAAGTTGTATTGCAGTGTGCGGTGCGGGCAGCGACAGAGGGCAGGATCCTGGTTCTAGAGGGGCTGGAGAAAGCAGAGAGGAACGTTCTCCCGGTTCTGAACAACCTGCTGGAGAACCGAGAGATGCAGCTGGAGGACGGACGCTTCCTCATGTCCTACCAGCGCTACGACAAACTACTGACGGTGAGACCTGTGTGTGTCAGCTGTGTGTGGGCGCATTGAGCAATGTGTGCTGCCCCAGTGTACAAAGGCAGTTGATTTAACCCTGTCCCCTGCAGGAGCACACCAAAGAGGAGCTGGATGCGTGGCAGATTGTGCGTGTGAGCGAGTACTTCCGGGTCATCGCCTTGGGACTTCCTGTCCCCCGGTACAAAGGCAACCCCTTGGACCCGCCCCTCCGATCCCGCTTCCAAGCCAGAGACATCTACTACCTACCCTTCAAGGTTAGAGCAACGATCCCAGATCAACTAGCCTATCTTACGGGCTATATTAATTACAGATGTGGGTAAGAAGGAGAAAGACTTTGAAGCACCAGTGTCGTGTCTGATTACTTCATATTTCTTCTCTCTCAGGATCAGTTGGAAATCCTGTACGTTGTTGGACCAAATGTGCCTGCCGAGAGGTAAAGACACACACACACACACTAATGCTGTACAACTTTAAACAGAGTTATAATTTAGTAATAGCCTAATACGTGTGCTCTGTTGTCACTTTGTATCTCAGGGTGTCCCAGCTGCTGTCGTTTGCCACCACTCTCTGTTCCCAGGAGTCACACAACCTGGGTCTGCCTGATTTCCCTGTGGACAACCTGCCTCCTGCTCTCACAGTACTGGTAAGACCAATGGAGGGAGGGAGGGATGAGAGAAGCATGAAGGTGTGGGAGGAGAGGAGTGAGGGTGTAGGGCTAGCCTTGGTCTGCCTGACTTCTCTGTGGACAACCCGCCTCCTGCTCTTCCAGTACTTTTGAGAAACGTCTGGAGGGAAAATGGATGTAGAGGTGAGGGACAAGGGAGTGAGGACATAGAGCTGCTTGACAGATATCCTTGGCATAGGTCTACTCCTCCACATTATTAAGTCAATTCACCCACCAAACAATCAATCAATTAGACAATAAGTCAATCAACCAACCAACGTATCAATCAATGAATTAGTCAGTGAATACATCAAAACTATGAAATAACACATATGGAATCATGTTAGAATGATGGGTTGAGGTCGGGTGGTTGTGGAGGCCAGGTCATCTGATGCAGCACTCCATCACTCTTCTTCTTGGTTAAATAGCCCTTACACAGCCTGGAGGTGTGTTGGGTCATTGTCCTGTTGAAAAACAAATGATAGTCCCACTAAGCGCAAACCAGATGGGATGGCGTATCGCTGCAGAATGCTGTGGTAGCCATGCTGGTTAAGTGTCCCTTGAATTCTAAATAAATCACTGACAGTGTCACCAGCAAAGCACCCCCACACCATCACACCTCCTCCTCCATGCTTCACAGTGGGAACCACACATGCGGAGATCATCCGTTCACCTACTCTGCGTCTCACAAAGACACAGCTGTTGGAACCAAAAATCGCAAATTTGGACTCATCAGACCAAAGGACAGATTTTCACCGGTTTAATATCCATTGCTCATGTTTCTTTGCCCAAGCAAGTCTCTTCTTATTATTGGTGTTCTTTTAGTGGTGGTTTCTTTGCAGCAATTCGACCATGAAGGCCTGATTCACGCAGTCGCCTCTGAACAGTTGATGTTGAGATGTCTTACTTTAACTCTGTGAAACATTTATTTGGGCAGTAATCTGAGGTCCAGTTAACTCTAATGAACTTATCCTCTGCAGCAGAGGTAACTCTGGGTCTTCCTTTCCTGTGGCGGTCCTCATGAGAGCCAGCTTCATCATTGCGCTTGATGGTTTTTGCAACTGCACTTGCAGAAACTTTCAAAGTTCTTGCCATAATATGGACTTGGTCTTTTACCAAATAGGGCTATCTTCTGTATAACACACCTACCTTGTCACAACACAATTGACTGGCTCAAACGCATTAAGAAGGAACAAAATTCCACAAATTCACTTTTAACAAGGCACACCTGCTAATTGAAATGCATTCCAGGTGACTACCTCATGAAGCTGGTTGAGAGAATGCCAAGAGTGTGCAAAGCTGTCATCAATGCAAAGGGTGACTACTTTGAAGAATCTCAAATATCAAATATATTTTGATTTGTTTAACACTTGATTCCATATGTGTTATTTCATAGTTTTGATGTCTTCACTATTATTCTACAATGTAGAAAATGGTAAAAATAAAGAGCAACCCTTGAATGAGTAGGTGTGTCCAAAACTTTTGACTGGTACTGTATATTCAGTTTCAACCAACCAACCCTTTCCCTGTTCCTGTGTGCTTCCAGGAGCAGTTTCCCATGCTGTCGTCCCAGCAGCTAGTGCAGAGGCTCTACCCCTACCAAGCCATGTTGGGGAAGGAGGGCCGCACCGCCGTGGAGGGGGTTCTTAGTGTAAGAACACACACGGACAGACATGCACAGTTACACAGACATGCACACACACACACACACACACACACACACACACAGCTGACTGTTGTCGTCTCTCTCCAGAGGTTTGAGTTGCTGGACGCGTGTCAGCAGCCGGCTTCCAGTGCTGTCCTGAAGGTGGTGCCCGCGAGCACAGAGCAGCCCGGCCAGGCGGGGGCCCAGGCTGACGTCACAGTCCGCATCACAGACAAGGACATCACCTTCCAGGTAACACAACCCCTTTTTGATTGTGGACCATTCTGTAGAGAAGGGTGACTACTGGGGCATTGTGGGGGTTTGGAGGAATGACATACCAGAGTTGAGATGTTCTGGTCCACAGCCATCTACTAGGCTGTATATGGCTTTGGTCCTCAGTTCTAAGTCGCCTGGTCAATGAGTATGGTGGCATTATCAGCTGTTCTTTGAAAGCTCTTATTTGTTGTGTGTTTTAACTCTCATGTGGGACGTTGGAAGTGTGTGTGTTTGATCTTCTGTGAGGCCCCATATCTACCGGTTATGAGAGAAAGGGAAGTACGTAATATGGATTAAAGATGGTGTGTGTTGATGTGTAACCAAATGGTGATATCTGGTTGTTTTTCTTGTTAATATAAACTTGTCAATCTCTGTTTTCTTTAGCATTACTGGATTCCTCTCTCGCGCTTTCTCTCTCTCTCTCACTCTCTCACTTTCTCTCTCTCGCTTTCTCTCTCTCTCACTCTCGCTTTCTCTCTCTCTCACTCTCTCGCTTTCTCTCTCGCTTTCTCTCTCTCGCTTTCTCTCTCTCGCTTTCTCTCTCTCTCGCTCTCTCTCGCTCTCTCGCTCCTGTCTGTCTGTCTGTCGGTCGATCGGTCCTAGTCCTATTTTTGCTATGTCATTATGGGGTATTGTGTGTGTGTGTGTGGCTTGATGAGGGGAAAAAAACAATTTAATCAATTTTAGAATAAGGCTGTAACGTAACAAAATGTGGGAAAAGTCCAGGTGTCTGAATACTTTCTGAATGCACTGTGTGTGTGTGTGTGTGTGTGTGTGTGTGTGTGTGTGTGGGGGGGGCAAGAAAAAGTATGTGAACCCTTTGGAATCACCTGCATTTCTGCATAAATTGGTCATACAATTTGATCTGATCTTCATCTAAGTCACAACAATAGACAAACATAGTGTGCTTAAATTAATAACACAGAAATGATTGTATTTTTCGTGTCTATATTGAATACATAATTTAAACAATCACAGTGTAGGTTGGAAAAAGTATGTGAACCCCAAGGCTAATGACTTCTCCAAAAGCTAATTGGAGTTAGGAGTCAGCTAACCTGGAGTCCAATCAATGAGACGAGATTGGAGATGTTGGTTAGAGCTGCCCTGCCCTATAAAAAACACTCACAAAATTTGAGTTTGCTATTCACAAGAAGCATTTCCTGATGTGAACCATGCCTCAAACAAAAGAGATCTCAGAAGACCTAAGATTAAGAATTGTTGACTTGCGTAAAGCTGGAAAGGGTTACAAAAGTATCTCTAAAAGCCTTGATGTTCATCAGTCCACGGTAAGACAAATTGTCTATAAATGGAGAAAGTTCAGCACTGTTGCTACTCTCCCTAGGAGTGGCCGTCCTGCAAAGATGACTGCAAGAGCACAGCGCAGAATGCTCAATGAGGTTAAGAAGAATCCTAGAGTATCAGCTAAGGACTTACAGAAATCTCTGGAACATGCTAACATCTCTGTTGAAAAGTCTATGATACGTAAAACACTAAACAAGAATGGTGTTCATGGCAGGACACCACGGAAGAAGCCACTGCTGTCCCAAAAAAACATTGCTGCACGCCTGAAGTTTACAAAAGAGCACCTGGATATTCCACAGCGCTACTGGCAAAATATTCTGTGGAAAGATTCAACTAAAGTTTTGTTGTTTGGAAGGAACACACAACACTATGTGTGGAGGAAAAAAGGCACAGCACCTCAACTTCAAAACCTCATCGCAACTGTAAACTATGGTGGAGGGAGCATGGTTTGCGGCTGCTTTGCTGCCTCAGGGCCTGAATAGCTTGCTATTATTGACGGGAAAATGAATTCCCAAGTTTATCAAAACATTTTGCAGGACAATGTTAGGCTTTCTGTCCGCCAATTGAAGCTCAACAGAAGTTGGGTGATGTAACAGGACAACTACCCAAAACACAGAAGTAAATCAACAACAGAGTGGCTTCAACAGAAGAAAATACGCCTTCTGGAGTGGCCCAGTCAGAGTCCTGACCTCAACCCGATTGAGATGCTGTGGCATGACCTCAAGAAAGCAGTTCACACCAGACATCCCAATAATATTGCTGAACTGAAACAGTTTTGTAATAAGGAATGTTCCAAAATTCCTCCTAACCGTTGTGCAGGTCTGATCCGCAACTACAGAAAACGTTTGCTTGAGGTTATTGCTGCCAAAGGAGGGTCAACCAGTTATTACATCCAAGGGTTCACATACTTTTTCCACCCTGCACTGTTCAATAAATACATGAAAACGTATAATTGTTTGTGTGTTATTAGTTTAAGCAGAATGCTTGTCTATTGTTGTGACCTAGATGAAGATCAGACCAATTTATGCAGAAATCCAGATATTTCGAAAGGGTTCACATACTTTTTCTTGCCACTGTGTGTGTGTGTGTGTGTGTGTGTGTGTGTGTGTGTGTGTGTGTGTGTGTGTGTGTGTACATATCGGTATCTCTGAAATTCAATATGCTTTAATGGCGTTAATGACAAGGTCAGTGTTGCCAAAGCGAAGTAAAACGCATAAAAATTATGAAAACAACATCGACATCAATAAGAATATTAGCTGTAATACTCTCTGATTACAGGTCCCAGCAGGCACCAAGGCACCGCGCCCCCCCAACAGTAACCCCGCATTCATCAGCACCCCGAGCCACGCCCAGCTCCTGGCTGAGATGGTGCAGTCACACCTAGTCAAAGACATGTGCCTTATAGGGGCTAAGGTACACACACACACACACACACACACACTGCTGCGATATACTATTTATTCACCTGCTTGACCAAGACACTACCTAATTTATATTTGTAAATACAGTCATTCTTGACAGTACGTTCATTATCTATACTGTATATCCTATTGTGTACACATCAGGCTATTACTATGCATACTATACCTCTTCTATTGTTAGCTATTTTTTACATGACAAATATAATTTCATTAGATTGTTTTAATTGACACACGCACGATAACCTCCATCTAAGATGCTTAGTTACGTTTAATGTGTGCTGGTTTGCTTTTGCTCCTTGGACAACAATTATGACCAAGTCTTGTATGTTTTCAGGGTTGTGGCAAGTCAGCGGTTGCCAAAGAGTTTGCTGAGATGCTGGGTTACAACATGGAGCCTGTAATGCTCTATCAGGTAGGAATACAGTACCTCCCAACTCTCCATTTGGAGGCTGTGTCTGTGTGTGTCTGTGTGTGTCTGTGTGTGTCTGTGTGTGTCTGTGTGTGTCTGTGTGTGTCTGTGTGTGCCTGTGTGTGCCTGTGTGTGCCTGTGTGTGCCTGTGAGTTGGAGAAAACAACCCCTTAGCTGAGGTTCAGTTGTCCAGAGCTGCATCACTGACATGTCACGTCTCCCTCTTTTCAAAAGACGACTGGAATCATTATGTTCAACGGTCAGATAATGGACTTTTGGTTGAATAAATGATTGTCATGCTTTATTCCACGTTGATGGACTTGATAACTAAGAGAGAAGGATGTCTTTCTCAGACTACACACACACACGCAGTTGTCCCTTCCAATGCAGGCACATGGTAATGGGTCACTTCATGGCTCTGTCCCAGGGGTTAATGTACTGTATTTCACAGGAGCACATTCCTCACATAACTCGCCGTGTGTGTGTGAAGCAAATGTTTTTATAAGTTGTCGGGATTTGTGTGTTTGTGAGACAGTGGCTATAATTACAACACCTCATCTCTCTCTCTTTGTCACCTGTCTATAGGACATGACAGCAAGGGACCTGTTACAGCAGCGCTACACGTTAGCTAATGGAGACACAGCGTGGAGACCCTCTCCCCTGGTCACTGCTGCCCAGGAGGGCAAGCTACTGCTACTGGACGGCATACACCGGGTTAACCTGGGAACCCTGGCTGTACTCTCCAGGTACATAGTCACTTACACGCAGTGACAGACACACACATGCAGACAGGAACACGTGCACACTCACAAATAGCATATCATCTACTAATAGCTTGTCTACTGTATTACAGCTTAATGGCCACTGTGACTGGTCCTAGATCAGTCATCCGCTAATATAGAGGTCTTCAACCTTTTCTTGTCTAGGGACCCCCTCCCAGGCAAACCGGCGAACCAGGGACCCCTATCATATGTTAACAAAAACGTTTTTTCATCAGGTGAATGATAACGGCAAGGAGAAGTAATCAACATTTTAAAATGAATAGATTTGGTGGATAGTTTTTCATTATTTTGACCTACCCACATTATAATTGGAAAAGCAAGTGTAAACTCAACATACCCTATTAGCTAGAAAGGTAATGCCAAACCAGGGTTTCCATTAGGAAATTGTGTTCGGAACATTTGACCGGCAGCATTTTAATTTACTGTAGATTTGAGAAAACCACGTGCATTGGGTGCGTAACCTGATTGGTTCATCCACCCACGGTGCTCAGAATGACATAAACCACATTTAGATTATGGTAGTTCATATTTACAGAACATGCAAGGGACCGCAACAATGTACCGAATTCTGATGCGCACTTTGTAGTTATTCTAACTGTCCACATTTCCTTTTCCTCAACTAACAAGACAAGTAACGAACAGAAAAATCACTAACCTATGTCTACTATCCCCCATAGAAGAAAAGTTGACCTATTCTATTGGTCAGCTTGTCGAGAAAGAAATAGCCTATTCCAAACAGACTCTGGGACAGTTGTGGGATGATTGAGCCCAAATTCATACGATCAGTAGGCCTAGGCTACATAAAGATGTTTTTTAAAAAGCAACAGATCAGAACGTTTAGCTTAAAGTGTTGATAAACTATTATTTCTTCACATTATAAGAGCAGCAATGCGCATAAGGCGGTAGGCTACGTGCAAATGTTTGTTCGATAATACAAGTAACGGGAAAACACCATTGGGAAGAAAGAGAGGAGCTCTAATATGCAACAACTAGCATGGGTTGCTAATATGACTAGGATTGTGCCTTTGGCCACTGGACAATGAAATCATTTGATATAAAATAATTGCCCCACGGATATGGTCGAGTTTGGCTAGGCTACTTTGAAGTGAGGTAGGCATGTAGTAAAGCATTCAGGTTTCAAACAATTAAGTTTATGTTTTGAAAATGCATACTGCCTCTAGCTCATTGCAAAGTGCTGTATGACTCGCTGATGATGCCTGCCTTCTGTTGCCAATGTATTTGCTGTTTGAGTTGCTGTAGCATCAACTCTTGTGCTGTCTGACAGACTTTCTGCTCAAAGGCTCTGTATGCTGTAATTTAATTCCATAAAATTATGCAAATTCATCTGTAGACCGATAAGCTTGACAAGTCAAATGTATTTACATCGACTGGTATTTCCATCAATGAAAAGGCTAAAAAGCATTATTTTGCAGTGGGATTTTTCTTCTCCTGGACAATTGGCCAGCTCAAATTTGATTTATCTACTTTTCAACAACAACAAAAATTGCAGCCAAAAGCTGGCTATAACCGGCTAATGGAAACCCTGCTCCAAACACATATTAGCTAAAAACAGCTGTTTTATCACGGTTAAAGGCCCAGTGCAGTCCAAAATTATTTTTTTTTACATTTATTTAAAAATGGTCCAACGCAGCCATTTTTAGTTCAATATCAAATCATTTCTTGGGTAACAATTATTAAGTATCTTACTTGTTTTTAATGAAAATGGTCAAAAAGCAACAACAATTGCTTCTTAGCAAAGAGCAATTTCTCAAGCAAAAAGTTTGCTAGGACTGACTGGGATTGTCTGAGTCGGGAGGAGGAAAATGAAAATGAGCTGTTATTGGCAGAGAGGTTTGGAACTGTCTTTCTTATTGGTCTATTAACTAATTTACCGCATGGTGATGTCACCATGGAAGGCCAAAACTCCATCCCACCAAAACAGGCTGAAATTTCAGGCATTCTTTTCAAACAGTTCTTACACTAAAAGGGTATTATCATAATTTTCTCAATTTCACAGTATTATTCCAAACTCGGTGTGGAAATATACACTAAGCATACAACACATTAAGGACACCTTACTAATATTGAGTTGCACCCCTCCCCCTTAGAACAGCCTCAAATTGTCGGGGCATGTACTAAACAAGGTGTTGAAAGCGTTCCACAGGGATGCTGGCCCATGTTGACTCCAATGCTTCCCACAGTTATGTCAAGTTGGCTGGATGTCCTTTGGGTGGTGGACCATTCTTGATACACACGGGAAACTGTTGAGTGTGAAAAACTCAGCAGAGTTGCAGTTCTTGAGACAAACCGGTGCGCATGGCATCTTCTACCATACCCTGTTCAAAGGCATTTAAATATTTTGTCTTGTCCATTCATCCTTTGAATGGCACACATACGCAATCCATGTCTCAATTGTCTCAAGGCTTAAAAATCCTTCTTTAACCTGTCTCCTCCCCTTCATCTACACTGACTGAAGTGGATTTAACAAGTGACATCAATAAGGGATCATAGCTTTCACCTGGATTCACCTGGTCAGTCTATGTTATTAAAAGGGGAGGCAGGTAGCCTAGTGGTTAGAGCGTTGGGCCAGTAACCGAAAGGTTGCTGGAACGAATCCCCGAGCTGACAAGGTACAAATCTGTCGATCTGCCTCTGAACAAGGCAGTTAACCCACTGTTCCCCGGTAGGCCATCATTGTAAATAAGAATTTGTTCTTAACTGACTTGTGTAGTTAAATAAAGGTTAGTCATGTGTTGGCCAAAATGTATGTAACGCTTTATTTACAGTGGGGGGAAAAAGTATTTGATCCCTTGCTGATTTTGTACGTTTGCCCAATTTTAATGGTAGGTTTATTTGAACAGTGAGAGACAGAATAACAACAAAAATATCCAGAAAAAAACGCATGTCAAAAATGTTATAAATTGATTTGCATTTTAATGAGGGAAATAAGTATTTGACCCCACTCTCAATCAGAAAGATTTCTGGCTCCCAGGTGTCTTTTATACAGGTAACGAGCTGAGATTAGGAGCACACTCCGTAGCTCCTAACCGCAGCTTGTTACCTGTAAAAAAAGACACCTATCCACAGAAGCAATCAATCCGATTCCAAACTCTCCACCATGGCCAAGACCAAAGAGCTCTCCAAGGATGTCAGGGACAAGATTGTAGACCTACACAAGGCTGGAATGGGCTACAAGACCATCGCCAAGCAGCTTGGTGAGAAGGCGACAACATTATTCGCAAATGGAAGAAACACAAAAGATCTGTCAATATCCCTTGGCCTGGGGCTCCATGCAAGATCTCACCTCGTGGAGTTGCAATGATCATTAGAACGGTGAGGAATCAGCCCAGAACTACACGGGAGGATCTTGTCAATGATCTCAAGGCAGCTGGGACCATAGTCACCAAGAAAACAATTGGTAACACACTACGCCGTGAAGGACTGAAATCCTGCAGCGCCCGCAAGGTCCCCCTGCTCAAGAATACATATACATGCCCGTCTGAAGTTTGCCAATGAACATCTGAATGATTCAGAGGACAACTGGTGAAAGTGTTGTGGTCAGATGAGACCAAAATGGAGCTCTTTGGCATCAACTCAACTCGCCATGTTTGGAGGAGGAGGAATGCTGCCTATGACCCCAAGAACACCATCTACACCGTCAAACATGGAGGTGGAAACATTATGCTTTGGGGGTGTTTATCTGCTAAGGGGACAGGACAACTTCACTGTATCAAAGGGACGATGGACGGGGCCGTGTACCGTCAAATCTTGGGTGAGAACCTCCTTCCCTCAGCCAGGACATTGAAAATGGGTCGTGGATGGGTATTCCAGCATGACAATGACCCAAAACACACGGCCAAGGCAACAAAGGAATCGCTCAAGAAGAAGCACATTAAGGTCCTGGAGTGGCCTAGCCAGTCTCCAGACCTTAATCCCATAGAAAATCTGTGGAGGGAGCTGAAGGTTCGAGTTGCCAAACGTCAGCCTCGAAACCTTGATGACTTGGAGAAGATCTGCAAAGAGGAGTGGGACAAAATCCCTCCTAAGATGTGTGCAAACCTGGTGGCCAACTACAAGAAACGTCTGACCTCTGATTGCCAACAAGGGTTTTGCCACCAAGTACTAAGTCATGTTTTGCAGAGGGGTCAAATACTTATTTCCCTCATTAAAATGCAAATCATTTTATAACATTTTTGACATGCGTTTTTCTGGATATTTTTGTTGTTATTCTGTCTCTCACTGTTCAAATAAACCTACCATTAAAATGATAGACTGATCATTTCTTTGTAAGTGGGCAAACCTACAAAATCAGCAGGGGATCAAATACTTTTTTCCCCCACTGTAGATAGTCCATCTGTAGATTCTCTGCAGACGTTCAGTTACATTTCAACTAACTATCTACTAATCCTAGCCCTAGCTCTAACCCCAACCTTTATCCTAACCCCAACCTTAACCTTTATCCTAACCCCAACCTTAACCTTTCTCTTAATCTTTATCCTAACCCCAACCTTAACCTTTATCCTAACCCAAAACTTAACCCTTAAGTTTACCGTATGATGCCCAGTCAAAACAGTTTGAGCATATAGTATGTTATTTTGTGATGTTAGTTTTGGTGTTTTGCAGGTTTTTTCTCCGGCTCTTCCAGCCCCTTCATTGGTGATTTGGTAGGGATTATTAAAAAAAAATCACTTGAGAAATACTGCACCAAACATCTTAGTTAGATGTAAAATTGTGCGACTAAGACCTCTGCAAAAATGTGTAAATTAATGGCAGATTAGTCTTCATTTGTCTTAGATTGATTGACTATTTTGAGGAAGTGTTTTTGTGTTAATGCCTATGCCTAGCCGAGTTCTGCTAAAAGCAAACCGAACCTATGTATGCGGCTGCCTTTACTCTAGCCCTGACTCTAACCTTAACCTTTACCCTAGCCCTAACCTTTACCCTAGCCCTAACTCTAACCCTTACCCTAGCCCTAACTCTAACCCTTACCCTAGCCCTAACCTTAACCTTTACCCTAGCCCTAACCCTAACCCTTACACTTACCCTAACCTTAACCCTTACCCTAGCCCTAACCTTAACCCTTACCCTAGCCCTAACTCTAACCTTAACCCTTACCCTAGCCCTAACTCTAACCTTAACCTTTACCCTAGCCCTAACCTTTACCCTAGCCCTAACTCTAACCTTTACCCTAGCCCTAACTCTAATCTTAACCCTAACCTTAACCCTTACCCTAGCCCTAACTCTAACCTTAACCCTTACCCTAGCCCTAACTCTAACCTTAACCCTAATTCTAACCTTAACCCTTACCCTAATCCTCATGCGAACCCTAACCGTAACCTTAGCAAGCAGTTGCTTATCAACAGGTGGACAGTTGCTTATCAGCAGATCGTTTGTTTATAGTATGACCATCTGTAGAGTATCTACAGATGGACTATCCAAATAAAGTGTGACCAAATCAATGTCCAAGTCAAGAAAGCTTAGCAGCAGCCAGGGGAAATTACAGCAGGTGCTGTTTCAAAGCCTTTGTCATACTCCAGGGAATGCAAATTACTCAATATTTGAGAAATAAAGTTGACATCATTATAAAGATATTCTCCTCTTTTCTTTTCTACTGTGGGTAGGTTGTTGCTAGCGATATTCGTTAAAAACGTCAAAATGCACTTATTGTTTTATATATTATTTTTATTTTCTGGGGGTCCGCGTGTCCCCGGTTGAATACCCATGCACTAATACTATGTCTACTGTATTACAGGTTACTGGTCACTGTGACTGGTTCTAGATCAGTCATCCATTAATACTATATCTAGTTTGTCCAATGTGTTACAGGTTGGTTACTGGCCACTGTGACTGGTCCTGGATCAATCATCCATTAATACTATATCTACTGTAATTTAGGTTACTCCATGACAGAGAGCTGTCTCTGTACGACGGGTCCAGACTTCTGAGGTGGGACAGATACCAGGCACTCAAGGAAGAGCTACAGCTTACAGACGATCAGCTACACGAAAGGTATACACGCAAGTAGGAACACATATTCCGAGGCATGTATGTTCGCTAGAGCTGGTGCCAAATTATGACACCAGTGCTGCCCTGTGGGAGCAACCTGTTCACCCATTATCTCCAGCTATGGAACTTCCTGTTTGCCAGTCTGTGGCATAATTTTGTGTGCTGCTATTTTGGCCAGGTCTCTTGAAAAATAGATTTGTAATGAGGTAAAATAAATAAATCAAATAATAACATGGCGTTTCTCTTTCGATCTCCCTGTGGCAGCCTGGTCTCATAGACTAGACGTAACATAGTAAAAGTAAATCCAGGACACTCAAATTAGTATGATGTGTTACGTTTGGTATGGTTACATAAGACAGAAGGTTACTTAACCTCTCTGGCGCATGTGGGACGAACTCGTCCCACCTACGTAACAGCCACTGAAATCCAGTGGCGCGATTTTTGAATCGTTTGAAATACTATTACTTCAATTTCTCAAACATATGACTATTTTACAGCTATTTAAAGACAAGAATCTCGTTAATCTAACCACACTGTCCGATTTCAAAAAGGCTTTACAACGAAAGCAAAACATTAGATTATGTCAGCAGAGTACCCAGCCAGAAATAATCAGACACCCATTTTTCAAGCTAGCATATCATGTCACATAAACCCAAACCACAGCTAAATGCAGCACTAACCTTTTATGATCTTCATCAGATGACACACCTAGGACATTGTGTTATACAATACATGCATGTCTGTTCAATCAAGTTCATATTTATATCAAAAAACAGCTTTTTACATTAGCATGTGACGTTCAGAAAAAGCATAACCCCCGCAAACTTCCGGGGAATTTACTAACAGTTTGCTAAATTACTCACGATAAACGTTCACAAAAAGCATAACAATTATTTTAAGAATTATAGATACATTACTCCTCTATGCACTCGATATGTCCGATTTTAAAATAGCTTTTCGGATGAAGCACATTTTGCAATACTCTAAGTACATAGCCCGGCATCACGGGCTAGCTATTTAGACACCCGGCAAGATTAGCCTTCATCAAAATCATATTTCCTATAAGAAAAATGTTCTTACCTTTCCTGTTCTTCGTCAGAATGCAGTCCCACGACTTCTACTTCAATAACAAATGTAGGTTTGATCCCAAATAATCCATCGTTATATCCAAACAGCGACGTTTTGTTCGTGAGTTCTAGACACTATCAGAATACTAAATCACGGTCTCGCGCATGGCGCATGGCTTGACAAAAAATTTCTAAATATTCCATTACCGTACTTCGAAGCATGTCAACCGCTGTTTAAAACCAATTTTACGCCATTTATCTCGTAGAAAAGCGATAATATTCCGACCGGGAATATGCAATGAGCCTAAACAGCCGAATTAAATTTCTCCACAGGGGCGAATCGTGCACGCGCCTCATTCAAAGGTCCTCTGATCCGCCACTTACCAAAGGCGATAATGTGTTTCAGCCTGAGGCTGCCTCGTCAACCTTCAGGTATTTCCCGGGTTCTGAGAGCCTATCGGAGCCCTGGGAATTGTCACGTTACAGCTAAGATCCTTACTTTTCAGTAAACAGATGCAAGACGCACGACTCCTTGTCAGACAGGGTACTTCCTGCATGAAACCTTGTCAGGTTTTTGCCTGCCATAGGAGTTCTGTTATACTCACAGACGCCATTCAAACAGTTTTAGAAACTTTAGGGTGTTTTCTATCCAAACCTGAACAATAATATGCATATTCTAGCTTCTGAGTTGGTGTAGGAGGCAGTTAAAAATGGGCACATATTTTTTCCAAAATTCTCAATGCTGCCCCCTAGCCCATAGAGGTTAAGGCAAAAACGAAAGGAGGGTGGATGGGTGGGTTTATAACGCGAACGTGTGCTCGTTTTTAGTTTCCAATGACTCATCCTTACCTGTTTCCTTTCATTAAGGTTAACCCAATGTTTGCGTTTTTCGAATCTCATTACGGACAACTTTTGCATTTGAGATAATTAGCAACTTTTCAACTACACTGAACAAAAATATAAACGCAACATGTAAAGTGTTGGTCCCATGTTTCATGAGCTGAAATAAAAGATCCCAGAAGTGTTCCATACCCACAAAAAGCTTATTTCTCTAAAATTGCGGACACAAATGTATTTACATCCCTGTTAGTAAGCATTTCAAGTGTAGCATTTCAAGATGCTGATTAAACAGCATGATCATTACACAGGTGCACCTTGTGCTGGGTACAATAAAATGCCACCGCAGACCACGTGTAACCACGCCAGACCAGGACCTCCACATCTGGCTTCTTCACCTGCAGGATCGTCTGAGACCAGCCAAATGGACAGCTGATGAAACTGTGGGTTTGCACAACCAAAGAATTTCTGCACAAACTGTCAGAAACTGTCTCAGGGATGCTCATCTGCGGGCTCGTCGTCCTCACCAGGGTGTTGACCTGACTGCAGTTTGGTGTCGTAACTGACTTTAGTTATCAACTGCTCACCTTTGATGGCCGCTGGCAAGCTGGAGAAGTGTGCTCTTCACAAATGTTTCAGCTGTACTGGGCAGATAGCAGACAGCGTGTATGTTGTCGTGTGGGTGAGCGGTTTGCTGATGTCAACATTGTGAACAGAGTGCCCCTTGGATGTGGTGGTGTTATGGTATGGGCAGGCATAAGCTACGGACAACCAACAATTGCATTTTATCGACGGCAATTTGAATGCACAGCGATACCGTGACAAGATTCTGGGGCCCATTGTCGTGCCATTCATCCGCCACCATCACCTCATGTTTTAGCATGATCATGTACGGCCCCATGTCGCAAGGATCTGTGCACAATTCCTGGAAGCTGAAAACGTTCCAGTTCTTCCATGGCCTTCATACTTACCAGACATGTCACACATTGAGCATGTTTGGGATGCACTGGATCGACGATTTCCACCAATATACAGCAACTTCGCACAGCCGTTGAAGAGGTGTGGGACAACATTCCACAGGCCACAATAAACAGCCTGATCAACTCTATGCGAAGGAGATGTGTCGTGCTGCATGAGGCAAATGGTGGTCCCGACAGATACTGACCGGTTTTCTGATCCACGCACCCAATGTGTTTTTAAGGTATTGGTCACCAATAGATGCATATCTGTTTTCTTATCCATAGATTAGGGCCTAATTAATTAATTTAAATTGACTGATTTCCTTATATGAACTGTAACTCAGTAAAGGCTTTGAAATTGTTGCATGTTGCGTTTCAATTTTTGTTCAGTGTACTTACTAGCATGTTAGCTCACCCTAACCCTTTTTGCTAACCCTGCCCCTAACCCTAAGCTTAACCTAACCCCTGGCCTTGCTAACATTAGTGTTAGCCACCTATCCAACAATAGCCACAAATTGGAATTTGTAACATATCATACATTTGCAAATATGTAACATATTGTACGTTTTTGAAATTTGTAATGTATAGTGCTTTCAGAAAGTATTCACACCCCTTGATTTTTTTCCAAATGTTCTTGTGTTACAGCCTGAATTTAAAATGGATAAAATTGAGATGTGTCTCTGACCTAACACAATCCCCCATAATGTCAAAGTGGAATTCTATTTTTAGAAATCTTTACAAATGGATTAAAAATGAAAAGCTGAAATGTCTTGAATCAATACGTATTAAACTCCTATGTTATGTCAAGCCTGTCACGGTTGTCGTATGATGAAGACCAAGGCGCAGCGTGTGTATCGTTCCACATTTTATTTAAACTGTGAAACTATGCAAGACATACAAATAAACTACTAAACAAAATAACAAACCGTGACGAAGAGGTGCAACATGCAGTACCTCAAAATAATCTCCCACAAAACCTAGTGGGAAAAACAACAACTTAAATATGATTCCCAATTAGAGACAACGATGACCAGTTGCCTCTAATTGGAGATCATCCCCCCCAAAAAACATAGAAATACAGAAACTAGACAAAACCCCCAACATAGAAAAAAGAAATTAGAACCAACATAGACATAAATATACTAGACAAAACCCCCTGTCACGCCCTGACCTACTCTACCATAGAAAATAAAAGGTTTCTATGGTCAGGACGTGACAAAGCCTAAATAAGTTCAAGAGTAAAAGATTTCTTAACAAGTCCGCCTGGGCCGGCAGGTAGCCTAGTGGTTAGAGTGTTGGGCCAAATGTTGGTGGATCGAATCCCCAAGCTGGGTAAGGTAAAAAGGTAAAAATCTGTCGTTCTACCCCTGAACAAGGCGGTTAACCCACTGTTCCTAGGCCGTCATTGTATATAAGAATTTGTTCTTAACTGACTTGCCTAGTTAAATAAAGGTTAAATTAAAAAAATATGAAAAAAATAAGTTACATGGACTCACTCTGTGTGCAATAATAGTGTCTAACATGATTATTTTATTGGCTACCTCATGTCTGTACCACACACATACAATTATCTGTAAGGTCCCTCAGTCGAGCAGTGAATTTCAAATACAGATTCAACCACAAAGACTAGGGAGGTTTTCCAATGCCTTGCAAAGAAGGGTAGATGGGTAAAAAATTAAAAAGCAGACATTGAATATCCCTTTAAGCATGGTGATGTTATTAATTACACTTTGGATGGTGTATCAATATACCCAGTCACTACAAAGATACTGCCGTCCTTCCTAACTCAGTTTCCGGAGAGGAAGGAAACCGCTCAGGAATTTCACAATGAGTCCAATGCTGACTTTAAAACAGTTACATTTTAATGGCTGTGATAAGAGTGAACTGATGATGGATCAACAACATTGTAGTTACTCCACAATAACAACCAAAATTACAGAGTGAAAAGAAGGAAGCCTGTAAATAATAAAAAGAATCCAAAACATGCATCCTGTTTGCAACACGGCACCTAAGTAAAACTGAACAAACAAATTGGCAAAGAAATGAACTTTATGCATTAGGTTTAGGGCAAAACCAACACTCACAGCTGTAATTGCTGTCGAAGGTGATTCTAACATGTATCGACTCGGGTGTGAATACTTCTGTAAATTAGATATTTCTGTATTTCATTTTAAATAAATTGCAAAAATGTCTAAAAACATGTTTCCACTTTGTCATTATGGGGTATTGTGTGAAGATGAGTGAGAGAAAAAAAACATATATTTAATCAATTTTGAATTCATGCTGTAACACAACAAAATGTGGAATAAGTCAAGGGGTATGAATACTTTCTGAAGGGACTGTATTGTACGAATTGCAATTTGTAACATAATATACAAAATGGATGATGGACATCCACAAATTACTACATATCAAACGAAACATAACATGTCAGTGTGTGACGATTTACGTACAGAATAATATGAAATGCTCTGAGACCAGGTTGCCTGTGGAGATGGCAGTTCTGCCTGTGATGTGTTGTGATGGTGGCTGTATGTGTGTTATGAAGGGATACAACACCCTATCATGTTAATTAGCATGCCGTCCATTTAGATATCACTGTGTGTGTGTGTGTGTGTGTGTGTGTGTGTGTGTGTGTGTGTGTGTGTGTGTGTGTGTGTGTGTGTGTGTGCAATTTTTTATTTTATTTTCTAATGACTCATCCTTCCTGTGGTTAGTCATTCAATAATACCTCCTCTCAGGTGTCATACCACACACAGACTTTCAGGTGTCAGACAGAACAGTGAAGTTATGGGCTGTGTAATGTCGGGTGTTGATTAAGCCTCATTATTAACCCTATGAGGTTTGGAGTCTGCTGGTTTTCTGTTCTACCTGATCATTAATTGCACACTTGGTATTCCAGGTGTAAATCAGTCCCCGATAAGAGGGACACAATTTAAAAAATGCGATGGAACTGGCTTTGAGGTCCAGAGTTGAGTTTGAGGGGTCTAGGGACATGAGCTATGAGTTACGGTTTGACACACACACACACACCACTGACACACACCTCAGGACGTGACCTTGCAGCCAGAGGCAGGTCAGTCAGTAGACAGAGGGGGAGGACGGCTCATAATAATGACTTGAATGGAACGGCATCAGACACATGGAAACCATTCCTCTAGTTCCTCTCCAGCCATTACCACGAGCCCATCCTCCCCAATTATGGTCCCACCAACCTCCTGTGCAGTGTAGTATTTAAATATCTGTGTCAGAAGTGACACCCTGACAATGACTGCTTTCTTCTCCACCGTCATAACAGGAAATTAGTAGGAGAGAGAAGGGGGAGAGATATAGAGGAATAGAACGAGGATAGAGGAATGTGGTGGAGAGAGTGGGGGAGGGAGAGAGAGCGGGGGAAAGATATAGAGAAATAGAACGGGGATAGAGGAATGTGGTAAGGAGAGAGGGGGAGGGAGAGAGATATAGAGGAATGTGGTAAGGAGAGAGGGGGAGGGAGAGAGATATAGAGGAATGTGGTAAGGAGAGGGAGGGAGAGAGATATAGAGGAATGTGGTAAGGAGAGAGGGGGAGGGAGAGAGATATAGAGGAATGTGGTAAGGAAAGGGAGGGGGAGGGAGAGAGATATAGAGGAATGTGGTAAGGAGAGGGAGGGGAGGGAGAGAGATATAGAGGTATGTGGTAAGGAGAGGGAGGGGGAGAGATATAGAGGAATGTGGTAAGGAGAGGGAGGGAGGGGGAGGGAGAGATATAGAGGAATGTGGTAAGGAGAGGGAGGGAGAGAGATATAGAGGAATGTGGTAAGGAGAGGGAGGGGGAGGGAGAGAGATATAGAGGAATGTGGTAAGGAGAGGGAGGGAGGGGGAGAGAGATATAGAGGAATGTGGTAAGGAGAGGGAGGGGGAGGGAGAGGGATAAAGGGGAATGTGGTAAGGAGAGGGAGGGAGAGAGATATAGAGGAATGTGGTAAGGAGAGGGAGGGACGGGGAGAGATATAGAGTAATGTGGTAAGGAGAGGGAGGGAGGGGGAGAGATATAGAGGAATGTGGTAAGGAGAGGGAGGGAGAGAGATATAGAGGAATGTGGTAAGGAGAGAGGGGGAGGGAGAGAGATATAGGGGAATGTGGTAAGGAGAGGGAGGGGGAGGGAGAGAGATATAGAGGAATGTGGTAAGGAGAGGGAGGGAGAGAGATATAGGGGAATGTGGTAACGAGAGGGAGGGAGAGAGATATAGAGGAATGTGGTAAGGAGAGGGAGGGGGAGGGAGAGAGATATAGAGGAATGTGGTAAGGAGAGGGAGGGGGAGGGAGAGATATATATATATAGAGGAATGTGGTAAGGAGAGGGAGAGGGAGGGAGAGAGATATAGAGGAATGTGGTAAGGAGAGGGAGAGGGAGGGAGAGAGATATAGAGGAATGTGGTAAGGAGAGGGGAGAGGGAGGGAGAGAGATATAGAGGAATGTGGTAAGGAGAGGGAGAGGGAGGGAGAGAGATATAGAGGAATGTGGTAAGGAGAGGGAGAGGGAGGGAGAGAGATATAGAGGAATGTGGTAAGGAGAGGGAGGGGGAGGGAGAGAGATATAGAGGAATGTGGTAAGGAGAGGGAGGGGGAGAGAGAGAGATATAGAGGAATGTGGTAAGGAGAGGGAGGGGGTGGGAGAGAGATAAAGAGGAATGTGGTAAGGAGAGGAGGGGGAGGGAGAGAGATATAGAGGAATGTGGTAAAGGAGAGAGGAGGGAGGGAGGGGGAAGATATAGAGGAACTTTGTGGTAAAGGAGAGGGTGAGGGAGATGGGAGGGAGCCTAGATATTAGAGGAATGTGGTAAGGAGAGGGGGGGGAGAGGGGAGGAGAGAGATATAGATGAATGTGGTAAGGAGAGGGGATGGAGGGGGGAGGGAGGAAGAGTATAGGGGAATGTGGTAAGGAGAGGGAGGAGGGGGAGGAGGAGAGTATAGGGA